>NC_140592.1:119229624-119829624 GCF_964204655.1 Triturus cristatus | reverse complement strand
GGAATGATGATTGTCAACAGTCATTGTTTGAACAAGATGTCCTTGTGGGGAAAAAGGTAAAAGCGCGACAATACCCCATGAGAGAAGTTCCCCCGGTATGGAAGGAAGCAGTTGCAGCTGATGCCGGTGCCGGTATCGCCGCTGTGCCAGCGCATTTCCAGCGTGTTTGGGTGCATGTTCCATGGAAGCGCTCAGAGGTGTTAGCGCTTAAGCAGTCCTTACCTGATTCCCGTAAAAACCCAGCAGGTTATTATAAAGAGTTGTCACAGACGGCAGGGTCATGCGTTATGAATCTGGCCGACATAGACATGTTGTTTGGTAATGTTGTTCCACAGCCTCTATGGGGATCAATTCGTAATGTAGATCACGATGCAGAACTAGGGGATACACGGGCTAACATCGTTGCTGCTGATGCTAGACAAACTGGTGGCGCGAAACCAGAACCTTTAGTAGCTGAACTGCCTGGTAGAATCATCACGTATATGAAGACAATAATGCCTGCGATGCGCGTAAATTGGGACAAGTTATCTGCATGCAAGCAGAAGAAAGATGAGACAGTGTCAGACTTCTTTACTAGGTTTGAAGAAACGTTTATTGATCACAGTGGGCAAGATATGAGTACTGAGGGTGGCCAACGGTTATTTGTGGATAAGTTTGTGCAGAATTTACTTCCTGACCTGTGTAAAAAGTTAAAAGATTCAGAAAGTTCTTGGGCTGTTTCTTCTTCAGCACAAATACTGGCTACTGCACAGTATTATGAAAATAGAGATAAGGACGAGAAAGATAGAACAGAAAAGAAAACGAAGGAATTAAAGACCAAGGTCCTTTTACAGCAGGCCTATCCGCCACGTGGAGGTCAGAATAATTATAGACAACCCCAAGGTGTCTATCACCAACCCCAACAGTTTCAGACCAATCAGCAAATGAACGGGTATTATCAACCACGTGTCCCTGTAGGTCCCAACCAATGTTCATACTGCAAAGAGGAAGGTCATTATAAATATAGTTGCCCTAAATTAATGCAGCGGAACGGTAATGCGTATGGCGCAAGAGGTAGGGGTGGTCAGCAAGCTCCTAGAGGCAGAGGGCGTGGAAGTGTTCCCCAGAACGCGCGTCCTCTTCCGCCCCAAAGCACCATTAATAGCTTTGATCAGCAAGCTAACGCGACTAGTAATACGGCCCAGTATTATAATAATGATTATTATGCAGAGGATGGCGATGCAGAAAATAATGATTACTAGGACAGCCATAGACTGAGAGAGGGAGTTGTTTCAGTGCCAGTGGATCAGAGTGGACCGTATGTTGAGGTGACTACAGCAAATGTAACAGAGCCTTTTCTGCTAGACACTGGTGCTGCAAAGAGTGCATTCAAAACTCCCTGGCGCACCTTTGTCTGGCGATATAAATGTTTCAGTAGGTTTTTCTGGCGCCCCAGTTAGGAACCCGATTTCTAGTCCCATGTCACTTTCTGTTGGACCTTGCGAGCTGAAAGCACCCCTGATTCTGACAACAGGTTGTGGTGAGAATTTACTGGGATTAGATTTGTTGAAAAGATTGCACGCTACACTGTATTGTTCGCCTTCAGGAGTACAACTTACATTAGGCAAGAAAGTGATTTCCCCAATGTACTTGTCTAAAAATACAATGCCACCTGAATTATCATCCCTTCCGGATGCCCTTTGGGCTACTGGTCCCAATGATGTGGGCCTCTTGGAGATACCGCCATATGTGGTGACTTTAAAGGCTAATGTCAGACTGCCACGTATTCCCCAGTACAAGATCTCTAATGAAGGCCAGAAAGCATTGTTAGACATTGTCAGCGACTTGATTAATAAGGGTGTGATTGAAGAGACAAGAGGCAACGTTTGCAATAGTCCGATTTTACCTGTCTTAAAACGAACGGATCCTTCACAGCCACCTGTTTACAGATTTGTGATTGATCTCAGAGAGGTTAATAAGATTGTTGTGCCCCAGTTTCCAGTTGTCCCTGATATAACTGCCTTGTTAACGATGATTCCAGCCTCTGCTGCATGGTTTTCAGTGATTGATTTAAAGAATGCTTTCTTTAGTATCCCAATTGCAGAAGAGAGCAGAGACATTTTTGGCTTTAGTCTGGGAGGCCGAAGCTTCCGTTTCAAACGCGCTCCCCAGGGCTACTGTGAGAGTCCATCAATATACAGTCAAGCTTTGAAAGCGCAGCTTGATGCACTTGTTTTACCTAGTGGCGCTATCCTGATTCAGTACGTGGACGATTTACTAATCGCTGCGGATACTGAAAAGATTTGTAAAGAAGCCACATTGTCATTGTTGCGCCATTTATCTGCTTTCCATCACAAAGTGTCTCTCTCTAAGCTGCAATATTGTCGACAAGAAGTGACCTACTTAGGTCATCTCTTATCGAAGGAGGGAAGGAAACTGACCCCAGAAAGAATTCAAGCCATCGCACAGTTGAGTGTGCCAAAAACACAGAGAGAAGTGCGTGCTTTCTTGGGCATCACTTCATACTGTAGGCATTGGATCCCTAGTTTTTCTTTGTTGGCAAAACCTTTAGTAGCCTTAACATGCAAAGACACACCGAATCCTATCCCATGGTCTGAAGAGTGCCAGAAAAGTTTTATGGAATTGCGTAATGCATTATGTTCAGCACCTGTGTTGGGCACTCCTGACTACAGTAAGCCTTTTACATTGTATGTTCACGAGAAAGATGGTTGTGCGTTGTCAGTGTTAACACAGCCTTTTGGCGACAGACCGCACCCATGCGCATATTTTTCATCAACCTTGGACCCTGTAGCGAGGGCATTGCCAAGCTGTCTGAGAGCGACAGCTGCTGCAGCAATGTCTATCCGACAATCTGCTGGTTTGGTAATGGACAATACATTGATTGTTATGGTTCCACACGCAGTAGACACATTATTAAATAGGACTAAGACACAACACTTGACTAGTGCGCGATTATCAGGCTATGAGCTTACACTGTTAGCAAATCACATACACATAAAGAGATGTAATACGCTGAATCCAGCTACGTTATTGCCAGTCCCAGCAGACTCAGATGAGATTGAGCAACATGACTGTCTGTTCAGAACAGAAGAAGAGACGAAAGGGAGAGTAGATCTAAAAGATACTCCCCTGACTGAGTGTGAGGGCACTTTATGGGTGGATGGTTCATGTTTCAAACTCCCTAATGGTGACACGACTGCTGCATATGCTATCACGACTTTACACACGGTCGTGGAAACTGCACGAGTGCCACATAATTCGGCCCAAGCAGCGGAATTAATCGCCCTCACGAGAGCATGTGTGTTATCTGAAGGAATGAGAGTGAATATATACACAGATAGCCAGTACGCCTTTGGCGTGGCTCATAATTTTGGGCGTTTGTGGAAAGAGCGTGGGTTCCTGACTTCGCATGGAGCTAAAATTCAGAATGGCAAGTTGGTGAATGATATCCTTGAGTCACTGACCCTACCGTTGCAAGTTGCGATCATGAAATGCAGTGCGCACAGGAAAGTCACAGATGATGTTGGACGTGGGAATGAGTTTGCTGATGAGACCGCGAAAGAAACAGCACAGAATGTGAAGACTAGAATGTATGTTGCAGGCCCCGCAAGATGGGTTAATGATGTGGGAATGTGTGAGAACACAATAGAGAGTGTGAAGTCGCTTCAAGCTGAAGCCACAGAGGAAGAGTTAAGCAAGTGGAGAGAAAGTATGGGTAAGTTGGATGAGAATGGTTGTTGGATTGATCTGACAGAACATAAGCGATGGTTATTGCCTGATGCATATGTGCTTCCAGTGGTTACTATGGCACATGGAATGGCACACATCAGTACGAAAGGAATTTGTAAGTTGTTGGCTCCAGTATGGCAGAATGCTGGGATTCCCAAGTGTGCAGAGAATGTGGTCAAGAATTGCATGGTATGCTTGAAGTACAACCCTGGTAGGGGAACCCCAACACCAGCTGGTCACTTTGCACCCCCATCATGTCCATTCGAAGTTTTGCAGCTGGACTTTATTCACATGGAAAGATGCAACAACCTGAAATATGTACTGGTGGTTGTTTGTGCTTTCTCAAAATGGATAGAGGCTTATCCTCTGAAAGATAACACTGCCCTATCCACAGCCAAAGCCCTTGTGAAGGAATTTTTCCCTAGATTTGGAATGCCAAGAATGGTGTGGTGTGATAATAGAAGTGAGTTTGTGGGTAAAGTGATGAAGAATGTATGTGAAGGGCTAGGGATAAAGCAGGAGTTCCACGCTGCAAATCACCCCCAATCAGCTGAACTAGTAGAGCGCTACAATGGAGCCTTAAAGCTCAAGCTGGCCAAAATCCAGGCGAGCACCGGTCTTAAATGGCCTGACGCTCTGCCTTTAGCACTCCTGTCCACCAGAATGACCATACACTCACGAGTGGGACTTAGCCCTTACGAGGTCGTTTTTGGCCGTCCAGCCAACGTATGGGGTGTACCGAGGCCTACGAAGTTTAGTGAGATTGAACATCCAGTACTACTCGATTACCTGTATGATTTGACTGTTAAACTGCGTGTTTTGCACCAACAGGTACATGATACTCTTCCCCAAGCTTCTGAACCTCCTGGACACCCTATCAACCCTGGCTCGTGGGTCCTGGTCCGAAATTTCCAGCGTAAGAGCAACGACGAGCCTCGCTGGATCGGCCCTCACCTTGTGCTTCTGTCGACGAGATCAGCGGTGCGAGTAAAAGGGAAGAAGCACTGGATCCATGGTACCCACTGCAAAGTAGTCCCCTTGCCTCTGCCATATGACCAGTGGGTCAAGGAGGGTATCGCCGGCTCTGAGACAGACACTGTACCTCGTTTTGTACCATTCAGTGACGCACGCATAAGAGGCACAGTTTCAGACCAAGAGAGTGACAATATTCTGCAAGAGGCTGTGCCACTGTCAAATCGATTGGACACCACTGAGCCTGAACTTTTGTTCCAAGACCAAACAGCACCTGGCCGTCTCCGCTATAATTTGAGACCAAGGCCCATGGACAAATAAAGATTTCCTCACTATTTCCTTTTTGACATTTTTGCTCTCCCATCTGAAGGACTTTCTTGATTTTTGTTTTTCGAACCACCATCCGGGTTCTGCCGCAGGGTCGCGGTGCTAAGACTTTGGGGTACAGGCCGAAGACGTTAGGTCAACGGTTCTGGTTGGTCTAGGGCGTTTCCCTGGACTGACAGGCGTACTCCTTAGCAGAAGACACTCATCCGCCGCGAGCGGCCCGAGTAGAGGATGGAGTTTTTTAAGATGGAGAGACCGATTGAGGAAATGAACTTTAACGCAAGGATGTGTAGAATTGTAAAAAGTAAATGTTTTGTATTTTTGTGCCTTTTTACACTGTGTAGTATCATGATGTTTATTGTAGGATTTGTGTTCTTCTCCGCTCAAAAGCCCATTGAACCCACTGAACAGCCTATACCTCTTTCTACTGCCTCCTCTCACTCTTTTCACCCTTTGCCTGAGCACGAACAGACCAGACGATCAGAGTTTGTAAATAACTCGTTTATCCAGCTCTTGCACCAGCACCAACTGGTAATGAATACGACCAATTGCTGGGTGTGTGGGTTAATGCCACATACCATTAACAAGGGTATTCCCTACCTGGTGCTGCCGTATAGTTACAATGGATCATCATGGGCATTCCAGACCATGTTTCTCTATGCTCTAGATACGTACTCCCCTCGCCAACCGCGTTCCATCAGACCTATCACCAATAATAAGGCTTTGATAAAAGGAGTTGCTGATATGAGTAGGGATATTGATGCATACTCATCCATTCCCAAAGAAGAGCTGAGACCTTATGTAGGATGGAACGCGACGGGGTATAGTATTAGTCTGGGTGAAAGACAGCGAAAAATCTCATCTCCAATCTGGGTCGTACCCCACATGGGTCGGTTCTGCTTACAGGGTAATGGTCAGAATCCTAGAGCTCAACTGGGAAGAAGTGACTGTACTGAAACGTACACTTTCCCGTCACAGTTTTCCCCTGCGTTTTTGGCTGCCAAGGGCACATATTTCATCTGTAATGACCGAGCATATACATGGCTGCCCCCTGATTTCTCGGGCACATGTTATATTGCGAACTTGCTACCGCCGACATTTACTGCTACCTCTGACTATCACAAGACCAGAGTTGTGAGAGGTGTGATTAGTAAGGAGGATACTGCCGGTCAGGAAGCGGGAGACTTCTTTTTGGGTTTCCTGCCGTTTTGGGGACCTATGGTGAATAGTAGGAACCTGAGACAGCTGACTCGTGTGGTTGAATCCACTGTCAATGTAACGGCTGGTGCCCTTGGTAATCTGACGGCTGAGCTCCAAGCGGATCGCCTTATGACTTTGCAGAACCGCATGGTTCTAGACGTTATTCTTGCAGACCGCGGTGGGGTATGCAAGGTCATCCAATCTAGTTGCTGCATTTTCATACCAGATAATGCTCCAACAGTGTATCAAGCCATCTCCAAACTCCATAAAATATCTGAATCCATACACGTGGATAAGGGAGACTGGTCACTGGTGGGGTGGTTCTGGGAATTGATATCTGCCTGGGGTTGGAAAGTTCTGATGGTCATTGGAATGATCTTAGCCATTCTTTTCCTGTTCTGTCTGTGCATACAGTGTGCTCCTGCGATATGTGGCCTCTGTGCTACCTTATGTGTAAGGAAACCTGTATCGAGGGACGAACTAAGTAATAGGATGATGCTACAGCAACATCTCCATGACTTTGTGAACATTGACCTGGACTCGGATTAAGATGAGCATAGTGATTGCCTATGTAAGGGCAAAAGGAGGGTCTGTCGTACTTTAACATTCGGGACCGCGTAGGGGACAGGGCCCTACCCCTGTCTATCTTGGTATTAGCAAACCGCAAATGGTAAATGCGGCATGTACGAGTGCTTTATATATCGTTCTAGCTATGAATGCACTGTGTACACGTTATTCTGCTTCACTACGCGGGTTCCATTTTGGAAGCAGTGGCCATCTTGTCATTGCCCTCACATAGGCTATAATGGAGTAAATACGGGCCTCACAGTACATGGGCTTCCCCTCTGACTTCTCTGTGACCTGGGCAGCTGGCTCTGCTGCCCCGGGTCAAACTGGTCTCACGAGCTCCCCTTCCTCCGTCCACCTGTGATTAGCATCAGGGCTTGACCCGTCATAAAACCCTTTCATTCAACACAATCCTCCGGCTAATCTCTTTCACACCTGCTTGTTCCTGCTTTATGACTTGTTTCCCAAAACAGGAGATGCTCATGTTTATTGGGGGGTCTATTGACATCCGATGTGGGATCTGAACCTTACTGTGTAAATCATTGTGGGCTGGCCGAACTGGAATGTGGGATGGTCATCATGACTCTGCTTTTTCGTTTGTAATGTATACCTTTATATGGCCATATCGTAAACCAAGGAATGTGTGCCTGAAGCATGATATTTTGTATTTAAGGAGAAGCCCGTTCCTATGATTTTCAGCAGTCTCCTGAGAACATACACGCTGTTGTACTTCTAGGATACCTGTAATTGGTCTGCAGCCAATAAACGAATCTTTGACTTCACCCAGAAGACTCTGTGTTTCTGTAGGTCTGGAACAGGGTGAACCCAGAAGTCATAGGGTGTGTGCCCCTGCACCGCTGGGTCTAAAATACCCAGTACTTCACTTGGCGAATCTCCACAGAGCATTTTGGTGATGAATGCAATGCCCTTTTTAGGGCTGTGAGTGCTTTTGTACAGCTGTTGTCAAACCAACCGTGGGGGCTATTTGAATTTGGTCGATACTCCCTGGTTAGAAGCTTTTTCAGTTCCAGTTGTATTTTTAAAAACGAGCCCATCATTTTTGGTGACTCCTCAGTTTCTGACAGACAAATGAGCATATCATCTTGGGTTGTTAATGCTACATTATATAGAAATCCTACAGGGTCTACCCTGTCCCATTTTATGGAATAACCATTTTTAGTAGCTAGGTTAATGGTGGGTTGGTATATAAATTTATCCACTGAGGTCTGTTGGCACCCTTTAATTTTTAGATTAAAAGAGATTGGGTAGTGATCGCTAAAAACAGCATCAAGTGTTTCCCATGTTAGTACTAACCCTGCATGAGTTGTAGATAAAAGAGTAAAATCAATTGTTGAGTTGCACCCCCGCCCGTGAAAAGTTGGCTGAAACGAAATATTTGGAGTGCATAACTCGTTAATATAGGACAAATTAAAATGGAAGATCATATTATTAAACATATTTCCTGGGTTCGAATGGGTGAAATGGGTGAGATTGTCATCCTTATGTTCACCGAGGCCACAAATACCCTTAGAACCATTAGGGCAGACAGTACAATTAAAATCACTCAACCAAATCAAAACCATCTCACCTTCTATCTGGTCCTTAAGAGTATTAACACTATGCATAAGTTTATCAATTACATTTTCTAAAATGTTTATTGGCACATTATTATAGAAATTTATTAGGGTCAGATTCTTTACATGACCCCAGCTGATTGTTAAAATCTGATAGTACTCAGTGGTCATGTATCTGAGTACTTTAATTTCCTCTATAATAGAAACGTATATACACAGGCCCCCTTTATTTCTCCCCTGTGGGCTTACTAGTGCGGGTGTATGAAAGGTCTGAAATCCAGGTATGTGCAATTCATCGACAGCCCACGTTTCCTGGAGACAGAATATACTATAATTGGTAGCTATATCTAACCACGGTTGATAGATCACTTTATTTGTAAGACCTGCAACGTTCCATGATAAAATGTTATGGGTAGAATTTACCCTCCTAGGGGAGGAGTCGTCAGTACTATCTCTGAGTGTGACCACTATAGTTGAAAGAGGAACTAACTTTGTTTGATGTTCAGGTTGAGACATGGAGTCCATATATATTTTATCTAGATCATTCTGACCCTGGTCATTTGCTGCCTCTTGGGCTTTAATTCCCTTGTCCCAGTTTTTGTTCCCATCCCTACCTAGGCATGCATTTCCATGCTGGTCATTGGGGGCCACAGAAGTAGTTACATGAAAGTGGCCCTCCAAATTTTTCCTCGTCTGTCAGTCCAAATCGTCTAAACCTGTTAGTGCCTCAAAGTGATTGGCTAGAGGAATGGACCATTGTGGGTACTGGGCTGTGTTTTGTAAACTGTGATGTTGGTAGGGGAAGGGCCTATCTACATGTGATGATAATGGATAAGGGTCTACCCAATGGCTGGATAACCTAGAGGGTTGGGCTAGAGGGGTATATCTAGAGTTCTTAAAAGTCTCACAAGTTGATTTATTGTTACGGGGGATCAAGAGAGATTGAGGGTAAAAGTAGCTCAGATCACGGGTTGATATTCCTCCTCCTCCTCTCTCCAGGTACCAATCTACTATATGGGTAACTACCCTTCGGTCCTTGAAGTTAATGATTAAGATGTCCCCCTCTATATCTTTGGGTCTATGCCCTACCCAGGCTAGTCTTCTCACAAATAGAATTTCGCCATTTATGTTAGGGGGAAGAGGTCTATTTTTTCTTAACCAGTAAATTACTTTATTTTTAAGTTCTTTAAACCCCTCCGTCTTCCCTGCTGTCAACTCTGGGACTCCTGTAAGTACTATAACATATGGAGCCGCCTCGGGTGGCAGATCTATATGCTGACCCATTCCTTTCGTGTTCCTATCCGGGGGAGGTGCCCTAGTGGTGGTTACGCTTTTATTTCCTTGTGTATTCAGGTGTGCTGATGGTCTCACCGCCCCTGTTGTAATAGGCGCACTGACAGTGTTGACCGGGATCAATGTGCTATCTATAGATGGCGGTAAGATGTCCCCAGTAGTAGTGGAATTAAAGAGTTTCTGACCACAAGTGGTATAAGGTTGAATGTGAGTAGCCAGTTCCTTCAATAATTCACTATTAGATGAGGATACTTCCGCTAAAGTGTCCAATTGTTCACTCAGTTTCTTAACTCTCTCAAAAAGGGGCAATAGTAGGGATTTTACTAGATTTTCTATATTCTCTACTAGGCCCTGGGTCAGGACAGACATAGGGGGTGCTTGGATGTTTTTTAGCCTTTAAAGGGCTTAAGCGTAATCTAGGTGTTTTAGCGCGTCTGCCTTTAGTCCCCCCCCCCACCCTGCTTTCTCTTTGATGTGACCCCTAGCCCTGATATTTTGTATGGGATGCAATTTTTCTTGTTCCTAGGTTTAGGGTTAGGTAGCCAAATTGGTGAGGACTCCTCCAAAATAGATTCTGAAGAAGGATCCAAGTTTACAGTGATGATATCAGCCCCCCTAAAAGATTCTATAGTTGGCGACCGAGTAGAGGAAAGCCGGAGTCACTATTTAGATTTTTTTCAGTGAGTTGTATAGGTGGAGAGATCGCTGTTTGAATAGAACCCAGGGATGAGCGTTTGTTATGATGAAGGTCTGAGGACATGCGACGTTCGGTGACAGCTATCTCATGATCTAGTTTCAAGGCAGCCTTAGTCAGGAAGTGATCTAGCGTCCCTCTAAGGTTTCCTCCCACCAATGAATTCCTGCCTTTACTTAAACGTGTCATCAATTTTTCAGACATTGTGTCCACGCAGCTTACAAAAGATCAACAATATGGAAATGTAATAGCAAGTGTCAATTCAAGTGTCAGTCCCAATCACAGGGCAAGAGTCTTACTTCATGTCACGGAGGAAGAAACCAAGAGGTATAGCCCGGCCCGGCCTCGTCTGGCCCCGGACGGCCACAGACGGTCCCGCCCTTGTCCCGGGCTTCTCCCAGTGCAACCCGCGCGCGATCCCGCGACGCGGGAGCTGCAGGCAATTTGTATCTCCTCCGGGGGCAGGAAAGCTCGTGGGCGGCTCTTCGCCGCTAGGCAGCCTGGATGATGCAGTCCCCCTCTCTGCGGCCGTGAGTCTTAAATGCGGCGGCGGGAGGACTGCGTGCGAGGGACAGCAGGAGCTGTCATCAGAGCAAGTAGTGAGGCCAGCGGTCAATGGGAGACCCGGTATTCAAACAGCAGCAGCACAGAGACAATCTGTAAAGTATTGGCACAGCACTTTTGCACAATAAATACATTGAGCATCACAAAAGAATCTTCACATGTGGTGTACGTTAATAGAGATTGTTTCAACATACACGTTGATTAACACAACATGGACATCATGTATTTCTGGGTATAGATCACACTTGATAATATTACTAGCAGTACTATGCACAACAATGTTAAAATGAGATCAGTAATATGAACACTTTTCTCACCAATCCACCCCAGTTTGGACCCAGCTATATGCAAATCAGTCTTGACCTTGTTTCTTATGGGAACAGTCAAGCCTGAACTGCCAAGCCAGGTCCTCCCTGGACAGGAAACAAGCATCCTGGGACTGGTTTCGGGCATCACCCATCATCAGCCAGGCTACATAGAATCTAGTGGCTCAGTGGCACGGGACCCACATCTGGACATACCCTTCCCACTTAGGGCGACAATTGCAAAAGAAACAATTGATGGACAGAATGCTGAGTAATGCAAACGTTCACCCCCAGTCACAAGGATCTGGGTTTTATCCATCATTATTTTGCTCACCCTGCCACCCCAGGTTTGGACCCAGCCATATGCAAATCAGTCTTGACCCTGTTCCTAATGGGAACAGTCCATCCCGAACTGCCAAGCCAGGTCCTCCCTGGACCGGAAACAAGCATCCTGGGACCGGTTTTGGGGCATCACCCCTCATCAGCCAGGCTAGTTTGAATCCAGTGGCGCAGTGAGCACTGGACCCATGTCTAGGCATACCCTTTCCACTTAGGGCGGCAATTGTAAAAGAAACAATTGATGGATGAGAGTGATGCAGCACAGACGATCAAGTGGGCCATGCTGAGTCCTGCAACCAGTGAATTTGCTTACGACTGGCAAGACACTTTTGAGTGCTGAGGCCCCATGATAGAGGGGCCACATTCCTTAGATGGGGGCATGGTTTGGGGGCTCTAGTCACAACACTTAGTTCCACGTTCACACCACCCTGCAGTCAGGATCCAGCACATGAAGTAAGTGCTTGAGAGGGCAGCGCTCTCCAGTTAGACCGCGTAAAGGGTGTGTGTCCCTCACGGGAGATCTTTGATGTCCCTGAGACTGCCACAAAGAATGGGAGCAGGCCAACAAGCCCTTGGAAAGCACACTTCAGTGCGCCAAACAGCAGCAGGTAGTTGGAAGGGTGCATGGTTCCTTCCAATGGCACTCTCCTCCTTGTACACTACAGATTCCTCTGGAAGTCCAGGGTGTCTGATCTCACGTCCCCACAAGTGTATATCTGCCCTGCTGAAGTATGGCACCAGTAGTTATACTGTGGTGTGCCTTTGAAGTTGGGGGTGTTTAAGTGGCTTCCCCTTTGAACCACAAATGTCTCTACTAAATTTCAGTCCTGCCTGCCATGAGGCCTTGGAATGCAGATCTTAATCTTTAGTGGTGGTGTGTTGTGGCGTCCCAGAGGCCAAGTGTCAAAACCTCTCTCGCCAATCTATCCAGCAAAGTCCTCAAATGGTAGACATTTGTCACTCCAGTTGCATGCTCAATGTTTATGGCTGTCTCTGGGGAATGCATAAATATGCTCCCTCAGCCTTCAGTGTGGATTGAAGTCAACTAAAAGGCACAGAAAAGAGTTTAGCACAAAGAAATGCCCACTTTCTAGAAGTGGCATTTCTAAGCTATTAATGACAAGCCCATCTTTACCACAAGGGAAGATTTGTCATTGTGAATCCGATAATAAAAAACACCATGAGGCTGCTCCACTTTAAGCCACCACTGCAGCTTAAATAAATCTCAGCCATTCCCTATGTTAATCGAAGGGGAGAGCAAACATGATAGGTAGTGAAGACACACATGGGGGTTCTTCACTACCCGGGCAGGGAACACACATGTGTACCTGCCCTACCTTTCACCTACCACTTTCTCCACCCCACAGGGCTTACCCTAGGGGTATCCTAGTGGTAGTGAATGGCCCACTCAGCATTGGCTAATGGTGTAGAAATGCCACCCTGAGCACAAGTGCAACAGCGCACACACAGGCCTGCAATGGCAGGCTGGAGACATATTTGAAATGCAATTTTTGTGGGAGATGCAATCAGTGCTGAAGCCCACTAGTAGCCAGTGCAGTACCTACCCTCAGTATGTGGCATACCTCTTTACAGGGTACGCACAGGTACATCACCTAAACCAATCAGGTAATCCCCACTGCCTAGCATGTGAAGGAATGATGCACAAGCTTTCACACTGTATTACAGTGTTGAAGTGCCCAGAGCCTAAGGACATGAAAAGAGACTCAGCAAACACATGGAGCTAAAGTTTTAGGCAAATCCCCTGAGGGCCATGTCCAACACGGCTGACCTGTGTATATAATCACAGATTGAGGAAACATGAAAGGAAAATCTGTCAGTCAGATAGAGTAAGGTTCATCTATATAGTAGATGTGAAGGAAGAAACAACCTTAAGTGATGCTGGGCACATGCCAGAAACGGAAGAGAAGAGATGTCTAAACAATAGTGATTGTTATAGCTATTTAATAATGGAAATAAATACCTATTGCCATGATGTCACAAACAATCACAATGTCGTTCACATTGGTGAAGAATGTCTTTGGACAAAATGCGTACAGTCAGTTGGTGCTGAAAAAATCTGAACCGAGCAGGTGACTAACATAAGATATTAAACCAGGGGGGTGGATGAAGCACATGAAGTTACAGTTGGACTCAGTTGTGCTAGAGGATTGGACTCAGGTACTTGTAGTACTGAGGAAGTGGGATAAGGTGATTGAGGCCATATACACTAATAAGCATCCAGATTCATGCTACAGTTCTTAATGCAATGCTTTATAATTCCTCACAAATGCTCATTGGAGATGTACAGGACAAACAATGCAAATTTGTCAAAGAACACACTGACATGCTGAAAAAGAGCATGTTGAAAGAAAATAGCCTACAGGAATGACAGGTCCATTTGATTAAATGATTTTCCAGTATTTAAATGTGTACTTTCTGGGTTAAGTACCACAAACAGGGGAGTTTAGTGTGATCCATGACCTGTCACAGCCAGAGGGTAAATCAGTTAATCTCCTCTGAGATAGGGAAGCATGTTCATTGTTTTACACATCCTCCAAGGAAGGAAATGTGCTGGTCAAAGAAAGATGAAAGGAGATGCTGTTACAGAAACCTGACTTAAAGGCAGACTCCATTTTGCTGCTAGTATATCTAGACATCTATCACGTGCTAGGGAATGCTGCCAATGGAAGCCATTATTGTGATAAATGTTTACCAATTGGGTGTACAGTGTCACATGCACTGTGTGACCAATCCAGCAAGCTTTTTCAAAGGTTGTACAGCAATGAGAGTGCTTACAGGGTTTTACAGGGTTATACACATTATTTGGTGACTTTTTCATATGGAAACGAGGAAGGAACAGATGATTCTATCAAATGGTGTTTAGATATTTGGGGAATAGTCATGGAGGATGACTGCACCAAACATATAAGTTTGCAGTCTCTATTATGAGATATTGGTTTTAGAAATTGAGATTAATAAAACATAACACCAAGGCAGTCAATGGACAGGGTAATTCAAAGTGATGGTGAAAATCTGCATGTGGTCCAGAAGCATTACTCTGATTTAGCTGCCATCTCTGATATGCCAGATCAATTTCTCAACCAAGGATACTGCTAAGGATCGGCTTTGTTAGAGCCAAATCGTATCTGTGACACAATTCTTACTTCCACATCTCCCAAAATTCACATTGCAAGACCTAAAATCCTTCAACCCATTACTGATCAATGCATATGAAGTGTTGATGTGAAAGGAAAATCCGTGGAAATTTGGAGTTGGACTTACATGTTACAGGAAGCAATGTATTTCAAGAGGGTGTGCAGTCAAAATATACATTTTTTATATCGACCTATACTAATATTGAGTTTTTAATATCGTAGGGAGAGAATATCGATGTCAAGAATATCGGTGATCAGAATATCGACCTTAACGTAAGTAATATTGATTTTTTTTAATATCGAAGTAAGTAATATTGAAGTAAGTAATATCATTAGCAATAATATTGTTGTTAATAATATCGATATTTATATTAGTGTAATGTATTTTAATATGTATTTTATATGTATGTTTAACATTTTTTGTAATGTAATTTTTTTATTTTTAAATATATGTAATAAATGTTTAGAAATTCGTTTTTTTTTATATCAATCAATCAATCAATCACGACATTTGTATAGCGCGCTACTCACCCGGAAGGGTCTCAAGGCACTGGGGGGGAGGGGTACGTTACTGCTCGAACAGCCAGGTCTTGAGCTGCTTCCTGAAGGAGAGATGGTCTTGGGTTAGCCGAAGGTGGATGGGGAGGGAGTTTCAAGTCTTGGCTGCCAGGTAGGAGAAGGATCTTCCTCAGGTGGTGGCTTAGCGGATGCGTGGTACGGTGGCAAGGGCGTGGCTGGTCGATCGTAGCTGGCGGGTGGGCGTGTAGAAGGTCATGCGGTCGTTGAGGTACTTGGGGCCCAGGTCGTGGAGAGCCTTGTGTGCGTGGGTGAGGAGTCTGAACGTGATTCTCTTGCTGACGTGGAGCTAGTGCAGGTCTCTCCGGTGTCCGGTGTTGTGGCTTTGTCGGGGGATGTCCAGGATGAGTCGTGCGGAGGCGTTCTGGATGCGTTGGAGTCTTTTTTGAAGTTTGGCTGTGGTTCCGGCGTAGAGGGTGTTCCCGTAGTCCAGTCGGCTGGTGACGAGTGCCTGGGTAACGGTCTTCCTGGTTTCTGTGGGGATCCATCTGAAGATCTTGCGGAGCATGCACAGGGTGTTGAAGCATGATGAGGAGACGGCGTTGACTTGTCTGGTCATCGAGAGGGAGGAGTCCAGGATGAAGCCCAGGTTGCGCGCGTGGTCTGTTGGTTTGGGAGTGGTGCCCAGGGCAGGGGGCCACCAGGAATCGTCCCAGGGAGAGGGGGATGATCCCAGGATGAGGACTTCCATCTTGTTTGAGTTCAGTTTCAGGCGGCTGTTCTTCATCCACTCGGCGACATCTTTCATCCCTTCATGTAGGCTGGCTCTGGCGGTGGCGGTGTCGTTGGTGAGGGAGAGGATCAGTTGGGTGTCGTCGGCGTAGGAGATGATGTTGAGGTTGTGTTGGCGTGCGATGGCTGCGAGGGGGCTCATGTAGACGTTGAAGAGGGTTGGGCTGAGTGATGATCCTTGAGGTACGCCGCAGATGACTTTGGTGGCCTCGAATCTGAATGGGGGGAGGTGGACTCTCTGGGTTCTTCCGGCGAGGAACGAGATGATCCACTCCAGTGCCTTCTCTTGGATTCCGATGTTGCTGAGGCGCTGCACTAGGGTGCAGTGGCAGACAGTGTCGAATGCAGCAGAGAGGTCCAGGAGGATGAGGGCCGCTGTTTCCCCGTTGTCGATCAGGGATCTGATGTCGTCGGTGGCTGCGATCAGGGCGGTCTCGGTGCTGTGGTTGGCCCGAAACCCAGACTGCGAGGGGTCGAGGGATCCGTTCGTCTCGAGGAAGGCGGCGAGCTGTCTGTTGACGGTCTTCTCAATGACTTTGGCAGGGAAAGGAAGGAGCGAGATGGGACGGTAGCTCTTGAGGTTGGTGGGGTCCGCTGTCGGTTTCTTCAGGAGGGCGCTAAGCTCGGCGTGCTTCCAGCTCTCCGGGAAGGTGGCGGTGTGGAAGGAGGTGTTGATGATGGCCCGGAGATGGGGTGCGATGATGGCGTCGGCCTTGTTGAAGACGTGGTGGGGGCAGGGGTCGGTGGGGGATCATGAATGGATGGTGTTCCTCGTGTGGGTGGTGTCTTCGGTGCTGATCGGGGTTCAGTTGCAGAGGGTGGTGGTGGCGGGTGTTGGTTCGGTGGTAGGGTGCGTGGTCTGTGCATTGAAGCTGTTGTGTATGTCGGCGATCTTGCGGTGGAAGAACGAGGCAAGTGAGTCGCAGAGGTCTTGCGAGGGAGTGATGTCATTGTTTCCGGCACTGGGGTTGGAGAACTCTTTGACGATGCTGAAGAGTTCCTTGCTGTCGTGGGCATTGTTGTCCAGTTGTTTTTTGAGTGCTGTCTTCTTGGTGGCGCGGATCAGCTGATGGTGTTTGCGGGTGGCGTGCTTGAGGGCGGTCCTGTTGTCTGTGGTCTGGTCGATCCGCCAGGCTTTCTCGAGGGTGCGGCAGTTCTTCTTGGAGTCCTTGAGTTCGTCGGTGAACCAGGGGGTTTTCTTGCTGCCGGGTCTGCTGGGAGGGTTCTTTAGTGGTGCGAGGTCATCGGCGCAGGCGGTCAGCCACTTGGTGAGGTTGCTGGCTGCTTCGTTGGGGTCTGTTGTGCTGGTGGGAGGGTTCTGGCTGAGGGAGGCGGTGAGCTGCTCGGCGGTGATCTTGCTCCAGTTCCGGCGAGGAACCTCTTGCGGGTGGTGGTGGGTCGTGGTTCTTCTGAAGCTGAAGTGGGCGCAGCTATGGGCAGTCCAGTGGAGTCCGGTGGAGTGGCTGAAGGCGATGTGCTTTCTGGATGAGAAGACGGGGTCAAGCGTGTGGCCGGCGTAGTGGGTGGGGGTGTTCACCAGTTGCTTGAGTCCGAGGTTGGCGAGGTTGTCCAGCAGGGTGGTGGTACATTTTGCGTTTTAGTATCAGAGCAGGTTGTGGGTTTTTAGGGGAATAGGGTGGGAAGTAATTTAATTATAATTAATTAATTTAATTAATATGTGTTTATTTATTGTTAGTGTTTATTAATTTGTTAATTAATTATTAATTGGTAATTAATGTCTATTAATTGATTAATTTATCATTATTTTAATTATAACTAATTTATTATTAGTTTTTATTTATTGTTATTGTCAATTGATGTTATTGTTATTGATAATAATTCATTGTTAAACAATTATTAGTTGGTAAATAATTTGTATTAATTGATTAATTTATAATTATATTAATTATAATTAATGTATTATTATTTTCTATTTATTGTTATTGTTAATTAATTTATTGTTCATGTTTTATTAATTGTTAATACATGTTTATTAATTGATTAGTTGAAAAATAAATTCATTGTTTTATTCTTTATGTGTAGTGGGTTGTGTGTTTATGGGGGAATAGTGTGGGAAGCAATTTAATGTTATTTAAGTTTATAATTATTTTATTTTATTGGTATTTATTATTAATTTTTTTGTTAATTAATTCTTAATATGCTATTTATTTTACAAAATTCATTTAATTAATACGTATGCTAATTTAACCCCTACGCTATCCAACGCATTACCTACTGTTGCACTCACTGAATTGGGGATAGTAGTTTTAACCCCTACGCTATCCAACGCTTTCCTGCTGTTGCACTCACAGGAGTGGGAATAGTGATTTTTACCCCTACGCTATTCATTGCTTTCCCTACTTTTGCACTCACTGGAGTGGGAATAGTAATTTTTACCCGTACGACATCCAACGCTTTCCCTACGGTTGCACTATGTGGAGTAAGTATATATATTAATTTATATGTATATGTTTAATTTATATTAACATTATATGTATTAGTTATTATTTTTTAAGCATGTTTTAATATTTTTAATTATGTTTCTTTTATTTATATGTATTATTTACTTAATTTTACATTATTATTAAAACATTAAAAAAAAATATTTTTAACATCGATATTTTTTTCCGATATTTTTGTACTTACCATTATGTAGATAGGAGTTCGATATTTTTGACATCGATATTTTTGTGTCAATATTTTTGTAGGTCGATTTTCTGTCCGTGGATATTCTGTCAGACATTCTTTCAAGAGGCACGTATGGAAATGCTGTGCTGTGGATTGAACAGACTGATCAAAGAGCTGTTTTGTCTTTTTGGAGATGGTTTAGGGAAACTTACCAATACACCAGAACATTACTCTATAACACGCTTGGTCAGTGATACAAATTCTAACCTAGCACTTCTCTGATGGACCAAAAATTCCTAGATGTTTGTATATTACAACAAAGTTTGCATGAATGTCATCTGACAAAAACATCAAGCCCAAAACATTATTATTCACAAACATATTGTCCCATTTGTTTTAGATTTTCTTCGTTCAATTTTGTGATGTTTTGTAGACAATATTTAGGATGTGATATTCATGCCAGAAGATGGTGTTCACTGTTCAGACAATATTCTGACAATCATATGCCAGTACCAGTACCACCGTTTGCAGTGGTCTAACAGCATGAAATATTCGATAATAAACATTAGCACGACTGCAAAGTTTGCCCACATTCATAAAGATGAGACTATGAATGCTTCATTTAATATTACGCCTGAAACTGTATGGAATTTGGTGCCGAAGAAAGAACCAGATTCACACCAGCTCCCACGACAGACCAATTAGGGGCATATTTATGAAGCAGTTGCATCACGCACAAAGGGGCTCAAGGGTGACGCAATTACTAGATAAGATTTATCAAGCCACTCAATGTCACCTTGCAGCTTGATTAATCTACAGTAAAACAAACCCAGCACAGGGGAGGTGCTCCATGGGTGGAGCGTGGGTATTCCCACGCATCCGCCAATGCATTTTGGTGCATTCCCAGATTTACCATTATTAGAGACCTGGGAATGCTTCAATATGCTACGCCTCCCAAAGTGAGGCATAACGAGGAGAAATATCCTTATTTCTCCTTGTCTGTTCCTCCTTCTATGTGTGCTGCATTTTGCAGCACACAAAGAAAGAGGAAAATGCCTTAGAGGAGTGTATTGTGCAAGAAGGTGTACCTCTCTGCACAAAAACAATCCTTCTTACAACACAAGCACCCTTGCACAATAGTGCAAGGGTGCCTGCATTGATGCTTGGCAGCACATTGTGCGTCAGCGCAGAAAAAAGACGGGAGTGCACCGTATAATGTTAAATATAGTGCATTCCTGACCTTTCCCTATCGCATATCACAACAAGGTGGCTTGCTGGGTTGCATGATTTTTTGATGACTATGCCCCTTGGTCTCCCGGATTGAATCATATGGCATTGAAGTCCTTCAAACATTGCAAGACCAGGGAACAAGTCCTGAAACAAGAAATGGGGGGACTAACCAAGTTAGACAGTATGCATGTGACATCATGGCATGATGATATCACATAGCACATGATATCACAGCACATACATGGCATCACAGGAAATAACCTCACATGAATTGAAAACACAACAGGTGACATCAGATATTAAGACCTCACACTTATGTTTAGCAGGTCTAATATAAGTATATTTAAGCGCATTAAGAGATTTTGCATCAGGTTGTGCCATAAAATTGGCGCAACCCCGATGCAAAATCTAGGCATCAACGAATGCATTTTTTTTTATTTACACTCTGCCACGAAGAAATTGTCAACAAGGAGCAACATGGCAGTAGATCCGCTCTGCTTAACTGGTTGCAGAGTCTTCATTTTAAAATAACTTTTTGGGGATAATAAGATAATATTATTTCTGTAAATACTAAGACAAACCAAAACATCTGACAATCTTACAGTACATGCATATCTCTTATATACAGGGATTGAACAACGTCAAAAGCATGACCCTCTTAAGTACCTGTCAAGTGATAACAAGCTGTGTGTCTTTGTTTCCCCTCTGTTGCATTTGCATTTAATTTGGCTCCAGACCATGCCCAGCCAGGATCATATTGGAAAAAAAGCAGCAGCGGCCCCTCCCTTAGGGCAGAGGAGCATAGTTGCAACCCTGCTGCCAGCGCCGCCAACGGTAAAAAATAAAATGGTAATAAAAATAATTTATTACCATTTTATTTTTCCCCTTTCCCCAGCCCGAGCCGTGTTTGCGGGCGGGGCCTCTGCTGCTGACTGGCAGCAGGGGAGGGGTGCCCTCTACACCAGTTTACACTGCGCATGTCACTTTGGCTGACTGTCTTGTGCTGGCTAGCCTGACATGCAAAGTGCAAACCTCTCCACCCAGCTGTCTAAGACAACTAGGTGGAGAGCAGGTAAAGGCCCCAGAGCCTGCTGAAGCGATGCCAATCCTGGCGCTGCTCTCATGCAGCTAACTTTATCAACAGCATGAGAGCAGCATTTGAATTAGTGTGGAGAACTGTGCTGCAGCCTGCAGACCAGACCAGCGCCGAGGGACAGAAGCAGGAGGACCGGAGGCGAGCCAGTGCATGCAGTGGGTGAGTATATTTTAATTGTTTTATTCGTAACCATCTAAGGAACTGTAAGACTCGCACTGCCTTCAGCCTCAAAACCAGAGTTCTCAGTCATGGTTCATTGTAAACTCTGTTTATAACAAGTCATGACTGACAGCTTTGGCATTGACCAGGTATTGCTGGTCAGTGGTGGCTCCTCCCAATATTTAGAGTGCCAGCCACTAATGAACAAAAGGAGGTCTGGTGGCCCCTCAAAGTTAGTAGTTATCTTTGGCCCAGCTGGGGGTGAAAATAAAATACCCCCTCCCTGCCTACACATTACTGCTGGAAATGGAAAGCAAACAACGTGCAGGTGCTGCTGAACGTGTCCTGGTTTCTGAAAATCACACTGGGTCAAGTTCAGCATATTTCAGTGGAGACCAACTTCTTGGTGGGGTAGACGGCGTTAACCGTGTGAAACTAATGTGTGGAAGCCATCTACACACATGTACCCCTGATGTGCCCTAAGCAAGACCAGATGCTTTTGCAGACCAGCAGGCAGCTTGGCATCTGGATTCTAAGGGAGGAGAATTGTGGCTACATGAGAAGCACCAGGAAGGTAGCTCTGGATAGGAGTGGCATTATCTATGCCATCCTTGGAAAATACTTTTTAAATATGAGTGCTTTCAAAGCCTTCCTGGTGGATGAGCTTGTGGTAGCTGGAACTAACATGGAAAGAGTAGGGACACACAGTTTGAGTTTTGCAGCACCAAGAGGGGAAGATGGGTTTCAGGAAAACCTAAGTTCAAAATTGATCAGATCAGGAAGTGTGTGCGGATGACTCTGGAGATTAATACTAAGAATCTCATGTGTCCATTGAAATATACCAATGCCTAATGGGAAGTGATCTCACAGGTTAGTGCAGTGTTTTTATTAAATGAGAATGAGTATCCACCGATGATGTAACAGTTCAGTAGTGGCATAAAACCAGCATTGTGTAAGTGTGGGTTGCGGCATGTCAGTATTTTACCTTTTCTTTAAGATTGGAGTAGATAGATTCTGAGGCTGTGTCAAGTTCAAGGCCAAGAAGGGCATCATGAAGATTGGCAGATAGTGGTGCAAGTACTATAAACAGAGGGGCTTATTTATGAGCCCTTGCGTCACTTTTGCGCCGCTGGTGCGTCACTTTTTGTGACGCACCAGCGACGTAAAAAATGCGCCATGTTGCGTCATATTTACAAAGTGACGCATCTAAGAAGATGCATCACTTTGTAAACCCCTGCGCCACATTATACCTGCTCCAGGTATGTATGCAGGGTGGGCATTCCGACACAATTAAGCCTCTGCTCCAGGTATGTATGCAGGGTGGGCATTCCGACGCAATTAAGCCTCGTAGAAGTGACGCAGTAAAATCTATGAGATTTCACTGCGCCACTTCTAGAACGCTAATGCGTCAATATCTTACGCCTGCCTCACAACAGGTGTAAGACTGATGCAGGCACATTTTAAATGGGACTTGCCCATGTGAAATGACCCACTGCTGGAGTTGCGTCACTTTTGTTACACACTCCAGCAATGCGTCATTTTGCGCCTACAGATACGTCAGAAATACTGACGTATCTCTAAGTCCTTGCGACATGATGCATCATACAGTAAATATGACACATCCAGCATGTCGCAAAGAGGGCGCAATGAAAAGTGACGCATCGCTGTTTTCACGTAGCGATGCGCCACTTTTCGTAAATGAGGCCCACAATATTCACCAAATCAGCAACACACAGAAAAAGTGATATGCCCATGGTTGGTACAAGACTAAATGTTGAATAATGGTGATATTGAAATCTGGAAAGTGTACGTGGTTAATTAATAGACACTCTTAACAACAACAGAATTCTGATAAACTGAGAGCCAGTGAACACATATGTTCAAGCTGCCATGCCATTTTCCTTTGACTTGTAGGTGTTTGAGTATTGTTTGTTCACACTCAACTGGTTGTTTTTAAGTGACTCTATGGAACTTTCTCATTACACTTCTTGTCATGCATGTTTAGAAAGCGGTGTTTCAATAGGCTTGTGTGTGAAACGATAGGCTCAGTGAAACATCTTGAAATGCTAAAATGTGTGTCACATTATTGGGTACTTTCGCAATAGCAGCGAATAGGGTATATCACCAAGTAAAATATAACTATTCTGAAGAATTGATAGTTGAGTGGTGCTGAATCATTTAGAATGGTGGGCAGAAGATTTAAGGTCTGTGTGGAGGCATATGAGACCTCTTTATTACAATGCTTCTTTATTGTAATACAGATGTGGGGCCTGATGATGTCCCGGAACACAATAAATGTTCTGCTGTCCTTTCTCACTTGTATATTCAACGATCTCTTTCACACCCCGAGGGGGTTATTTACAAGAAAATGCCAGAACGCGGTGTTATGCCAAATTTGGCAAAGCCACGCGCCGACATTTTCAATACGCAGGTATGCGCCGTATTTACAAAACTCGATGCTAAACTTTTGGGGGGATTTGCAAACCAACGCAAATTGGTCTTTGCGTTGGTTTGTAAGGAAAAGTAACGCAAAAAAGTCTGAAGCGCTGCTTCAGGTTACTTAGCATCAAGTGGGTGTTACCTGAGCGTTCCCATGCAACCACCCATGCTTTTGATACAAATATGGGCAGGCACACTGCGCCGCCTGTGGGTCAAAAAAAGTGATGCAGCGGCGGCACAATGGGCTTGTAAATAAGCCCCTTAGTGCCTATGGGGGAGGGTCAGCCTGCAGCATTTACTGTTCTGTTTTTTCTGTCCCTTGAGTTGTAGCACCTCATAAGTAATAAATGGGAAGGGGACTGGGGATGTAGAGGTGAGGGGTTCCAAGTTGTTTGATGGAATTTTGGCCGCACAGCACCTGCTGAAAATAGGTGAAATAAATGCCCAGAAATGTGGTTAAAATGATGGGCTTACTTCGAAATGCTAGCACCGGTTGCATCATCCTTATTCCACTTCCATTTGGGCCTATGGGGTATTAACTCGTAATCTCATGGTAACAGAGGGACTCGAAACTAGGGATGCCCACAGAAGGGAAACAATGCTTGAAATATTGTCGCGGGTCACTCATAAAGTGAGCCCATGTTTTTTTTTACTTATTGTGCATATGTATTCTGCGTGTGCACTCCTGCCTTCTAAGCCAAGGGGGGCAGATTTAGAAGCCCCTTGCGCCTTATTTACGCTGCCGTTGCGTCACTTTTGTTATGCGGCGGCAGCGCAAATCCTGCGCCATGGTGCGGGGTACTTACAACGTGACGCATCTGGGAGATGCGTCACGTTGTACATCCGTGCGCCACATGTAGGCGTTCCAGGGCAGGTGGGGGCGTTCCGGCGCAGGAACGCCTCTTAAAAGTGGCTGAGTGAAATCTACAAGATTTCACTCAGTCACTTTTCGGCCCATGCTGCGTCAAAACCCTGCGCCTGCCTGAAGCAGGCGTAAGGATTGACGCAGTATTAACAAGATAGGGCCCCCCAGACCATTGCTGGAGCTGCGTCACGCTTGTGACGCAACTCCAGCAATGCGCCACTTTTACGGCACAGATACGTCACGCATCTGTGCCGTTTTTGCCCCATGGTGCGCCGCATTGTAAATGCGGAGTATCCATGGTGGCAGAGCTGTGGCACACAATAACTGGTGCATCCCTGCTGATATGCAGGGATGCGCCAGTTATTGTAAATATGCCCCAGGATTTCTATATTTCAAGTGAGAGTCGGTCCTTCAGGTGGTCAGTGCATTATCTACCACAAGCTCTTTAGTAGAAAAGCATACATTTCAAGAACGAAAATCATAATGCATATTCATTATCATTCATTGTATTATTCTTTCTACGTAGGCCTGAATATTTCATATTTTAAGCAGATGTAAGTAGTTCTACCGAGGCTTACAGGGGTTAAGCTTGTGCTCTGCGATAAAATCATTCTGTCCAACCCCGCAGTCTTGCAAGAGGGACCGCGGGAGGCTAATGCTGAAATCCTGCCACTGAGTGTGCCGCGTGGCAGCAGACAGACTGATTTCAGGTAGTGACATGGTAACCTCCTATTATATTCTATTATTAAAATGTCGGCTGAATCATTTTAACTCCATCAATCATAGAAATTGCAGGCTGCTCGAGGAGAGCAGAGGGACTGGAAATGGCTTCCGGTGGGAAGCAGAGCAGGGGACCCTTGGATCTACTTTTACATTCCGATTAGGGTCTTCCGTGCGCTACAATTCCGGTGTTGTTGCATTAACAGGAGCTTATTTACAAACCTCTTGCGCTGCCGTTGCATCTCTTTTTGCCATATTAAAAGTGACGCACCAGTGGCGCAAGGCGCTTGTAAATAAGCCCCCCCAGTTTGTAAAAGGAGCATTTAATTTGTGCACCAATTGCATAGAACTCTGAGGGGCAGATTTACAAGAAAGTGACGCATCTGTAGAGATGCGTCAACTTCACTGCGCCAACATGCAAAACACTTGCGTCACCATGGATGCGCCGTATTTACAATACGGCGCACCATGGCGCAACTCCAGCAATACTCCGGGGCGCCCTATGCCTAACATGCTGCGTCACTCCTTACGCCTGCTTCAAGCAGGCGCAGGGTTTTGACGCAGCATGGACGTAAAAGTGACGCAGTGAAATCTTGTAGATTTCACTGCATCACTTTTATGGGGCTTCCTGCGATGGAACGCCCACCCTGCATACATTAAACCTGACGCAGGTTTAATGTGGTGCAGGGCTTCACAACGTGACGCATCTCCCTAGATGCGTCATGTTGTAAATGGGCCGCAACTTTTACGCTGTCGCTGCGTCACAAAAGTGATGCAACGATGGTGCAAAAGTGACGCAAGGGGCTTGTAAATCTGCCCCAAAGTGCTTTGAGGCGCAGTGCAGCTCTAATCTAATTATGCATCTAATTATGAATCAGTTTAACAAAGTTTAAATAGGACTGTACTAAGGAATGGGGAGGTTAGAATAACCTAATGCACGTATATCGTGTGCAGAATATCAAGGATAAAATATTAAAAAGCAAGTGCATATGGATGAAATATGTATCTAGGGCCATATTTTATCTAGATGTAATGCACACAGCAAGTCACCTTGCTATGCTGCGTTACAGGAAACGGGCAGGAATGAGCCATATTTATGCAATGCACACTGGGCTGCGTAGCACCAACGCAGGTGCCCTTGCACCATTGCACAAGGATGCCCGTGCTGCTTGCAGGATTTTTGGTTATGTGCAAGAAGGGACACCTTCCTGCACAAAAACAATCCCCTGAGGCATTTTCCTCTATCAATCTGTGATGCAGAATGCAGCACACATAGAAAGAGTAAGAGCAGTAAGATATAAATATATAAACACAGAAATAAGACCTAAAGATATATACAATATACACATAGAAAGAGTAAGAGAAATAAGATATAAAGAGAAATAAAGATATTTCCTCTTGTTGGGTCTCCTCTGAAAAGGAGTATCTTTTTGGCACATTCCCAGGTCTACCAGTAATGGTAAATCTGGGAACGCGTTAAAATCCATGGCAGTTGTATGGGAACACCCACGCAACACCTATGAAATACCTCCCTGGGCAGAGTAACACAACGCAGTGATTTGCTCGGCATTGCCCTACTCCTGAATTATGATGTCACTCAGGGCCACACAAAGTGAGGTGCAAAAGCGACGCACCCCTTTATAAATAGGGACCTCTCTCTTCTTAACTCCATGTCTGTGCACCTTGAAGATATATATCTCGTCATGATACATATGAGGAGCTATGCTTACTTACCTTTCAATATTCTCTCCTTCAATGTTGCGTCCATGACATTTGGTGCCACTAACATTCATACATCAATATTCCAGTGGCACCCTTCGAATGGCCATGTTGTCTCTTGGCACAAAATAATAATGTCAATGGTAGGGTGTAAAATCCAGGCTGTGGTTCTTCACATTATGCAGAATGTAGCAGTGCACAGAACATAGCAATTACATACATTTGCAAAGTTAGTGTGCTGTATCACAAAGGGCCTTATTTAGATCTTGGTGGATGGAATACATGACAGATATCCCGTCCGCCATATTACAATCTTCATAAGATATAATGGGATCATGATACGGCGGATGGTATATCCATCACATTTGGGACAGACTATTTCCCTCCGCCAAAATCTAATCAAGCCCAAAATACTTATATCAATTTGAATACAAAAAATAAGTGATCCTTGCACAGAGAAGCAACTTGCTAAAGTAGTGGCATCATTTTGTGATGGTAATGGGTACATTTACAAAATTTGCCAATAGTGTTTGTGCAGTGCAAAGTTGTGCTACGCTTGGAAGCTTTTACAGTGCATGTTAAAATGCCACTATGTTTTGCGTAACGCCATAGTGAAACATTAGCAAATACAGCCTATTCTTATGACTTTATGTGCAAGCCTAGTGATTAGTACCTTCTAATTGGTTGTATTTTACAAGCAAGTCTTCAGCTACTGTGGCCAAGATTTACAAAGGTTTTGCGTCTGGTCTGCACGACTTTTTTAATGCAAACTCGATGCAAAACGTTTTGGGAGATTTGCAAACAAACAAAATTGGTCTTTGTGTTGGTTTGTAAGAAAAAGTAACGCAAACATGTCTGACGCGCTGCTTTGCGTTACTTAGCGTCATGGGGCATTACATGTGCTTTCCCATGCAACCACCCATGCTTTTGAAGCAAAACCCTATCTCCTAACATTAGTAGAGAGGATTTTGCATCAGCAAACAATGCTGCAGGAAAGCAATTATTAAAAGGAGAAATATTTTCATTTTCTCCTTTCTTTTTCGACTTTGCATGTGTTCTGCTCTGTCCAGCACACATACAAAGTAAGGCAAGATTGAAAACTTGTCTAGTCTTAGTATTTTGTACTGGAAGGGTTCCCTTCTAGGACAAAGCCTATGCTAGACTCATGCACACACCCTTGAAATATGATGCAAAAATGTGAGCATGGCGCTTGGCAGCAAAGTTCTGCAGTAGTGCTAGGGAGAGGGGAGGAGTGTGCTATATGGCTCTAGGTATGGCACTCTCCCTGTCACGGACCTCAGCGCAGAACCGTTGGGTGCTACGCTGCATTGCATGACACCTTTGTAATCTGGGCTTGTATCTTACCAGCCTAGATATACTAAACTTTAGCACCAGGGATCCCATGACACAAATGTCTGCTATGCGACTCTAGCAGCTCAAGCAACAGTGTCAGTCAACTATCAAGCGCAAAAGGATATTTGCGCTGAAAGCTGAAGGGAGAACAGCACTGAAACAGCACTCCGTTGTGTAGTGTCAGCACCCTAAAAACCAATGTTAACTGGGCTCGATAGGGAAGGAACAGTGCAAATACCCCTATATTTCCTTGCATAGCCAGATGAACTTAAGTAGCGCCAATTAACTTTATGTGGAATCCTATCACCAAATGAGCAAAAAATTTGCAAGCTGAATATCGCATGTTACATTTTATGCGGCTTACGCCTGAACGAAGTCTGCATTTAGTAATTTGTAGTTGGAGGGTGTGCCTTGAGTACAAATCCCGAGCTAGGCTTCAGTTTGTCTGCCTCTGCCCCATTTTCTCAAGCACAGTGCCACTGGCCTGACAGTTTTAGCATGCACACAGCTCATGGCATCAGCAGCGCAATACTCCTAAAAAATATGGCACTGCACATTTTTGTTTTGTTTAAGCAACCTTGTATTGATTATTTTCACACAGTCCTGTACTGCCTGATTTTCAGCAAATTTTCACCATTGTAACTTATTGTTTGTTGATTGTCAATCAATGATTTTGAAGTTTTTATTCTCAACACAGATCGCTGAGAAAAAAAGATAAACTGTCCATTCATCACTGTTAAAGTTCATATATTATTTTCCTCTTTTATTGATCAGAACTAAATAGCAAGCAGTAAGGTAATTACCAAAGCTGTAATTTCAACAAATTGCCAGAGGGAATAGCAGTGACAGCAAGCATCTTTTCACTCTCTGAAACCATCATGGGGCTGTACTCTTGACTAACCCTTCATTTATTCATTACCATTTGCAGCTTAGGATCCGGAAAAGAGCAGCAAATGGAAAGATGTTTCTAAAAACTTTGCTTCCTGTCTGATCCAGTGCTTAATTTGTAGAATATTAAGTGGCAGGGCTCTGACCAGGAGGCCACTGCAGCTTGCACCACCCAACGCCCCTGTCATCACTTCCAAAACAACTACTAACCAACTCTCTTGCATGAAAAAGCGACAGTTCAGATTATTCCAGGTCCCAAAAGCAAAATGAATGGCTGGGGAGGCAGGTATTATCAATTTTTTTATGTATATTGTTTTCCTTAACAACTGTTATTTTGCTCATCTCTAAATTACATGAGTAGCGCCACCTTATAGCAGACTGCCCTAAGTGTGGTGTTCACAATTAGGTGCTGAGCACCGGAAACCAATTAAGTGCCGGTGCTTAGCACCAGCTCAAATTATGCACTGGTCTGATCCCGCTTTTATTACCTCTATGACCCAGGGCAACAGGACTAGTGCCAGTGGTACCGAAGGACAGGACAGACCCTCATCAACGTCAGTCATTAGGAGTGTCTCCTGTGAGTCTTGTCAAACCTCTGCCACAACTGTGTTTTCGTGCAATAGGACAGGATTAGGACACAGGAAGAGTGATGTCACTGGCTGGCATTACACTCTCCCCTTTTACAAATGGCCCAGTGTTACTGCTCTCGGAGTTTACAGGTCCAGGAACATTAGATCCGATTTTACTGGACAGAATATCCGACTGGTAAAATCAAAGGCAGATTGAGTTCGAAGAGCAGCCCAGCCCTGACCCCCGGCTCCTGCATGACTTTATTCTATCACATGGGTGGATGACATAATGACTGCAAGCCCTGCCCCCTGACACCCAGCCCAAGCCCCACGGCATGTGCCTCACACAGACACGCCAACTCATCTCCCACCTTCAAGAACAGGTGTTAAACCGGAATGGCTTTTGTAGTGAAGGCAGCGATTTAGATGCATACATTGTTATGTTAGCATAAGCGCGTTAGATGTTAGAAAAGACATCTTGTCACTTTTGCACAGAACACTGCAGAGACATGTTATTATTTGAAAACTGCTTGCTTGCCTTTTCTTCACATGAGAACTGTCTGTTGTTCACATCCCTAGACGTGCACTGTGACCTTGGTCTGAACATTGTTTGCAAAACACTCTGAGCCGCCAGACAATGTATGCTTTTGAGTTCAGGTTGATCGGCCCACTGTCTAGTCATAATACGCACACAGCTGCAAATACCTGAATGTCGAGAGCCTTTAATATTACTGTTTGCATGCGTTAGAAACACATTCTGGGGAAGAACATTTCCAGGCGCAGAGCATAGCTGTTCCTGTGATGTGATTCACCTAAGCTGATCTTTGCGGTATGGGGTTCCCCATTCAAGCCTAGAGACCTTCTATTAGTATAATAATACTAGCCTACTAGCGAAGGGAAGGTGGCTGTATTCCACTGTCATTTGTAATATGATTTCTCCCTTCATTTTCTATGGTGCTGTAACAATGCTGATGGTTTTAATTATAATCATTTGTCTGCTTATGTTAGCCAAAGTACTGCATCTTAGGACACGTAGTTTATAAAATAAACCTTTTAAACTTTACCGTGTCTCTGATTACTCTTGTTGTGGACTGATATGAGAATAATAACGAACAGGTATTTCTGATTCCCACCATTCCTGAGAGTACTCTAAGTCGCTTGTTCTGGGTTGTCTATACATTGGGACCTCCGAGAGAATACGGATAACGAATGGGACACTGATTCTGGTCGGATAGGGGTTCTGGGTACTGAGGTGAGTTTTTGGTATACCACAATTCACTGAGGTCCTGGTTTCCTGTGCATAGTTCTGTGCATGAGCAGAATCCCTGCAACACTTTGTAGTCCATTCTGGTGTGTCACTAAATAAATGTATTATGTTTGTGCTCAATGACACAACCATAGCCGCCTCCCTCTTATAATCTGAGAAAATGACTTTGCACACATTTTATTAGGAAGGAGTCCCAGACTCTGAATATGTAAGCTGTGTTGGCATGGCTGTATCTGTAGGGTCATTCCCAAACCTGTTGCCTTCCTCACTCATGTTTCTGAACCCGTTTTTGTTGGCTTTTTGGACTCTGCAACTTATCACAGATAACCAGTGCTGAAGCGCTTGTGCTCACTCCTTTGCAAATTGAATTACACTCAAGTGTAACATGTATGTACTTATAAGTCCCTAATAAAGTGGTAATGCATTTATCCAGGACCTGTAAATTAAATGCCACTAGTGGGCGTGCAGCACTTATTGTGCCACCTACCTAAGTGGCCCTTTAAAACTTGTCACAGGCCTGCAATTGCAGCCTGTGCATGTAGCTTTAAACTAACACTACAACTTGGCAAAAAGGCCAGGCAGAAAGCTTCACTTTCAATACATATAAGTCACCCCTCAGATAGGCCCTAAACAGCCCATAGGGCAAGGTGCATTGTATTTAAAGTTGGCATTAGTTTGCCCTAACCATTTGGTGCCTGTAGCATGTATCCTATTTAACATGACTAAGTGTAGTTGGCAGTTCACCATTGTGTATTTCTCCAAGACAGTATCACAAAAGAGGGTCTGGGTGTTGGTAGAATGGGCCATCCTGAATTGATGGGGGTGGAGCTGTCGCTTACCACACTAGCACTTCAAAGTCACTGGCCCAGCACACACACAAAGAACTTCACACAAGCCTACTGTGCTCCCAGATAGACTGGGTAAAAAACTCCAGAAGCTTCTCCTGTTTCAAAGGAGGCACAGGTATAAAAAGGGGGGCCCTCAAAACCACTCGTCAGTACACTCCTGGACCTGTAAATACTACAGAAGAAGGACTGACTTGCTGCCAGAGGACTACCCTGTTTCTTGAGGCCTGCTCTGCTGTTTGCGATGGACGTCATAACCTGCATCCTCCATCCCACCCTGGAATGACTCCAAGGGTCAGCTGACTGATCTCCTGCTCTGAGCTACAGGGATACAACAAGCTCCAGAGGTCTCCCTGCAACTGCCCAGTTGACCTGCTGCACTGGACCTGCTTGGGCCTGCAACTGGGCCTACCTGAGCTCTGCTGGCCTCTGCAGAAGTGAATTCCTGTCCTCCAAGAGGTGCCTTTCAGGTCTGCACCCTTGGTTGAGTTCCTCCTTAAAGTAAAGGAGAAATCCTGAAGGTTTCGGTACTTAGAAACTGCAACCAGGCCCATTCACACCAAGATTTTTCACCTGTGCTGACCGCCAACACGAAGCTCGGGTGACCCAACTCATTGGGCTACAGCGACCGCCAGTGTTGACCGGCAACACAAGATCCACACTACAGGCTAAAGCATCGAAAGCCCGCAGTGACCACCAACATGAATCTCCAGCAACAACCATCCACAATAACCTACAGGATCTTAACGCTACAGCAACAACTGTCCACGATGCCTGAACCGCTCTTCGCGACAACAGAGAAGATCATTCACAACACTCTCCTTGCTCCTCACGGCCTCCTCCACCGCAAACGGAACTGTTTGTGCTGAAATTTAGAAGGTAACTTCTATAGCGGGAATAGCCTGCTCCTTGTATATGACCCACACTCGATCGCGGTCCGCCTGAACATGTGACTTTCATCTAGTGTCACATGGCTAGACAACCGTGAGTGGCGCTTTGTGCTTTAGGCGCTATACCTTGATTAAATCTTTGAAATCATATGTCTCTGGTTCTACTCATTGGTTTATGTCATTTTAGTGTAAATTAATTTATGAAAAATGACTCTATTTTTCAAATTAGTGTGGGATTTTTCTTGTGTTATGTTTTCACTTTATTTCTGTTTGTGTGCTTCATAAATGCTTTGCACATTGCCTCTATGTTAAGCCTGACTTCTTTTGTGCCAATCTACCAGAGGGTTAAGCAGAGGTAAATTTATTGACTTTTTGGGGTTCACCCTGACAAGGATTGTAGCTGCTGATTGAGAATGCCTCACACCCCGTCAACCAGCAACCCCAATTTCTCACAAGCTGCATCTCAATTGCGTCAAACTTGTCTTTCCCCTTTGAAAGAGCCCAGGGATTTTTTATAAGCTTCAGCCTTGTGGACCCTTTACACCATTAGGCAAATTTGGGCCTGAGCTTTCCAAATAGCTGGCAAACACATAGGATGTCAGAGATCATTCAACTAGACCTATGAAATGACTTAATGGGTTATTGGAAGCAGCCCAAGAGAATTGTCTCCATCCTCTTCCACTTAGACATTAGACCTTATTATGAGTTCAGCGGTCCATGGGCCACCGTACCCGTGGTGGCAGTTCGACCGTGGAGAGTTCGGCGGTCTGACAGTCGTATTACAAGTTGGGTGTATTGCCTTTGCAAAGACCGTGGCTGACCACCAAGACTGCAAGCAGACCGCTGACTGGGTTTTCGGTCGGGGAAAGGCAGCTGCCATACGGCGGTACAGGCGGGTTGCACCGCCCTCCGTATTACAAGTTGCCTTTTCCACAAGCTGGCGGCAGCAGTCAACCGCCTGCTTCAAGGTGGTGAAAACGAATGATTTGGTGTGCGTACCACCCCTTTCTTGTCCTACCAGCCAGAGTCTGACCTGAATCCCTTTCTTCAAGTACCACCTTCACAGCAGAACCTTCACTCCGAGGATTGTGACCCTGTTTGCGATGTTCTACCTGTGAGTCCTTTTTGCACCATATACCATTGCCAGGACTGGCCACATATGGGCCGGACTCCGGCAATGGGTAGATAATATATTTCCATATGTATCTTCATGTGTGTGCATCCGACACATATGTAGTCGAAATGCTCACACAGGCATCAATATATTTTGAAAAAGTACTCACCACCACCGTAAGATCTCCCCATCCACACCGCTGGCACCGTGGTCCACTCCTAATATGGGGAACTATTGACTGCTAGCGCTATGGGCTAATGGCAAGCGCGGATGCGGTTCTTGGGAATTCGGTTCGCCAATCTCTTATTCAGGCCTATAGTATTTAAATAGATGGTGTAAATCGTACTCCTGTTTCTGAAGTACGACTTTTTTACTTTTCCTTACTCTTTTATGTACCCCATCTCTATTTTTGTGTTGCAGATTTACACTTTGCACACCAATGTCTTGCTTTGATATACAACAGTTGTAGTTATGTTAATTTACCCCTGAAGTCGATTTACTGAGAAGTAATATTATGTCACCTTTGTATCATTTTATGTGTGAGTACCTACTCAAAAGGTCATTTTGTCTGTGTTTCAGGGTAAAACCATTTGCAAGTGTTAGTAAACTCACACAATATTCAAGTTTCTTGAAATTCACATATATATGCCAGCCGTTTCCACTCAAAATACGGTCCTAAACCGGGCCTTGTCAAAGGCAGAACCAACTTCATTTCAAGGCGGGACTCAAGAGAAGGGTTTCTTCACAAGGAAAATGTTTCCTCTGTGAAAAAAACCCAATATGATTATTTTTAAAATGTATTTTTGCCAAGCATTTAGGCACCTACAAATCAACCCTGTGTATATTTACAAATGCGTTATTGGTAACATGTGGGTGATTTATAATTCTCAAAGAATTTCACGATTCCCCGTGGGAATCAGTGACTGTAGGAAGCTAAGAACATTCTTTGTGAAGGACGTAGTAGTCGGAAATCTACTCTAAGCAATGAAAGTAATATATAATAGTGTATTTCCAAGTGCTTTTTTTTTATCGATCAGTGTGTCATCAACCTCATGGCATGTTGCTTGCATAGCATCCAGTTATAGAAAGTGGGCCCTGAAAGGCTGCTTCAGACATCTTCATTCAGCAGCTGGAGCAGGGAGTTACATTCCCTAGTAGTGTTTCATTGTCCCCCACCCCCATCTCTTCTGCTTTGCAGTCACTGAGTGTTTCGTCACTAAGAGTTGACAAATGCGATATTTAGTAACAAATAATTATAACTTGATTCACGAACGATAGATTAAATCAATAACCACATGCACATGTCAACGGAACGCACACGTACAGTCATGCTGTAATACATTTTCATTATAACCTAATGGGATTATGACTGGCGTTCAATTTGCAAATGCGGTGCTTCACTCAATTTAGAAACTGTGGTTCAACCTGACTTTATTGCTTCTCAATCCACCCTTATTGAAATCTCAAGCACCCTCTTAACAAGCCGAACGCCTTTCCATTCCTGCAGCTTGCTGTTTACACAAATTGAATATGTGATTCCCTCATGTTGTGGCATTTCTTTACCTGTTTCACTGATCAGTGTTGTCACTTCCCTCATGGGTCATCATTTCACATTATGCCTCAGAGCTCGAGCCAGTCTTATCACTGCCACACTAGAGTATTGTGGCCAAGCTGTATCACATACAATGCGATTTAGCCTATCAAGAAACAGTTTTATATTTTTAAATTTAAATGCAATAAATATCATGTACTAGAATTCAAGAGCTACCGGTCTTGACAGGGAAAATTATGAGCTCCCTCTATTTCCATCTTCAAGAAATGGCTAAAATTACCGTCTTCACAGTCTTGAACATGGCAGATCTATTACTTCATAGGCACTAGAACAAATTATTTTAAATATAAGGCCTTTAATACTTTTGTCTTTCTCTTTCATTTTGAATAATTATACCCTACCTGGGGAATGGATTGCTGGTTCCATCGCATTCAGTGGTGACTGGACTTCAATTATTTCAACTGTGTGAGAAAGTGAAGCATTACTTGGTGGTTGATGGTATTCCATCTCAAGTAATAAGGTCACTATCCTGTTAGGTACAGTTAAATGTTTCAGTAATTTAAACCTGAGCTCAACTCCTGGTTGCTATGGCAGAGAGACTTAATTTAAGAAAATATGTCAAGCATTTAGTAGTGCCAAGACAGTCAAACAGCCAAAAACACAATATAATTATCAACTTGGATTTGTAGAGTGTGGCTAATCACCCATGAGGGTATCCAGGAACTGGGATCAGTCAAAAAATATAAAGAAAAAACAAGGAGAATACAATTAAAACGAGGGCAAACCAATGAGAATGTGCTTAAAATACAGGAAAAAATGTCAAGAGAAAGCAGTGAAATGAGGGAAAGCCACTCCGAAAAATGAGGCAAAAAGCAAGGAAAAAGCAGTGAAAACCATGGAAAAGCAAAGAGAAGGTACTCAAAAAATGGGGGGGGGGGGGGGGAAGCAAGGAGAAAGAAGGAAAAATGAAGGCAAAGCGAGGCGAATGCTGTGAAAAGTAAGGAAAATGGAAGAACTAAGGGGCTGAATACGATGGCAGACGGACTTCAGTCTGTCCGCCATTGTCTCAGAAAGTGGGACCGCCTGTCTTCAAGGCGGCGGTCCCACAGGTTGTATTACGATGCAGCCACCACCACGGCAGCCGCAAGTGCCGTACTGTACATTTCAGCGAGGTCTGCTGGCTGCTGCACCCACCGCAATGTTAAATATGCACTTTTTACATTTCCCTGCACTACGTGGCAGGCACCACTCGGTGCCTGCACATTGTGCAGGGAAATGTAGAGGGTGCCCCTAAATCCAAAATTGAAGTGCCCAGGTTAAAGGGGGCGGGCCCCCAAAGTCCACCCCTTCCAGCCTTTCCATTGTGGGTGAACCACCATGGTAAGACTGGCGGGGATGGAGCATCGTAATCCCATCGGCGGTGCCTGATAAGCACTGCCACCATATATGGGAAGGGAATGTGTTTTTTGGAGGTCAAAATCCTTCAGTGGGCGAGAACTTCTGGCTGCATCTAAAGAGGGCTCTACAATATCAGACAGGAATTGGATGAGTCCCCAGTAAAGCCTTTAGTTGGGGCAGAAGAAGCTTGAGCAACAGAAATTCAAATATTATGCCAGTAAACTGTCCTCTTGCCAGTAGGATACTTTTGGTGCCTTCGCCCGGTCAAGATTTCTACCTGTGAAATTGTGTGTCGGAGTGACTAACCATTAAGGTAAATGGTCCTAGGGGTAATTGTACCCACTATTGCAGTAGATCCTGTGTACTCTACTCCAAACTATACTACAGTGCCTTTCTCTGTCTAACTCCAAGATGGAGAAATCCTGTGCCCACCCAGAGGTGTGTCCAGTATAATGAGCAGTCACCTCCTCCTTGGCCACTCCAAACCAGCTCTCGAGGCAGCTCTCCCACCTACCACTTGGTATGGTGCCTGCCTGACCGAGGAGACAGAAGAGAAGGCCTGTGCAGATGTGAACTACATTTGTGTGTGGCAGGAGAGGCCACTTTGAAGTAAATTAAGTTCCTGGGCACTGCACACCTTCCTGCCTGAGGAGCAAAACAGACCTTTGTCTCTGCTCGGGGAGCAGTTTGCGCTTTCCTGGCCTAATTCATAAAGGTAATCTGACTCTTTGTGTAACTTTACTATTTATTTAGAGTTCACAAACTACAAGTTGAATTTTGCTAATATTAATTTTACACCTGAGGAGACTCTCCATTCAGGACAGAGAGCTGTGCAAATAACATGATAGAACAGGCCTACCTCCCACTAAGATCGCAGGGCCAGGGAGAACATGGCGGCTGTGCAGGTCACTAGAGCACAGCAAGGCTCGCACCACTGACGTAAATTGAACCCCCGCTATGCCGGATTAATGTGCCTCACCATGTCTGGAGCATCGGTGGAGGACGTAGAGAGGCAGCGGAGCTGGGACAGCCAGGATATAAACATTGGGGACTTGCGCTGGCTTGGGGCCACCCTGGAGCTCAGAAAGAGCTGCAGGACAGCAGCACGAGGTCTCCTCCTGGTCAGTGGGTGCAGCATCAGCACATACGCTTCACCCGTGGCCCCTGGAGGGCTGAAAGGCTCTGTGACTGCTGGGGAGTGCACAGAAGAGGAAGAAAACCTGGAGAAACACCTCGCTGGCAAGGAAACCTCACATGCAAGAGGTAGGCGGACCGGCCCTGGTGGGGGAAAACATAGTCTGGGCAAGATAACATTTTTACAAAAGACCACCAACTCAACTGAGGTAGCAAAACAAAAACTCCCTGAGCAGCTACTAAATATTCCCCCAATTTGTTTGCCTGCTACTCATAGCTACTCATAGTGCAAAAGGAAACCACCCGAAACATATATGTGGAAACCCAAGGAGAAGCCCAGGAGAGACGCGCAAAGGGCAGGGGTAACACAGAGAAGAAATTATATTTTTGAGCATCAGGTCAAAATGACCCACTCCCTGAGGTCCTTTTTTAAGGTTTTACCCCCCGTAGTTACTCTCTGAGTGCAAGAGCAAGCTGATGTAGTGAAGGTGGGGGATAGACCAGTTACACCAAAGATGGCGGAGGATGGAGTCTATCTAGCCCAGAGTGGATTAATCAAGAAATAGCTTTAAATGGCGATAATACAGAGGAAGCTGGGCCCCAGGTGGAGGATCCTACACAAGACAAGGATGGTGAGAAACTCCCATTAGCCATAGCCTAAAAAAAAGTAGGAAAAGAAAAAAACTATCTAGAGAACTCAGCCAGCTCCTTAGAGACTATGGTTTTGTCACTCATTTTTGACATCAGGAAGGGTTTAGCAGTGTCAGAGGCAAATCAGGGTGAGCTACTTTGTTTCTGTGATACTCTTACCCTTGAATAAAAGATTGACATTTTCTCAGTACGGATACAAACGCTTAAAACTATGGTGAGGAGCTGAAAAAAGCCCTACGCAATAGTAAAATGGAGTTAAAGGCGCTACGGCGGGATGAGCAAGGATTGCTGGAGAAATTGGAACAGCTGGAAAACAATTCAAGAAGGAATAACTTGATGGTATTGAATGTCCCAGTGGGAAAGGAAGGGGATAACCTCAAAGCTTCTGTGGTCCCTCTTTTAAAGGCATTGGTTCAGATCGATGAGAATGGGGCAGACATTGTAAAATATATGCATGGTGTACATAGAGACCCCATCAAAAAAATACAAATAGGTTTAAGCCACGGAAGATCCTCCTTAACTTTCAAACGTACGCACTAAGGGAAAAAATCCTTCTATGTGCCATATAATTGAAGACACTAAGGGCCAGATGTAGATGGCTAAATACTGGTCGGTAACGCTGAAATTTTCTGAATTTCTGCATTACCGACCGGTATTTAGCCATGTACAATGTAAGTAACAACAAACGCCATCCAAATAAGGAATCGGTAAAAATAAGCGAAACCAGTTACCGATTCCTTAATTAGCGATTAGCAGACATCGAAACCCCCAAATACCGAATCGCTAAATAAGAAATCGTTAAAAACTGGCAAATCAATGTACCAAAAATCGGTAATACCGGATTTTCGAATTTTTGGTATTTAGGAGTCGCTAATTACCACTGACTCAAAGCAGGTGGTAATCAGGTGCACTGCATTTAAACAGCCCCAAAATGCAACAGTGTGAACACAATGGCGGCCCTCTACGTAATTGCAAGGTGGCTACGTTTGCAAGCAGCAGGACTGAGGATCTGGAGACGGGAGGAGCGCATGTACACGTTACACTGTTCCAACTGACTGAGGCTGAAATCCATGAGAGGTACAGGATAGACCCCAAACCATCCTAGACCTGATACTGGACCTGCACACACTCCTGGAGCATCAGCCACCAAGGGCGCACGCTATACCAACACATGTTCAGGTGCTCTGTAGCCTGCACCTACTTGCATCAGGTAGTTACCAGGGGGTGATAGCTGTGGCAGGTGGGGTGTCCCAAAGTTGCCTGTCCCGTTTCTTTAACACTTTCCGTCGATGTCATAATGCAAAGAATGCATCACTACATACGCTTCCCCAGCACACAAGCGGAACTGCAGAAAACAAAGACGGATTTTTACCAAAAGGCACAGTTCCCACATGTTATAGGGTGCATCGATGGGACACACATACCAATCTGCCCACCTGCAGTTACAGAGTACATATACCGGAACCGAAAATCTACACATTCCATCAACGTGCAGGTTATATGCGATGCGGACCACATCATCACTGACATTGTAGCCAAATTTCCAGGGAGTACCCATGACTCCTACATATTCAGGAACAGTGGGATCTACACACGTCTGGCTGGGGGGGAATTTGGAGAAGGATACCTGCTAGGTATATCAATGTGACACACCCTGAGGTATACCTCTGATGTATGTGTTGGTGACTGTTATTAATGGCACTTCCTTTCCCACTTAGGTGATAGCGCATGTGCCGTGCGGGCATTTATCCTGACTCCATACCTCAACCCATCCACCCCAAGTGAGAGAAGATACAATGTGGCACATAAATCTATGCGCAACATTGTGGAGCGCACATTTGGACTCTTAAAAAGCAGGTTCTGCTGCCTACACAAAAGTGGAGGTGCACGTCAGTACCACCCCATCATATGCTGTAAAATAATAGCAACATGTGCCATGCTGCATAACCTTGCCACAAAGAAAGGAACAGCAGTGGAACTAACTGACCTTGAGAACGAGGGTGAAGATTGTCCACAGCCAGAGCACAGCGCAGCAGGTGTGGCAGCAGCACCAGATGGGATACACAGACGGGCTGAGATCACACGCAACTATTTCTGAGTAAGTAAGGAGACACAGCCAATTACTGTAAGTAAGTAACGGTGTTTAATTAGCATAGCACACCGACACAACATGAAGGGCTTAACATGCCAGGTCAAAATGAAATGCAGATTAAAAAGGCGAAATGGGTTACATCACCCATATCGCAATACCATGTGATGGCTGGTATTACTTCCTGCGCCCACGTGCTGCACTGCTGCGTTCCTTGGGCACACTGTCCTCACTGGCAGTCTGTCCTGTGGCAGTGCTGTGCCATTCACTGCACCTCCTGGACTCTGTTATAGGGTGTGTGATGCTACTGCGGCTAGTAGCCTCTTCACTATCCCCCCATCACCTGCACCTGTAGTGGCTATCTGGTTTGTCTGTAGCACTTTGAGTGCACTGGCCACTGTGACCAGCCCCCTTGCCACATCACGGCTGCAGTGGGCCATCTCCTCCTGCATGGCCACGAGCACCTGCAGAGCAGAGAGGTGGCAGTGGAGAGGCGGTTCACTGTCTCAGTGTAGTTGTCCAGTTTATGCCTCTCCCTGCGCCTCGCCAAACGGTCCTCATCCATTTTGCTGGACAGCAGCCTCAGTGCCTCGGACATGTCCCTCATGTCCTCAGCCACAGTATTGTTCATGCTACTGATGCCCTTCTCGATTCGCAGCATGTGCTCATTCATTTGTACCATCTGCCGCTGGACTGACCTTATCGCTTTGCCTTGCAGGCGCTGCACCTTGAGCATGTTCCCCTCAAGACCAGCAAATACACTCTGATCCTCGCCCTGTGAAGCTGGACTGGATGCCCTTGCCCTGTGGCGTCTGGCACCTGTGTGGGCGCGCTCGGTGGGGGACTGTGTGCCTGCACCATTGGCATCCTCTGCCACAGTGGACTGTTGGCCTCCCATGCTGTCCTCCTCGGACACCTCTATCTGCTGGAGGCTAGCCACTGCATGCCTCCCGGCTCTCGGTGCTGGTGGCGGTGATGAGGTGGTGGTGATGCTGGTGATGGTGGTAATGGTGATGGTGGTGATGCTGGTGGTGGTGGTGATGGTGGTGGTGGTGGTGGTGGTGGGGTGGTGTGCTCTGCAGGCGACAGGACCTCCTCCTCCTATGTCTGCTCTCTCCTGGGTGCCTTTCCTGTGCTCCCTTCTGCAGCCCTGGGCGATGGCTCACCTGTGGAGACAGAATGTACATTTGCTCACTTATCTGGCAGCATTTGCGTAATAATAAATGTCATGACTGCCAATCAAACTGACTGTCCTCTGCTTGCTAATTGCTGATGTGTGTCACATGCCTTTGGGTTCAGTGGACTGACTGTTATGACATGTGTTACTTCTGACTGCATCTCCCATAATGCATTGCTGGTTTTCAGTAAAACATGTACTGGATTGGGATTCATACTGCCTCATTGAGGAGTGGGGATTGGGGTTAGGGAGTGGGGGACACAGCATGCTGTGCATGCATCTTACCTTGTCTGTTGCCAGCTCTGGCTGAGCTGTCTGCATCCCCAATCTGGCTCATACTCTCCGGCTGGATGGTGGACTCCACCAGGAGCTCAAGGGCAGTTGGTGCAGGTGCTGTGTTTCTCCCTCCACCTGTCAGGCTGGCTTGCTTCTTTCTCTCTGCAAGCCTCGCCTTTGCAAGCTTCCTGAGGTCATACCAGCGTTTTTTGAGGTCTTCAATGGAGCGCTGGGTTACTCCAATGGCATTGATTCTTTCCTGGATGACCAGCCATATCTTCCTTTTCTGAGATTCAGGCACGTGGAGAGAATGTTTCCCAAGAAGTTTGTCATGGTCCTTTGTACCCTCCTCAATAAGGACCTCAAGCTCCCTCTCACTAAATTTATGCTTCCTCTTGCGTTCACCTGCCTCTTTTCCCTCTCCTGGTTGTCCATATCTGCTCTGTGTTCTCAGCAAAAAGTTGGAAGAGTTGCTCCTGGGTTGTTTGCTGTGCTCCCTGCCTCTCAAACAGCTTCAGGCTCAGTGCACCTGCATGGGTGTGCCCACGTCCTGTTTGTGAGGTAATGATGATGAAGCATACGATTGGCTGATTCGAAGTTTACCGATTTTGGGAAATACCGATTCGCTAATTACTGAATCGGTGTTAAGAAATCGGTGATACATATTCGGTAATGCGGAATCTGTATTTTTTTTATCGATTCGCTGATTCTTACCGATTCTTACCGATTCGGTAATTATTATTATTTTTTTTTTTTTGAAAAACCTTTATTGACATTTCAACCAATAACAAGTATGGGCCTACAACCCCCGGGGCGGCCGCTAAGCAATCAGAGTAACAGAAATCAATATTTATCACAGGCAGCACCTCAGGGAGCAGAATCTCCATGCTGGTATACTCTCGGCCACTGAACAGCCCAAGTAGGAGACCAGGATACAAAAGGTTTTCATTTTATAATAAGGGAGGATGGAAGGATCAGGTGCCAAACAGTGTCCCGGCAGGAAGAAATGGCAGGCAGAATAATAAACGTCAACAATAAACAGCAATTTATCTAGTCAATGGCGCTGAAACAAGAAGTTCAGGATGTGGAGGAATATCACGGCCATTTGCGCCTGCAGTCCCCTGCCCTAAAACCCAGAAAACACCACGGAAATTGTGGCACACATGAAAACGCAGCGATTAACGACGAAGGAGTTCTACCATGCTGATCCCAGAAAAGAAGACAAAGAAGAATAAGAGAAGAAAAAGGAGGCCATGGAAAAAAGGGTTAAAGACTAAAGGATCCCCTCCCCCAACCCCCCACCCTGCACCTCTGCAGATGAGTACGGCCCCCCCCCCCAGCAGCGTGCCTGTCGCCCCGGAACCAGACCCGAAATATAGAAGAAACAGAGAAAGAGGAGTAAGAAAAGAAACCCCACCAGACGGGGGGGGTAGAGAGAATATTAATAAACTGGAGGCGGGCCTTCAAAACATACCCCCGGCTTCTCCCTCCCGCACAATATGTTTTCCCCCAAAGCAAACAATAAGCAACACAGAATCGACCAAGTCAAAGAAGAATGGGGAGCATTATGCGCCTATTACACTAACAGTTATGCCGTGAGAGCACGCAACCCCTGAGCCCGCCCGCCTATTAGATGACCACCTCTGAAGGATCAGCCTTATCCTTGGCCACTCTTTGCGAATCTACCCATGCATACCCATCGACCCAGTGCCATGTCCAATACTACAAAGAAGAGGAGCGTCCAAAAAGGAACAGGAAGCGACACACACAGATAGGGTGGAAGTCTCTGAACACCAACACAGTCAGCAGTATGGAGAGTCGTCTTTCCCAGTGCTGCCCCAGGATCTGCACTGCACACAAGGTCCAAGAAGGCGAAATCAGCCAGAGCAGGCGACCGTTGCTTGAATATTGCCTGGGTTGCCGGAGGCCGGGCACGGGACAAGGCCACCACCCCCCACTCAGGTCCAAGACCTCCGGAACAGACCAGACCCACAGCCAGCCGATCACACGTTAGGATACTGTCCGGAGTTTCCAGCTGGTCACTATCCACAGGGGCGGCCACGACACTGTCCTCCTGTGTGCAGTGTAGGAAGTCCCCGTGCACCTGGGGACAGGCAGGCAGCAACTGTTCCGACGCTGATGCCACCCCATCAAGCTTACTCCCCAATACGCGCCGTGAACCAAGGTGGAATGAAGGGCACCGAGAGCCTCGAGAAGATCACCATACCCCAGCACAGCTCTCGGCGCTCGCTCCGCTACGCTCCTCATAGTCGCACACTTCCAATCGTGCTGCGACCCAGTGTACAGGATGGTAGACTTCGTCCTGTCAAGATGGCCGCCGGGTAGGTCCAACCCAGATTGGGACCAGGACTCAGGGACAAGCGCCTCAGGTTCCATGTCACTGGAATCAGGGTTTCGGGGGCAGGCAAAAAATATATCCGGTGTGTGGTCACGGGCAACAGTCATCCCCACCACGGACCTGCGCCCGCGAAAATCCGGGAGCAGTCCGCAAGAATCAGGGTGAGTTACGGGCGGCGGCCGGGCAGCTCACCGGCGAAGGCTGAGGCAATCACCGGGGAATCTTGGATTAGCCACCTCGGGCATGCACTCGTTCCGCTACGCTTAATGGTAGGAATGACCACGGCGAAATGTAGGCCGATATTCGCACCGCTCCGGTTCGTCCGACTCCACCCAGTCACCAAAGGCCGCTGTTGTTGAACTGCCGCCCGGCCATGTTATCCACTCGAGGTCCCGGTTCCAGGGTTGCACAGGCCGCAAACTTCAAATGGACATTTCTCCGGCGATACCGCCGCCAGAAACTTCGGAGTCACACGATCGGTTGCCGCTCTCATTCACCAACACGGGCATATAGCGCAGGCTAAGGATCTCATGCAGGATATCTGTGCGGGATGCGGAGGTTCACGGAGCCGGGAGCCTACGCGGCCGTCCCGGTCGCCATCTTGGCTCCTCCGATTCGGTAATTATTAATGATTTTTTACCTACATCGGAGATACCGAGTTCTTAATAGCAAATCGGTAAAATTCGCTATTAAGAACTCGGTATTTAGAAATTACCTACATCTGGCCCTAAAGGGGAAAGACTTCTCATTTGAAATTAGAACATATCTATTTCAGGTAACCTTAGATAGACAATGGGAGTTGGGAAAGCGCTTAGACAAATTACAAAAAGTAGGGTCGACAGCACAGCTTAAATTTCCTGCATCCCTAAGTGGCAGTAAATTAAAAGCTACTGGTGGGTTTGCAGTGCTGCTTGCGCCACCCACCAAAGTAGCCTTTCAAACCTGTCTCAGGCCTCTGCCACTGCAGCGCCTGCGCACGCAGTTTACTGTCACTGTGACGTGGCACAAAAAGTGGTTGCCATGTCTGTGACTCCCCTTTTACTACATATCAGTCCCCCCTAAGGTAGGCCCTAGCTATCCCTATGGGCAGGATGGGGTGTAGGTAAAAGGTAGGGCATGTGCCTTATCTGTGTGGCATGTCCTGGTAGTGACAAACAGCCAATTTGGTTTCTCACTGCTGTGAGGCTACCCTCTCATTGAAATGCATTGGGCATTCCATGATATGTACCTCAGTGGTAATTCCTGACATGAGAAGGGTAGCATGACCAAGTTTGGCATGTTTGGAATAGTAGTGATAAATCCCGCTTATTGGTGATAGCGGATTTATTATTACTATTTCAGAAATGCCACTTTTAGAAGTGGAAATTTCTGTGTGCTATGTGTCATTGGTCCTCCGCTAGAATGTGTATGGACTATCTGGCTTTGGAGTGACAGAGGCAGGGGATGTGTAGTGGCTCCAGAGAGCCTGGATGAGTTAGCGCTAGTCTGAATAGGCCTGGTCTGCATTTGGAGTGGTGGGAGGAGTAGCACCCGCACATGAATAGGGCTGTGCCTGCCTTCCACAATGATGGCTCCGCCCCCCCCATGGTGTGTCTGGAGCCAGGGATCACACTGACAATGGAGGTTGCTGTGCACTCTCAAAGTGTCCCCCAGAACTGGTTTGGGCAGGGCTCAGAGCCAGGGGAGAATGAAGGCACTTGCTAATATAAGTACTGGGGCAGTGACCCCATGTAAACTGAGCTGGCTTGGTGAAGAGGACACTGCATGAACTTCTGTATACCAGGAGGAACCGCCTTGGGACTGACTTATTCTTCAGGGAGGGGGCTAAGGTAAGGATTACCCCTGTGCCCTAGAACCCTTGTGCTGGCCTGCCTGGCTGCACCCTGCTAAGGAGTCCCCAGTGCCCTCCCAGGAGTGCAGGCTCACACACTGGTATTTATCAGGGCTCGTGGCACAGAAACTAAGATTGAGGAGGTGTTCGTCAGCACAGCACATGGACTGCTTCTTTTTTTGTGTGCTGTAAAGTGCAGTGTCCACACACCAGAAGCGCGTGGAGGGTGCTTCCAAATTTGCCCAGGATCTCGAGAAGTGGGCTCAACCTGCAAAGATTCTGCGGGCATAGAGGGTGCTTGCGTCGTGAAGAGACCACCTTTTTCTTTAATTTGCCTGCAGCAGCGCAGCTTTGGAAGCTGCTGAGGTACCCATGAAGGAAGAGTGAGGATTCCTGGGCCGGGACATCCTCTCAGTTACCCGGAAATACCAAAGTCATCGAGACTTCGCTCTGCATGTGACCGACTGCTTTCTCATGTTACTGGCCACTGCAGGGAAAAGGGTGCAGACGGGAGGCCCTAGCTCAGCAGATGCTTCTTGCCATGCAAGGACCACAAGTACATGCCCACAACGGTATATGGAGGAGGGTTGGCCCCAGGAGAGAGGGGAGCCGACGAGAGGTGAGAAGCCTTGTGACTCCCATGTGATGCCCCAGGAGGCCCCAGGAGCTCTCCGCTTCAGTCTTGGTCTATGGGTGGGCTCTACATAGCGAAAAGTAGCTAGGGGTGGGGACAAGCCCCCTGCAAGCACGGCAGCTGAAGACCAGTCAAGGTCTCAGTGGCTCCCGTTGAAGGAAGCAAGCTGCACTGTTGTATCCCGGCCTCGAGGGGCCATTGGCAGATTTCAGTTGGGTGCTTCCTTAGCACCAAAACAATCCCCGCATTCCTGACGTTATGGCAGTGTTTTACATTGTGTTAATGTTTTTGTATTTAGTTTTAGATTTTTAAAAGGTAATATTTTAATGACAGGTTGTGGGGCTTGTAGTTGAGTTGGGTGGGAAGATTTTTAAAACATCTTTATAACTTAAAAATAATTATTAGAATTAAAATCAATTGTTTTAGGTTTAATTTTCTTTAGAAAAGTTAATTATATAAATTGTTGAAATATTATCTTCAGATACATTTTTTTAAATGTAATGAAAGCCAATGATTGTAAAGAATTTTGTTAGCTTGGGATGTTTGGGTGTAAAGTGTTTTTATGCTGGTAGATTGTAAATCTATCAATGCTTAATTAGTTAATTCTGAAATTTGTAATACATTTTATTTCATTTTTGTCAGTTTTTTTATTTAAAAACATCTATTAGTATAATTAAACTAAAATATATTGATAATTGTTATTGAAATATTTTTGTGGCTCTTTTAAAAAGTGATTTTTGGGGGTTGTATAGTTGCTGTAGGTTTGTCAGTTTTACATATTATAAATGTAAAGTATCAGATATTTAATTTAATTTTAAGTTAATTGTTATTAAGTACATATGTATGTTTTAAAATGTGTAACTAATTTATTTACATTCCTCTACAATAATGTCAATCTTTTTTTAAACAAAAGATAGTTATTTCTAACAGTTCTCTATTGATACCGTTCAAAATTAAAACATTTTCATATAAATCTCATTGGTTATTTGCTTTGTTAAGCATTTTTGTATTACCTTACATGGAATATGCTAATTATCTTTATCTTTCTCTGTATATGTGTGTTTAGCATATGTTTGTATAGTCATCCAATTATTTACATATTTTGAAAACTTTTTAAATAGAGTTGAGTGATATTTTGGCTGGCGATAGTTTTGCTTTGATTGTTTTTATTGCCTTTCATTTGTTTGAAGGTTTTGATATTGTTGGTTTGGGTTTTCCTGCTTTAATTAGGGTTTAAATTTTGCAGTCAATATTGTAGAATTGGTATTCATTATAAAGAAAGTCATATATTAAAAGTCATTGTCAAGATTCTCAATATTTTTACACAGTATTTTTGTATCTCTCTAATATTGTAGTCCATATAATGTCATAGAGATTATTTTTATGCTGCAGAACTCAAATTACTATATTCTTGAAAGTTTTGTGTGCTTGTTGGAGAGACTACATTAGTTCAAAGTGTAACAGACCCAACTTCAATTTCCATTTCTCAGAAAGTTTGGTATACGGCTATACATGTTAAAACAATTTTAATGTTAGGTATAGTTTTGAAGCTCAATATATTAACATTTTGGCTCCTTGAGCTAAACTTTGTGGGAGAGAGCATCTGAAGCTGTAGGCAAATTGGTAGCAATTCTAATTGATATATCAATTATTGCAACAGTATTTAAGGGTTTAGAGGTGGAGGTTTCAGTGTCAATTGCAAAGACTACTCACTCATGAGGAAAAAATACATCATTAAGGGGCACTTGCTTCAAGCATGATACAGGTCGCAAACGGGACGATTCGCTGAATCAGCCAGTTTGCGACCCAAAAAATGCCTTTTCCGATGCATGTACCTTTTTGCATTCGCAATATAGGTAATCGCAATTGCTAGTGATCACCTAAATTGCAAATGCATTTAGGGAATCGTAATTTGTGATTCCGTATTTGATATGCATGTAGCATTTCCTAAATGCGACTGTGCATTTAGGAAATGCTAATTACAGTCAACTTCAAGCTGATAATTTGTGCATGCATTGAAGAATGCACAAAAATGTCATTTTTCAATGTGCTAGGTATCGCACACATGCCCTTAGGGCATGTGTGTGCTACACATGTGCATACTTACCTTTTTTGGGGGGGTGCCTTTGGGGGGCCTTAGGCCCCCAGGCACCCTTGGATTTGCATTTGCAAATTGCGATTATTCAGTCCTATCGGCCTGTAGGCCCATAGGAATGAATAGAAATTCATTTCTTAATTGCAATTTGCGACTTGCAATTAGGGAATGTTAAGGATTCACAAGATTATTGCGAATCCTTCATGCATAGGCATTTGCGATGATCAAATAGCAAATCCTTAAAATTTGTTATTTTGTGATCGCAAATGATTACCTTGATGCATGTGCCCCTTAGTGCCATATGTACTTAGGACCTTATAACATGTTCGTCAACCTGATCGGTGAAGGACAGCATCCGCCTCCGCAAGGACACTGCTCCACCTGTGCGACCATTTGCAATAAGGCCACTAACACAGTGTAGGGTTCAGAATAGGTCTCAGAAAATTATTCCCATCCTCAACACTTGGTAGCTTGGCTGCAAGCAAGCAGGCTTAACTTCAGAGACAGGTATGTAACGCATTTAAAAACACAAATTCAGTAAATAATGAAGACAGCATAAAAAAAAAAGAATCCCACACCAATTTTTAAAAATAGGAAATATTTGTAGCTTTAAAGAGACACCAAAGCAAAAACAATCCAATGTAGGGAACCGAAGATATGAATTTTCAAAGATTTAGCACTATATAGCATATAGTAATCTATAGCACCTATAGCACCTATTGGGACATCTAGCTGGGCTAGACTGGAACAAAGTCAAAGTTTCAGGCCGATCGCAAATTGAGCCGTGCACAGCTACCCATCAAGGTAGGCCTCCGTCAAAGTTTTACCTTCAGACTTGGAATTTTTTCTGGAGCTGTTTCTGCTGGGGTTCCTCACAGCTCTTTACCAGTCTGGGCTCAGTGACGGTTCGCCAGCTAGCTTTCCGGGGAGCTCCCAGTCAAACTCTGGAAGTTGGACCTCTAGAGCTTTACAGCAGGACTATCCAGCAGGGCAGGTCGGCTCGCAGATGAAGGCCACCGGCTTAGCTCTCATGGTGGAGTCGGTCCCCCTCTGGAGCTTCTTTTCAATGTTGCTCCAAAGTTCTGAAACTTCCTCTTGAAGTTTCTCTGGGGGTCCCAAAGTGCCCAAAACACAATCCAATGGTCTGTAATCTTCAAGATGGTCCTTGAAAGTTTGGGATTTCAGTTCTCACAATCCACTTGGACAAAACCCTTAAAAATCCACTGGATGCACTCCAGGCTGGGGAGTCTTGGTGGTAATGTTCCAGGTGAGCTCTGTTAACCTGTAGCTTGCAGGAAGTCCACTCTTTATACCTCTTTAAGCAAGTTAGGTTCACAGGGCTATAATTCTAGAATTTGCAGCATGCTCAGTCAGTCAGAGTGCAGGGCCTGGTTGGTGCAAAGCAGGCTTCCAGTATAGACCCGTATTCTTCTCTTAGTTTGAAGCAGCAGATCTGAGAGGCTCTGCTCCTCTCAGATGCGTATTCATTGTTCTCTGGTGTCAAGCAGGAGAGAACTCCAGTAGAATGATGTGCAGGGCAACACCCCGAAGCAAGAGCACTTCCTTCAAAGTGTGTCATAATGGTCTCTCAGAAAGCAGTATTCTTCCAAAATTCAATATGGATGAAGTCTCAGCACAGGAGCAAGAACTAGTCAAACCAACCTCCAGTATGGCTCATTTCCATAGCTCCCCTCCCCCTGACTTCTGCAATTCCTTCCATAAGCCTGACATCTAGCTGGGTTCAGAGGGGATGGGGTAGATGGACCTGGCCTTCTCTGCCTCTCCCATTCATCCTTTGAAGCACATGCGTTATGACCCCTCCGCTTGCTCTGGCATTCCTGTGTAGGAGAGCCCTCTCCTACCACATAGCCTCTCTCCCTGGGTGCCATTTATCACTTCATCAAAGTAACCTGGCTAATCCTGTTAACTCTGGCCAATCAGGAAAGAGTACAGGAAGGCAGAATTTTGGCTTACAGACAATAAAGTCTTATTACTTATTTTCTGTATATTTTAGGATAAAGTTAACAATAGCATATTGTTGGATTTATCAATCCCATTCTCCTAAATCCTTGAATGATACTTTCTGTAATCCCCAGCGGTAGTTATGAGTTCATAAACTATGTGTCTGAAGATCTACAGTGGGGAAAAAGAAACGTCCCTTTTCTCAAATACCAGGGCCTATAAAGCATCTGTTATGAGGACCCTGCTTATAGCTACATGACTTCCCACCCCTGCGACACCTAGGGAGACCCTGGGGGTGCCTAAGATGCCAAGATATTGTAGCTTATCACTTTATAAGTGCCCCTACCACCAAAGTCGAGTATGGGCACAATTTGCATTTAAAAGCAGTGCTGCATCACAGGGCTGCTTTTAAAATGACGTCAGGCTCTCACCAGTGCACACATGCAAGTGAAGAAAGGGCTGTTAGCCTCCAGACAGCGATGCCATTTTGTATACTAGGGACTTAACAGTAGTTTTAAACCCCCGCCCTAATATGTACTGGGGACTTATAGGGTAGGTCATGCCAATCATAGGAGTACCCTAGCACATAGTGTACCCTAATGTGTGTGTGTGTGTGTTTTCATCATAGCTCTGGTCCTGGGCCTGGTTAGGCAGAGCCCAGTGACAGTCAGAGTCAGCTACCACCAGTGCCAGCCAGCAAGAAAATGGGGTTGCCCAGGGCACAGAATGACTTTGCAACACAAGTTTCCAGAGGGGCCGGCGTTGTTACTGCTACGCTCTTGCGGCAATGGGCAATGTATTTTAAATATAATTGTCCAATAGCCTCCTTGTCCATCTCCCCCTGCACTTGGTCCGATCACTTCTTGATTTCCTTATCCCTTCACCTTAGTCCAGTCACCAAGCCCCCCCTTCTCAAAAACATCTGGGTGCGCTCTTGGAACCAGGTGGATGTGGCCTCTCTGTCTGCCACACTCTCTGCATCTAGTCCTGATCTACACGGTCTGTCGTCCTCCGCACAACCTGATTCTATTAATTCCTGGCTCCTGACAGGCTGCGATTCGGTCGCTCCCCTCAGGCGGGTGTCCTCCAGGTGTGTGAACGACGCGAACCGTTGGTTCAATGAGGAATTGAAGGCCATAAAACTAACTGTGCGCCACGCTGAGCGGGCCTGGAGGCGAGATTACTGCCCCAACCTTAAAACCCAGTATGTCATCCTCCTTTCCCAGTACAAAAAATCTATTTTGGCTGCTAAGACTGCTTATTTCTCCTCAAAAATCCTGGCCGCCGAAAATCAGCCTAGAGAAATTTTTTCCATTGTACACAATCTCGCCTTCTCCGATAGAGCTACCCTCAAACCCTCCCCTTCCCAGGACCTATGCGACTCCCTCAACACTTATTTTCTGGACAAAATTTCTAACATTAAAGCCAATATCCCTCCCCCCCCCCTCTTTCCTTTGTTGACCCCCAGTGTCCGTCAGTCGGGGCACGTCTTGATTCGTTCCCCCTCTTGACAGAAGAGTCTATCCTCTCCCTCCTTTCTATGGTTAAATCAGGTTCCCCTTTAGACCTCTGTCCTGCCCACATCCTCAAGTACATCTACTCGGTTTGTGTGCAGCCCCCTCTCAAATTTCTCAATAGTTCACTGTCCCAGGGCATTGTTATTCAACCACTTAAATCGGCCATCATTGTCCCTTTCCTCAAAAAACCTGGCGCGGACCCCTCCGCTCTTGTCAACTACCGCCCCATTTCATTGTTGCCCTTTCTGGGGAAGGGATTGGAGCGCCATGTGACCAGAGCGCTCAGTACCTTTGTGGAGGAGAATGGCGTTTTAGCCCCCCGTCAGGCTGGTTTTCGCCCCGCACACTCTACGGAGTCCGTGGTGCTATCAGTCCTCGACAACCTCAGGGAGGGCATGGACACTAACCATCCCCAGGCCCTGGTCCTCCTCAACCTCTCCGCCGCCTTCGACACGGTTGACTATTCCATTTTACTTTCCCGTGTCAGGTCGGCGGGGGTTGGAGGCTCGGCCTTGGTCTGGCTGTCCTCCTTCTTGAGGGACCGCACCCAGGCAGTGCGCCTGGGTGACTTTTCGGCGGACTTCCGGAAGGTACAATGCGGGGTTCCTCAGGGCTCCTCCCTTTCCCCTCTTTTATTTAACTTGTACATTGCCCCTCTTATTTTTGCCCTTCAGCAAATGGAGGTCTCCGTCTACAATTATGCGGACGACCTTCAGCTTATTTTTAATTTGTCCCCATCCCCTGAGTCCATGGTTAAGTTCCAGTCTGTTATGATTTTTATCCTAGACTGGATGAATTACAACCACCTGAAGTTAAACCCAGACAAAACTGAGCTGGTTTTGACAGGTGGTTGCTCCAGTCCCTGGACTTCTCTTTTTTGGCCCCCCTCCCTGGGTCCCCCCCCCCCCTTCTCCATCTTCCTCTGCGAAAACTCTTGGGATTAAGTTGAACGACCACCTCACTCTGCACTCCCAGGTTAGTTTAGTGGTGTCCTCTTCCTTTCTTTCACTCCGCACCATTCGTAAAGTTTCCCGTTTCTTTTCTTTTTCTGCCTTAAAACTCATAGTCCCGGCGACGGTTATCTCTCGCCTCGATTATGGCAACGCACGATATTGTGGCATGCCCGCTTACAGTCTGTGGCGATTACAGCTGGTTCAAAACCAGGCTGCCCGCCTGGTTTATAATCTGGCTAAGTTCCACTATGTCACCCCTCTCCTCAAGTCCTTGCACTGGCTCCCTATCCGAGAACGAGCTCAGTTCAAGATGGGCTGTATTACTTTTCAGGCTCGGATTGGCGCAGCCCCTGCTTTCATTTCTGTGGAAATTTAAGTCTACGCCCCCGTTAGGGAGCTGCGCTCATCCTCCCAACATTTGTTGGCAGTTCCCCGCTTTAGGCGTAAAAAGTGGGGGGGCACGAAATTTTCCACACTTGCCCCCGCTTTTTGGAATTCTCTCCCCGCCCACCTCAGATCTTCTACTCAATACTCACTCTTCCGAAAGGCGCTAAAAACTTTTCTCTTCACACAAGCCTTCCCACTGTAACTGTCTTGTTCTGCCTCCCCCCTGATCTTCTTGTTCTCTGGGTTCTGTACACTACAGCGCCATGAAACCGCCAGGTGAACGTGCGCTCTATAAATGCTTTAAACTTAACTCAAACTCATATCAATGTCTGTTGATACATTCCGACTGCATATGTGTGACAAAATACCACCTAGCCATTGCTGGAGTCTGACCCATATTTGGGCAGTTCTGGCAATGGGTACATCATGCCAAAGCACCTACCTGTATCTCCCAAAGATCAGGTCATATTCCTTGGGGTGAAGATGCTCCTTTGTAGGGGCGATCTGGGGAAAGGGATCCACATCAACACTTGCTGGGAAGAACTGGAGAGGGGTGAGTGTGCACCACAAATTCTTAGTTTCGGCCAATGTGTAGGCGGCGGTCTGACCGCCGCGGTCAGCTCATTGGTTTAGTCAACTCATAATACGGACAGTGAGATTACACCGCCCAAAAGAGGCTGCCTTCCCCAGACCACATCCATGGCAGTCGGCTGATGGCTCATTGCTGTCAGACCACTGGGACAGTGGACCCCTAACCACTGAACTGGTAATATGGCCCTATAGTAAACTAACCCTTAAAGCTTTTACATTTCAAAATCATTTTTTCTTATTTACTAAATTCATATTGCGATTTTTTTCCAATTTGTGAAATGAGTTTAGAAATGAATGCTGATTTGCAATTTGGAAGGGGTACGTTTTGGATATTCTTTCCATATTGCTAATTGATACTATATTTATCAATAGTTTGCAAATCGAATTCCAGTCAAAAACTACTGATGTGTTACCAGCTCCTAATTTAGGGTGGTAACTGATTTGCAAAGGTGAAGCAATCCCCTTCGGACACCTTCCTCTGCGTATCAGGGTAGCCCAGGTGACCACTGCCAACTCTCACTAAAGTTCCTCAGGAAAATTGGCTGCTTTAAACAAAAATCATTTTCCACTTTTGAAAATCAATGACAATGATGGAGGACTGTTGTTCATTGCAGGTCATCAGCCTTGTCATTGCAGCCAATCACAAGGGGTCCCAAATTGTGACTTGCCTAATTAATGATATTTTTCAATCCCTGCCATTCCCAATTTACAAACTGATCTGTTAATACATAGATTGGTTGGCAAAGTGATATACTATTTGCAAGAAATCACAAAAAGTCAGGTTGACAACAGCAACAACAACCACTGCATTAAGCAGCACACATAGAATTTGCAAAACTGCATTTTTTTAAAATGATTGTTTGTGTGCAGGAAAGGTTACATTTCTGCTCATAAACAATCATAGGTAATTTGCTATTTCTATGTGTGCTGCACAAGGCAGCACACATGGAAATGGCAAAAACGAGGAGAAACTAAACATTTCTCCTTGTTTTGTCTGTTTAAGACCAGGTTTTTCCCCGCTCTTAATTTTGGCACTGCCTCCTATTTACGCTGCCCTTGTAAATAGGGGGTGCGTCAAAATTAATGGATGTGGAACGCCTACCGCAACACCCATTACCCTCCCCTTTCACGCTAAATACAGCTTGAAAGGGTGCTTTATTTACAAGGCAGCGTTAAGCCACGTTAAGTGGCCTAACGCTGCCTTGTAAGAAGGCGAGGCCCTATCGCCATCACAAGGTCTCTGAAAGGGACATTGTGGTCGTGATAGGGGCTTACCAATATGCCCCAAAGCATGCTCAGATTGATGAGTTTGCCAAGTTCATTATAGTTCACCTTCTAATTTATACAATCAATGTCATAATGCGTCAAATAGTCAGCTCATATAGAAGAGGACCTAGTTGTGCTGAACGATTTGTCAACAGTGGCTAAAGGAATTCGCCAACCTTTCTCAGGGCAGGTATTTAATTAAATGTGTTACTCTCATTAAATTAATTCATTATTCGTGGACAGATAACAATAAGACAGTATGATGTTCAATTCTTACCGGCTCAATGATCAAGACAATTAAGTATAATTCTAAAACGCGATTCTATGGTTTCAAAATGATTAAAACTGCAATTTCACTTGAATAACTTCACAATATCAAAATAATTCTGTAATGGCTCATGGTTTTAAGAGAAGATATGGAGAACAAGAGATGTAGATTTCTCAATTAGAGGATCTGCCACAAAGTCTCCACATTTCAACGGCCTCAAGGGTTTTTAATTGATCATTAAGGGACTAGATGATTAGAGTGTGAGAACATTGGAGGGCATCTGAATTCACCTTAAAAAGCAGACATTCGCACATTATTTTCATACGAGGCAGTTCCTGTGAGAACTGTACATTGAGGCATAGTTAGGAAGCCAAACTCAGCTCCTAATTGTAATCATTATGCCACCAATTACATTTTAGTGGTCTTATATGTAGACTATTGAGTATCGCTTCATTTTTTAATTGGATTTCTGACTTGAAAATTCATGTTTCTTTTGGAAAAGACATTAGGAGCCTGATTACGAGTTTGGCTGGCAGGGTTACTCTTCGCAAATCTGCTGGATATCCCATCCGCGATGTAGTGAGCCATCCAGTCACTGCAATACATTGCATAGCATGCAACCTTCCGGCCCGGGCTCGGACTAAAAGTAATAAATAAAGGTGCGACAATCGCTCATGGCTATCTGCATGTGCCCAGCATTGGTGTAGCATCTCGTTACTGAGTGCTCCCTAAGTGTTAGGCTCATTACTCCTATAACCACCAGTCTACACGCCGTACTACAAGTTCACTATATTCTATGGAACTTGTAATACGTTTGTGATGAAGTAGCCCATCCACCAAACTCGTAATCAGGTTATAATGTTTATAAGAAATATGCAAACTAGCTGTAACAAATACTTGTAGATCACCTCCGTTAGGCTCATATTGATATTTTTACTTCATGGTCTTAGTCCATACGATGACATAATACATACAATTTAACGAGTGATGATGAGGGTTGCATCCCTCATAATGAAATCTAGATGCTGCTGCCTTCTTGCATTATTCTTTCTTCAACATACATCTACTCAAAAGTGTTCTAATTCTGGGGGGAGGTAGTGGCGTAGCTAGGTCTTTTGACGGTCTCAGCCTTTGCCTCCTGCGGCGGCCATAAGAGGTGGGGGATAGAAGAGAGATGTTGCCAATCAAATCCTGCCTCTGCTGCCCTGCATGGCTGCAGGTAAGAGGGGGCAGAGAGGAAGGCCACCGCCCCCAAAACTCAGGGCCGCCGGGGGCGGACCGACACCCCTGCCTCCCCTTGCTATGCCACTGGGGGGAGCTTGCTTTGCATTTTCCACTCGTTGCACTCTTCTGTACTGATCTCCTTCTTTGTGCATCTCAGCACCTGCCCATCTTCAATGGTTGGAAGCATTATCCATTGCCAGGATTGAAGGGCCAAAATAGTTTATTTTTCAGGGTCCTGGAAAACCTCCCATTATATGAATAATTAAGGAATTTTTATCCGCTTGGTCTTTTCTAATTATTTATGTTTACTGCACAGCAGGTGCAGAATTTATCCTGTTCCTGTGGGATCTTTTTTCAGGCAACATGGGTGCTTCTCAATACATTAAAGCGAAGAGTAGAAGCACTAGGCATGTTTGTTGAGCTTAAGTCAGACATCACCACCACATTATTTAAGAGATGGGTCAGAAAAATCTCTTCGGAGCTGCTGTCATTGTCATCAGATAGTACCAGCAATTGTCATCATGGTAGCCAAACCTTTTGTTAAATAGTTGTATTATTCAACCTCAATTCAAAGACACAGTATCAGCGTGCTTCCCACAGACAGCATCAGAGACACTCAATGGGAAGTAATTATGCTAAAATGAGAGTTCTGTACCCCAAAATCTCCCAGGCAAATAGTATAATGGCTGTGGGTACTTGTCGGGAGTGCTGCTGTACTATTGTAAGACTGTAGAGATACTGCCCAGCAAAACACTTTGCTCCAATGGAATATACAATACACATCAATAAAGGGCTGCTTCGTGATGGATAATTTCAGCGATAACTTAGAAGCGAATAGTACACTTTTAAAGGCAGAGTATTGATATCCTACACAAAATGAAAAGGCACCCGCCCTTCCCAGAGGGCCATTGGAGAATTCTACCACTATGTCTCATGAGATGATGTCATACTTTCAAAATATGTTACTTCTCCATAGGGTATTAAAGCTATTATGCTTCAAGACAAGGCTTCCATAAATACCTCACCTAACTATATCCCAAATAGTTGTAAAATTCACAGCACTGGGAAGTTCCTGGAGTAATAGAACTTCTTTCTAACGTCTATGTAACCTACGCTTGGTTGTATTCCTAATCTTAGAAGTTCCCAACAATAAATACGTGTTGCAGCTAGGATCTTTGTGTTCTCCCAGACCCTTTTTTTGATCGAGAGGCATTTTAAATGTGGATCTGTCTTCGCAATGTGATCCTTTGCAGGATAAAGAGGAGGTGCATAGCTTGATCTGTCCAATTCTGCTAATGCTGCATTCTGCACCTTACCTGTATGTATATATGTATGTATGTGTGTAAGTATGCATGTATCTATTTATGTATGTTGTATTTTTATAGTGCAAACCTTGGAAAAAGGCACCAGAGCGCACCACAGGGTCAAACACAATCATAATGCGAGTGAGTCATAGGAGAGATAGCTGCTTTGTGGACGGCTAAAGCATTATGATTGTGAGTCAGCTCTTTGCTTTCATCAGCACAGGGGCGGCATTGATGGATACAGGCATGTTCAAGATCCTTCGCCATAGATGGAAAAAGCCTGCTGTCTTGTGTTTTTTTACTTCTTAGGCTGCAGTCAAAGACGTGCTGTGTAGTTGTAAATAGAGGTGCTGTACAGATGGATTTCAGCTTCTTAGCAAACGCTGCATAGCACAACCCTTCTAGATAAACAGAAGCTTCATAGTTTCACCTGATGTTTTGTGTTTTATGAATCTGAACTTAGGGGATGAAGAGATGTGGAGATCTCCAGTTCCATTATATAAAGGTTACAGTCTAGTTTTCATTTACGTGGTACGTTTGTGCACTTTTAAACACATAAATAATACTGATGTATGTGTATACTGCTTGCCAAAAGATCACATTCCTATAATGCACTCACATTGTTTACCGATGACCAGGACTGGTTAGGAGAAGGCCACATCTTGTACTCCCATGAAATGTCATTCTGCAGCTTAGTGTTATGCAACTAACCTATCAGATGGTATTTACTTTCCAAAGATGTCCTTTGTATTCTAACCTATAAGAATGACTCTGAAATTTAACTTTATATCTATATTTAGCCAAAGGAGTGCTAGAAATACAGTTAGAGAGTAGTGCGAGGATATCTTATGGGGAGAAGAGGGAGCTATGGGAAGAAAGGTGAGCTTGGGAGGGAGAAGAGACAGGAATGTTTTATAAGAGATTGAAAAATGAGGTATGAAAGGGAGAATGTGTGAGAGGGAGACAAAGCTAGAGAGAGTAGTAAAGAGAGAGATAATGAAAACAACTGCGTAAAAAGGGAGTGGGAATGACACATAGAAGAGGCAACTTAGAGTCAGGAAGAGATTAAACGTATACACTGAAGTAGGAAGACAGGAAGCTGAAGTGGGTGAAAGGGTTTTGCAGGAGAGTGCAAGAGAAAAGAAAGATGGAATACAAATTGCAACTGAGGAGAAACATTGATGTGCGATAGTAGAAAGGAAGATGACGGTAAGAGATATAGATGGGAGAGTGACAAAAAGGATGGATACAAAGATGCATGGGAAAACGGAAGAAGTCAAACAACAAAGGGTGCATTGAGGAGGGAGATAGGGCTTGTGAGACACAAAGAGATAAGAAAGGAGGGGAGCATAAATTAACAAAATGAGACAACGTGTAGGAAGGACTCCAAGTGTGCTTCAAATATTTTAAGTTGTGACTATTCTTACAAATGCAAACATTTTATAGGCATGAAAACCTTAAAAGTCACACAAGGTGACCATTGAAGTGTATCAAGTATTAAACAATGTTACTTGCCTAGTATTCTTTCAAGAACAACATTTTAGACTCATTTACTACAAATATTATGGGTATAAAAACTTGCAAGTGTTGCTGAAAAGTGGTTGTTAACATCATATTAAGATGTGAGAAATGGTAGCGATCGCACGTTGCTAGTTCAGAGATAGCACTGGCATTACAAGCCTGTACTCAGTAGATGTATGTCATAATATTGTTGTCGATATATAGACCTGCAATATTATTGTATCAATCGACCACCACTATATACTCAAGGTGAGTACATGTAGCAATGTGTTCCTTTAAGAGTGTGTCGATAAAGCTGTTGCAATATTGGTACAGACCAATATTTATTTTGTACAGTTTTGTTTTATTGTTATGTTTTAATTTGATTAAAGTGTAATATGTTTTAATTTTATTAAAGAATATATATATATATTTATTATATATTTATATATACAAATATATATATATATGTGTGTGTATATATATATATATATATATATATATATATATATATATATATATATATATATATATATATATATATATATATATATTATCTACTGGCGGTCGCCAGTAGATAGTTATAGTTAGGACCGTGTTTCCATGGGAAATCTCAAAATTCTATTTTGAATAACTTTGGCGCCGGTTGACGAATCTTCGCGAAAATTTCAAAACTAATGGGGCGCTCCATTCAGCTCCTACCCTGAAAGTCTCAGGGTGATTCGTCAAGCGGGGGCCGAGAAAAAGGGGGTCCCAAAATGCGTTTTCCCCATGCATTTTTTCATAGGACCTTTAGTCGCAGCTACAGCCCGAACGGCTGAACAGAATTATGTGAAATTTGGCAGAGAGGTAGCCATAAGGTCAAGGAAGTGCCATTTGCAGGTCTGGTGTAAATCTGTTCAGTATTTCCTGAGAAAATAGCATTTAAAAGCATATCAATATCTATACGCGCGCACCGTGCGCGCACCGTGCGCGCACCCTGCCGTGCGCGAGCGCAATTCTGATTGGTTGTTAGATGTTGGTAAACATTCGAATCGGTCGAAACCAGGAAGTGTCGGCTGCCATTTTGTCTCTCGCAGTCTGAGGGGGTGAAAAAAAAAGGTGGAGAACGTGAAAAGGGGGCAGAGTGGACAGCTCCTGACCCCCTAGCCTTGGTCAGGGGGTCACAGAAGGACCCCCAAGGGAGAAAAAACCATTTTTTTTTGGTAAAAAATCGCGAGGTGCGCGCCCCGCGCGCGCACGGCACGGCCTGCGAACCGTGGGTGCACGGTGCGCGAAGCGCACCGAGCGCCCACAGAGCGCGCACGGTGTGCGAATCGCACCGTGCGCGCACAGTGAAAAACCTGAAAAAAAAAAAAATCATAAATACATAACTTAGCATTTAAAAAACCGTACAAATTCACTGAAAAAACCATAGGTTTCACACACGTTATAGTTAGGAATTAGCATTTAAAAAACCTTGCAAATTCACTTAAAAAACCATAGGTTTCACACATGTTATAGTTAGCTGGACATTTCACTCGTAAAAAAACAATGAAATTCCCCCGTTATAGTTAGTGCAGGCAACTATAACTCACGCGACCGCAATCCTCTGCTGATGACGTCAGATATTACATCACTGATGACATATGTGTCTTTATGAAAAATAAATATTTGTAATATATGTATAGCTAAAGATTAATGGAAGAAGACATGGGTAAATAAGTCTAAATACAGTGATGTAATATCTGACGTCATCAGCAGAGGATTGCGGTCGCGTGAGTTATAGTTGCCTGCACTAACTATAAGGGTGGAATTTCATTGTTTTTTTACGAGTGAAATGTCCAGCTAACTATAACATGTGTGAAACCTATGATTTTTTAAGTAAATATATATATATATATATATATATATATATATATATATATATATATATATATATATATATATATATATATATATATATACCAACAATGTAGATGGACAATTTTTTTAGAAATTCATATAATAGCTGATTCCCAACTATTCCAGATAAAATTGAATTACTTCATTGCTTCTGTTTTTTTCTGTATGAATCCTTTCGCGAGCAAAACGTGCTCATTTTATTTAATTATTGATCAAATTAATCAACATTCGAGCCGATATTTCTACAGCAAAAGAAGGAGCTCCTACACCCCTTGTAATGGTTAAAATATTGCCTTGTTGAGAAGCGTTGTTACTGACTCATGAATGGAATGGCAGGCCTGTCTAGATGTGTTGGTACTAACACTGAAAAGTAAGCAGACATATCGATATGTGTTGGCTGTATATTGTAGGCATTATAATGGTTCCTAATGTATTTTGTAACCTGGTAGCCCATCAACTCATACCCCATCTAGCATGCTTAGGACATACCTCCTGTATCTTCACCAATCCCAAAAGCTACTTACAGAGACGAAGGAGAAAAGAGAGTCTCTATTCAGGCCCAGCATTTGCATGTTTGTCCAACCAAGGGACCTGCTTGTTGCAAAGGGAAAGACCATTTCTGATTTTTCTGGATAGTTGTGCCATTTTCACAGGTTAAATGAGCGCACCTTGAAAGCAGGTGTAGTGTGAGAGAAAGAGAGATACAGATCAGCACAGAGTGGGATCATAACTTTGACCATTTAAAGTACTACCCAGTGACAGAGACTTGCAGCCAGCTGATGTGTGGCCATCTCTGCTTTCTGTTTACTGTCATCCTCCTGAACACAGGCCTTACCAGGCCTAAATGTGCATGCTAAATAAGAACTTCAAGTGGCTACACCTACACACGAGATGCACCATGACACAGGCCCTCATTGCCAGTCAACTGAACTATGGCAATGCCCTCTATGTAGGAATCGCTGCACATCTCCTACAGTGACTTCAGACCATACAGCACACTGCAGCCAGACTCATCCTCGGCCTTTCCTGATGAGCCCACATCACACCCCACTTCAGGCAACTCCACTGTCTCTTTGTGCACACGAAATGCAATTCAAGCTGTTGACCCATGCACACAAGGCTCTACACAACCAAGGACCAGCATATATAAACTACCACCTGAACTTTCACCAAGCGTCGAGAAGACAACACTCCACCTCCCTTTTGCTTGCCCATACTCCTCACATCTACAGAAGCAGAAGTGGAGGATGCTCCTTCTCCCACATCGCAGTAGAGACCTGGAACAGCCTCCCCATGCACCAGCAGACCATCACCTCATATCCGGAATTTTGAATGGCCTGGCTGTTAAAATAAGGCTCTGAGGCCTGCAAGTGGCTGGATACCCTACCGGGTGCTTGGGTGCACCTTATAAATCCTGACTGATTGATTGAGATGATCTTCCTCTGCTCCCACAGTGATCTACACTTTATCATGCCCACCTCTCTTGATGCTAGCTATTTGAAGTAGTCTCCTTTCTCCAGCCCCTACAACACTGCTGCCTGTGACTATGAGGATGTAGTGGGTCTACAGCTGCAAACCAAACTCCATGAAAGATGCAAGCCAGATCTCTAGTAAAGATTTGATTAATTTGCATAAGGCTGTGCATGCATGTATTGGCAGTATCAAAAGGTGCAACTACTACTGCAAGAGCTCGAAGAGTGGGAAATAGTCACCATTCTCACAGAGGATGAATTAAAAGATTGTGAAGGAGTATAGTTCTTGAAGTGGAACTATACAAAAAATGAGGCGTTTCATTGTGATTCCCTATGTGGCAAGCTGGGTGTGTTAGAAATTGGATTTTTCATTGAGGTGGGTGAAAACCCTTCTTGAGCAGCAACCACAATCCTTGCCAGGGTGAACTACAAAAGTCACACATTTTAACATTTGCTAACCTTCTGGGAGCTTGGCAAATAGGCAGTCAGGCTTACATTAGAGGCACTGTGTTAAGTATTCATTCAGCACACAAACAGGAATAAAGTGAACACAGCGCAATAGATATTCCTCATCAATTTAGAAACATAGAATACATTTTATTAAATAACATGAGACCAAAATGACAAAAATCCAATCAGGAGAATGGTAGTTATGTAATTTGAAAGGTTTGAAAAAAATAAAGCACTAAGAGTCAGAAATCTCTAACTGTGGGTATCTGGTTGCGCCTGACAGTGACAAGTTCAGGCTGACCGCAATGGAGTGCATGCCATATACAGGCACAACATTAGTCCCACTGAAATAGTTGCCTTCTCAAAGTCTAAAGTGCAGAGTTTAAAGCTTCAGCAGTTAACAGGAGGAGCTCAACGGATGCCAGCCAAGGGTTCAGGACCAGGGCCTCTTGGGGCCAGAACTCACTCCAGCAGAGGCCAGTAGTGCTCAGGCAGGTCTAGTTGTAGATCCAGACAGGTCCAGATGAAGGTCCAGGCAGGGCCAGTTGCAGCAGGTCAGCAGTGCAGTTGCAGGGACGCCTCTGGAGCTTGTTGTGTCTCTATAGCTCAGAACAGGAGGTCAGCCAACCGACCTTTGGAATCACTCCGGTAGTTCAGGGGTCATGCAGCAAGACAAGCCTAAAGCTCCAAGGCAGACTTCTAATGGCACAAGGCAGGCCTAAAGCAGCAGGGTAGTCCTCTGAAGTGCAAGGCAGTCCTTTGGAGGGTCCTCCACAGGTTCAGGCATGAACGGAATAGTTGGTGTGCAACAATGATACCTGGTGCCATCCCATGGGGAGTGAGAAACATCTAGGCTCTCCCCTATCTGGTTCTGGAAATGTCCTTCCTTCCCCTGTACAGGCTCCAAGTGGTCTAGGGTGATAGTGACTGGTGTCAGGTTCATTTGGGAGTGTGTTGGAGGCAGCCCTTGGAAATGTAAGTTAGGCAGTGAACAGGTCTGTCCCACCCATCTTGCCAACACTTAGGGGTCTATTAGGATGGTGGGTTGATCACCCCCGCCGGGCTGGCAGTAGCCACCACTGGCCCGGCGGGAGCGATCCACCCACCATCCATACCTGAATGACCCCCCGCCATATTAGTATGGCTGGGGGGCTCGCGGCCAACAGAAAGACTGTCCGCCGCTTTTCCGTCGGTCGACTATGATTGGCTAGTATCAAATAGGGAGGATGTATCCCTCCAGCACCTCTTCCAACAAGTGGAAGAATCTCTCCACCCTCCTGACCTGAATTATACCATGTGTAAAGAAGAAAGAACAAGCACTTTACCACTGGTTAGCAGCGGTAAAGTGCACAGAGCACTAAGACTAACAAAAAAAAGAATTTTAGGAAAAAAGGGGGGAGAAGACAAAACATTTGGGGAAGACCGCACCAAGGCTGACAGTGTGGCATGAGTGTTTGTGTCTGCAAGTATGCAATTTTGATAGATGTGCTGATGTCTTGATTTCTAAGAACCTCATTGTTGTATGGCTCTGGATTCATCCTGAGGAGTTCTGTCTATTATGTTTTATTGTGCTTGTATAGTTCTGCTCCTGCATCTGTAACATGCCACGGATGCAAAGTCTTAATCCCCATTAAAATTAAGAAATGTCCTGTTTTGATTCCTGGGGAGCAAGATGTGCACCTTACTCCTGCTTCTTTATTATATGCCATGGATGTAAAGTGTAACTCGCAAAGCAAATAAGGGGATTACCGCTTTTGATTTCTGGGGGGCAGGATGTGCACTCTACTCCTGCATCTCTAATATGCCATGGATGCAAAGACAAACTCCTAATGCAAACAAGGGAATGCCCTTTGTGATTTCAGGGGGCAAGATGTGCACCAGTACCATCCATATTATAGTTGGTGCTGTGCAAGCATCTGCAGAACTGTCTGCAATACTAGAGTGCTCTGGGAGTGAAAAAGCTGCCACAAAGGCTCATTGCACCCAGGGCACCATATAATTTGCGGCCTCAGGTCTTTGTTTTCGGTGCCAATCATCCCTATGACGATTGCCACCTCTAGTAAACTTGCATACTGTTTCACATTTTCTATTTTATCAAGCATCCTGACGCCGTTCTGCTCTTACTCCTTACTTTGCAAGATCACAAATAAATAACAAATAATTAATTTAACACCTAGGTTGGCATTTTCCCTTAGACCAGTGTTAATTGGTGCAAGAGACAGACTTTTAAATAACTCCACGAAATATCTGCCAAGACGCTGAAAAAGCTGAACACATACATTCTTAAACTGTTATTTAATGGGAATTGCAAGCTAAATTTAGTGCTTTCTTGAAATGTGATCTTTCTCCCCCTCGGTGCATATCTTAAAGCTTTCATCAGCGGATCCTTCCCTACTGAGATTTTTGCACTTTCATATCATTGCCATTAATCTCCCCACTTTCATGTCCTTCACCCTCTCACCCCTCCCTCTCTTTACTCTTCTCTCGGTATCTTTTCTCTTTCGGCTCTATCTCGGGCTTTCTATCTCCCTGTCTCCTAGGATGACACCTGCACTCTGTTCCTTCCTGTTCGCTTTTTCTCTGCTGTGTGCGGTCTCTCACCCCCTCCCGTGATCACAGCTTGCAGATTTCTCTCAGATTTGGGACCCTTTCTTCCTGTAGGTTATAGAACATCCTGTGCATATTACTTGTAAAGTAGTTTTTTAAAGTTTGTAATGATCGACACAGTGGAGGCCAAGCCCCTCTTTGCCACAAAATCGCCAAGAATCTCAGAACACAGGATGATCTCAAAGTGTTTTTTCCAGTCAATATCTATTTCAGAAATATTCCCAGATGAGTCAAACAGAGTCATCCAATTTGAGATGCAGTATTTATGCAACCAGTGACCCTTCTCCTATTTTCTGCTAGTAAGAGTTTTTGTCTCCATCCGTTAGACCGTAAAGTTAAGTGAAGTTTTCCCTCATGACACAAGGAACACAATATGTCAGAAATGAATAATCAGCAGCGGCTCCTCTGCTATGGTGGAGGAGCGATTGCCACCCCCCTCCTTCCCCCCCCCCCCACCAGCCCAATAAACAAAAACCGCTAATAAACCTTTGTTTATCATCATTTTATTTTTGCTCTCGTAGTCGCGGCTTGGGGACGGAGCCAGAGGGATGGCAGGCACTGGGGGGAGTGTTTTGCACTGTTTTCAGCGCGCATCACGGTTTGGCTGTGTTTGGGGAAAACAGGCACAGGCTCAGGGTCTAACTGGGATCACAAATCGAGGGCGCTCAGGCCAATCCTGACGCAGCTAGCAGCATGAAATCAGCGTCAAGATTGGCCGCAGTGGACTCAAGGAACCTGTGCCTGCAGTGAAGAGGAATGTGATGTGGCGATGCAGTGATGCGGCAGGTAAGTGTTTTTTTGTTTCTCTTTTTCTCACCCCCATCCAGCCACTCTATCGAGACACCGGCCACTGTTGTAAATAATGCATAAATAATATGTTTTGCTATACGTAGGATTCTGCTATCCCTGTATTAAAAACCCACATATAATTTCTTGTAAAGCATCCAGTCGCCTATTATAAAGAAATGACATACCTACTTATTACAGTTGAGTTCTGATGTCACAACGCTTGCATAAAAAAGCAGATGATGTCATGAAGTACAATTAAAGTAGTGGTTAACCCCTTGCGTGCGGGTTTATTTCTCCCGCTGTGCGGGAGAAATAAACGGCGTTCACGAACACGACGTCTCCCGGCCGTCGTGCGCACATGCCCACCGTAATGCACGACGGCCGGGAGACGTCGTGCGCACACAAGGGGTTAAAGAATGAAAAACAAAGCCTTGCCTTTCTTGTTTCTGTTCTGTTTTTCCAGCTGTACAGTAACAATCAGAAAGGAGATATTTATGGAAACATGTTTACTTGGTGCACTCCTTAAATAATTACAGAAAAGTTAGAATCTTTTTGTATGTTTCTACATATTCCAAGGTACTGCGCCTTTTTTAAAAAAAGGACTTGTAATGAACAAATTTTAATATCTTTTTGCAACAAATATCTAACAGCTTTTTTTGATCTGTTTAATTTTCCACTAGAGATTCTATTTTCATTCATGTTTGCAAACATGCTCTCTCTTTCAAATAAAAGAGCTATGCATCAAGGCTTTAAGTGGTTTGTGGGAATGGTGGCAGTGTGACCATGTATTATAGTGGATAAAGGACCCCCTGTCGTACATGATAAGGATATCGCAATTCACCTTGAAGTTCCATAACCTTACAAAGCCACTCAGCCTTTAGCCTTGTTCTTCTTTACGCTCATTGAACTTTTCAGTGATATGCAATATCCTTATAATGTATGACAAAGGATAGTTGAACAAATATATAAAGGGTTCAGCCATGCAGATTTAGCTTCCAGCATTTACCATACAAAATTGGGGATCAAACTAAATATTCATTTCAATGCTTTTGGCAAGATCAAATACAGAGGGGCCGATTCCGATCCGGGTCGGAAGGGCACCGAACGCGATCTGGCCGGAAAAACTACGAGCCATACGCATGTTTTCCGGCCGACTCGTACAGCTGTACGAGCGAGCAAGTACGATGCAAACTACGCGAGATTCACCGACCGAGTCGTTTCCGGGTCCGAACCGCTCCGTATGTCTCGGTCGGTAGCTAACCGTGGTGTGCAATGGATGCGATTTACAACCGAGCCAGTACAATGCATGTGTCGGATAGTCTGTGCGAGCCAGAGTGTCCGGCTCGCAAAAGCTCCCAGAGTCGGACTTCGGGGGTCCGCGTCGGACCCCCTGACACCCGCAGCCATACAACTCGGACACAGGGGGAGACCTATGGATCTCCCCAACACAGGCATGTATGGTGTGGATGGCACCGACGCATACCCACTGTAGGGGGTGCACTTGTTCGAGATGTACCCATTCAGTCAATGGGAGCGCAGGTACGCGTCGTACAACTGGCTCCCATTGACTCCTATGGGAGTCCGACCGAACCGAGTCCGACAGCATACGTGCGCATCGTACTCACTCGGTCGGACTGTGGGGGTCCGGCTCGGTCGGAAAACACTCCGGATCCGACTCGGTCGGAGTGCTTTCCGACCCGGATGGGAATCGGCCCCAGAATGTTTAGTGTCTTCATGCACAATTGTGTCTATTTTACCTAGTACAAATTGTGTTGGTAAAAACACACAGGTGCAGTATTATGACAACATATATAAACCTGGTTCAGGTGCAAATTCCTGTTTGCACCCAAATTTGGATTTACTCATCAAGATGAATGAGGGGAATTGACAAAGCTCACACAAATAAACCCCAACTCAATTCTGGGTTTTATTGCATCTCTCAGTAAGAACACTAAATTCTCCCCGGTGAAATACAGGAAATATATCTATGACAAATTTTAGAGCAAAGATATGACTTTCTTTCCATCAGTGAAGGATGTCTCTACTCAAAAGGTGTTCTGTCTCTTAAAGATTTTATACTTCATGACTGTAAAATACAGCACCAAAATAAACCCAAAGCATATAAAAGGGGAGTAGCCCTAATGTTTCTAGAATACTGAGCTCTGCACACAGTTCCAAAGCATTGACTTTAAATCACTCAATCACGTAAACAATCAATTTATTGTCATGTTCTTCTTGGCTATACACCTCCCTACAAGCATACAACATTTTCTCTAAACCTCATATTCCAGTCTTTTATATGAGATTATGTTCCATTTTGGATTACTAAATTTCTGGTTTTATTACCCTAAAGGTCTTGTTGAACTTACTCCTCTAAGCGACCCAATTTCACTATATTTTAATTTACTATTCTGTTCACTTGTTTGACCCTATATTGACCACCTGTACTCTAATTTCCCTTAAAGTCCCTGGGGACTGAGCAGTGTGACACTTGATCTTCTATAGATATAAATCACTCTCATGTGCAGCAAAAAAACATTTTTGGGTTTCTGGATCCTGGAGCATATAACTATATCCATGCGATGGCCCTATTTTGTTTATTTGCCGGGAAGCAACCCAGTAAGAGAACCACACACCATCTACGCACTTCTGATGCTCCACATCACCAACCATAGCATCAAATCAACTGCTCACATCATTGCATTGAAAATGAAAAAATAAAGCAAACCAAAACCTCATAAATGTGATAAAATAGATCACCCCTCTGCATGTAACTTAAAACTAAAGCATAATTGGAATGCAATGGGGATCAAAAATATAGCATTGAAAGTAAGAAACAGTGTGAAGAATGTTACCATGAATATACACAAGAAATCAATGTCACTGAAATTATCTATTACTTCAGTCTTATGGTGGCAGGGACTAACATCAATAAATAAGTTAGGGGTCAAATATTCAATAGGATTTTGCAGTTGCACAGCCAGTCATTCACAACATTTTCTGGATTTGCAACAACAAAATCAAAATCTGCAATGTTCAGAAGGTACTTTACTATTCAGAAATACATTTGAGGTCTTCCTAGATACATTGTGAAGCTCATTAGGATGCAGAAAATGGAGGTTCAAAAATTCCCCTCCTTCTGCAAAATGCTAGGAATCAATGTTTTCAACAGTAATTGTGGTCCCAAGTCATTAGAATATTTCTTTCCACAATATTCTGGTAGGAGCCCTAGTTTCTCAGATATTGAGCATCTGAAAATAGAAACGTGGTGATACTGTTAAGATGTCTATGAGCCAAAATAGTCTTATATAAAGCAACCAATTAGCCACTAATATGCAAAGTATGAATTTAGTACAGTGAAAAGGCACAATGGAAACAGGATGCCCTAAGAGACCACAAGCAACATGAACTAAAAGACAGGTCACATAAAGTGGTTGCACACCAACGTTTTATGGCTTGGCTCTGATTTTATGATGTGCCTGATGTACTAATAGGTCATATCACAAGATCTCCACTCGCTGTGAGTCACAGAATGACTTGCCTAATACATGTTAAGTTGTCAGATTGCTATTTATGACCCCGTGATTATCTACAAAGACAGGTAACATATCAATGGTTGGTACATATCATTGAAACTCTCCAGAACTGATTCACAAAGGTCAACTTACATGTTTGTGCTACTTTTAATTGGTATTCACAAACTTTGAGTTAATACTAAGTTTACGACTGTGGAGACTCCGTAGTCAGGGAGGAGCTATCAGCACACAAGATATCTTCCCAGGTTTACAAGGCTTTGTAAATCTGGGAATGTGCCAAAATCCTTGGGTGGATGTATGGGAATGACCATTCTCCACCCATTGAATGTCTCCTAGGTTAAAATGTAATGGTAACAGCAGTGCAAGCATCTACATTGAATTACAATCCTTTACAAAGCCAAGCAAGGCAGTACAAATCATCCCTTCCATGCCTAGGTAAATATTACTGAAGCCCTTGCATTGTCCTTGTGTCGGCTTGTACTACGCAAGGACATTGCAAAGACTTGCTGTCACTAGTCACTGGTCTTCAAGTAAGGAGACACCCACCAAATCCTCACAAAGTACCTATATGCACTAGAATCCCTGTAATGAAACACCCATAGAGGCCTCACAATACTCCTCTGCATTATCTTGCACTATGCATTGGTATTCAAGCATGTAGACATTCTTAGATCTCTCACAGTGTCCCTCCATTTTTCATATTGCCAAGTATTCAGATCTGTAGATAGCAGTACTATCCAAGAAATAACACAATGCATCTCTATTCTGACCTGCATGAGGCACTAATATCCCAGTACTAAAGCAGTCACAAAGTTTGACCTGTATTTTAGATCCATATTACAGTCCTGATACATTTAGCTGGCTCTCATTTTGCACTTCTATTTTGATCTGCAACATGCACCGCTATTTAGAGCCAGCTGTCTAGTTTAAAACATATGTAATAGGCAGATATTGTCCTGCTCTCTGTTGGGTTCAATTCCTTTTTCATCTTTATAGTCATGTCACTTATATTTATTTATCTCCATCTTTCTATAACTTTTTTCTTCATCTCTGTCTTTGTTCTACTTTGCCTTGCAGGATTGATCACCTATCATGCTCTATACCATTCTGTTACAATCTCCCCGTTGTGTTTTCCTCTCTGTACCCCTCCTTGCATAGCACCCCGTTTATCCCTGCCAATATTTCCCTGTCACTAACAGGAGTCCTATTAAGAATACCAGTATAGCATCAGTGTGACTCCCTTCAACAGTTGTTAGAAGATACACACGCTTAACATTGAGCAGGCTTGTTTTAGTCATTGTTTGATTCAGTCATGAAACTTAGCTTAGGGCAATTTGGCTCTGAATTGCTTTAATGCCAGAAGGGCAAACAATTGGAGTGGTAAAGAAATGGACAACTGTTTCACAGGAATTAGCTGAAGCCATCCTGCACTCTTGCTTTTACCAAACCAATCCTATGTGTTCCACCTTGTTAGAAGTAAGGAAGAAGGAGAGTCATCTGCAGAATCCTATCAATCACTTTATAAGGGGGAGTGTGGCTTTTTTGGTGCACGACCTGAAGCTGTCTAAAAAGTCTATGTGTTCTCTTGAGGTGAGTGTCCATATAGGAAGATGCTGCAGCAAGATTAGATCTAGACAGATGTGAATTTCAGGAAAGATATTTATGAAATGTGAGAAAGCACTTTCCCATAACCCTGCTACATACACACTGTCATCAGACTACTGCATTTCGAGCCAGTGTGCAATGCCTGTGCCCCCAAACTGCGCATTGCTTCTTTTCCCCCAGGTTAACAGATTCTGACTGATCTTGCAAATGAAGATGGATTGAATTGATTGCAGCTAAGGTGAGCACACCAAGTGTTTCTCCGTTTGGAAGGCCACGATTGCAACAATGTTAGATCTAGCAAAAAGACCTTGGTAGCCACCTTACCGACCTCATGTTTTCCAAAAACTGTCATTCGAAAATACATCATATATAGGGGCTCCCAATCAACACTCTTTCACCAGAGGTTTGTTGAGATGTCACTCAAATTATGTTCCCTTTCATACCAGCACAAGATATCAACAAACCAGTCCACCCTAGCCATTGAACCATTTTACTGCGAGTGACTGCATTTTGCTATTGCACATTTACACATAAACCTAAGACATCATAGCGGGCATTTTACGGAGTCATAAGTATAATGCCATTCTAAAACAGCTTCCTTACAATACGGTTGAAGGCACTTAACTTAACCTGTGACTGCTAGTACCCATATATACTAGGTTGTCTTCACAAGTGTTCCGTATTAATCAAGACATTTATTGAAAGGTGCGGTATTGGTTAATTAGCACATACCAGTTCTGGTATGTTTACTTATCCCACAAAAAATAAGCACAATTTATTTGACTAGCAAAAGTGGATATGTACATTTTTATGTTGAAGCCACACACCCTCAACCTTGTGAGGGTATTTGAAGCAGTTGCATCTTACTTGACAGGGACATCTGGCAATAAAGAAAATTAGTGCGGGTTAGTGACATCTACTAAAGTATAAAAGAGCTGCAGTCTTAATAAAATGTCATGCTGTTTCTTCTGACTCCAGAAGGACTGAAGGACTTAACTGTGGTACTGTAGCTGTGTGAAAGGCCAGACTGATTGACTTTGCCAATGTGTGTTGCACTAACTGAGGCTGCTGCAGGAAACCCACCTCCTGTACCCCTGAAGTTGAGTTTTCTCTGAAGGCTATGTACATTTCACCTAAATCCATGCCTGCAAAGTGTTTGACAAGCAGAGGCAACAGTCTGATTGTCAGGGCTGGCAGGAATTACAAGTTGTGATTGCAGAACTCACTGAAAGCAGAAGGTCTGTCAGGATGCAACAGCAGCTGGAGATGAAATGAGCAATAGGAGCAGGACTGGCAGTGATTAGAAACTGGAGGAACGACAGACATTGGTTGCAATATCAGGGCAGCAGGAGGACTGCAGAATGCTGTAATAGGCATTACAGCAGTGACAAGGTATTTAGAGTGACATTTGCTGGACTTTCAGATTATCAAAGACGTATTACTAACAGCACTGACAGTACAACACGAGGAGTGTAAGAGGCTGACAGCAAGTATACTGACCAGAAATGATACCTGAATGTTCACACATTCACTTGCTTATTCACGCATTAACTCCTTTGGGGAATTAAGCACCTGCTTCAGAGATCTGTAAGTGTGACTGACATGCTATCAATGACCAATTGTTATGTGAGGGAGGAAAGCTTGTAGTAAAATTGCCTTGCTGTAAATGTTCCAAGAGGAGGGCAAGCTTTCAGTGATGCTACCTTGTTGCTCAGAGGAGAATTTACCTTTAAAAAATGAAAAGACAAGAGGCATTTGGCGAAACAGGAACAAGGTGGTTATTTTAACGCAATGTCCAGGAGAGCATCAACAGAAGTTTTGGCCGGTAATATATACCGTTTTTGAGGTACAATAAAATGATTACACATTCTTGTAAACATGTAGATCCAGACCTAGTGATTCACCATAAATACAATGATCTGATAAGGGGGGCACAGGTGGCTCTCGGCCTCATGGAGTGCTAGTCTGGGCCAGTGTGTATGTGTCCAGATGTCTGTCATGAGGAGCGCATGATTACTGTGTGTGGTGCGCATGCTGTGTTCTGATTGCTTGAGTGTTCCTAACTACATGTGGCATCTGACTTAGTGGTATTTTGGTAAATGTGTGCTGTGGGCCAAACATGTTTTATTGGAGCCAATCTCCTTGAACATGTTTGTGGTGTAACTGCCTATCTGTGAGATCGATCAGGGTTTACCCGGTTTGCGTGTTTGTCTTCGTGCTAAGTGCAACCATACCTGTGACCTATTAATCGGTAGGCTTGGGTTTGGGTCGCAGGGCCTGTTTAACCATGTAGCTCTGACTCGGGTTTGATAGGGAGATCATATCAGGTGAATTAAACAGCAATGATACGAGTTTGCTATTATGTGTACATATTGCATATGTCATTGATATCCTATTTACAAACATTCTCCTTATTATGTGAACATTTGCATAACATTAATCAACCTTGTTTTTACTGGTATTGACATTATTATGCATGAATAAATTATAGTATACTTTGACATTGTATTTAATGGTATTGACTTTGTTATGCTTGCATATATCATGGCGTACATTGACATCGCATTCACTAATATTAACATTCTGACCAATTCATCTTCTTTAAGAGTATTACGTTTGTTGTGCCTATTCTGCTTAAATAACAAAAACGTATGCTGTTTTTCTTTCTGCCCCCACCTGTTTTTTGTCTTTTTTTAATATTTTAATTTAAAGTGTAAAAGACATTAACACATACTATAATGGGTGGATAATAAGAATACATAATATAAAAATAAGAAAATTATAGTTACAAAATATAAATAGGAGCACACTAGAATCTCCAAAAAACCCTCAAAGATAGAATTTGTCGCTTGCCTTACTCCAATTCCTTTTGTTAGGAAAGCTTGCACTGCGTGTTAGTGAAGATTGGTAAGAACCTTATCAACATTGGAGACATCAAAACCATGGACATTGTCTGCACTTCCTTTAATGCTTCAGAGTGAAAGATACTTCTCTCACAAACCATCAGATCAGTGTTTGCTTTTGATTTTAAATAGGAACCAGTCAATTTGCGATATAATTATACTACTTTTTAAAAAGGTAAAAACAGTCACCAGGCTCCTTGCCAAGTGTGACATCTTCAGGCATTCCAGATTTTTCAGCCAACATCAATTTGCCTAAAAGCAAATCTGCAAGGCCAAAAAAGTGACTTAATTTTGGCTAAAAAGTCACCATTTTCTTATATTACAAATAAAATTAAATTATTTGGCAGTTTAAAAATAACAATGGCGTACCTTTTTAACTTGAGGCTCTAGAAATCCCATCATTCCACTATAGGAAGTGACGAACATTGCCTTTTGAGGGCAGATGTTCAGAATCCAGGACTCATGTGCAAGAATGTACTCTCCTCTTTGCAGCCCATGGATCTGGAGAAGCTGAATTTCCCTGAAAAAAGAAAACTGAAGTTCCAGAGCTCATGTTTCCGAGTTGAACCTAGGGACTCATGCAATGCGTGACAGGGAAAGGTCAGGAGTGCACCATATTTAAGGCAATACAGTGCATTGCTGTCCTCTCCCATGTGCTGATGCCCTTTTGGCTGCTGGAATGCAGCACATTTAGAAAAAGGAAGAAACAAGGAGAAATAGAGATATATCTCCTCATCATGCCTTCCCCTTGGAAGGCGTAACATTTTGACACATTGCCAGGTATACTAGTTCTTGTATATCTAGGAATGCATCAAAGTCCATGGAAGTTACATGAGAACACCAATGCAACACCAGTGGAATGCCTTCCCAGGGCAGAGTACATCAGCATTTTGTACTGTGTTGCCTTAATCCAGAGTTATGAACCCACTCATATCCAATCATAGTGGCTTTGTGTGGCTTCAAAAATCTGACTTAGAGGTTTGCGTCATGCATACCACGTTCCGTGGCAAAGCCTCTCATAAATATGCCCTGTAGGTTTTGGCAGATTTTTCCAGGACAAACTCCCTGCTTTGAATAAATGCAACACGTGTGCCAGGTCCAGTCCCAAAGAGAGCATCCAGTGAGTAGTATTGTGGTTTAAACGAAAAAGGAATTTGAGTGCGAAAGGGAATTACAAGTCAAGCAGTTGCACCTGCGCTTATCACCATATTCTGCGCCATTCCAGTTTGTGCAACATGGACCCAGGGTCGGACTGGCACAGAAAATTGGCCTGGGTGCCAAAATAAAAGTGCCATCCATTAGCAAATCAGATAGACAACATTTGCAAATTGAGGCAGTTTTAAACTTGAATAAACCAGGGGTGTTATGCAGGGATGTATGACGTTACAACGCACACTTTTACAACGCATGCACTTACAACGCATTTTTTACAACGCATAATCCATTACAACGCATGACATTACAACGCATGACACTACAACGCATTTTTAAAAAATACCTTTACAACGCACTACCATTACAACGCATACTACCTTTACAACGCATACCATTACAACGCATAATATTAAATTACATTTAAGGTAAGTATTAGATAGTATAGGGGTAAAAATTACTATTCTAACTCCAGGGGGTGCAACAGTAGGGTAAGTGTTGGATAGTGTAGGGGTAAAAATTACTATTCTAACTCCAGGGGGTGCAACAGTAGGGTAAGTGTTGGATAGTGTAGGGGTAAAAATTACTATTCTAACTCCAGGGGGTGCAACAGTAGGGAAAGTGTTGGATAGTATAGGGGTAAAAATTACTATTCTAACTCCAGGGGGTGCAACAGTAGGGTAAGTGTTGGATAGTATAGGGGTAAAAATTACTATTCTAACTCCAGGGGGTGCATCAGTAGGGTAAGTGTTGGATAGTATAGGGGTAAAAATTACTATTCTAACTCCAGGGGGTGCATCAGTAGGGTAAGTGTTGGATAGTATAGGGGTAAAAATTACTATTCTAACTCCAGGGGGTGCATCAGTAGGGTAAGTGTTGGATAGTATAGGGGTAAAAATTACTATTCTAACTCCAGGGGGTGCATCAGTAGGGTAAGTGTTGGATAGTATAGGGGTAAAAATTACTATTCTAACTCCAGGGGGTGCATCAGTAGGGTAAGTGTTGGATAGTATAGGGGTAAAAATTACTATTCTAACTCCAGGGGGTGCATCAGTAGGGTAAGTGTTGGATAGTATAGGGGTAAAAATTACTATTCTAACTCCAGGGGGTGCATCAGTAGGGTAAGTGTTGGATAGTATAGTGTAATATTATGCGTTGTAATGGTATGCGTTGTAATGGTAGTATGCGTTGTAATGGAATGCGTTGTAAAGGTAGTTTTTAAAAATGCGTTGTAGTGTCATGCGTTGTAATATCATGCGTTGTAATGGATTATGCGTTGTAAAAAATGCGTTGTAATGGTAGTGCGTTGTAACAGTTGCGTTGTAAAGGTTGTTCCCCGTTATGCAGGGCCCTGCAGGGCAGGGGTGCCTCTAACCCTTTAAGGGGACCCCACCTGTCAGATTCTGTAAGCTATGCGAGATTTGTTGGCCCCTCATAACATTTTGCAGTGGGGCCCCATCGTTTTGTGTTTCACCACTGGTACACACATGCAGTTGAGGGGTTTTGTAAGGTACGGGGGTCTGCATGCATTTGTGCTTTCTGTCAGCAATGTTTGTGGTAATACCAGGAAATTGTCAAATAAGTCTACCAAACCATAACCCAGGTCCACAAACAGCCAAAAAATGACAGACAAACTGACCTTTTAGAGCAGCCGACAAGTCACTTCCTGATTCCCTTGCACTCAGACAGAGTCTGCAGGGACCTGATAAAAGCATCCATAATGTCATGCAGTTGTTGGAATGGTTAAATACGATGTCAGTGAGTACCAAGTTGTGTGCAGGCCCAACAATGACAATACTGATAAAAGCAATGCCAGTGTATGCCATAGCCAGTGCCCATATGACAATGTCAATGCTTGTCATAAACTGTGTCTGCACAACAGCGATGATACCAGCACTGGCAATGTCTATGTAAGCCATAATCCATGCATAAACAACAATGTTGTTACCAGTAAATCGGTCAATATCCGTCATGATCTAGCGATGCATAACTCTGTCAATGTCGGTAAAACCAATACCAATGTACGCTATGACAACTGTACCCAAGATATTGAGAATATCAATAAAACTGACACCAGTGACTGCCATATTATATTTACGAGTTAAAGTAAACCTGTACCATTGCTGTCGGATTTACCCAAGGTGACTTTGCCATCCACCCCTAGTCAGAGATATGTGGTCATACAGGCCCTGCGAACCACACCCATGCCTATCAAATAACAGGTCACAGGTAGGGTCCCTCTTAACCCAAAGATAAACGCACACCCAGGGAATACATTGATCTTTCCCACAGATAGATTGTTGAACCACAAACAGGTCCACAACAGTTGGCCCCAATAAAACACATTTGGCCAAAGGCTCGCCTTCACCAAAAATACCACAAAGCTAGATGCCACATGAAGATCGAAACGCTCAGCCAATCAGGGCACGACATGCACACCACACATAGTGAAAACGGCTGCCTCATGCCAGATATCCAGACACCTACACCCTGGCGCAAACTAGCTCTCCCGATGTTGAGAGCCATGTGTGTCCTTATCAGATGCCCAACATTGTCAATTTAGGACTGTATAGCCGTTTAAGAGTGCAGATATCAGTCTATGGTACTTCACAAGATGGTACTTCACAAACCACCCAAAACTTTTTACACCGAGAGACTTTCCGCAGATGCATTCTGCCTAGATTCTCCCGGCCGCTGTTTTTAATTAAACCAATTTGTTCCTGTTTTGCCAAACACCTCTTGTCTTTTCATTTCTTTAAGGTAATTTCATATCCGAGCAACAGAATTCCCCATTCTGGAGTGGGCAACTCAAAATAGGGTGCAAATTGTGTTCTAATAAACGTAGTTGTAATTAGTGAGTGTGCCATTAGCAAAACATTCCATGCGACCAAGGAATAGTTGGCTGTAGCTAATCTAAAACAAAATGCTTGCTGCATGTCTGCTTTTAATTGGTACAGTGCTCTGGGCGACAGTTACTGTATATTTCAATATTTACAACCATTATTCCCTGAAGGATGTATTCAATAATCTCCTAGAGTAGACATCCAGGCACTGTTGAGTTCTGTGTCTATGTTAAAAAAATATTTGCGACCAATGTTTGAAATATTTTGTTATTATTTTTCATTGCGGAATTTAATTCTGCCCACTGATCAATCAGTTATGATTGGGTTCTGCTGCCTAGAGGGCATGAATACAGCATGGGCATTGCTTTTTGATTTAGAAACATTTATTATTGTTTATTTTCAGATGTAATTCCAGATCGGATTGCATAGACTGCATTGAAGGTGGAACAATTCTCACATGGGTTATATTTGAGTTATTGCAATTTAACACTATTTAAGTGAATATTTTGACCAATTAACCTTTGAAAATATTGTCCTTGCACTGGTCTTTTTGTGCAAACAAGCCCAGATTTCCTTACGTTTTGTGCCAGGCTTTCCTTACCTTTGTAATTCAAACCAGATGCAAAGTGTATTGAATAGTTTCCGAATGTAATGCAAAGTTGTGCAATGCGCTGCTTTGAATTGCTCTGCGCCAAGGGTGCGTTCTATGGGTAGTGCATGGAAGGTCTCCTGCAATCACTTTGGTTTTTGACACAAATCCCTATTTCCAAACTATGATAGGCAGGGATTTGTGTCAAAACCCTACAACTCTTCCAAGCAGAAGAAACAAAGAGATGTTTTTTCTTTTGTCCTGGTTTATTCTACTTTGCATGTGTGCTGCTGCTGCATTGTACAGCACACATACAAAGAAGAAAAAGTGTCAAAAGATAGTTTTTGTACTTAAAGGGCCCAGGGTCTATTCATAACCGATCGACAAAGGATTCAAACAGCGTGCCTGTAATACCTATACAAGATTATACATTAAAGATGTGTGCATGCTCGTTTGTTTTCAAGCGAAATCACTCGAAAGGAATTACGTGCTACACCCTGAAGAAAGAACTCAAACATATGAATGGGAAAAAGAGAAATAATAGAAAATGCACTTTAAAGAAAACTGAAAAAAGGTAAATCCTCACAATGGACATTGCTTCCAGTGGACAGTAAAACAATGCCATAAACAAATGGATCAAGAGATTAAAATTAAAAGCTTATTTAAATGTTTTTCTGAATGAGAACGCTGGTATGAGGAGAATCGCCACTGTCAAATAATTTCTCCAACCTGTGCACCTGCAGAGAGCATCTGTGAGAGTTTTCTGTGGGGTCAAATCTGCGGCTGTCAAGCTGAGAGTCATCCTAGAACCCTCTGTTACCTACAACTTCTCTGCCAAATGCACAGGTTGCACATGGAGAAGTACTTTAAATAGCATATTTCAAATTGAATAAGGGAGTGAAGGGAAAACCAATTATGAAACAAGAGAAGAAGGGTGAAATAGTGGGATTTATAAGCCCTAACCACTAGCATGAAGCAGTGCGGATGTGAATACAACAGTGGCCTAACTCTATACATGCATTCTTGCCCATACACTAGTAGTGCATTTAGATATGCCTATACACAGCTTTAGTTTTCTATCAGAGCTCAAGCCAGTAAATCTATAACATACAAAGAAAAGGACTTTTAGTTAGACTTCTGCATCAATTCGTTATTTTTTTAAGCCCTCCTCTGCCTTTAGTTCTTTTAGGGAAATCTCATTCAGCCATTACTCGAAGAAAGAGTCTTTCATAGTTTAGAAAATGACAGTTCCCTAATCTGCAATCACCGGGGGCCCATTGAGGACTTGGGCTAGGACTTCAAGCCCCAGCAGCACCGCGACCGTCCTTTGCCGCCAACGTCACGGTGACAGCAGCGCGAGCGCCAGGAGGTGCATTTAAAACCTCTTAAGGGCTCTCGCAGTGCGGGACGCGCGCGGGCGTGTCCGGGCAACGCGCCCCGGCGAAGCCCGGACCATGGGCGGGCCCATATGCGCCCGTCAGCGACCGGAGGAGGCCAGGCTGGGCCAGACCCCCTGGCTGTTTTAGATCATAATCAACAAAGCGTGCTTTGGAGTTTGAGACCTGCGACAGAATTCAGCTAACATAGGGGCATATGTATCAAAGCCCTTTTCCCATTCACAAACGGGCCGATTCTCAGAATCGAGCCGTTTGCGAACGGGAAAAGGCCTTTTGGGATGTATCATCCCAAAAGGGCATCGCAAATTAGAGAATCGCAAATTTGCGATTCTCTATTTTGCGATTGCATTTAAGGAATTGCAAATTGCGATTCCTTAAATGCAATGTAACAAGCACCAAAGTCGTGCGATTTCTCCTTACGAAATCGCAAATTACCACCAACTTCAAGTTGGTGGTAATTTGCGATTTCTTTGAAAGATGCATTTTTTGGTATCTTTCATGTGCCATGTGGCGCACATACATGCCCTTAGTGCATGTATGTGCGCCACATGCGCACACATGTTCATTTCAGGGGTGCATCAGGGTGTCCTTATGAAAACCCTTGCACCCTTGAAATTATTCTCAATTTGCGATTCACTAATTGCGAATCGCTAATTGAGAATGTCTTCCCATTCATTCCTATGGGCCTCCTGGCACATAGGAATGAATGGGAAAGTATTCCTTAATTGCGATTAGCAATTTGCTAATCGCAATTAAGGAATGCTAAGAAATCACAAAACATTTGCGAATTTTTTATTACATCCCGTTTTGCAATTCTCAAATAGCGATTCCCTAAAAATCGCTATTTGAGAATTGCAAAAACGGAACTTGATACATATGCCCCTACGTGAGGTAACTTTTAATCACATTGTTTAATTTGAACATTCAAGCACTCCATAACGACTTTAAACAGAGACAGGGTCTCTAGTGGTTTAACGTCTGAAATGGGCAAAAAGAAAACACCCGCTACACAGGGGGGTGCTCAGGGGGGGATGCATGGTGGGCAAAATTGATTCATTTCTGACCAAAGCTGCCCACGCACTTATGCAGGAGATAGCCCTGACTGAGCGGAGGTTATCTTTAGAGGCTGGAAAATGTCTTCAGAGCCAATCTATCAGGGAGGAGGGAGAACAAGTGAACTCCGTGGCTAATACAGACCATGCCCAGCAGTTTCAACAATCTCTGCACCCCCAAGCCAAATACTTATTTCTGGCGAGTCAAACATGTCTTCTAATATTTTAGTCGATAAAACACCAGAGGGAATTGAAGCGGCCCCAGACTTACCACCACTGAAGAGAAAACAAACTGTCTACAATAAGTCTATAAGGAAATCCCCACGGTTACAAATGCGGACACAGCCATCTTCACAATCTGATTTGAGCCAAGGACAATTACTGGACTCTTTATTTACAAAGCTTGAATCAATGATAAAGATCCTCCTAGTGCCAATAACACAAAATATAGAAAAAGTAGACAGATTAGTCCACAATTTAATCCCCAATTGTAATAAATGTTCTACGACCATTATGCCAAAACTAACAGGGGCAGGGGCAGGTGCAGAAATTCCACTGCAAAATAAGAATCAAACCCAAACCCAACCTGATCCACCTTGCCAAAGTTTAAATGTTTTTAACGCTTTAGGAACTAATGGTATACCCAGTGGATCAAGTCAGTCAAATATATCCGAAGTAACAGGACCTGCAGCCCAGAACCCCGAGGTAGCCCCGGTCAGAAGAGCCCTGGATCCTGCGAGGGCTTTCTTATCCACACACAATCAGCCTAATCATGGCATACCTAAAGTTGTGAACCACAGCACCCTTGTCTTGCCCCCTGCATCTGCACCGTTAGTAGCAGTTTCTCTCCCAAGACACTAGGGAAACCGCCCAGGATTTAATACATAAAGTGACCCACTGGAGTACTAAAAATGTAATAAATGGCCAGTATTTATCATCTGACATTATTATGGCCAGAAGAGTGGGGTGGATAGGCCAACAAACCAAAAATATTGGTGTAGGAGATTGCATAGTTGTTAATTTCAAGGCCTCAGAGAAAGCCAAGATGTTAATAGGCTGTGCATACGAGAGTAGCTCAAACTCCCAAATAAGAGTAGTCTCACTACAATACTTTTACCCCCCAAGTCAGCGCGGAGGTTTTATGCAATGGCAATGGCAAATACCACGAACACCAGGGAAGCCTGTGGCTAAAACCAATATAGATAACAATCTACCAATGTGCTACAGATTCCAAGCCTTAGCAGGTCTCCAAAACTTGGATGAAAATGACTGACTAGAGCCAGATGATAAAACTGAACAGGGCTTTCCCCCAATTATCATGACCTTAAAAGCACAAACACCAGCGGCCCAGGATCATGCTGAAATAATCACTACAATCCCAGAATCTCTCCCGATCCCAAATCCCACTGTCGCCAAGTATGATAAAGTTCTCTCATGGAACATAGCGGGAATAAGAGCCAAAAGAGGGAATTCATGCTGGGAAAATCTTCTCTCAATGCATCATATCATCGCCCTCCAGGAAACTTGGGAAGTTAACAATTGTTTTTATCTAGACGGTTTACTTCATTTCACAAATGTGCCATTCCATCAAACATGGATAGAGCGAGAGAGGGTTTACTGCTAATGTTCTCACTAAAACTCTCTTGTAAGACATGTTTGGTTGATTGTAAATCTCAGAATGTTTTGGCAGTAGAACTGTCCTTTAAGGATCACCCCACTGTGTTAGTTATACATTTTTATAATTCTTTTACCAGAGGGCATGAGCTGGAACACCTATAAGATTTAAAGGGCTTCTTGGCATGTTATGAGGTGGCTAAACCAGTTTATTTTGAAATAATAATTCTGGGGGATTTTAACATTCAGCAATGTCATTTAAATTGTTTCTCAAACCTGGACCAGGGGAAATTTATATTTTCATTAAATCATTTTGAGCACACATCTTCAGGTAATTTGCTTGAAGGCATTTTAGCAAATCAAAATCTATGCTGCCTCCAACAGTTGGACAATATGGCGCCAGTACCCACTTATGTAGGAAATGGAGGAGCTAGCACTATTGACTATATCCTATTATCCGCTCCACTAGCTTTATTTACTGAGGATTTATTGGTCACTTGGTCAAGCTTTAGCGACCATAATCCACTTACTTTTGCTATATTATTTTCTGCTACCGAAGTTGGAGAATCTGCTACCTGTTTGACAAATATAATATCAGCACTAAAGATCAGGCCTGCAGGCTAAAGTGGGAAAGGATAGCCCCAGACAATTTTTTTACCAATTTATATACAGTTTGCGCCCCTGAAATTGAGTCCTGCCTAGACCCTGATATACAGGACAGTTCTATTTTAACAGCCTTCAAGAAATTAACAGAACAAATTCAATCTGGGATGTGAAAAGAGGGGTACGCCAAGGTTGTATCCTGGCCCCTCTCTTATTCATACTATACATAAATAATTTGGGAGACTCTTTAATAGCCAGTTGCAAAGATATTCCTAGATTTGACGACAAGATGATCCCCACATTATTATATGCGGATGACACAGTCATATTAGCTAGAACGGCAATGGGTCTCCAATCACTTTTAAATGCTTTTATAGTTTTTATGGATTCTTTAGACTTATCAATACATTTTATACATCATCGCACACTATGTCTATTGGCCCCGGAAAGTCTAAAAAAAAGACCACACTTTATTGCAAAGGTATAGACTTAACAAAGGTCCCAACTTTCCCTTATGTGGTGGTACTTTTTGAAGAAAGTGCGTCATGGTGCCAACAAATTACGCAAAAAAAGAATACCCTTGCAAGGGCTAGAGGGGCCACACTAAATTTTGCAAAAAAACTAGGGACTAAAACCATTGCAGCCCTGACGAAGATATGTAAGGAAAAATACATCCCAATGGCAACCTATGGCAGTGACATCTGGGGATATAAAGAAGGGAAGGGCATTCAGCAGGAGAAAGACAAGTTCTTACGTAAGGTCCTGGCAGTTCTGCATTCCACCGCTGCATATATAATACACGAAGAACTAGGTGTGGGATATATATCAGATAAGATTGCAGTGGCCCCGTTCATGCCCTGGCTGAGTATGGGAAAGTCCCATTACAAATTTAAACCAAATAATAATCACTGATTGTCTAGCATTGGATAGAGCCAAACATATTCCATGGTTTAGGTATTTAAAGGAACTGACAAATTGGTTAGGCTGTCCTGACTTGTTTCTAAGCCCCAAACCCATGGACAAACTTACAATTAAAAATATCAAACTTCAGTTTTTGTCAAAGCGCCAGGGTCTAAGGGAAGAAAAGGAGCTGTTAAAACCATCTGTAAGACGCTATGTTACATTATCCACAAATAACCAAGTCCAACCTTATTTACTAAGTGTTGGTAAACCTTTCCATAGTTTTGTTTTAACAAGATTTCGTCTGCAAATGGCTCATTGTCTTCTATCAGTCCCTCAGGGCTTTTCTAAACCTGGCACCTTAGAACCTTGCCCATGTGACAATTTCTCTGAACAGGACATTCTCCATTTTATTTTTTTCTGTGATTATTATGCTTCCTTACGTAAGAAATTCATATTACCATTACTCAGAGATTGTCACTTTGTGCAAGTTAGGCCAGCCCTACTGTACCTCCAAATGTCAGCTTCCCCCATGGTCTCTTTTGGGGTTGCAAGTTTTTTAACAGGAGTCATTAGGCGTAGGAAAAAACTGGCTTTTTAACTGTCATTATGGTTTTACATGTTTTTACTCTGAGGCCCAGTATGTGTTATAAATGGGGATTATCCTAATTCATGAGTTTGCCCTATTGCACTTTTCACTTTATACAATGTTTTTTGTACTGTATGCATAGCAGATCTTGGTATTTTCTATGGTTATTGGGAATGCTATAAATGTGGACTATTTTGCCTTGAGTATATCTCTTTAGCAACTTGCACTTTATAAAAATCCCTGTACTATACATATCCCAGGGCTCGCTTTTCTGATGGATTACAGGAACAACATAAGCGGAGTCTTTGTATTTGATTAGGTTTGCCCGTTTGCACTCTGAATTTTGTGCATAATGTTTTGCTTTGTACGTATTTTAAGACTTGGTTACCTGGCTGACATTAGGAATGCTTTTTTTAATGAAATGTAGTGTTGTATGTTATGTTTAATTTTATGACATTATGTTGTCCAATAAAGCATTCTTGACTTGACTTCACTTGACAGTTCCACAATTTGCTATTGGCTATTTGGAATGTTATTTCACCTGCTTAAAGATTACTTTTCATTACTGTGCAAAGACAGTGGTGTTAGGTGTGGCATTGTAATGGAGGTGCCTTTCCCCTTTTAAAATTGTTTCTACACTCTGCATTTTGTTAGCTAATGGCTAGTTTGCCCTTCAATGTGATTTTGCTCCTAGGTCGGATTTTTTCTCATTATTGTGATACCACACTATTGCTTACTTTGTACCGAGGGCATGTTTTTCCCTTAGGGAGTTTGCACCTAAATGTGATTTCACAATTACATATTATATGTGTTCCTAAAAGTATTCTACACTAATTGTGATGTTGCACCAAAGGGTATTTGCACCTCAAGGTATTGCCAACCAAATGTGATGTCATACAAATGCACACCTTTTGCACCTAGTGTGACATCTTACGGCTACATTTTATCTCTGGGTTGAGCTATTTTGCACCTAAGTATAATACTACACTCTTTCAGACATTACACCAAGGGTGATTTTCTATCTAACTGTGTGTGTGTGGGTGTGTGGTTGCGCGCACGTGTGTGTGTGTCCCTAAACATGATTTGCAGTTAAATATGATTGTCACTTAGAAGTGTTTCCACACTCCTGCTGATGTTGCATCAATGGCAAATTTACAAATAAATCAGATTTTGCATCTAAATGTGAATATTGATGTGTCTCACCAATATGCATGAGATAGGTTGAAAATTACAGGTCACTGATTGGATGTCATCACAGTGATGATGGCCTGCTTGGGCCAGCTGACCATCATGTCTCTGATAGCATTTAGATTAAGTAAATGTATTTTGTTTAATTGCAGCCTATATTCGTTAATTGAAACTGGCCTGACTTTGAGGAAAAGCATTCACTTTATCAAAAAATGTGTTCACTAGCTGGCAGTGGTGCCCTGGACCCCTCACCACTCCCAAACATTTTTTTTTCATTCACAAAGGGTAGGTTTGCCTACGGGTCTCCTTCCGTTTTAAGAATAGGTTACCATGTTTGTTGAGGAGTCGGCAACCTTTCAATGTTTTGTGACTGAAATTGCTGTCACAAACCATTGATACGTAGTAATGTGAATCGAAATTTGGAAGGGACTCCGTAAACATGTCCAAATTGGGATTTGTAATGCCATTAAAAGAAGTCAAATCTGCGGCCAGTCTGAACTTGCTGGCTTCTCCTGCAATGGAAAATTGACTTCCAGAAAAGCTTCTAGGTCCAAATGTACAGGGCTCCACCAAGAGCGACGCTGAGCATCATTTATTTATTTTTTTAATATCTTTTATTTTTCTTGACACAGGGGTACATTACATTCAGATAGATATGAGAGGCAAACAAAGCAAGACAGAAACCAGAAACAATTCCTTCGAATTCAGCATTAACCCCTTCCCTGCGGGGGTAATTCCCCCGCGGTGCGGGGGGGCCCGCGGCGCCACTGTGCTCGTGACAAGCTCAGCTCGTCATGACTCACAGTGGAGCTGTGCTCATGACGAGCTCGTCACGACCCCGCCCACTGATTAATTCTCCCGCACAGGCGGGGAATTAATCGCACAAGGGATGGCCGCGGCAGTTATGACGAGCTCACCTCGTCATGTGCACAGCTCCACTGTGACTCATGACGAGCTGAGCTAATAAACTAATAAACAGACTTTATTAAATACAGAGCTAAATGCTACACACAAAATAACAACCATATATAGACTGTCATGAATTTGTAAAAGAATAAGGGTCAGTGCCCAAAGTTCTGCTCATAATCTCATGGCAAGTGCTATCAAATGTTAGTGCACCAAATACCAAGGCTGCATAGCCAATCCATCTCACTACCAGGCACTTCCTGCCCTCTTCATTTCACTCTTGCAGGTTCCTACTTTCTCACTTTGTCATCTTTATTTTTCTACTTCTTTCCACTTTTTGCTTGATGAGTGAAAATAAGTGCTGGTCCCTAAAAATGAGTGTGAGTAGGCTAGTGGGCCCCACCTGCAACCACCAGGTCAAATTAAGCACTGCAAACACTGACAGAAGGAAATGCCTATAAGAACACCTTTTAAAGGGCCACAAAACGTACAGGTGGCACAAATTTAGATAACGGTTAAATAAATAACCAAATTTACCCAGTTCCCTCTAAACTACATGTTCTGTGCACCAGCAGACCATTACCCCTAGAAACAAAATACCTCTCTGTGTGCCTAACACAATAGGAGGGCTGCATTAAGATACAGGGTCCGATATCAGAAGTCAGTCATTTTCGGCCAGTGCGACAGAATAAATTCCTCTGTGGCCCTGGCGGAGGTCCCATTCACCAGATTTATAAATGACCACCAAGTTGGTGGTAATTTATGACTCATGGGCAGTACGCGCCGTCACTGCGGTTCCTGTCAATGTATTTCGCTATTTGGTGCAGGGCTCTGTCAACATGACGAACCTTGCACCAAACAGTTTTCATTTATTTCTTTTCAAAAAAAAAAACCTGAAACTGGATTTTCTTTTTGAGAATAAAAAAGAAAATGCCCCCTTGCCTTAGAAGACATGTTCCATGCTGATCAGGGCATTATTTCGTTTTTTACTGTTTGCTTTCTGGTGGCGCTATATCCGTGTGCCCTAATTGGGCAGACAAACATATAGCCAATTTTCTGATGGACATTACTCCATCATGCTATTGAAGAAGTTTGGCCATGATGGAGATGAAGTAGTCTCTAGAGTGACCAAACTTAAGGTCCGACCGCAGCTAAATTAGGTTGGTGGACCACTTTATTGGCGAAGAGGGAACTCTGTTGCCGTTAGACGGGGTTCCCTCTCTGCCAACATATAAATCAGGCCCAAAGTCAGACCTACAGGCTTTGGCAGGGTGTCACCATCATATTCAAATGCAGATCATACGTTTTCCACCATAATACACCATTGCATTAGTAAGCTTTTCTGTTTTTATTAAAATATGTTGCCTTGGTATCAGAAATGTGCAGTGATTTTCACTTTCCAATGCACATATCAGTGAAGCATTAGAATAGTGAGCATTTCAGTGACATAGTCTTATCTCTATATTTACAGAGTTACCTAACAACATTAGATAACCTTGTAACAAACATTCAGAAAAAACATCAGCTCCAGAAATGCTTGACATGCCAGCAAATTGATCTTGGGTCACTGTTTTGTGGCACATAAAGCTTCCATATACAAAACTAACAATGTACTTTTAATTCTCCCTTGAAAGAATGCACCCAATGGTGCATTTATTTTTTTCTTGCAATGCACCCACTGTGCTGATTGTCCTTTTTGTTTTTAGTTTAAAGTGGGGTCCTGCCCCGTGTTACCATATAAATACGCTTGCCTTTGTGCCACATTTTACTTTCACACAGAACCTGCATATGTTTTCGCATTCTGTTCTTTTCCTGGGATATAGTCTCATCACCAATGGCAAGGTCAAGCAACAATGTCCCTTGTTATTCTTTCTGACCAGGCACTGGCACCTAAACATAACACAAGAATGCAGCTGTTGTTTATGCGCCCACATGTCCTATCATATAGATGAGTATATGAGCCACAAACAGACACCTGGAATAAGAGTTCTAAGACAAGAGCACTGCATCCGCTGAGATATAGAGTGCCCATCTGTGTCTGCAAGGTACAGGGTATGTCAGTACTCTCAGAGTTCTTTCATATAATCATTTAGCTTTAGTAGCAAGCGAGGGGAGTTAGGTCACTCTGTCCTATAAAATTACATTGCTTATCATGGTATATGGATTATTAACCATGCTAACAGTATTTTTAGTATGCAATTTTTTACTAATTGGGGCATTTCAGAGCACAATAGTTTAAATAAATATTCTAAACTTTCTTTGTGTCTCCTGGTTATCTCATTATATAGAAGTACGAGTGAAAGAGCGAAAAGGTGTGTCCTGTTATCAGAATCCCTGAGAGGGTCGAGACAATTGTGTTCTAGGGCGCCAATTCTCTTGTTTCACTGGTAATGTTAGGAGGACAAGTGAGGCTCTATAGCTAGTCGGCTCGGGACTCATGGACACTGAGGTTGTATGGTGACTTCGTCCCTACATACTGATGATCCATGGTTCCAAGCATAGTTCTGTTCCATAGCAGAATCACTGCAACAAGTTAGCTAATGTTTTCTTATACCACCTCTCTCTGCCCTCCTCACAAGCTTCACTACATGCACACAGGGGCAGGGAGGGATATGAGTAACTGTGCAGAACCTGGAAGTGACCTCAACTCCTCAAGCAGGTCCTGAGGCCTCCCCAGCGAGGTGCTGGCCAGTGGATGAGCTATCCAGAGTCAGGTGACCCAGACCAGGTGAGTGCTTTAAGCTCAGAGATATTTTTTACCCACCAGTGCACTGGCCATTCCCAGGAGTGTTACCATCCTTGTGCAATGGCACATGCATCATTGGCTGGCCTCTTGGTCTCTTGTACTCTCCAGTGATAATTCAGTACTTAGTGAGTTTTAGTGCAGTTTTCACAGCCCAGAGACCATTCAGAACAAGACAGGCAGCCCTCCCACAGTACAAGAAACAAATAAAGATTTCACTGTCCCACTTGCGCCTTTTTACTTTGGATTTGCTGCTGTCTGCACCTGGTGGTGAGTACCAAAGACCAGGCGTATTACACTATGTCCACTTGGCTGATTTGTCTTTATGGAGCTTAGTTTAAGCGGTTGAGGTAGAGTTCTTCACTGCTTCTTGTCTTGGGGTTGCTGAGGGAGTGCTGCGGGGCGGGGTGAGGCAGGGTGGGGGGTAGTGGAATCGGACATAGGACGGAACGAAGTAAGTAAGTACATAAATAAATAACACTATTTATCTTGTGCTCGCTGCATCGCCAACTCGGAGATGCAGCAAACGCAGGGTAAATAGTTTTATTTATTATGTTCTTACTTTAACATCGTTCCATCATATGTCCGATTCCACTATTCTGCCCTTGCCCAGCCCCACTGCCTGCAGCACTCCCTCAGTGAGCCGCCACTGTCTTACAGTAGCAGCACCCTGTGGCTCTCAGACTACTCCTCCTGTCTGCACTTCACAGGTCCTGTTGAACGAAGACTTCCCCATCCAAAGGGAGCAATTAAGTTCCTGATAAGAATTGGGTGAGGAGGAAAATCTGTATTTGTAATTAGCTGTCACAAAGCACCTGGGTTGGGCTAGTCCTGACCCACTAGACAAAGGAGAAAGCGCAGACATCCAAAGCCAACACAGGTGGGGCTCCGGTTTGAAGTTTTGGTGCAATGGTATTTGGCAATAATGTCAGCTAGGTTTGGACAGCCACGGCCCGTATAGGGCGTGTCAACGGGCGGTGATGTGGGGCAGGGGAGGGGCAGGGTGGGGGGTTGTAAAATGCGGCATACGGACAATTTCAGGTAAGTAACGGAAAAAAAAACGTATTTTGTTGCGCGCGCTGCATCACCAAATGCTATGCACCGCGATCAACAAAATTAGTTTTTTCGTTACTTACCTGAAATCATCCATATGCCACATTTTACAACCCCCCACCCTGCCCCTCCCCTGCCCCACGTCACCACCCGGTGGCACGCCCTATACGGGCCGTGGCTGGGTTTGGAGCTGAGTCCCTCAAAGGAACTCATCACAGACAAAACTTCATGAAACCATTTTGAATTGACCCACAATGCTACTTATAGGAGGGATCGGACAGGGATAGAGGGATGATGTGGCCTTCTAGGATTGGTCAGAGGTGCTAGGAATCTAGAACTTTCCACTCACACATAAACCTGTGCACAACAGAGAGACAGTGAGGAATATTCTGAGCTTGGATGACAACGGCAGCAGAGGCATTGACAACTGCAAAGAGAAGCCACAAGATGCCGCCCTAAGTACTCTGGGGCATATTATCAAGACAGGCGATAAAATCATCGCAGCTTTAGCGGCAGAAATCTGCAGCTAAAACGGCGATAATGGGCTTGATAATATGCTCTATGGAATTCCAAATGAATCCCATGTTAGATGTGAAGGACATCTAACATGGGCTTCAATTGTAATTCCATAGAGCATATTATCAAGCCCATTATCGCCGTTTTAGCGGCAGTTTTCTGCCACTACAGCGGCAAGCATTTTATCGCCTTTCTTCATAATATGCCCCTCTGTCTGCTGCTGAACATGAGGGCTAGATGGGTTTCTCCAGGGCTAGTGGTGCTGGTCCCTTTATGCCCCCTGAAACCCAGCTGGGGGAAGACTTGGACTCCTCTGGTAACCTGAGTAGCCTGCACAACAGCCAGGAGATTTGGGGGCCTGGGATGTAGGCAGGAGGGTATTTTCCTGGTTGGTAGTGGAGGGGCCCATCAGTTATGCTCTGATTCTGAGTGGTGTGCCCCATAATGCCCTGCACTGGCTTCATTTGAATCTGATTTCCTTCTTTGTGGTGGAGAAAGGAGGGGCAGGGCCACCACCAATGAGTGTCAAAAGTGTTGCGGGAGACTGAAGGAGTTTCAGCACCTCCCCACAGGATGTTTTAAGGGAATCCCATGATAAACCTCTGGGAGCATTAGAATGCTTACCCTCAGAATAAGTTACCAGCTTTTTTAATTCTCCCGGAAGTAAACTTTTGTTCTGGCGCTCTGTAGTGTAGGAACCAGAAGTGGTTGGTCATATGACTGCATAGTATAAAAGTAAAGGAAAAGCACAATATGTTTGGTCTGATTTCTTTAAGTAAAGTATTATGTTGGCAATGGTAATTGAGAAACATTCTAATGATCTTCTTAGTGATAATGATTGCATTTACATATGGTTATTTATTCCATTGTTATGATGGTAATTTCTAACAGGTGATTATTTATCTTACTCATATAATTTGATGACCCCTGAACAAAGCCAACAGGCTTGACTTATATTTTAATGCGTTATTCTCTAGACAAAGCCCATAGGCTGGAACTATATATTAATGTGATGACTCCAGTAACAAAACTCATAGGACTACCTTATATTTAATGACATCCCTTATATTGTAATTTTTCATATAGTTTAGGTGGGCAATATTGAGATTATGGGGTTCAAGGATATCTTCAACTACCTGACTTATATATTTGTGAATTAATGTGTGATATTCCATATTCTGTGTAATATATGTAGTTTTCATTTTTCAAAGAAAAGGCACTGACTGGTAATGATGTTTTGAGCGCTGTTGTTGTTTGCCCGCATATGGAGATTGCTAACCTACACCAAGTCCCCTGAGCAGGATTTGGACTGGTCTGCTTTACTTCTTTAGAGAGCCAAGTGCTACAATGGGGTACATGGTTCTAGTAAGGAGATAATTGTGGACCTATTACATGTGCAGGACTTACATCCTGCACAACTAACAACTCAGGCCCAGATGTATCCTTATTTGATGCAGCACAACGCAATAAGACAACTTGCTGTGCTGCTTCAAATGGTTAGGGCAGGAATAAGCTATATCTATCAAGATATGGCACAATCCTGCTTTCTCCCTGCGCTAGAGAAGTGTGGCTATCTAGTTCCAATGCAGGCACCCGTGTGCCATGGTGCAAGTGTGCCTGCATTGGCACTAGGCAGCCCATTGAGTGCCAGTGCTGGGGAATGGAGAGGAAGACTGCATATTGAGATAAATACGATGCATTCCTACCCTTTGCCTGTAACACAGCACAGAGCAGCAAGGTGACTTGCTGCTCTGCACTCTCCTGCATCACTTTGCCATAAATATGCCCCTTAGAAAGAGTAAACAACTAGGAGAAATATAGATATTTCTCCTTGTTGCTCATCTGTCGGGAAGACATATGATTTTTTTTTTTTTTTTTTTTTTCCCAAAAATTTTTATTGAAACAATAAATCAGTTACAAGCATGGGCCTACAACCACCAGGGCCGGCCGCTAGATTCAGAAAGGATCGTACATTAGTTAAAGCAGTAGGCGACACCTGGGGCCCAGCCCCGTAAATGGCTCAGGATAGCTCGAGAGAAGCAGGAGACATACATTTAACATAAATAACAACAAAAAACAAAAGGCGAGGCATACGGGCAAAAAGCGTGGGTCAGGCTACATCCGGGGGACTTTTAGTCCAAACCTTCAATTAGCTATCAACAGGAGGGAGTACTGAAAGATCGGGGGGGGGTAACGGGAAAGGAACATCTATATTCGATTATTACAATCAGTTGCAAGGAACCATCAAGGGTCAGGGGGACAAGGCAATATCGGTGTCCACTAGGGGGGGCGTACAGAGACCCCCACGATACACGTTCCATTGCCCCCAAATTCTACCCCATGCCCCGGGTTTACCGCGGGCCACATATACAGTCTTCTCCCTGAACATACACCAGTCCATGTTTTCCTTCCATACTGACACGGTGGGTGGCCGCTGGGAGCCCCAAAGCTGCGCTATATCCCTCTTAGCAATCATGTAGCCCAGGGCCGCCCACCGAGTCTGCGCCGCGTTATAATCATTGGGCTCCCACACATTCAAGACACAGCGACGCACCTCCGGCAGCAGCGCCACCCCGGTGACTTGTCCCATGACCCCATGAACCCGACGCCAGTATTCCGCCACCTCCCGGCACTCCCAAAGGATATGGAGAAAGGTGGCACTGAGCCCACACCCCCGCTTGCAGAGCCCATCTTCCGAGAATCCCATCGAGACCAGACGGGGGCCCGTCACATACACCCGGTGGAGAATCTTTAACTGGACCAGGCGGAGACGGGCTGGAATGGCAACTTCCTTGGGGGACGATAGTGCGGACTGCCAGTCCTCGTCGTCTAATTCCACCCCGTCCCCCGTCCACGTCTCCCGAAGGCGCACCAATAGGTCAGCCCGATTATTAATGAGTTTTTTATAGATTAAGGAGATAGTACTGTCGGGAACATGACCATCAAGTATGCGGTCCTCGAGGGGCGAAGAGGCCGGGATCTTGGTCCCCTCCCCAAAGACAGAGAGCAGGGCATGCCGAACCTGGGCGTATCGGAAGAACTCCTTTTCCGTGAGTTCGTATTCGCTCTGGAGCGCCGCGAAGGTCTTAACCGCGCCCTTCATCCATAAGTCTCCCACTCTACTGATGCCAATCGTGTCCCAACGGTCAAACCCCTTCGTTGTCCAGAGGCTTCCCAGTCGGTCGGAGGCAAATAAAGGAGTAGCGCATGTTAGTCGCTCACTCCAGCCCATGGCTACATTGGCCGCCTTCCAAATCCGTACCGCGATCTTAGTGGGGCCCGTCAGGGTCCGTCCAGCCGAGCGGGAGTAAAGCGCCCTGTTGTAGTTACCGCCGGGAAGCAGGAATTTATCCATCTCATACGCCGGGTTCAAGCCAGGCGCATACGTGGCATGGTTAATGGCTGATAGCTGTGAGGCCCAATAATACCTGCGAATGTCGGGAAGCGCGATGCCCCCGTCGTACCAGGGGAGAGTGAGTTTGGCCAGGGCGATACGCGCCCGTCCGTCCCACACCAGTCTCCTCTGCAGGCTCTCTACTTCCCGAAAGTAGGCCACTGGAATGATGTCGAAGGAGTTCTGAAGTGCATAGAGGAACCTGGGAAGGGACATCATTTTAAACAATGCGGCCCGACCCAGTGGGGACAGGGGCAGCCTACACCACCGAGCCGTGTCTTCCCTCAAACGCCGAAGTGGAAGCAGGAGATTGTGCTCATAGCGAGCTACCGGGTCCAACGAGATGTGTATCCCCAGGTATTTAAAGCCGGACAGAGATATTTGGATCGGAAGCCGAGGCGGCAGGAGAGGGGGGCCACCGGAGATAGGATAGACACAGGATTTAGACCAGTTAATCGTGAGACCCGAATTCCTCCCGTAGGAAGTCAGAACATCGAAGAGAACGTTAAGCGACTGCCGCGGCGAGGTAAGATACAGGAGGATATCGTCAGCATATAACGAGACCCGATCCTCAAAGCCCGGGGCCCACCGGATCCCCCTGATCGACGGCTCCCAGCGGAGCCAAGCGGCGAGTGGCTCCAGGGCGAGAGCAAAGAGCAGAGGGGACAACGGGCACCCCTGCCTCGTACCCCTACCGAGAGCGAAGGGCCGAGAGACCCGCCCATTAACCACCACCTGAGCCATGGGTCCCGTGTAGAGAAGCTTCACCCAGCCAAGAAATCCCTCCCCAAAGCCGAATTTGGTCAAGACAGCCCAGAGGAATGGCCACTCGATGGTGTCAAAGGCCATCGTGGCATCTAAAGAAACCAGCACGGCCGGTTCGGAGAGGTACTCTGCCCTGGCGAGGGCGCCATGGAGACGCCGCAAGTTGAGGGCGGTGTTGCGATGTGGGATGAAGCCACATTGATCAGGATGAATCAGATCGCAGATGACGCTCAACAAACGATTGGCCAGGAGTTTAGCCAGGATTTTAGGCTCTGCATTTAGCAGTGAGATAGGCCTGTAAGAGGCACAGCGGTCCCGTGGCTTACCTTCCTTGGGGATCACGACTATCGTGGCCAGTCGCTGGTCGACCGGAAGGGAACCGGCCTCAAGGGACTCCTGAAACATACGACGGAGGAAGGGCGCTAGTTTATCCGGGCGCAACTTATATAATTCGATAGGTAGACCGTTGGGACCCATGGCCTTGCCCGAGCGAAGGGACCGAATCGCAGTCGCGATTTCATCTACCGACAAGGGAGCGTCCAGCTGCTCACGGTCCTCGGCAGAAAGGCCAGGCAAAGCAATGTCCCTCAGGAGAAGGCGAGAATCTTCCTCATCCCTATCAGTCACCGGGGAGTACACAGTCCGGAGGTGGTCGGCAAAACATTCCACAATCTCACCAGGCTCAGTCACACACACTCCATCCGAGACACGCAACTCCGGGACCACACGATTCACTCTCTCCTTCCTGTCCAGCCACGCAATCAGCTTTCCCGCCTTGTCCCCGGCATCATACAACCGACCCTGCTGCTCCCTATACATAGTTTTGGCAGCGTCGGTGACAAGAGATCTGTATTCAAACTGTTTCAGGCTGAGGGCATGGAGCCCGTCCGGAGTGACACCCGCCTCCAAGGCCGACTCCAGCCCCGAGATGTCAGTCTCCAGCTTCACCACCGCCTCACTCCTGAGCTTCTTAGCCACCACTATCTGGGAGAGGGCATGTCCGCGGATTACGGTTTTAAAGGCTTCCCACAGGGACATTGCAGACAACACAGACCCCTCGTTTTCAAGAAAGTATTGGTCCATAGCCTTAACCAGACTCTCGCGGGTCGTAGGGTCTCGCAGGTACCACGGGTTAATGGGAGCGATCCGCCCTGCAGACCGCGACTCGGTGTCAAAGAGAAGCCACAGCGGGGAATGATCGGAGATACCCCTCGCCAGGTGCCTGACCTCTCGAATTCGACCCGTCTGCGCCGCAGGCATAAGGAAATAGTCTAACCTAGAAAGACTCCCATGTGCCCCAGAGTGAAAGGTGTATTGACATTGGGTCGGATGCATTAATCGCCAACTATCCACCAGGCCGAAGGTCTCCAACAGACCACCTAGCCAAGCCTGGGCAGCGGGGAGGGCCCTGGGTGGGTGACGATCCAGGTCACCCGAAACCACCGAATTAAAATCCCCGCCCATAAGCAAAAGGCCATCCGGAAGTTCAAGCAGCATTCGACCCAAGTCCGCGAAGGTGGAGTTCTGGAGGCCCGGCGGGACGTAAATTGAGACCAGGGCAAGGGGATGCCCCTCCCACCTCCCAGTCAGACAAACATAACGCCCTCTGTCATCTGAGACCACCCTCGTGATCTCCAACGGAAGTGAGGATCGCAGGAGAATGCCCACCCCCCTGGAGCCAGTTGTGAAACCAGAGTGAGCCACGAGGCGGTATCCCCCCCTGTTCATTGCATGGCAGACATTACCAACCAAATGCGTCTCCTGGATAAACACCACATCAGGAGTCAGACGACGCAAATACTGCAGAACTACCCCCCGTTTGATACGGTCCCCCAACCCATTGACGTTCCATGACATCAGCTTCAACCCGTCCCCCCCCATCCCCTCCAATAGATCAGAGGTCCCCCCGCAAGTAGCACAAGTCCCAAAGGTGGCAGAAAATCAATACCTCGCCCTGCAAACAAAAACCACACTACAAAACAACCCCTCCTTCCCCCCCACCCCCCCCAACACCCAACTCCCCCCACCCTGCACCCCTGCGGGCCAAAAAACCCCCCCAAATTGCAGTGTGCCTGTCGCCCAACTAACCCCAGTCTACAAAAAGACCCCGGAGGAGGAAAGGGACCCGTCCCCGCCCGCCCCCCATACAGGTACTAGCAAAACACACTGAACCAAAGAAGTGCAACCCAGCTGAGCAGTGCAAATTGGCAAAATCAAGGACCAAGAGTCACTCCAAAGGGGACCCGTCACCGTTGGCACCTGCAGAGGGCCCGGGACGGCCACCTCTGTCCGGCAGCGAGTCCAACCAGTCACTCACGGCCACAGGAGAGTCAAAGAAGGCAGTCCGATCCTCATGTTCCACTCGGAGTTTGGCAGGGTAGAGCATAGAGTACTTTAGGCCCAGCTCACGAAGACGACGTTTCACCCCCTGGAATCCCATCCGCTGTTTCTGGACAAGTTGAGTAAAGTCCGGATAAAAGTTAATGGATGAGTTCTCATGTCGAACCGGGCCATGGACCCGCGAGGCCTGCAGAATCGCATCCCGGTCTCTGTAGTAAAACAGTTTGGCCACGATAGGCCTCGGGGGGGCCCCCGGCCGTGGCCGCCCGCCCGGAACTCGATGAGCCCGTTCAACAGCAAAAAATTTACTCAAGCCCGCAGGGGTCAGCTGTTGGAGGATGAGTTCCTCGACCAGGAGGTCAACCGGGCGGTCGTCGGAGGACTCCGGTACGCCGACGACACGGATGTTGTTGCGTCGGGCCCGTCCCTCGAAGTCCTCCAGCCGCCGGGCCATCTGCTCATTGACCACCTTGATGTCGCCAAGCGCGGCCTGCAGGTCCGACACATCCGCACCCAGGGTGGAGGTCCGCGCATCGAGAGTTTGAACCCTCTCGTTTGTTTTGGAGAGGTCCGCCCGTATTAAGGTGACATCAATCGCCACCGTATCGATCTTGCGGGCCAGGGCCTCGTATTGCGTGGCGATGGTCTCCCTGATGCCATCAATGGCGCCCATGATGTCCTGTAGGGAAAGTTCCGAAGAGACGGATGTGCCACCACCGGCGACGTCTGAGGGGGGACCGGCCGTTCCAGGAGAGCCTCTGCCCTGAGTGTAGCGGTCCATGTTGTTGGTCTGGACCGATCCTCCACGGAGGGAGGATTTAGTCTTACGCCCCTCGGGGCCCCCCTTGCCCCCCATGCGGCCACGGACTCCGAGGGGGACCGCCGATCAAAAGTAGTTGGGATACCGGCCCTGGAAACCAGCGCCTCACCCGAGGCCACAATATGGCGGTGCGGGGGGACCCAAGGCGATAGGCACTCTAGTGGCAGGTGGTGACAAAGCTTTGTGCAGAGGTCAGGGAAACACCCCGCCACCTCAATCGCTCCACCGGCCAGCCCCCTGAGGTCTGAAAGTGAAACCGAAAGTGGCCGAGCGGCCCCTGGCACCGCGCCGCAGCCGTTGTTGTTCAACTGCGACACGGCCCCACGGCTCACCTTCGCCCCGGGCACCTCCGTCGGGTGGGTCCCAAAAGTTCAAACAACGATAACTCAGGATTCCCGGGTCCGATTAAATTTCTGAAAAGAGATACGTGCTCAGCCGGTCGTCATCTCCCAGATTCCATAAACCAAACCAGGATATTGTCAGGATAAATTCCGAGGAGCAGCGAGGGTCCGGGGAGCCCTGTGCTCACGCGACCATCTTGGATGCGCGCTAGGCTCCTCCTCCAAGACATATGATTTTGATGCATTCCCAGGTTCATCAATCTAGGTAAATCTGGGATTGCGCTAAAAAGCATGGTTGAATGTGTGGGAACACCCATGCTCCACCCATATAACTCCTTCCTGGCACAGTGTAACACAAGGCAGCAGCTTGTAGTGTCTAGCATTACTCCAGATTTACCACGTAACACAGGGCCACACAAGGTGGCCTTGCATGCCTTCTGACCTAAGGATTGCGTTGCACTTGCATCACCTTAGGTGACGCAAGGGCAACACAATCCTTTGATAAATCTTAGCCCTAATTTCTTGCAGCAGTTTTGTTTAGTTTCCCTCAATCAGTTAAGACCACATTGCAAAGATATTTCCTTACAACATAGTTTCTAATACTTATTTTTTTTTTGTATATCTTTATTGAACACTGCAAATGGTTCACAAATGTACACTGCAAGTAATATGCTTTTGAAGATAATACAATAGCGCAAGTTGGCCTAAGTCTTGTTCACTCATCATTACTCTGCATACTGAAAGTAATAGGCGCTTACAGGAAGTACAGCAGTTCTTACAGCTGAAGTGTACGAATTGCAATCCCAGGCCGCTAGTATTGATTAAATTAGATGCTACCCAGTGCAGTACCCATTTCACCCCCCCCTAAGACCCTCAGTAAACAACACGCCAACAGAACAAGAAACCAAAATGCCGCTTTGTAGACTAACCGCCACGCTGATGTACCTGCGTCCGGTGTGTGTCGGGCCTAAGAACCCCAATGAGGGGCTTGCCCTGAGGGGGGAGGAAGAAGGGGGGGGGACAGGGGAGCAAGGAGGGGAGCAAAGGGAAGGAGGGAGGGATGGGAAGGAGGGGAGCCAGATACACATCCGGGGGAGGGGGAGGTGAAAGTGAAAGGGCAGCACTCTTATAGAGCATGAACGGTCACGAGACCACCTCCCACTACCCCACCGTACCGCTCCCCTGCAAGCTGTTTTGTGTTACCGCCGGGTCGACTTCCTCCCCCGCCTTAAATTGTTCTACAAGGCATGTCCAGTCCATTGCAATCGGATGCTTCCGCTGTCGCCTTTTCTTCTCCCGGTATAGGGCCTCTCTTTCAGCTACCGCCTATCTGCCCACCTCCTCACGCCAAGCGCCCACCCGCAGCGCTAGGGTTGACTCCCAGTGTTTTGTTATCATACGTTTAGCCAATATTAGTGCCAACCCTACAAATCTGCGCATCAACTTTGCTTTTTTGGGGAGAGGGAATAATCCTAAGAGGCAGGCCTCGATGGTGTCCCATGGTGAGCGCTCCGTCAACACCTCCAGACCCCGAATAACCTCTGACCAAAACCCCCGCAGCCATACCATATCATATGTAAGAAATCAGCTTCAGGTGCCCTGCAGCACGGACATGCCGCGGATGCCGCGGGGAACATCTTCCGAATCGTTGCTGGGGCAAGGTATGCTTTATGCAGGATAAACAACTGGATTGTTTTTAAGCGGCAATTCCGAGAGACTCGCCAGGGATGCTCCAATATTTGTGCCCATTCCCTATCCTCCAAATCCCGCCCCAAGATCAAGTCCCACTTCTGCCGAAGATGTAGCAGTGGGATATGCAAATGTTCTCTCAAGCCGCGGTAAAGCCAGCACACCAAGTATCGGCCATGTCCCATAATGTGCAATGACCTCAGCAATTGGAAAGTCGGAGGTTCTGCCTGATCTGTGTACCAATATGTTCGAATGAAACGCACTACAGCCGCATGCGTGAGAAATAAAGTGTCAGGCACCGAATTGGTACGTGCAAACTCGTCATGCTGCATCAGTTGACCCTCGAAAAAGAAGTCCCCAACGGTCTCCACCCCCTCCTGGGTCCACCCTCGTATTTGGATCATCGATAGTACCCCTCGCCTAGTAGGCAGTCCACATAGAGGGATATTCGGGACGTACAGAGATGGTACCCTCGCCGTCCTTTTCGCCTGTGCCCAGTAGTGCAATGCGACTTGCAACAAGTAAGGAGGGTCCCGCAATCTCTGTGCACCTGGACATAGCTGCGACTGAAGAAGCCCTCGCTTTAACAAATTCGGAGAGTACCCAATTTCAAATAGATTCTTACCCGCCAGCAAATATGCCAGCCACTGTAACTGTCCGGCTATACAATACGACTTAAAATCGGGTGCCCCCATACCTCCTGCAGCACTGGGCAGCTGTAGCTTTGCCAATGCCAATCGACGCCTGCCCACCCCCCACACCAAAGATATTAATAACTTAGCAAGCAGTTTAAAAGTCCAGGCAGGTAGGACCACCGGTAAGTTCACAAAATAATAAAGGAGGCGGGGTAGCATAACCATTTTCGACACCACCACGCGTCCCGCCACCGTCAAAGGCAGCGAAGTCCAAAAGGCAATCTGGGAGCGCAGCGAGTTTATGCCGCGGACTACATTACCGTCTATGGTGTCAGCATTTGATCTGTAAATATTAATCTCCAGGTATTTAAAAGTAATTGGCTCAACTCGGAAATGCAATTCACCAAATGGCAATGTAGGAGGCGTAACTACATTGTAGAAGGCGAAGGCTACCGACTTAGAAGCGTTAAGATCCAAACCCGATATAGCCCCGAATCTAGAAAAAGCCGCAGCTATTTGATGTTTATCAGCCTCCAAGTTACGAAAATATAACAGCATATCATCCGCGTACAAAGATACCGAATGTAGCTCCCCGCGCAGCGGAATGCCATATGGGTCCATTATCTGACACAGGTAATGCGCAAGAGGCTCCAGGGCCAACACAAAAAGCATGGGGATAAGGGGCAGCCCTGCCGAGTACCTCGGGATATTAAATAGGCAGAAGAGATGGTCCTACCTGTCTTAGCACGTGCCATGGGACAAGTGTACAGCAATTTAATCCATGCACAATAGGATGGGGGCAGGCCAAATTTAGTTAACACGGCTAGCATATACGGCCAGCTGAGGGTATCAAAAGTTTGGCGCACGTCCAAGGACAAGCAGCCAGCAAGAGGGAAAGAATCAGATACCGCATGCATCAAGGCATGAAGTCGGCGGATATTCAAAGAAGTACTGCGTTGGGGCACGAATCCACATTGGTCCGTATGGATCAAGCGGGGTAGAGGTGGGAGGAGTCGTGACGCCAAGACATAACTGAGTATCTTATATTCTGTATTTAGAATAGAGAGTGGCCTATAAGACAGAAGATCCGTCGGTGCCTTGTCTGGTTTTAATAAGGACGTGACTATCACTTCGCTGGTAGTAGGGGGCAGAACTCCAGCCTCCAAGGAAGCAGTATAGAGTTGCAACAACCTCTGAATCAATTTATCTGCAAAAGTGGAGTAAAATTCTACTGGAAGGCCGTAGGAGCCTGGCGTCTTATTGCGGGCCAGTGTCTTTATCGCCACCTGGATTTCCGCAGCAGTAATCGGAGCAGCCATCTCCTCGGCCACCGTATCGGAAACCGTAGGGAGCTAAACCTCTGACAGGAAGGAAAGCGATGAAGCCATTATATCGACACTTGGGGCGGCGTATAAACTAGCATAATTATCCCGAAACGCTGCATTAATCTCGCCCTGAGACTAAACCAATACATTGTCCACCGTATTTACTGCCAGGATTGGAGTAGGGCTCAACGTCGGCTGTATCAGTCGTGCCAACTGTGTGCCCACCCTGTCTGCCTCAGAGTGTGTACGCTGTGTATAAGCATCAAAGTCTAACAGGCGTAGGCGCTCCAACAGCTCTGCATACTTAATCCTGGCAGACTGTAAAGGCTCTGTGCCTCCCGCACTCCCCTGGGCCGCCACTTTCAGTGCCTGCAATTCCCCCTCCAGGTCTGTAAGTTCACTAATCGTTTCCCTCCGTGACCCTGCCAGTGTCCCCATGGCAACCCCACGTACCGTCACTTTGAAGGCCTCCCATTCGATAGCCCTGGACGAGGCAGAGCCCTCATTCTCCACAAAAAAGGTATCAATAGCTGTAGACAATGCCGCCCGATATACCTGATCTTCTAGTTGTAAAAGTTGCATCCTCCACGTTGGGATTGGGGCTGGGGAAGGGCCCCAAGACAAGCACACTTCAATGGGAATATGATCAGATATTGTCTTGCCCAGAAACTCACAGTACGTAATAGCAGAGGAGAACCCGGGGAGCATGAAAAATGATCCAGGCGTGTGTGTAACATATGGTGGTAAGAATAAAAGGAATAGTCCCTCATGTCCGCATGCAGAGCCCTCCAGATGTCTATTAAATCCCAGCCCTGCACCCAGTGAGTTAATGTTAACACCTGCGCCCTCGCTGCCGTGTTAAGCAAGGGAGGATGGGAACGGTCCAGGCCAACATCAAATACTGCGTTCACCAGCCAGTAGCCATGGGATTTGTGACCAGTCAGCCTGCGCCCGGGATACCCGCGGGAAGAATGCCTCTTGGTCCGTATTTGGCACATAAAGGGACCCCAGCACCACCTGTCTACCATCTAATGCTCCCAATAGAAGAACAAACCGGCCCTGATCATCTACTCTGCACTCAGTAAGGGAGAAGGGGATGCCCGCCCTAATCCAAATTGCGGCCCCCCGGGAAAAGGCCGAATAGGCCGTCACAAAGAATTGCCCCCACCATCTGCGTTGCAACTTCGCAGTTTCAGTGGGAATTAAATATGTTTCTTGAAAACAAATTATGTGGGCTTTACAGCGATGTAATTGCGCTGCTATTCTATGATGTTTAGCTATGGAACTCATACCTCTCACATTCCACGACACCAAGGTATAAGAATTGACTGCAGGCATCATCAGTTAGAATAAACCCCCCCCCCCCCGGATCCCAGCCCAGCCCGCCCAATCCCACCCAAACCCCCCAGAACATCAGACCATGCGGCATAGATACAACCAAATCAACAAAACCCCAATACTGGGTCCAACGCCCAAACATCGTTCGACCAAACCATGCAAACAAAATTAGCATACTTCACGTACTACCAGTGCTATCGCCGTTGGGGGAAGGTCGCTAACACCAGTAACAGTCGCGTAAAAGCATTAAGGCACACATGAAAGCACCCAACACGTGGTACGGGCCAGGGACCTACTCTTCTATTCCCACCTGTCACAACAGCGTCCATGGTCTATGTTTCGTTACCCACCAGGCAAAGGTGCATTCAAAGAACTATACCTTCTTAGGTCAAACAGGAAAGCAACCATAAGCTAAGCATATCCCTATAGGCCTAAAAACGTGGATCTAAGAGTCTGCCGAGGCCAGCGGATCCCTGCTGAGCCAGGAGGTCGCCAAAGGAAACAATGCAAGGCTACCAACAGACTCGGTGTCCGTGTTCACTCCTTCAGACGGGCTTGAGCTAATCTCAGGGCGAGAGGTGCTCAAAGGGGAGGCTGCGTGTTGTATGAGCGCTAGACGCTGAGTACTTGAAGGTTGGAAGCGCTTGGAAAGCTTTTAAAAACTGCTCTGAATATTGCCGACCTTATTTTAATCTAATAATGTGGATATAGCTTTAAAATCTTTTAATCTAAATACTGTGGATATTGCTTTTAAATTTCACTGACTTGTTTGCACATTGCTACTTTGCACTCACCTGCCCCTTTTCAGCCCGTCCCCGTTCCGCCACGGCTCTTGTGCCGATTGTTGCGGAGGGACGTGGCTCATCCCCCCTCCTCCCTCGTGCATTTCCGGGGGCGGGATTGGGGATATTAGCAGCAAACAGAGGACTCGCGCGCTGCAGTTGTGGTATGAGCGCTAGACGCTGAGTACTTAAAGGTTGGAAGCGCTTGGAAAGCTTTTAAAAACTTCTCTGAATATTGGCAACCTTATTTTAATCTAATAATGTGGATATAGCTTTAAAATCTTTTAATCTAAATACTGTGGATATTGCTTTTAAATTTCACTGACTTGTTTGCACATTGCTACTTTGCACTCACCTGCCCCTTTTCAGCCCATCCCTGTTCCACCATGGCTGTTGTGCCGATTGTTGCGGAGGGACGTGGCTCCTCCCCCCTCCTCCCTCGTGCATTTCCGGGGGCGGGATTGGGGATATTAGTACCATGCTTCAGCGAGAGCGCAGCGGACGCACGCAGCGGGCGTGCCGATTGTGCGCCAAAGGCGCGCTAAAGGCAAGCCCGTCTGCGCCCGTCCGCGCTCGTTTAGCAACTAGCACTAGCCACGCTGCCCATGATTTCTCGTCTCCTGGAATCGTTTGGCGGAGAGAAGAACTTCTCCGCTTTGCCCGCGGAGGTTGTCCGAACCCATCTGTTATAGATGTCTCCATGTTGGGGGGGAGGGAGGACCGACCGTTTGCATCCTGTGAGGCCTGTCCCTTCCGTATGGAGAAACATCTGGGAAAAGGGGACAAGAGTCTGGGTGAGGCAGGGGCACAATCGGTACCATCACACCTACAACCTTGTGTGGTACTGCAGGCTTGTATGATCAACTGCAGGTCTCTTCCAAAACACACAGATGACATTTGGCTCAACTTAGAAATCAATTCCTGGGATATCATGTTTCTAACTGAAACTTGGTTAAAAGACAGTTCTAACCCAGACCTAGGCCTGGCTATTCCTGAGGGCTATAGGATGGCCATAGTGAATAGGCCAACCAAGAGACGGGGGGGCCTCTTGCAGTGATTCTAAGGAAGGAATGGGAAATCTCCTCAAGAAGAATCAAGTTGGCAGGTCCCATAGAGGCTATGTCTTTCTGTATTAGAGTGGCCCCTACTGTCTCGTATGCAGGTCTACTTGTCTATCGACCCCCTGACTCCCTTCCCTCGCACTGGCAGGAGCTTTTTGACATCATTGCAGATATATCTTTAAAATATACTAACTTTTTCGTCCTTGGGGACATTAATGTCCATATGGACAAAGCAAACTGCCCGTCTGCCTCACTATTGTCAGATACCCTTTTAGGACTAAATTTGACTCAGAGGGTTTCTGCACCTACACATGTTGCAGGTCACATACTCGACCTGATCTTTTCAAACGATCTCACTCTTAGGGTCATGGACCCATTACTATTGACCTGGACGGACCACTTTCTGGTCCCTTTTACTTTTACTGAAAGCACCCAACACGTGGTACGGGCCAGGGACCTACTCTTCTATTCCCACCTGTCACAACAGCGTCCATGGTCTATGTTTCGTTACCCACCAGGCAAAGGTGCATTCAAAGAACTATACCTTCTTAGGTCAAACAGGAAAGCAACCATAAGCTAAGCATATCCCTATAGGCCTAAAAACGTGGATCTAAGAGTCTGCCGAGGCCAGCGGATCCCTGCTGAGCCAGGAGGTCGCCGAAGGAAACAATGCAAGGCTACCAACAGACTCGGTGTCCGTGTTCACTCCTTCAGACGGGCTTGAGCTAATCTCAGGGTGAGAGGTGCGCAAAGTGGAGGCTGCGTGTGGTATGAGCGCTAGACGCTGAGTACTTGAAGGTTGGAAGCGCTTGGAAAGCTTTTAAAAACTGCTCTGAATATTGCCGACCTTATTTTAATCTAATAATGTGGATATAGCTTTAAAATCTTTTAATCTAAATACTGTGGATATTGCTTTTAAATTTCACTGACTTGTTTGCACATTGCTACTTTGCACTCACCTGCCCCTTTTCAGCCCGTCCCCGTTCCGCCACGGCTCTTGTGCCGATTGTTGCGGAGGGACGTGGCTCCTCCCCCCTCCTCCCTCGTGCATTTCCGGGGGCGGGATTGGGGATATTAGCAGCAAACAGAGGACTCGCACGCTGCAGTTGTGGTATGAGCGCTAGACGCTGAGTACTTAAAGGTTGGAAGCGCTTGGAAAGCTTTTAAAAACTGCTCTGAATATTGGCAACCTTATTTTAATCTAATAATGTGGATATAGCTTTAAAATCTTTTAATCTAAATACTGTGGATATTGCTTTTAAATTTCACTGACTTGTTTGCACATTGCTATTTTGCACTCACCTGCCCCTTTTCAGCCCATCCCTGTTCCACCATGGCTGTTGTGCCGATTGTTGCGGAGGGATGTGGCTCCTCCCCCCTCCTCCCTCGTACATTTCCGGGGGCGGGATTGGGGATATTAGTACCATGCTTAAGCGAGAGCGCAGCGGACGCACGCAGCGGGCGCGCCGATTGCGCGCCAAAGGTGCGCTAAAGGCAAGCCCGTCTGCGCCCGTCCGCGCTTGTTTAGCAACTAGCACTAGCCACGCTGCCCATGATTTCTCATCTCCTGGAATCGTTTGGCGGAGAGAAGAACTTCTCCGCTTTGCCCGCGGAGGTTGTCCGAACCCCTCTGTTATAGATGTCTCCATGTTTGGGGGGAGGGAGGACCAACCGTTTGCATCCTGTGAGGCCTGTCCCTTCCGTATGGAGAAACATCTGGGAAAAGGGGACAAGAGTCTGGGTGAGGCAGGGGCACAATCGGTACCATCACACCTACAACCTTGTGTGGTACTGCAGGCTTGTATGATCAACTGCAGGTCTCTACCAAAACACACAGTTGACATTTGGCTCAACTTAGAAATCAATTCCTGGGATATCATGTTTCTAACTGAAACTTGGTTAAAAGACAGTTCTAACCCAGACCTAGGCCTGGCTATTCCTGAGGGCTATAGGATGGCCATAGCGAATAGGCCAACCAAGAGACGGGGGGCCTCTTGCAGTGATTCTAAGGAAGGAATGGGAAATCTCCTCAAGAAGAATCAAGTTGGCAGGTCCCATAGAGGCTATGTCTTTCTGTATTAGAGTGGCCCCTACTCTCTCGTATGCAGGTCTACTTGTCTATCGACCCCCTGACTCCCTTCCCTCGCACTGGCAGGAGCTTTTTGACATCATTGCAGATATATCTTTAAAATATACTAACTTTTTCGTCCTTGGGGACTTTAATGTCCATATGGACAAAGCAAACTGCCCGTCTGCCTCACTATTTTCAGATACCCTTTTAGGACTAAATTTGACTCAGAGGGTTTCTGCACCTACACATGTTGCAGGTCACATACTCGACCTGATCTTTTCAAACGATCTCACTCTTAGGGTCATGGACCCATTACCATTGACCTGGACGGACCACTTTCTGGTCCCTTTTACTTTAACTGGTTTGATAAAGACCAGTAACTCCAGTTTGGAATCTGAGGCAAGAAGAAATTGGAGGAAGGTTTGACCCGAGTCCACGGGATTAGAACTTCAGAATATGCTCCCTCTGCTCACAGGAGACCCCGATCAAGATATATTCACCTTTGAAAAATGGATTACCACAGCCCTAGATAAATTAGCCCCCCTGAGCATTGTGAAACCGGCTAGAAAAAAACCTTCAGCCCCCTGTATTGCCTTAGAACTCCGGCAGGAGAAAAGCCTATGTAAGCGCTTAGAGCGGCTATGGCGGAAAAAGTATGATGCCAGGGAGAAAGGGACCTATAGAACGGCATTAAAAAGGTTCCATACACTAAAACGCAATGCCCTGAAAGAGTTTTTTGAAGGTCAAATAGAGGTGTCTGACAATTCTTCTAGAGAAGTCTTTAAGATTGTGAAAGGCTTTTTAAAACCACAGGTCTTGAAAAGTTCGATTGTTCCTTCAGTGAGCCTATGCGAAGAGCTGGCCACTTTCTTTCAGACAAAAATTCAAACCATTTACGCATCCTTCCCAAAAATAACCAGCTCGCAGCCATTGGCTGGGATCGCTCCGACAATTCGGCATGCGGAGGGCTGGTCTGAATTTCGGCCGCTGAGCCTTGATATTTCTCTGTCAGAACTCTGTAAAGCTAAATCGGGCTCTCCAGCCGACCCCTGTCCGCCAAAGTTTTTTAAAATCCTGGCCCCATGGCTGAACCCCGTACTTAATTCTATTTGGAATTCCTCCTTAAAAATAGGCACCTACCCTACTAAATGGAAAACCGTGTTTGTCCAGCCAATTCTGAATAAAGAAGACGCGGACCCAGCAGATTTAAAGAACTTCCGGTCTATCTCACTCCTTCCAGTACCAGCCAAGATACTGGAGAAGGCAGTTCAAATTCAGCTGGCCGAATTCCTGGAGTCCCATAAACTTCTTCACGACTCACAATCAGGCTTCAAGGCAGGCTATAGTACCGAGACGGCATTGCTAGAAGTGGCAGAATCGGTAAGGGAGACGATGGACCAAGGGAGCTGTGCGATGTTAGTGCTGCTGGATTTGACACTGTGTCACACCAGATCCTCCTAGATAGACTTGCCGCACTGGGAGTGATGGGAACTACTCTGAAATGGTTCCGTTCCTTTTTGGAGGGACGTTCCCAGAAAGTGCTCATGCGGCCGTATGGGTCCTCTTCTAGCCCTTTGATATCTGGAGTACCGCAGGGCTCGGCTCTCAGCCCGTCCCTGTTTAATATCTATTTGGCCCCCTTGGCCCCAATAATTGAACAACTAGGGGTGAAGGTCATATCTTATGCTGATGACACTCAGCTTGTGTTCTCTTTTAGAGAACACTCGGAGACTGCATTCACTAACTTTAGGAGATGCCTTCTAAAAGTGGCGTCCTGGATGACTGACAATTGCATGAAACTAAATGCTAAAAAAACGGAGATACTCTTTTTTAACCAACCTTCTCCCCCCAGATCAGAACTCTGGTGGCCTGCGGAACTGAACCCCCCTCAGGTACCGTCAACTTCAGCCAGAAATATTGGATTTAAATTCGATGCCAATCTGTCAGGCAAATCTCAAATAGGCCAGGTTTCGGCTGCCTGCTTTTGGAAACTGAAAGCCCTGAGAAGATTCCTGAAGTTAATGCCAATCAGTTGTAGGAAATCAGTAGTTCATGCATTGATTATCTCCCAGCTCGACTATGCCAATAGTCTTTATCTTGGGAAGCCTGAGTATCTTGTCAGAAAGTTGCAGGTTATACAAAATGCAGCAGCAAGACTCATTAAGAATGTCCCTTTTCGCCATCGTATATCACCACATCTCCGGAGCCTTCATTGGCTACCTGTAAAGAAACGCATTGAATTTAAGGCACTATCTTTGGCCTTTAGAGCATCCCGAGGCCTGGGTCCAGTTTACCTTAAGAATAGACTCCAGAAATACCACCAAACTAGGGCACTTCACTCTAATCAACAGGAGCTACTGGTAATCCCTCGCTTTAAGAAAGCAAGAATTAGCGGCAGGGCCTTCTCGGTAAGAACCACCACTTTATGGAACTCTATGCCAGACCATCTACCGAAATCCTCATCAGAGCGGGTTTTCAGGAAAAACCTGAAAACATGGCTGTTCAACCGGATTTAATTACTTTTCAGTGGACCAACAACCCCTTCGCCCTTCTGCAAGCGCCGGGACACCTCCATTGGAGGTAGCTGTGCGCTCTACAAATGACAGTAATAATAATAAATAATAGAGCCCCCTGCCTGCCCTCCAGTATCTGCGAACGACTCAAGGAGTTGGAGTTCGAACTTTGTGTGAGAAGACCCTTCTTACGCCTCAGAGAGGGGCGTCGTGGCTTGGGCAGTGAGGAGTCCATGTGCCTCATGGGTTGCACAGCGGGAAACGTCTTGTCCAGCCACTCCCATGCAGTGTCAGGGGTATAAAAAAACAGGGAACGTTGATCATAAAGGATTTTCAGCTTTGCAGGGAACAATAAGGCAAAGGACAGGCCCGCGCCTTCACCTCCATGAAGGAAAATCTTCTGCGTTGAACGGCCAATGTGTAATCCGGAAATATCGAAACTTTTGCATTGTCGATCTGTAGAGGGCCATTATCCCTCGCCGCCTGCAGTAGATGATCCCGATCCCTGTAATTTAAATTCCTGGCCAGGATTGGACGTGGGATTGGACGACGTGTAGGGACCCGATGTGCCCTCTCCACTGTGAAATGTACAGACAGTCCGGTGGGGGCCACAGCAGTCTTTACCCAGTTCTTGATATATTCCGTGGGCCTTGATCCTTCCGTCCCGTCTGGCACACCCACGATTCGGAGGTTGTTCCAAAGTGCCCAACCTTCTGCATCATCCGCCCGCGCCTGGAGGGAATCAATCTGCTGGTGCATGTGTCGGAGCTGCTCATCATAGGCCTGCACCTGGGGCACCATGGTGTCTACCTTCTGTTCTGTCGTTCGGACCTTCTCTGCCAGTTTTTTATGATCATCTTTGAGCAAGTTGAGATCCACCGAAATTATGCCTAATTGCGCTTCCATCACAGAACGGGAGTCGCGGATCTCCCGCAGAATCATGTCCAGCTTGTCCCCAGACACGATGGTCTCCTCAGCTCCCTCCGTCTGTTGGGACATGGTAGAAGCGTGATTTGATGGCGGTGTGAAAGATCCTGCTCCTCCAGACCGCGGCAGCACCCTATGCCTTCCTTTTACCATAGACTATGGCATAGTAGGGCCCGGGATGGTATACCCAGCAGCGATTGTGTATCCGCAGTCACCACTCAGCCGGCAGTGTGGTGCGACAGGCAACTGGCGTCGCCCTCCATGCAACAGCCCGAGGCAGCAGGAAGATAGCCACACAATTCATGCACAATGGCCACCCAGGCAGTCCGACAGGCCACATCTGCTGTCCCCTCGCAGGTCAGTGCGCCCCCTCGAGCGCCTCATTCCCGGGTCAGAACTACAGGCATCAGTTAGGGCCGTATGTCGCTCCCGAGGCATCCAGTCTAAGCTGGCCTTGATACAGCAAGATTCCTGTGATGAAAGGCCCCAACCCCTGGCGTCATGGCAGGCCTAGCACACTCCTAATTACTTGTCTTCACCAGGTATCGCCGGTCCGGGCAGGGTTCCTCCACAGCAGTGGCAACCAGCAGGGCCCTCATAAAAGAATCAGCTCCTTCTGCCCAGACCTCCAGTCCTGGAGGCGACAGGCCGCTCCTCCGGAGCCCTCCGCAGCAGCTCGGGAAGGGGGGGGCAACCCCAGACATCAACCACGGCAGCCACAGCGTCGTCCGTAGCACTCCTCACCAGCTCTCCTCAGCCATACGGGGGGCAGGGTGTCGCTGGACAACCCCTCCCCGCCGCATCCGTAGATCTGCACCGTCCGGTGTGCGCCAGTGTGAACTGCCTAGGGTCCGCCCCCGTCCCACCGCGCAACGCGGCCACTCAGCACCTCAGCGGGGATCACCTCTCCACGTCAGTCCCAGCTGCATCAGTGCGCCCCTTCATCGCCCCGCACGTTCAGCGGTAGCGGGACCTCTCCGCTCAGCAATGCTCCCGTTCGGCCCAGAGCCGGGACCTCCCGTGAGCGCCGCCTCCAGAAGGCACCCCCGCAGCCCCGCCAGGCCCCAGGAAAGTCCGCTGCTTCCGGCGTTCACCAGGCCTGGGGAAGGCCGGAAATCGCCGCCACCAACAGGAACGTCCCCGGAGCATCCAGAGGGTCGGAAAACTCAGTCGAGGCTGCCCCGCCGACCGAGCTCGCCGGCTGCTCTCCGTTTACCGTCCGCCAAGGTGAGAAGAGCTGGATATTTGTATGGATGTAAGGCCCCGGCCCGGAGCTCGTCGCTCAAGCGACCACCATCTTGGGCTGCAGACCACTCCCCCCTAGTTTGTAATACTTAATAGAATTATATAAATAAATACTCAAAGGAAACAAAATTCTTAAAATGTTTCTGAAAGCAGTATGGTGTTCTTATATGCTACACATGCTACTCATTTTACTCAGGGATGTTATTATAATTCACACGAGTGATGAGTATTACGTGATAAAAAATGTAATTGGCCATAGCAAATAGTTGTCCCATACGAGTCATTACACTAATTGCTCAAAGTAAGGTTTCATGGAATGTAATATGATTTACAGTGAAATAACTTTGTTGTGTAGATATGTTAGGTGCTGCAGAGATGTTTAATATAGTTAAAATGGCCACAATGTACATAGGTCAGTTGGTACACACTAGTCTTTATATTTGCATTCACTAAACAAAGGGCATCTGTCTGAAACTACTTCTAACACAAAAGAAAGGAACGAAGAAAATAACTCAAATATCACAAAATAATTAGCTTCTTGCTAGAGAAGTGTGGGTTATGTTTGATAAACACAAATTCTCATTACACAGTAAGCAGTTGGAGATGACAAGAAGCGCATTGTAAGTTGCATATCTTTGCCTCTGCCTGCCTTACTCCCCACTGAGTTAGACTTGGAACAATTCTGACAATTCTCTGATGCAGCCCATCAGTTCCATATAATAAATTTCTACACACGGTGAGGAAGGATATGGGCTCTCGACAGGGTACCAACGTCAAATTAGTACAGCCACAATACATTATAATGATTTAGCCCAAAGGAACATCTACTGCAAGGAGTAGACTTATCAGCACAAATCCTCCCTGAGACAAAGAGCCATGCATTCTCCAAATAATAACTAAGTTCACTGCCCTGCTTTACAACAGCCTAGAGACAATTCCTTTTTAATGCCCACCCTTCTCTTTGTTTCTTGAATGGACCACTCACTGGAGAGGAAAACAAACATTACTATTTACCTAGTTCTGCATCTCTATCAATCACCCAACACAGGCATTCTAGAATGTTGCATTGTTGAAGTTTACTTGTGTTTTGAGATGACATTCTTCACCGGACAGCAAGTTAAATTTCTGAAAATATTGTTATATTCCAATCAAATCTGCTTCTAGGTTGACGCTCTCATAATCAACAATATAAATTTCTTTATAAAACATGAAAGGCATTAAAATGCATTTATTTAAATGCTATCCGAGTTACGCTGCAGTTATCTTTAACTTTTATTTTTAATTTTACAACTTAGGGCCCGATTCTGATGCAGTTTGGAAAGCTTCCTGACCGAATGGGTTTGGGAATGGTTTCCGACCAAATCAGATCGGGAGAGTCCAACCTACCGAGTACGATGCATCCGGATTCTTCCAGATACGATTTGGTTGGACTCTCATTGACCTCAATGGGAGCCTTTGCTCCGAATGTATGCAGAGGCTCCCATTGAAGAAAGGAGTGGCTGGGGAAAATCGGGCACCCTGTGTTGTGCACCCCCTGGTGCCTGCCACACTGTAGATGGCTGGTAAGGGGGCACCCATGGGTACCCCCACGGGTCCGATTGGGAAGGCTCGAGGTGCAGGGTCCCACTACGAGCCTACAAAGTCTGATTCTGACTGCCAATTCGAGCCGGATAGCACCATTCGGAAAGGCTGTCCAACTCCAGCATCGTACTAAGTCGTTCAGAAATGCAGCCTGTATAGACGTACAATTCTGCTCCGTAAGGTTCGGTTATTCCAAATGCCGTCGGGTTCGGATTGGGATATTCCGAATGCCTTACTTACATTGTACAAGGTCAGTCGGAAACCTTTCCGAGTCGGTCGGAAAGACACGTTCCCGATCGGATATGGACAGAGCAAATGCCGTTAAGAGGCCTTCCTAATGGCATCAGAATCAGCCCCTTAGTTGGGGTTTCAAGGACAAAGCCCTGCTGGTGTAGGTTTGGAAATAGTCAAACACACCGAAAGCAGCAGGAATGTTGCCACAAATCTGAATTATGCTCAGTAACGTTTTGGCAGGACAGTTCCATCAAAAGGGCGTCTCAAAATCTTGAGAAGTGTGTATAACACTCCTGTGTTGTGGACCTAGATAAGGCAACTGCTAATTTCTGCAAAATCATCACCCATAATTTCAGCGTGAAATTATCTACTCACACACACATTCATACACAGTACATTGTTACCTTAAAGCTTTGCTACCATGAAGGTCATAGGTGCAAAGACGAAAGTCTGAGGGCACAATATTTGTAGGCCATGAAAACAAGGCATGCATGCAGTTGATGAGTTTACCTTCTAGTGCCTGAAGGATTCTATGTCATTGACACTTACTCACTCAAGCCTGATGGAAACCTACCATAAAAGATTCACTTGACACAACGCTTTTCACGACTGGCAAAATGCCTTTTTTGTCCTAGAAACTTCAAAAATCGAACACATTATCATTCTACTTCTCTTTTAGTTAATTATATGTGTGTTTGAGGGAGTGTGTGGTGAAAACGCTATTTGCCCACATGTATGAATGTAGAAAATGCATCTCTTATAATCACTAAATATGTAGAGTAACTGCAACAAAGCAAAGAACTAATGATGGTGTAGGACTGTGAGTTATATTTTGTGTACACTACTGCATTTCCGTGTTGAATCCTATTCCCATCCAAAGAAGTGAACAAACTTCAAAATAAATTAATAAAACAAAAATCCAAGACTACAAAATAAACATATCTGAATGGTTACCATTGAATTAGGGGTGTTGATCCAGTCCCCTGCAATATTTTGAACTAATGATGCAGACTTAAGAGGAGCCTCCACACAGAGCGTCAAAGGTCTCAGGTCCACAACAAAGAATGATTACCACTAATCATTACCTCAGTCTTAATATAATTAAGCTTTAAAGTATTTTAGTCAATAAGTGCAGTGCTTAATTTGAGCAGGTGTTTGCAGGTTGGGCCCATCGCTATTCATTTTTGGGGATCAGCACTTATTTTTCCTCCTTAGAGAGAAATACACAACAGAGAGAAAGAAGGAGGAAGAGGAAGACTGGAAAATGTGGTAAAGGGAGAGAACAGGGATAAATAGAACCTGAAGGAGAAAAAAATAGGCAAAGAGTGTCTGGTGGTGGATGACAGAGGTATGAGTTAACACTTTGCTCATCCTTCAGCCAGAGGGATAATCATAAAAGCAGGGGCCGGAGATGAATATAGTCAGAAATATTCCCCACCCCCAATTCTTCATGGGCTATCTTGCTAGGGACAAGGGGTCCCCTGAAAACTAATTTGAAGTTCACCTAGACAGGGAGATACATTCTGTAAATAATCTAGGGCAACTTCAACTCTATAAAACAACAACCTAGAACATGTCAAATGAAAAGTAGTGACACTATAATTAAGAAAAATACAATATCATTTATTATTATATATAATCACATATCTCATATAGAAAAATAGAGTCATGATAAATCATTAAAAAATGCATTTACACCTCTGATTTGTTTTGTAAATACAGTTCTGTTTTTGATGACAATACAATTTATTAGTCAGCTATATGTAGTGTAACAATTACATTTTCATTAGAACATTCAATTATCGGGTGGTTTGCCAAATAGTTTTCTCAACTTGCTAGGGATGCCTTGGGGATGTTAAAAAGGCTTCTCAGGAAAATGTTTTCAACTACCTGTAAGGGAGCAAAAGATGCATAATCCCAAATCTCACACGTGAAGCTAACTCCAAGAGTACACTTGGCCTTATACATTTTGATGTTCACCTCAATATGTGTTTGGCCTAAGCATTAATACTGTTGGCCATCATTTTAAACAGCATGATGTTTTTGTTGAGTAGTGGTTGCCAGGAAAAATGGGAATCCAGTAGAATGCCCAAATAAGAATAACTCTCTACCTGCTGACAGAGTGACCCTTCACCAAAAATTCTGTTAGTGCTAGTATTTGTAGGACCTATAACCATAACATGTGACTTGGAATAGTTAGCCAAGAGGTCAAGTCCATCCATGAAAATGACAAAAAGATCTAGAAGATGCTGCAGACCCTTAGCTGTGCGTGTTATTAGAACGGCTTTATCGGCATATAAAATTGCAGACAGTGAACATCCTCTTATGCATGTCCCAGACCATAAATATATATGATAGAGAGAAAGGGGGCCAGGATAAAGCCCGGGCACACCCCTCTCTTTAGACTAAAAGGCTGGACATATGTACTGTTGACTCCATACCTTACAGAGGTGGTAAGGGTCCCATGGGCCCCAGCATGGCTCATAGATTAGCTTTGTTGACAATATCAAAGGCCAAATTGAGGTCCATGAAGGGCAGGTGGACTGCCCCCCTGCCCCTTAGTGCATGTTTATTTTTAAATCAACAGATTAATATTTAGGTTTTGTTCGACAGTCCCATGCCCCAACCTGAACCCATACTGGAACTCTGATAGAACATAATTGTCTTCAGCTCACAGAGCGAGGTGGTTTAAGAGGACCCGGCCTTTTATTTTCACTTCACTGTTCGCCAAAAAGATTGGGCAATAACGTGCAGGTTCTATAATATTCCCCTTTTTAAAAATGGACACAGAGTGGCGCCAACTAGTCAGTAGCAAGCTATGGCTGCATTAGGATGTTGAGTCACTATGGGGGCCCACAAGTCAGCCAAAGATTTAAACAGGTCCCCCAGCACCCCATCTGGGCCAGGGGTCTTACCATCTGGAGGGACAAGAGGGTTTTCCTAACTTCCTCCCACTGAAAGGTAAGCCCTTGGTCCTCAAAACCACAGTGATGTGAGTCCATGCCCTTCTTGAGACTGTAATTAGCAGGAAAATGATCGAGCCGAGCCTCAAGGGTTTATGGTGAGAGTTTCTGCTGACGTCAGCTCTGAGCAAAACAGAGGGTAGTTCACTACACCTAAAAAGGCTGACATGTCCTGCAAAACACAATCTCCCAAAAGGTTACCCCATAGCTCTTTTTTAGGACTCTCTTTCATTACATGCTAAATGATAAAGTACCCAGCTTCCCTGACCTCTTCACGTTCCTGGGTTCGCTTTTGCAGGTAAGACATGAGCACTCTTTAAGCCTGCAAACATGTCTTGTCAAACCATTTTTGTGGGACTGCCGAGTGTGCGGCACTAGGTAAGGAAAGGGCAACCTTAATACACCCCATGAGACTGGAAAGAGAAGCCAGAATGTTAACATTGTTGGCTTCCTCATCGAGGCAGATATGAAAATAATGTTTAGTTGTTTAAAAGATAATTGTAACAATATGGTTAATACATTTTATAGTTTTTAATTTGCTAATTATATAACTGATTGTGTTAATTGTTTAATTGTTTATAATAATTAATTTTATAGTTTTAGTACTTTTAAAATAATGTGCTTTTTCTGATATTAATTGTATTTCTTTTTGTGGTTGTTTGATTTTTAATGTAGTGAGGTGGGATTTTAAGTCAGTTTTAAATTTTTTAGTTGATAGAATTTTTTATATAATGTTATGTTTACTTTTAATGATAATTTCATCCATTTAGTTTTAACACATTAGGTAAATGATCGATGTTAGTACTTTTTTAATGTTTATGTAAGTATACTGTATGTGTTATATATATGTTGTATTCATTTTGGATACGAAAAATTAAATCTGGGCTTTCTATAGTGTAATATTTTCCCTACGGGTGCGTAAACTAGTGAGATCAGAAGTTCTTACTCTTACAACAACCAATACTTTCCAAACTGTTGCTTATATTGGGGTGAGAATAAAAAATCAAATCCCTTCTAAGTCTAACAATTTCCCTACTATTGCTGAGATTACAGTGAGAAAAGTAAATGTGGCCCCTACAAGCGTAATTTGTTTTATTTGTTTTTTAAATTGTTTTACTACATATATGTTTTTGTTTTGATTTAAAAAATTAGTTTATTATAAATGATTTTGTTTTATTCTTTGTAATTCTTTTTATTCTTTTTTTTGTTAGTTATTGCAAAATTGCTCTTTCATTTAGTGTATGTAATTATAAGTAATGTTATTTCTTTATTTTTATTTAAATAATAATTTTATTTTTTAAAAGATTATGTTTATTTTTTATTATTTTAAATATATATTTGTCTTTTATGTTCCTAAGCAATGACTTTTTAAATATATTTTTATCACATAAGTATATTTTTAAATATGATATTATTTTCAAAGTTAATCTTTTTTTAAGGTTAATGTAGTGTATAGTAGTTAATATTCAATATATGTTCCTATGTTTTGCTGATACTATGGCCTTGTATATTTTCATATTCAATATTTTTGACTTTACATAAAAAGGTATGTAAAGTCAATATTATGTCCTTAATATATTTGACCCTGATATTTTTGTCTTTGATATTTTTGTTGGCGATATTTTGTCCTTCAATTGTGGTTTGACCAGTCTGGGAGGAATACACAAAAGTCACAAATTGCCCAGAGCTGGACCTGCGGAATACACAATTTCTGTCTCTGAACTTGGTATAAATATTAGGCAAAACCATTCAGTGGACCAGTATTTCCGATTGATCTAACAGTGGAGGCCATGAAAGACATTTATGCTCCAGGGCTGGGATTATTTGCTCCTAACTTTTCTTGCCAGGTTTCGTAGCAGGAAGCTGAAAATTCAGAATCCTCTGAAGAACTACCTTGAAGTCTACCATGTAGGAAGGAGCCTATGGTTGCGGAGTAGTGGTGCAGGAGGAGTCCTTGCATGAAGGAAAAGATGCCTAGAAAAGGAGGCTGTGCAGGAAGAACTGAAGTGAGCCACAGAAATAGTAGAATGATCTACACTGCACAGCTATGTGGTGAGACAATAAACTCATCCATACAATACAGTGCACCACCAAGTGAAATATTTTGCCACACATAATAAAGTATCCCCTTGATCAACCCTTGGTAGCTGGCTGTGAGCAGGCAGGCTTAACTTAGGAGACAGGTGTGTAAAGCATTTTAAAACACCAGTACATTGAATAAGTAAGACACAACACACAATACAAATCCAACTCAATTTTATAAAAATAGGAAATGTTTTTATGATTAAAATGACACCAAAATGAAAAGATCCAATGTAGGGAACCAGCCATATGAATTTTTAAACAATAAACAATAAACACTTTCAAGTGTCCTAGGGACAAAGTCAACGTTTCAGGCCGACTGAGATAGAGCGCTGGTCAGATACAGTAAACGGTAGGGCCAGGTCAAGTTTTTACCTTCTGAATTAGTAATTCTTTTGGAGATTTTTCTCCCAGCATCAAGCAAGGATCCTCGTCAGTCCGGCATTGGGTTCGATGATGGTAGATTGGTCCAGCGGGAGGCCTCGGTGAACTCCTGGAGGTCTTGTTTATACAGAAAACCTCCTGAACTTCAGTAGAATGAACCTGGATTTCAGGCTGGGTCGCTGTTCGAGGTTGCCGACTTGACTCTCGACGAGGGGTCAGTCAACTTTTGGAGCTTTTTGGTTAAAATGCTCCAAATTATCTCAAACTTCTGGGGATGCCTCGAGAAGGTCATTTTGGGTTCCTGATGGGTCCACAGCACCAACCAAGGTTCCAGAAGCTCTGAGTTGGAGAGTAGGGACAACAGTTCCCAGAATGCACCTGGCCACATCCTTCAAAGTCCAGCTGAAGGTGGTCATCAACTCTTTTAACCTGTTGCTTTCAATAAACTCACTCCTCAAACTTTTAGTGCAAGGCAAAGTCCTTTTTCGTATTGTTTCTTCAGGCAGGGATCTTAGATGCTGGGCAGCTCTCCTATATTTATCCAGACTTCTGGGGTGACAAGCCGGGTGGGGCATCCCCTATCAATTGGGTACAAGGTGCCACCCTCACGTACAACAACTTCCTCCAAAGTGTGTGAATATTCTTGTCCCAGAATGCACTGTTCTTTAAAATCCAAAATGGAGCCTAAGGTCTGGCAAACCCAACCTACTGGTGTGGCTAACTTTACCTAACACTCCCTTTTCAGACCCTCTGCTAGTTCAATTACAAGGATTCTCGTCTTGCTGGCGCTGCAAGAAGTGGGGGTGGGCCTGTGTCCTGTATTAATTGTGTTTCCCTCTTTAAAGACCAATTTGGCTACCCAGCCACCTTCCTGCCTTTTTCTCCGCAGCCTGCAGATCTCCTCCCAACAGATGTCTGCATGGTTTCTTTCAGGCTACTTCATACTTCATCAGAGCAGCTTGGCTCAGTCTGTCAAAGGCTAGCCAATCAGGAGAGGCTACTCTAGAGCTGGATTTAGGCACATCGAAAAAGCAAGTTCTATAACTTCTTTTCTCTCATAGTTATAATACATCTAACCTTGACAAATTGTTGGGTTTCTTCTAACTATTATATAGACACTTTGAAGTGTGATTTTAGCTCACTCCTGTCAATAGTTAGACTTTATTTGTTTAATATAGCCTTCCCATGTTAGCCTATGGAGCTAATTTACTAGACTAGGGAAATACGAAATCTGCAGTTTTTCCCTCACCAGGGCATATACAACATCTTTTATAATGTCCCTGCATATTGTTACGAGGTACACTACCCATGGGGCATCTAGGGGAGACACTAGAGGTGACTAATATGTTAAGGTAGTTTAAGACTTTGAAAGTACCTTTAATTCCCAAGTCGAATTTTCATATAATTTTACTTTAAAAGCATCCTGCAAAGCAGGGTTGACTTTTAAAATGACTTAAGTGCATTAAATCTGTTGGGTCTTTAAAATGACATGCCCTACCATATACTAAGGACTTATAGGTAGATTGTCAGTACCAATTGTAATTACACATAATTACCATGTGCTTTTTAAACAAAGCATGGGCTCTAGTTAGCAGAGCCCAGGGCAGGAAAATTCCCACCTCCCACTGGCTGAAGTACGTGTTAACCTCCATGTGCCTGCAATTCCTTTCTTCATTTGACCGAGAGGTGTGCACCAGTAGTTGCAGAGGGACAATGCAGGAGACCATTGGGCAGAGCAGGGACTAGTGTTGATGTTCAAGGAATAATGCGTTCAATGCGTGTATGGCTGTGAGCAGCTCCCCAGCCCGTAGCCAATGATACACTATAGAAGGTGCCCAGGCCCTTACACTGATTCAGATGTACTGTGTGAATATCTGACTTATGATTGGACAGATTTCTATGTACACTGAGGTAAATGGAATCTTTCCAGGAATCTCCAAGCCTGTTGGATGTGGAAAGAAGATAAATACTATGACCATTGAGGCCCCATGACTGTGTTTTTGTACCCAGATCTTGTTGGGATATTGGGTGTAATATCAGAACAACATCACACTCCTGAGAATAAGCATTGGTCATTACTTTTGCCCACTGCATTTCATGTGCAGCATTTAGCTGTGCACCATGATTAAATAACTTTGTATTTGTGAGTAAAACCACAGGCTGGACAATGATCTATTGACTCCATTTGCATTCAGCCCAAATATTCCTAGATGGTTTATGTTAAGTGTGGACAAGATGGGGCATCCTGACAGGATGACTCTGAGGGGCAGTAGCAAGCCCCACTTACATTTCAATGGGCTTTTCCACCCTCAGGAGTCAAGGGGACTTCATACCCCAACTAGTAGTGCACCAGGAAGTGCATTTGCAGAGTGGTGGTGAAAGGGGGCGGGCCTCTAACAAACTCTAAACAGTCCCGCTATGTGGCACTTACTGGAGGTAACAGGGGGGGTTCCTTGCCCCCAAGGAATGTCAGGGAGCTCACAGGGTCCCTGCCGGCTCCCTGACTCCTGTGGGAGCTGGCAATGCTTTGACACTGAGGGTGCTGATAAACATGCAGCTACATGTTTGTCAAAGCAATTGTCCTCTGTTTCCCTGCCCGCATCTCTGTGAGCAAGGAAACAGACGACACCTTTGATCTCAGCAAGAGGGAATGATTTACAGTTCCCGCTTGCTGATAGCAGAGTGTTTGCTTTGAATTGTCAGGAGCTGTCAAAGCTCCCACCAATTCAGAGCAAACTGATCTGTCCGGGAAGGGGGTACATCGGACCATAGCAGGAGCTGACCCTGGGGGGTGGCGGTCCCCTGGGCCAATAATGGCTCCATGAGGGGGCCTACGCGGACCCCCTCCTTTTGTCTATTTGCCCTAGGGAAGGAGTTGTGTCCAGGGCTCAGAGGGGTCGGTGCGGGGCCAAGTCCTCTTAAAGTGGGTGCCTCCAAGGCAACCACTCTCCATTGGGACCGCAGTTCCTACCAGCTCCCTGCCTCCCGTGGGAGTCGACAATGCTTTCACAGGGGAGTTGCTACATATACAGCTCCTTCTTTGTGCAAGCAATTCTGCTCCACTTCCCGCAAGTGAGAGTATTTTTAAGGCTCTCGCTTGCTGGAAGTGTAGCCTTTGCTGTGGCTTGGTGGGATCGGTAAAGCTCCCGCCAAGACACCCTGGACATAGCAGGAGTCGGCCCTGGGGTGTGGTGTTCACCACGGCCATCTATGTCTCCAGAAGGGGGGCCTCACAGTCCCCCCCTTTTCTTGATGTTAGGCCTGCCCCAGCTAGGTGGCGGCACCGCTCCCTTCCATTTTTATAAAAACAAGTCGGCCCTGAGGCCCCCCTACAAATTCATTATGGCCCGGGGAAGTGGTGGTCCCCGGTACGGGGGGAAGTCTGAGAGGCAACCCCATAACAAAGAATTAGCCCCATTGAGATGGTGTTCCCCAGGGCTCTGGGGTCTGGGAAGTCCCCCGTTTGTAAATAAATAAGCCCCCGGGGAGGTGGTGGTCCCCAGGGCATTAATAAGCCCAAGGAGGTGGGGCCCGTGTGCCCCTTCCTTTACTATGCAAATGCCCCTTGGACCTGGCCCACATGGAGGCAATTGTTAAAAAGCATGGAAGCCCATGCTTTGTTTTCTTTTTTTAGTTTTCAGCGGATCCCGACAATTTTTTTAATGCTTTTTTTCCACGAAGGGTCCCTATGGGACTCCTCCAAAAGGCCTAAGGGGTCTGGGCATTTCTATCCTGCCCCCTTTTCTTTTTTATAATGTTTCTGGGACTTAGCTCAAGCCGAGTCCCAAGAGGGCTGCCAACACGTCTTGATTTACAGTGTTGGCATCCTATCAGATCTCAGCACAAGATCAGGAGGGGTGGCTAATCCTCTGTGTCCCTATATATACAATTTTTAAAATCTTTAAATAACTCTGCAACTACTGAACGAATTTACAACAATATTCAAAAAGGTCCCTTTCTGGACCAACAGCTACCTTTCTGTCAAGTTTGGTGTAATTCAGCTCAGCAGTTTGGGGTGTAGTCATGTCTAAAGTTGCTATGGAAATTAACATGGGGAAAACACGGTTTCGGGCCCCACCTTTTTCTCAACCCCCACTTGACGGATCACTCCGAAACTTTCAAGACAGCAGCTGAAGTGAGTGGCAAACTAGTTTTTAACATTTAGTGAGGATTCATTTAATGACAACAAAGTTATTGGTAAATGAAAAAATGCTCTCCCCTTGGAAACTACATCCTAACTATAAATACCTACAGGCGACCACCAGTTTATATATATATATTAGGGTTTTCCGGCTTGGTACCAATAATAAAGACCTTTTCCAAGCACCTGGATTCCGTGATTTCGTGAAGCAATTTATCCTGGAAGGAGTGTGCGCGCGCTAAAGAGTGCAGTGGTTACCTCGAACCTCGGCGCGCACTGATGCGAGGTGGTGGCAAGATATATATATATATATATATATTACCTACTGGCGGTCGCCAGTAGGTAGTTATAGTTAGGACCACGTTTCCATAGGAAAACCTCAACATTCTATTTTGAATAACTTTGGCGCCGGTCGACGAATCCTCGCGAATTTCTCAAAATAGGTGGGGCGCTACGCTCCGCTCCTACCCTGAAAGTCTCGGGGGGATTCGTCAAGCGGGGGCTGAGATAAAAGGGGGGTCCCAAAACGCGTTTTTCCCATGCATTTTTCCATAGGACCTTTAGAACGAGCTACAGCCCGAACGGCTGAACAGAATTACTAGAAATTTGGCAGAGAGGTAGTCCCTAGGTCAAGGAAGTGCCTTTTGTAGGTTTGGTGTAAATCTGTTCAGTAGATTCTGAGAAAATAGCCTTTAAATCAATATATATATCTGAGCCCGCTTACGGTACGCTTACCGTACGCTTACGGTAAGCGTACGGTGGCGTGCGCGAGCGCGATTCTGATTGGCTCTTAGATCTTAGTAAACATTCGAATCGGCAGAAACCAGGAAGCGGCGTCCGCCATTTTGTCTACCGCACTGAGTGTTATGTATCAAACATGATGGCCAAAAACATGTTATGGGGATGTTTTGACAACTCCCTCTCACATAGTCATGTTGAGGGAGTCCCCAAACATCCCCCAAGAGCAAAAACGGCATTATTTTTTTTTCGGCAATTTCGCGGGGTACGCTTACCGTACGCTTACCGTAAGCGTACGGTAAAAAAATAAAAATAAAAAAAACACTATCCACACTTTCTCCACCCCTTGTGCAAAAGGTGGCCGAAGGCCACCATTTGTGCATGGCTTATCAGAGCACAGAAATTTCCCAAAAAATTTCAACAGATTACCTATCACAAGGAAGCGCATAATATGTCCTCCATGTGCGCACGGTGCGCGAAGCGCATCGTGCGTACATGGCCCATCTAGCGTAACGTGGGCACGGCACTAACTGCGTAAAGTGGGTGCGCGGTGCGCGAAGCGCACCGCGTGCTCACTGTGCGCGCACGGTGCGCGAAGCGCACCGTGCGCGCACGGAACGAACTGCGTTAAGTGGGCGCGCACGCCACGAATGGCGTAAAGTCACTTAGCATTTAAAAAACCGTACAAATTCACTGAAAAAACCATAGGTTTCACACACGTTATAGTTAGGAATTAGCATTTAAAAAACCTTGCAAATTCACTGAAAAAACCATAGGTTTCACACATGTTATAGTTAGCGGAAATTTTACTGATAAAAAACCAATGAAATTGCCCCGTTATAGTTAGTGCTGGCAACTATAACTCACGCGACCGCAATCTTCTGCTGATGACATATGTGTCTTTATGAAAAAAAAATATTTGTAATATATGTATAGCTAAAAATGTATGGAAGAAGACATGGGCAAATAAGTGTCTAAATACAGTATTAGCATCAGCAGAGGATTGCGGTCGCGTGAGTTATAGTTGCCAGCACTAACTATAACGGGGCAATTTCATTGGTTTTTTATCAGTAAAATTTCCGCTAACTATAACATGTGTGAAACCTATGGTTTTTTCAGTGAATTTATATATATATATATATATATATATATATATTCACAGAAAAAAATAATATATATAAATATATTAAAATAGAAAATGAAAACAAAAAAAATTAATCAATATTTCAGTTTGAATTTTTTTGTGTGCACTTTTCAGAAAAATATATAATGTTATTTAATGAATAAAATATTTATAAATAAACAGTTAAAAAACTGTAGAAATTCAGTATAAAAAAATAAGTATAACTACTATCACACTTAAAAATTAGCATTTAAAAAACCTTTGAAATTCACTGAAAAAAACCATAGGTTTCAGAGATGTTATAGTTAGAAATTAGCATTTTATAAAAGCTTTGAAATTCACTGAAAAAGCCATAGGTTTCAGAGACATTATAGGTAGAAATTAGCATTTGAAAAACCTTAGAAATTCACAGAAAAAAACATAGGTTTCAGGGTTGTTATAGTTAGCTGGCCACTTCACTCGTACAAAACCATAGAAACTCCTCTGTTATAGTTAGTTCTGCTAACTATAACTCGTGCGCCCACAATGCACTGCTGATGATGTCACATATTGCATCATTCATGACATGGTCAGTGACATCACTGATGACATCACTGATGACATCTCAAATGACATCACTGATGACATCACTGATGACATCATCCGGTGAATGTAGTTTAGTTTGAAATTTAAATATGTATTATATATATACCAATCTGTCTTGAAGATTGAGTGGATATATAACTGTCTGGATGGAGGATTTAGTAGCTGTCTGACTGTCTGTTTAAGTGAGTAATTAAAAGTGTCTCACTTAATACATGGATTAGTAACTAAACTATGTGAATATGTGCATCACTGTCTCTGTTGTTGTATAACATGCTGCATCAGTTGGTCACTAACTACATGAGTGTGTATATTAGTTATTGATTAGTTGGGTGGGTATTTGTATGGGACACTGAGTTTGTGTATGATTGGATGGGGTATGTGTAACTCTATGCATAGATGTGTGAATGGTTGATTGACTAGGTGTATAGGTTTAAGAGTGCATGTGGAAACAGTTGTTTGGGTGACTGAGTGTATTTATTTGTGTGTTGGTGAGCGAATATATGTTTTAGTTGTACATCTTCAACAAAGTAAAAAAATAAAAGGCATTGTATGTGAGAGTTGGTGTATATAAATAAGTATGTGTAAGAGTCAGTGATTGTGAGAGTAACTATATGAATGAGTGTATAATTGTAATGGTGATTTTTTAACATATTAACTATGAGTTACTATGTGTTTGAATAAATGAGGTGTTGTTAGATAATTGTGTAAGTGAGTAAATGTAAGTGTGATTAATTTTTTTCATGAGTGAGTAGGATGACTGCATAACCGACTAAGGTGACTGCTGATGTGTCAATGTCTATATATGTGTATAAGTGCATTTGATAGTGTTCTATTAATTAGTGACTGCATGTATAAATGATTCTGTTGTTGAATGGGTATTTGTGTGTGTAGACTTAGGAATCAGTGAGTGGGTATGTAGTAACTGGTATTGGTGTGTCAATGGTTTCAAATATGGTACTTTGTATTTTACCGTGAGTGTTGAAAGGTTATACTAGTGTATGATGAGGTGTATCAGATTGCCACGTGGACGATGTCATCAGTGATGTCATTTGAGATGTCATCAGTGATGTCACTGACCATGTCATGAATGATGCAATATGTGACATCATCAGCAGTGCATTGCGGGCGCACGAGTTATAGTTAGCAGAACTAACTATAACGGAGGAATTTCTATGGTTTTGCACGAGTGAAATGGCCAGCTAACTATAACACCCCTGAAGCCTATGTTTCTTTCTGTGAATTTCTAAGGTTTTTCAAATGCTAATTTCTAACTATAATGTCTCTGAAACCTATGGCTTTTTCAGTGAATTTCAAAGCTTTTATAAAATGCTAATTTCTATCTATAACATCTCTGAAACCTATGGTTTTTTCAGTGAATTTCAAAGGTTTTTTAAATGCTAATTTTTAAGTGTGATAGTAGTTATACTTATTTTTTTATACTGAATTTCTACAGTTTTTTAACTGTTTATTTATAAATATTTTATTCATTAAATAACATTATATATTTTTCTGAAAAGTGCACACACAAAAATTCAAACTGAAATATTGATTATTTTTTTTTGTTTTCATTTTCTATTTTAATATATTTATATTATTTTTTTTTGTTTGTTTTAAATTCCAATTTTTTGTGGTGTCGCGCACTCAAAACTTACACATCACGGTGGGTGCGCGGATTCTAGCCGCTATTTTAGAAAAGTCATGAAGGATCCGCGTACGGTGTACGACAGCTGCGTGTTTTTCAGTTACATCATATACATGTAATATTACGTGATATGCGCGATTGGTATGCGACCAGTCCGCGACTCCTGCTCCCGCGCATTCGCGACACATGCGCATTATGGTACGAGATACTTGCGCGGTGGCGGGTCCCGTGTGACATCATATACGTGCTGGGGCACGCTGGGTGCGCGACTCCCGCAAAAAAAAATTATGTTCCAAAATGATATGTATGTGTCTTTAATATACAAATTAGGGCAAGAGATTATCTAAGATAGTCATAAAAATAACATATTTGTACTTATAATAAACGTATATTATTTTTAAATATAGTCCCGCGAAGTCGGGTGCGTGCATCGTGAGTGCAGAGAACCAGGTCAGCAGAGGTGCTGTAGAGCCAGAGAAACCAAGTCAGCAGGGCCGTTGTAGAGCCAGAGAACCAGGTCAGCAGAGCTGCTCTAGAGCCTAAGAAGCAGGTCAGCAGAGCTGCTCTAGAACCAGAGACCCAGGTCAGCAGAGCTGCTCTAGAGGCCGAGAACCAGGTCAGCAGAGCTGCTGTAGAGCCAGAGAAACCAGGTCAGCAGAGCTGCTTTAGAGGGGCAGAACCTGGTCAGCAGCACGGCTTTAAAGCCAGAGAACCAGGTCAGCAGAGCTGCTCTAGAGCGAGAGAACCAGGTCAGCAGAACTCCTTTAGAGCCAGAAAACCAGGTCAGCAGAGCTCTTTAGAGGGAGATAACCAGGTCAGCAGTGCTGCTTTAGAGCCAGAGAACCAGGTCAGCAGAGCTGCTCTAGAGCCAGAGAACCAGATCAGCAGAGCTGCTCTAGAGCCAGAGAACCAGGTCAGCAGTGCTGCTCTAGAGGAAGAGAACCAGGTCAGCAGAGCTGATTTAGAGGGAGAGAACCAGGTCCGCAGAGCTGCTCTAGAGCCAGAGAACCAGGTCAGCAGAGCTGCTCTAGAGCCAGAGAACCAGGTCAGCAGAGCTGCTGTAGAGCCAGAGAAACCAGGTCAGTAGAGCTGCTTTAGAGGGAGAGAACCAGGTCAGCAGCGCTGCTTTAGAGCCAAGGGACCAGGTCAGCAGAGCTGTTGAAGAGCCAGAGAACCCGGTCAGCAGAGCTGGTCTAGAGCCTAAGAACTAGGTCAGCAGAGCTGCTCTAGAGCCAGAGAACCAGGTCAGCAGAGCTGCTCTAGAGCCAGAGAACCAGGTCAGCAGAGCTGCTTTAAAGGGAGAGAACCAGGTCAGCAGAGCTGCTTTAGAGCCAGAGAACCAGGTCAGCAGAGCTGCTTTAAAGCCAGAGAACCAGGTCAGCAGAGTTGCTCTAGAGCCTAAGAACCAAGTCAGCAGAGCTGCTCTAGAGCCAGAGAACCAGGTCAGCAGAGCTGCTGTAGAGCCAGAGAAACCAGGTCAGTAGAGCTGCTTTAGAGGGAGAGAACCAGGTCAGCAGAGCTGCTCTAGAGGGAGAGAACCAGGTCAGCACTGACTGATTGACTGACACTGACTGACTGACAATGACTGACACTGATTGACTGACACTGACTGACTGACACTGACTGACTGACTGACTGACACTGACTGACACTGATTGACTGACACTGACTGACTGACACTGACTGACACTGACACTGATTGACTGACACTGACTGACTGACTGACACTGACTGACTGACACTGACACTGACTGACTGACACTGACTGACACTGACTGACTACTCTCTACTACTCTACTACTCACTCTCTACTGCTCTCTCTCTACTACTCACTCTCTACTACTCACTCTCTACTACTCTACTACTCATTCTCTACTACTCACTCTCTACTACTCACTCTCTTCTACTATTCACTGTCTACTACTCACTCTCTACTACTCTCTACTATTCTCTCTCTACTACTCACTCTCTAGTACTCACTCGCTACTACTCTCTACTACTCACTCTCTACTACTCACTCTCTACTACTCTCTACTACTCCCTACTACTCTCTACTACTCTCTACTACTCACTCTCTACTACTCACTTTCTACTACTCTCCATTACTCACTCTACTACTCTACTACTCACTCTCTACTACTCTCTACTACCCTATCTCTACTACTCACTCTCTACTACTCACTCTACTACTCTCTACTACTCACTCTCTACTACTCACTCTCTACCGTTCACTCTCTATTACTCACTCTCTACTACTCACTCTCTACTTCTCGCTCTCTACTACTCTTTACTACTCTCTCTCTACTACTCACTCTACTACTCTCTACTACTCTCCACTACTCTCTCATCTACTCACTCTCTACTACTCTCTACTACTCTACTACTCACTCTCTACTACTCTCTACTACTCTCTCTCTACTACTCACTCTCTACTACTCACTCTACTACTCAATCTCTACTAGTCACTCTCCACTATTCACTCTCTACTACTCACTCTCTACTACTCTATACTACTCACTCTCCACTACTCACTCTCTACTACTAGCTCTCCACTATTCACTCACTACTACTCTCTATTACTCTCTCTACTACTCTCTCTACTACTCACTCTCTACTACTCACTCTCTACTACTCTACTACCCTCTACTACTCTCTCTTCTACTCACTCTCTTCTACTCTCTACTACTCACTCTACTACTCTCTACTACTCTCTACCACTCACTCTCTACTACTCTACTACTCACTCTCTACTACTCTCTCTCTACTACTCACTCTCCACTACTCACTCTACTACTCTCTACTACTCACTTTCTACTGCTCCCTCACTACTATTCACTCTCTACTACTCACTCTCTACTGCTCTCTCTCCACTACTCACTCTCTACTACTCGCTCTCAACTACTCTCTACTACTCTACTACTCTCTCTACTTCTCACTCTCTACTACTCTCTCTATTACTCACTCTCTACTACTCACTCTCTACTACACACTCTCTACTACTCGCTCTCTACTACTCTCTACTACTCACTCTACTACTCACTCTCTACTACTCTCTACTACTCACTCTACTCCTCACTCTCCACTACTCTCTACTACTCACTCTCTACTACTCTCTCTCTACTACTCACTCTCTACTACTCACTCTACTACTCTCTACTACTCACTTTCTACTGCTCCCTCTCTACTACTCACTCTCTACTACACTCTACTACTCACTCTCTACTACTCACTCTCTACTACTCACTCTCTACTGCTCTCTCTCCACTACTCACTCTCTACTACTCGTTCTCAACTACTCTCTACTACTCTACTACTCTCTACTACTCTCTCTACTTCTCACTCTCTACTACTCTCTCTATTACTCACTCTCTACTACTCTCTACTACTCACTCTCTACTACACACTCTCTACTACTCGCTCTCTACTACTCTCTACTACTCACTCTACTACTCACTCTCTACTACTCTCTACTACTCACTCTAGTCCTCACTCTCTACTACTCTCTACTACTCACTCTCTACTACTCCACTATTCTCTACTACTCACTCTCTACTACTCACTATCTACTACTCTACTACTCTCTACTACTCTCTCTCTACTACTTACTCTCTACTGCTCTCTCCTACTCACTCTCTACTACTCTCTACTACTCAGTCTCTACTACTCTCTCTACTACTACTCTCTACTACTCACTCTCTTCTACTCACTCTACTACTCACTCTACTACTCACTCTCTACTACTCACTCAACTACTCACTACTACTCACTCTCTACTACTCTCTACTACTCTCTACTACTCACTCTACTATTCAGTCTCTACTACTCTCTACTACTCTCTCTGCTACTCACTCTCTACTACGCTCTACTACTCACTCTCTACTACTCACTATCTACTACTCTCTACTTTTCACTCTCTACTACTCTCTACTACTCACTCTACTACTCACTCTCTACTACTCTCTACTATTCACTCTCTACTACTCACTCTCTACTACTCACTCTACTACTCACTCTACTACTCACTGTCTGGTACTCTCTCTACTACTCTCTACTACTCACTCTCTACTCTCTATTACTCACTCTCTACTCTCTACCTCTCTGCCTCACTCTACCTCTCTCTCTGCTACTCTCTACCTCTCTACCTCTCTACCTCTACCTCTCTACCTCTACCTCTCTACCTCTACACCTCTACCTCTACACCTCTACCGCTCTACCTCTCTCTACACGCACACATATGCACATATATATATATATATGCATCGGAACTTCAGATCCTGACCTGGCAGTCACACCAGGAAACCACAGGCACGGACCTCAGCGCACCCAGAGCATATCACGGAGACTTCAGAGAGAAGATTGAAAGCAGTGCAAACGTTTATTGATGAGAAATCATCACCAAATAGTCAGGCATAGTGCCTTCCATGACGCGTTTCACTCGCTGCAAGCGAGCTTGATCACATGACGTGTCTCGTGATCTGAAGGCACTTTAAAAGAGCAAGACAGTGAAAATGCTCAACTGCCTGTCAACACAAGTGAACACCAAACATAATAATAATAGAAAACAGACTGAATATCGGCAGCATATCTAATAGTTAAAAGGTAGTTAAAAACCCACAGGCATGAAAAAATATATAAATGTAAAATAAAGTGGCAGTGCATTTAGTTCATATAATTATAAACCCTCATTGTAAAATTTATAAACGCAAGTGCGTAAGTATTCAATATTATAACAAGGCAAACAAAAGTAGTCAGTAATGAAGTCACATACTGAGTCAAATACAAATATAAATATGATTATAAATAATCTTATTGTTGTTATTCGTAGGGTGCTAGTGCACCTAGTTGATTGCCCATTGATAAGTCAATACCATACCAATGCAAAAACTACAAGAAGGAATATTGATATTTTGACATATGATCTCAAACTCCACAGTTATCTTATACATAAATAACTTAAAACTGCTCGTTTAGGATTGTTATAATTTATAACTACCTTTAAAACCATATAGTAAAAAGATAGATATGACATCTAATCCTTTATATTAAATTAGAAACAAAGAAAGTGCTGAATTATAAAGATGATACAAGAAAAAGAAACATGTGCAAATGTGCAAAGGTGTGCAAACTAGCTAATGTGCATGAATAATAAAGTTAAATAGCAGAAGCTGATTCCCTAAAGAACTCCTTTTGATTTTTAAGTCAACATCACACAATTCGAAAAGATAAAAATATTCAAATTGTCTTAAGTGCATGGTCAAATTTGGAAATGATCAAAAAAAGAGTGATGAATGGCAATAAAAGAAGACTAAAATAAGAGGCACATATAAATTACATTTTTAGGTTACACTTTTAGGTTACATATTTATGGCCAAAAGTATGAGCTCCACAGTGTAAGAAGACAAAAATGGCAAAACTTCATATAGATTAAAATTGATGAAAATACAATAAAAGATACTATTATATATAATTCCATAAAAATCTATAAAAAGTTATGCATATCCTCATTGGCATATGCATTTATTACCTACTGGCGGTCGCCAGTAGGTAGTTATAGTTAGGACCCCTTTTCCATAGGAAATCCGCAACATTCTATTTTGAATAACTTTGGCGCCGGTCGACGAATCCTCGCGAATTTCTCAAAATAGGTGGGGCGCTACGCTCCGCTCCTACCCTGAAAGTCTCGGGAGGATTCGTCAAGCGGGGGCTGAGATAAAAGGGGGGTCCCAAAACGCGTATTTCCCATGCATTTTTCCATAGGACCTTTAGACAGGGCTACAGCCCGAACGGCTGAACAGAATTACTTGAAATTTGGCAGAGAGGTAGTCCTCAGGTCAAGGAAGTGCCTTTTGTAGGTTTGGTGTAAATCTGTTCAGTAGATTCTGAGAAAATAGCCTTTAAATCAATATATATATCTGAGCCAGCTTACGGTACGCTTACCGTAAGCTTACCGTACGCGTACGGTGGCGTGCGCGAGCGCGATTCTGATTGGCTCTTAGATCTTAGTAAACATTCGAATCGGCCGAAACCAGGAAGCGGCGGCCGCCATTTTCTCTCTCGCACTGAGAGTTAGGTTGTTAAATAAAACCAATACACATGTAAAGGAGCTGTTTTGACAGCTCACACACACATAGCCATGATGAGGGAGTCCCCCAAGACCCCCCAAGGCCAAAAATGCCATTTTTATTTTTTCGCTAATTTCGCCGATTACGCTTACCGTACGCGTACGGTAAAAATTTTTTTTAAAAAAACACTATCCACACTCTCCCCACCCCCTGTACTTTTGGTGGCAGCAGGCCACCAAATGTGCAGGGCTTATCAGTGGTGGAAAAAACCACAATATTTTTAACAAAAATAATAAAAGAAAAATTTATCCACACTCTCTCCACCCCGTGTGCAAATGGTGCACGGAACGAACTGCGTTAAGTGGGCGCGCACGCCACGAATGGCGTAAAGTAACTTAGCATTTAAAAAACCGTACAAATTCACTGAAAAAACCATAGGTTTCACACACGTTATAGTTAGGAATTAGCATTTAAAAAACCTTGCAAATTCACTGAAAAAACCATAGGTTTCACACATGTTATAGTTAGCGGAAATTTTACTGATAAAAAACCAGTGAAATTCCCCCGTTATAGTTAGTGCAGGCAACTATAACTCACTCGACCACAATCTTCTGCTGATGACATATGTGTCTTTATGAAAAAAAAATATTTGTAATATATGTATAGCTAAAAATGTATGGAAGAAGACATGGGCAAATAAGTGTCTAAATACAGTATTAGCATCAGCAGAGGATTGCGGTCGCGTGAGTTATAGTTGCCTGCACTAACTATAACGGGGGAATTTCACTGGTTTTTTATCAGTAAAATTTCCGCTAACTATAACATGTGTGAAACCTATGGTTTTTTCAGTGAATTTGCAAGGTTTTTTAAATGCTAATTCCTAACTATAACGTGTGTGAAACCTATGGTTTTTTCAGTGAATATATATATGTATGTGTATTACCTACTGGCGGTCGCCAGTAGGTAGTTATAGTTAGGACCCCTTTTCCATAGGAAATCCGCAACATTCTATTTTGAATAACTTTGGCGCCGGTCGATGAATCCTCGCGAATTTCTCAAAATAGGTGGGGCGCTCCGCTCCGCTCCTACCCTGAAAGTCTCGGGGGGATACGTCAAGCGGGGGCTGAGATAAAAGGGGGGTCCCAAAACGCGTTTTTCCCATGCATTTTTCCATTGGACCTTTAGAACGAGCTACAGCCCGAACGGCTGAACAGAATTACTAGAAATTTGGCAGAGAGGTAGTCCCTATGTAAAGGAAGTGCCTTTTGTAGGTTTGGTGTAAATCTGTTCAGTAGATTCTGAGAAAATAGCCTTTAAATCAATATATATATCTGAGCCCGCTTACGGTACGCTTACCGTACGCTTACCGTAAGCTTACGGTACGCGTACGGTGGCGTGCGCGAGCGCGATTCTGATTGGCTGTTAGATCTTAGTAAACATTCGAATCGGCCGAAACCAGGAAGCGGCGGCCGCCATTTTGTGTGTTTCACTCAGAAAAAAAAGAGTGAAAACAAGAAAAGGGGGCAATGAGGAGAGTTACAGACCCCCTTACATTTGTGAGGGGGTCAAAGAAGGACTGAAAAGTACAAAGAAAAAATTTATTGATTTTTAAAAAAATCACGGGGTACGCGTACGGTAAGCTTACGGTAAGCGTACGGTAGAAAAAAAAATAAAAAAATAAATGAAATTCAGATTTAAGTGTTTAGATATTAGGGGGCTCTAAAAAGAGCCGTTGTGTTTATGAAATGATTTTTTAGTGGTACCTACAAGTAAGTACCGATGCAGAGTCTAAGGTTCAAGAGGAAGACTCTGTTCCCTTCATCATTGAAGTGCACACCATCTCCTCTATAAATGTCTTGCATGTCATAACGCAAGTTGTTGTGGTAAATGGCACCCATACCATAGTCACGGAGGAAAGCAGAAACAGATTTGTTGACGTGCTTTCTTGCTTTGTCAATCTGCGGACAGAAATGATTGGACCAGTTCCATTTTTGCCTTTGGCATATGTTGGAAAACACAAAGGCAGTTTTAGGGAAAAGTGAAAACAGTTGTGCAAAGGTGTCCTTCATAAGCATTTCCAGACCTACCCCAGTCAAAGTGCCTAGGTCATTGCCACCACAGTGCACTATTATGAGGTCAGGGTGTTGGATTTGCATGAAGGATTTCACCAATGGCATCAATTGGTGCCACTTTAACCCTCTCTGACCAATCCATTTAATGTCTACATTTGGCAAAGCAAGGTCTCTCACCATATCTGTTTTCTCTGCAAACTTTTCACTCCAGAAGACATAGCTGTGCCCTACAATCCACACTGTGAACATCTTCAAAGGAGAACTGGATGCACTCAGGAGGTGTCTTTCAGTAGAATGGCAATATGAAAAGAAAGACAGTTTGGAAATGGAGGCATACATATTTTTTTCAAAACAAAAAGAACTGATTGGCTGTTTCATACCATTCTAGAATAAAAACTAGGCTGTATGTGTAAACTAATAGAAGCATGTTTTGTATTGGTACAAAAAAATGTGTTACCAAAGAACAGTACTATGGATTTGCTGTTAGGTTTGAAAAGTCAAGCACTCTTGCTCTGTGGAATTGAGACATTGTGTGGCGAACTTCTGACCTAACTCCACACAGCAGTGTTCCATGAGCTGTTGCTATGGTAGCAGGCAGAAGTCAAGTTGGGGGAAGGGTACTAGGCAGAAGTCAAGTTGGGGGCAGGGTACTTTTGGAAAAGGGTTGGTTTTCAACCAATAGAAATGTGTGATTACATTTGAAAAAAAGGGGGAAGCACTGAGATTTGAAACTTACATGTATATGTGTGGAAAAATAGAGGGAAAGTTTGCCATTATCTGGTTCTACTGAGAGGAGAGAGGTGAACAGAACAGAGATCCTGGCTCTGATAATCTGCTGTTTGAGTGCCACATTTCTTTCACAACTAACTAATTTTAAAGGTGAGGTTAGAGTTTGAGAGGAGATGTATATGGTAAATTAAGAAATGAATAATAGAAATGGAAATTCTTTTTGTTGAAGTTGCGTTTATCATTTTCTGTTTTGGGAGAAATTTAAATGTGAGGAACATGTAAAATAATATGGACTATGTTTTCACGATAAATTAAGGTGTACTGGAAAAAAAAAGAATAGTTTAAGGGTTTGAGGTTGGACTCAGTAATGCAAATACATTCAGCATCACTAAGGCTGGTTGCCCTTGCTGGAATGTAGGCAGCCACCCAGGTTACACATGGTGGTGGTCTGAAAAAGCAGTTTGGACATGTGCATTTAAAAAAATCAAAAAAGTGGTTTCATAATTTGTCAGTCTGTAAAAGTGATTTTCACTTGCCAAAAAAAAAGAGCAGTAAGTGTGCTTTCAAATTGGCAAAGAAATTTCGTTTTGGGACTAATGTGAAAACATGACTCTGTGTGGAAATAGGAATTACAGGCAGAGATTTATTGCGTTTTTTTCTGGTGATTTCACAGTTGCATTAGTAGGAAAAAGGGGGAGCGATTTTTTGGGGGAAGAAGCAGACTCTTAGCACACACCCATCTGCTTGCCATGTATAATCATGCACAGTATTTACAAGCGAGTGGGGTTTTCAGGTTTCAGTCTGTAATGCAAATACATTCAGCATCACTAAGGCTGGTTGCCCTTGCTGGAATGTAGGCAGCCACCCAGGTTACACATGGTGGTGGTCTGAAAAAGCAGTCTGGACATGGGCTTTTTTAGAAAAACTGAAAAGTGGTTTCATAATGTGTCAGTCTGTAAAAGTGATTTTCACTTGCCAAAAAAAAAGAGCAGTAAGTGTGCATTCAAATTGGCAAAGAAATTTCGTTTTGGGACTAATGTGAAAACATGACTCTGTGTGGAAATAGGAATTACAGGCAGAGATTTATTGCGTTTTTTTCTGGTGATTTCACAGTTGCATTAGTAGGAAAAAGGGGGAGCGATTTTTTGGGGGAAGAAGCAGACTCTTAGCACACACCCATCTGCTTGCCATATATAATCATGCACAGTATTTACAAGCGAGTGGGGTTTTGAGGTTTCAGTCTGTAATGCAAATACATTCAGCATCACTAAGGCTGGTTGCCCTTGCTGGAGTGTAGGCAGTCACCGAGGATACACATGGTGGTGGTCTGAAAAAGCAGTCTGGACATGGGCTGTAAAATGATGAATGCAATACACATATTTACATATTTTTCAAAAAATATTTTTGCCTTATGTTTTAAAAATATTAATACTTTTTTCTTTTTTTTCAGATTGATATAGAAACATTTCGAAAACTAGAACCATTTTTAAAGCTATTTTTTTAAAAAACAAATGAATAAATATTTTTTTGAGTGGGTATGGTAAGTCAATAATAATAATTGTAGTCTCTCAAGGACCTTGTAATGTGAATATTGATTTTTAGTGTTTTTTTAAAAGAAAAAAAAAAAGTACGCGCACCGTACGCGTACGGTAAAAAAAAAATAAAAAAAGTTTTTAAAAACATATGTAAAAAAAAGATGAAAGATAAGGTTGGCTCTTAAAAGAACCGTTGTGTTCATGCAGGGACAGAGGAAAGAAAGAATGGGAAAATTATTCAAAGCGACAAGTGTGCTGATCTATTTTGTTGTTCACTAGGGAAACACTGGTCTCCCTATGGCAAATTAGATCTTGACAAAAGGCGCATCGAATATCAACCCTCCGAAATCGAGGGTTCATTTCCAGAGGGCCAGCAAAAGGAGATGCTCCCCCCACAGATGAAGGGCTCACCTGACCTGCAGAAGAAGGAGTCAGCTCTGCAGATGATGGTCCAGGCTGAGCTGCTGTGGATGTACTTGCTTGTCTTTCTGAAGAGTTACCCCCCAAAAGATGACCATGTGTCCTTCTGTGTACATCCTTGAGGTGTCTCTTCATGGTATGATTCCCAAAGGAATACTTCCTGTCAGGATTACCTCTTGAAAGTACACGCTGACACAGCTTGCAAGTTACTAAGGGTGCATTCACCTGTTGCTGGCCTTCAGGAAAAGTAAAATAATCCCATACATAAGAGGGCTTTTGTTTCCTCGCTCTCTGCCACAAAACAGTGCTGCTAGTGCTAGCCTCACTCTCAGAAGAGCTCTGCTGTTCTGCCATCGTATCACAAAGACAACCCAGCTCCTTCTCCTAAGGGATCACAAGCAGAAATGAGGGGAATGGGTGTGGTGTAGGAGAGTTCTAGAACTGAAAGTAGTTTCAACCAATCAAAAGTTGTGTTTCATGATCACATGACCTACCGTACGCTTACGGTGCGCTTACGGTACGCTTACGTCAAAAGTGCGCATGCGCGTAAAAAAGACACGCGCTTGCGCGCATGCGCATAACAGACACTACCCGACACTTCCGCGTAACGTGCGCGTGTAGCGTACGCGCGCACGCATCCCACGCGGAGTACGCGCGGCTACGCAAATTGCGTAACTATACGCAGGCAGCTTAGAAAAATTACGGGCGTTGCGTAAACCGTACTCTTACCGTAAGCTTACGGTACGCGTACTAAAAAAATAATAAAAAAAGTACTGCAAATAAATTTTACATGTTTATTTTAAAAAATATATTTAAAAAAAAACATATTAAAGAATTTTAAAAATTTAACCATAGTCTTTATAAAAGGTAAGAAAAATAAAATAAAAATATGTTAAAAAAAATAGAAGAAAAAAAAAACAATTAGCATTTAAAAAACCTTGCAAATTCACTGAAAAAACCATGGGTTTCACACACGTTATAGTTAGGAATTAGCATTTAAAAAACCTTAGAAATTCAGTGAAAAAACCATAGGTTTCACACACGTTATAGTTAGGAATTAGCATTTAAAAAACCTTAGAAATTCAGTGAAAAAACCATAGGTTTCACACATGTTATAGTTAGCTGGACATTTTACTCGTAAAAAACCAATGAAATTCCCCCGTTATAGTTAGTTCAGCTAACTATAACTCGCGCGCCCGCAATGCACTGCTGATGACGTCACATATTACATCACTCATGACATGGTCAGTGACATCACTCATGACATCACTGATGACATCTCAAATGACATCACTGATGACATCACTGATGACATCATCCTTGTGATAGAGTGGCAGACCTCCTCTTCCCCTAATCGAACCTTTGATACACGCATTCAAAAATAGAGACTAAAATTTTCAAAACAAAGGACATACCAATAACAGTTACAACAACCTCTTCAGTAATTCTAAGATCCACATACACATCCACTCATTCACCAACAGTCCTATACAGTCACTCATACATGTACTCACTTATCATATGTACTCATACACCTATACATCCTGTTACACAATGCCACTCATCCATAGAGCTACTCACACACATAGTCACTCATGCTAATAAAGAATCAAACATACATTTACTTGCATATACAGTTATACACACACCACCACACTTACTTCTACGGAAACTTACACATACTTAGTCTTTTAAACAATCACTTATAGAAATATATACTTATTCATACAGGAACTCTTTCAATCTCTCACTCTCACATATACTCACATATATAAACCAATAGTCACATATACTAGTTTTAAACATATGTAGTTACTCATAAAGACACTATTGAGACAGTCATTCACTCACTAACACACCCATACACACACTCATCCACCCATGCAGTCCTGCACACATGCTCTGTTCAACACATACAAACAGTGAGTCACTCATTCATGCACCTATGCACTACGTCATACCCCCCACCGAACCATGCAGACACTCAGACTAATACTCAAAAAACCAACTAATAACCTATATAGACACCCATGTAGCTACTCACCAACCCATGCAGCCACTTATACACAAAGTGAAAAAATGAAACAGATATTTACATATTTAAATATTACTCACTAAGCCATGTATTCACTATGATACACTTAATCAGTCAGTTACACAATCAATTTTTCAAAAAGAAATCATCCATTTAGACAGTAATATACCCATTTATTCTTCTATCAACCTTGAGATATACATATATAAAACATATTTAATTTTCAGAAAAACACACATTCACTGGATGATGTCATCAGTGATGTCATCAGTGATGTCATTTGAGATGTCATCAGTGATGTCATGAGTGATGTCACTGACCATGTCATGAGTGATGTAATATGTGACGTCATCAGCAGTGCATTGCGGGCGCGCGAGTTATAGTTAGCTGAACTAACTATAACGGGGGAATTTCATTGTTTTTTTACGAGTAAAATGTCCAGCTAACTATAACATGTGTGAAACCTATGGTTTTTTCACTGAATATATATATACATACATATATAAACGTATATATAATCTGCATATCTATATAAATACAAATATAAATGCATGCATACATATACATATATGCATACATATGCATGTTATGTACATGAAAGTTTGAAAAACACTAATACAAGCACAGCTAAAAAGCCATCTAATTACAGACAGAATTGCTTTAACTGAAACGAGGGCGAGACCTATTGCATTTTCAATGCTTGTTTACTTTGGCTCCATCAAGAAGGCATTCATATGTATCACACATTTGCCATACATTCTGAATGGTAGCACTCTAGTTGCTCATTAGATCACTGTAGTAAAGCTACTGCTCACCAGGCAAGTCTGCTGCTGGTATTCAAAGTGCATGTTTCAGTATGCATGTCAGAATTTTTTAATGAAATAGAAGAGGATTTGAGAAGTCAAAATGTGCCCTAATTTTTCTTTCTGCAGCGTTAATCATAATTTCTATGGCAAAATGAACCCCCTCATTTTGTTCCTTTGCAAATTAAATGTTTTAAATGTTACCACTTTATTCCAATCAAGATGGCTTCAGGTGTGCCATACTTTTGTCATAAGTAATCTCTAATTGTTCTTTAGAACACTCTAAAACATTTGTCATAGGGCTATACTTGGGCTACACCTGGGTGATATTTGTGCTTTTATATATATATAGGGAAATATAGTAGGGAAACAGGAACGTTGTGCTGAAATCCCGATTAAAGGCTTTCTGACTGCTGAAGCGGGCCTCTTCTGTGTGTCTCTTCACTGGGGTGGATTTGTCGTGCCCGTCTGAAAGAGGCCGCCCTGCAGGGTCGGGGGCTCCCCATTCAGAGGTGTTTCTCATTGATGTCAAATGGGGGAGCATGACCCACACGCTGCCGCCCAACCTACAAAGGAGATGCCAACATGGTGAAAACAACGGCAGCGCTGGAAGGGATTTGGTTGGGGTTGACTCCCCTTCCAATCGTTCAGGTGACAGAAGCGCGTTGGTCGAGATGTTTGATTATGCAGCATTTGCTACCACGAGGAATCTGACTGATTTCCAACTTGGATGTATGAAAAATTGTGATTACTTCAGGGTGCTGAGCAGTATGTTACCGACTGACAGCTGAAATGAGGAACTTTCAAAATAACACTTACCCGCAATATATGATGCATTCTGGGAACTGTATGCCACAATCAGTCAGGTGACTGCAAATGTCATAAATTCGTAGGCACGAACACTTTGGTGAAACTTCATGCCCGTGATCAAGGCTGCAAGTGCTGAAACTAGTAGGGAAACAGGAACGTTGTGCCGAAATCCCGATTAAAGGCTTTCTGACTACTGAAGCGGGCCTCTTTTGTGTGTCTCTTCACTGGGGTGGATTTGTCGGGCCTCTCCGTGCCCGTCTGAAAGAGGCCGCCCTGCAGGGTTGGGGGCTCCCCATTCGGAAGTGTTTCTCGTTGATGTCAAATGGGGGAGCATGACCCACACGCTGCCGCCAAACCTACAAAGGAGATGCCAACATGGTGAAAACAACGGCAGCGCTGGAAGGGATTTGGTTGGGGTTGACTCCCCTTCCAATCGTTCAGGTGACAGAAGCGCGTTGGTCGAGATGTTTGATTATGCAGCATTTGCTACCACGAGGAATCTGATTGATTTCCAACTTGGATGTATGGAAAATTGTGATTACATCAGGGTGCTGAGCAGCATGTTACCGACTGACAGCTGAAATGAGGAACTTTCAAAATAACACTTACCCGCAATATATGATGCATTCTGGGAACTGTATGCCACAATCAGTCAGGTGACTGCAAACGTCCTAAATTCGTAGGCACGAACACTTTGGTGAAACTTCATGCCCGTGATCAAGGCTGCAAGTGCTGAAACTAGTAGGGAAACAGGAACGTTGTGCTGAAATCCCGATTAAAGGCTTTCTGACTGCTGAAGCGGGCTTCTTCTGTGTGTCTCTTCACTGGGGTGGATTTGTCGGGCCTCTCCGTGCCCGTCTGAAAGAGGCCGCCCTGCAGGGTCGGGGGCTCCCCATTCGGAGGTGTTTCTCGTTGATGTCAAATGGGGGAGCATGACCACACGCTGCCGCCAAACCTACAAAGGAGATGCCAACATGGTGAAAACAACGACAGCGCTGGAAGGGATTTGGTTGGGGTTGACTCCCCTTCCAATGGTTCAGGTGACAGAAGCGCGTTGGTCGAGATGTTTGATTATGCAGCATTTGCTACCACGAGGAATCTGACTGATTTCCAACTTGGATGTATGAAAAATTGTGATTACATCAGGGTGCTGAGCAGTATGTTACCGACTGACAGCTGAAATGAGGAACTTTCAAAATAACACTTACCCGGAATATATGATGCATTCTGGGAACTCTATGCCACAATCAGTCAGGTGACTGCAAACGTCATAAATTCGTAGGATCGAACACTTTGGCGAAACTTCCTGCCCGTGATCAAGGCTGCAAGTGCCGAAACTAGTAGGGAAACAGGAACGTTGTGCTGAAATCCCGATTAAAGGCTTTCTAACTACGGAAGCGGGCCTCTTATGTGTGTCTCTTCACTGGGGTGGATTTGTCGGGCCTCTCCGTGCCCGTCTGATAGAGGCCGCCCTGCAGGGTCGGGGGCTCCCCATTCGGAGGTGTTTCTCGTTGATAGCTATATATATATATATATATTCGGAGATATGCTTCCATTCTCCAACATGTTTCAGCGAGTAGCCTTGTTCACGGACAGGAAGCTGAATCACAAAGTGCATCTGTGCCTCTATTCTGTTTTCATTGGCGTGATGAGTTGATGGGTTGCTCCGTGCCCATCTTAAGAGGCCGCCCTGAAGGGTTGGAGGCTCCTTACTCGGAGGTTTTTCCCTTGGATTTAATTAAAGGAGCATGACCCACTCGCTGCAGTTTGGACCTACAAAAGGTAACGCAATTCATGCAAATCACCTGACAGCGCTGGAAGGGTTTTGATGTAGGAAAACTCCTGCATTAATCGTTTTGGGGATGCGAGCCTTTGAAAGAGAATGAAACATTCCAGCATCATGGTTTTAAAAATGCAATCTCCGTGACTGTAACCTCATTTATTGACATTTCTGGCACAATGCAAAGACCAAAGTATTAACTGCCTTTATAACGCGAATTATCTCCGTGCATAACCAACATTCAGACATGTGTCCAAGATGCATTGTGGGAGCTGTATTTTTAAACAGTCACGTGATGTCAGACACCTTTAAAAATGCGCGCACAGATGCACTTTGTGATTCAGCTTCCTGTCCGTGAACAAGGCTACTCGCTGAAACATGTTGGAGAATGGAAGCTTACTTGTGCAGCATATCTCCGAATAAAGCTAATGTCCCCGGAAATGGGCCTCTATTCTGTTTTCATTGGCGTGATGAGTTGATGGGTTGCTCCGTGCCCATCTTAAGAGGCCGCCCTGAAGGGTTGGAGGCTCCTTACTCGGAGGTTTTTCCCTTGGATTTAATTAAAGGAGCATGACCCACTCGCTGCTGTTTGGACCTACAAAAGGTAACGCAATTCATGCAAATCACCTGACAGCGCTGGAAGGGTTTTGATGTAGGAAAACTCCTGCATTAATCGTTTTGGGGATGCGAGCCTTTGAAAGAGAATGAAACATTCCAGCATCATGCTTTTAAAAATGCAATCTCCGTGACTGTAACCCCATTTATTGACATTTCATGCACTGGCATAATGCAAAGAGCAAAGTATTAACTGCCTTTATAACGCGAATTATCTCCGTGCATAACCAACATTCAGACATGTGTCCAGGATGCATTGTGGGAGCTGTATTTTTAAACAGTCACGTGATGTCAGACACCTTTAAAAATGCGCGCACAGATGCACTTTGTGATTCAGCTTCCTGTCCGTGAACAAGGCTACTCGCTGAAACATGTTGGAGAATGGAAGCTTACTTGTGCAGCATATCTCCGAATAAAGCTAATGTCCCCGGAAATGGGCCTCTATTCTGTTTTCATTGGCGTGATGAGTTGATGGGTTACTCCATGCCCATCTTAAGAGGCCGCCCTGAAGGGTTGGAGGCTCCTTACTCGGAGGTTTTCCCTTGGATTTAATTAAAGGAGCATGACCCACTCGCTGCAGTTTGGACCTACAAAAGGTAACGCAATTCATGCAAATCACCTGACAGCGCTGGAAGGGTTTGGATGTAGGAAAACTCCTGCATTAATCGTTTTGGGGATGCGAGCCTTTGAAAGAGAATGAAACATTCCAGCATCATGCTTTTAAAAATGCAATCTCCGTGACTGTAACCCCATTTATTGACATTTCATGCACTGGCACAATGCAAAGAGCTCCTTACTCTGAGGAAATATGAATTTTGTGATCAGTTATGTCCCCTATCGTAGACCCCAACGGCTCCATGTGCATGCTATAAGTACATGTATGTTCCCTCCAGTTCCAGTTATGAAGACGCAAATACATGTGCGTCCACCGTCAACATGTCCTCTTTCAGATTCGCCATGAATGGGTCAGATATTCCATTCCTAAATATGAAAGGCCACCGACTTTATGTGGTTCACTTTCCACATTTTACAGATTCAGGCGAGTAGGCCCTGAATTCTGCCATCAAGCCTTTTCCTGCCTTCTGCCTCTGAAAGCTCCAGTCCGAGCCTGCATCTGTATCCATGAACTTTGTCCTACTCCCTGCGCGGCTAACGGTGCCTGATCCAGCCTGTTGCCTGCCAAAAACTGTATTTCACCTTCAAGATTATCTGCTCCGCTCCTCATCCGATGCATTCCTGTCTAGTAGTTTAGGTAAACATTCTTCCAGCTACCGTGCAAAGGGCCAGGCCTCACTGTCTTCATGCAAGTAATTCATAGCCCCTGTTACCATGGAAGATTCCTGCCCCCTCGCATCTCATGTAGACACTTAGACGCTTGTACACGCGCTAACAGTCAGTATAGAATAGATTCCATCATAGAGACCTTTCCTTTTGGATAATACAGTTCTTTAAACATAAGATATTAGATATGATTTGGGATTAGGTTGACATGACCCCTCAGACTTCTGTCTCCACATGTAGAGCTAAATGTCAAGTCCCCTTCACCCTCTAGTTGCACGTCAATCACACGTCATGCGGCTGCGCGCGCATCTCTGCCAAATATTTCTGCTGACATTGCAGGATTCTCTCATGGATCCACCCACTTGTGACATCATGTTTAATGACGTTTTTAGTTACGCCTATGTTTACGCCTTTTTTCATTACGTATGTGTATCATTATCTGTATTATCAGCTGTTACGCCTCTTGCATCTGTCTTAATGTAATACTTTTCATATAAATATCATTACTTGTCAATAATGTATTGCCTTCCCTTCCTGAACCTTCGTGGTGATGGAATTTGAAGCCTACAGTTCGAACTGTAATTCCTTTGTAGAGGAATAAAGCCTTTCAGAACCTCTAATACCACGGATTCTGCCTCTTATTTTTACTGAGTTATTCTTACTAGACTTTACCGCATAAAAAATAGTACCGGTAATGAAATATTTACCACAACTCGGAGGTTTTTCCCTTGGATATATATATATATATATACATATATATATTATCTACTGGCGGTCGCCAGTAGATAGTTATAGTTAGGATCGTGTTTCCATAGGAAATCCGCAACATTCTATTTGGAATAACTTTGGCGCCGATTGACGAATCCTCGCAAAATTTTTTAAATAAGTGGGGCTCTCTGCTCCGCTCCTTCCCTGAAAGTCTCGGGGATATTCGTCAAGCGGGGGCTGAGAAAAAGGGGGGGTCCCAAAACGCGAAATTTGGCAGAGAGGTAGTCCTCAGGTCAGGGATGTGCCTTTTGCAGGTCTGGTGTAAATCTGTTCAGTATTTCCTGAGAAAATAGCATTTAAATCAATATATATATCTGAGCCAGCTTACGGTACGCTTACCGTAAGCTTACCGTACGCGTACGGTGGCGTGCGCGAGCGCGATTCTGATTGGCTCTTAGATCTTAGTAAACATTCGAAACAGCCGAAACCAGGAAGCGGCGGCCGCCATTTTCTCTCTCGCACTAGGTTGTTAAATAAAACCAATAAACATGTAAAGGGGCTGTTTAGACAGCTCCCACACACATAGCCATGTTGAGGGAGTCCCCAAAGACCCCCCAAGGCCAAAAATGCAATTTTTATTTTTTCGCTAATTTCGCCGATTACGCTTACCGTACGCGTACGGTAAAAAATGTAAAAAAAAAAAACACTATCCACACTCTCCCCACCCCCTGTGCTTTTGGTTGCCGCAGGCCACCAAATGTGCAGGGCTTATTAAAAGTGTGAAAAACCACAATATTTTAAACAAAAATAATAAAAGAAAAAATTAACAACACTCTCTCCACCCCGTGTGCAAATGGTGCCCGAAGGGCACCATTTGTGCATGGCTTATAAAAATTACGAAAAATTAAAATATTACCTTTCAAAACGAAGTGCATCATATGTCCTCCATGTGCGCACGGTGCGCACCATCCACTGATAGCTTGATCACAACCGTGATCAAGCTATCAGTGGATGGTGAAACGCGTTGGTTTGTCTTAAGACTGGATATCTATTAAGACGAATAAAGAACTGGGATTGAAACTAAATAAACCGTGAGTGCGTGCTAATTGGTTTCCTACCAGGGAACCGTCGGAGGATGTTATGACGGCACAGCTCGGCCGCAGCATTGCACCGGATAGAGAAGCGCCAGGGGCCCCTTGAAACGGAGCGGAAGTGTGGAGAGATATATATATATATATATATATATTTATATATATATATATATATTCACTTAAAAAACCATAGGTTTCACACAGGTTATAGTTAGGTGGATATTTCACTCGTAAAAAAACAATGAAATTCCCCCCGTTATAGTTAGTTCAGATAACTATAACTCACGCGCCCACAATCCACTGCTCATGACGTCACATATTACATCACTCATGACATGGTCAGTGGCATCACTCATGACATCACTGATGACATCATCCTTGTGATAGAGTGGCGGTCGCGCGAGTTATAGTTATCTGAACTAACTATAACGGGGGAATTTCATTGGTTTTTTACGAGTGAAATATCCACCTAACTATAACCTGTGTGAAACCTATGGTTTTTTAAGTGAATTTGCAAGGATTTTTAAATGCTAATTCCTAACTATAACGTGTGTGAAACCTATGGTTTTTTAAGTGAATTTGTACGTTTTTTTAAATGCTAAGTTATGTATTTATGAATTTTTTTTTTTTCCAAGGTTTTTCACTGTGTGCGCACCGTGCGCACACAGTTCGCGCACCGTGCACGCGCTTTGGGCGCACGGTGCGCTGCCCGCACCGTGCGCGCACCCCGCGATTTGTTGCAAAAAAAATAAATAAAAAAAATTCCCCTTGGTGGTCCTTCTGTGACCCCCTGACAAAGGCTAGGGGGTCAGGAACTCTCTTCCCTGCCCCCTTTTCACGTTTTCCACCTTTTTCCCCCATTCCTTTTCAGTGCGAGAGACAAAATGGCGGCCGACACTTCCTGATTTTGACCGATTCGAATGTTTACAGACATCTAACAACCAATCAGAATTTCGCTCGCGCACTGCTCCGTGCGCGCACAGTGCGCGCACGGTGCGCGCGTATAGATATTTATATGCTTTTAAATGCTATTTTCTCAGGAAATACTGAACAGATTGACACCAGACCTGCAGAAGGCACTTCCCTGACCTGAGGACTCAAGTAATTCTGTTCAGCCGTTCGATGTAATATCTGACGTCATCAGCAGTGGATTGCGGTCGCATGAGTTATAGTTGCCTGAACTAACTATAACGGGGGAATTTCATTGGTTTTTTTCGAGTGAAATGTCCAGCTAACTATAACATGTGTGAAACCTATGGTTTTTTAAGTGAATTTGCAAGGTTTTTTAAATGCTAATTCCTAACTATAACGTGTGTGAAACCTATGCTTTTTTCAGTGAATTTGTATGGTTTTTTAAATGCTAAGTTATGTATTTATTATTTATTTATTTTTTATTTATTTTCACCGTGCGCACGCTGTGGGCGCACAGTGCGCTTCGCACACCGCGCGCCCACGTTACGCAGTTCGAATCGTGCACGCACGGTGCGCCCACTCCGCGATTTAAAAAAAAAATAATAATAAAATTTGGGGGCCCTTTGGGGTCCTCCTGTGACCCCCTGTCCAAGGCTAGGGGGTCAGGAACTGTCCACCCTTTTCGCGTTTGCCACCTTCCTTTTCCACTCTCGCACTGAAAACAAACAAAATGGCGGCCGACACTTCCTGATTTCGTCCGATTCGAACGTTGACTGACATGTAACAACCAATCAGAATTACGCTCGCGCACGTTAGCGTGCACGCACGGTGCGCGCCTATAGATATGTATATATTTTTAACTGCAATTTTCTCAGGAACTAATGAACAGATTGACTCCAGATATGCTAAAGGCACATCCCTGACCTAAGGACTACCTCTCTGCCAAATTTCAAGTAATTCTGTTCAGCCGTTTGGGCTGTACCTTGGACTAAAGGTCCCTATGGAAAATTGCATGGGAAAAACGCGTTTTGGGGCCCCCCCTTTTTTCTCAGCCCCCGCTTGACGAATCCCCCCGAGACTTTCAGGGTACAACCGGAGCGGAGCGCACCACCTATTTTGAAAATTTTGCGAGGATTTGTCAATCGGCGCCAAAGTTATTATAAATAGAATGTTGCGGATTTCCTATGGAAACACGGTCCTAACTATAACTATCTACTGGCGACCGCCAGTAGATAATATATATGTATATATATATATATATATATATATATATATATATGTGTTTTAAAGCGCGCACGTAAGCACTTTGCAAAGGACTTCCACCTGTGAGCAAGGCGTCTGAGCGCCGAAACGCGTAAGGGATAAGGAAGCAAGTCGTGCTGCTGTGTCCTTAATAAAGCCATGTCCCCGGAACTGGGCCTCTGAGTTGTGTTTATGGAGGTAAAGTGATGGGCTTCTCTGTGCCCATTGTTACAGAGGCCGACCTGCAGGGTTGGGGGCTCCTGTGTGCGGAGGATTGCTGTGTGGTACTATGAATCTGGAGCATGACCCACTTGCAGCAACATGCCTACAAAAGGAACGCTATTCAGCAAAACTGTTGGCCTGCGAGGAAGGGATTCAGCGCTGAGAAATCTCCGTGCTGATCGGTCCGGAGGGCAGGCTATGTCAAGGACAGTCACAAGATCTTACTTTGAGCACTCTGCCCGAAAGCGGACTCACCTGACTGTTTTCCATTGGGATTTCACAGCAACGATAGTGCTATGTGCAAGAAAAACAAGTAAGCACTATGCTAATTACAACGAGAACTTTTGCAACGTACTTTACATACTAAAGCACAATGCACTTTGGGAAATATAGTATTTTAACAGTCATGTGATTTATTTTGTGTTTTAAAGCGCGCACGTAAGCACTTTGCAAAGGACTTCCACCTGTGAGCAAGGCGTCTGAGCGCCGAAACGCGTAAGGGATAAGGAAACAAGTCGTGCTGCTGTGTCCTTAATAAAGCCTTGTCCCCGGAACTGGGCCTCTGAGTTGTGTTTATGGAGGTAAAGTGATGGGCTTCTCCGTGCCCATTGTTACAGAGGCCGCCCTGCAGGGTTGGGGGCTCCTGTGCGCGGAGGATCGCTGTGTGGTACTATGAATCTGGAGCATGACCCACTTGCAGCAACATGCCTACAAAAGGAACGCTATTCAGCAAAACTGTTGGCCTGCGAGGATGGGATTCAGCGCTGAGAAATCTCCGTGCTGATCGGTCCGGAGGGCAGGCTATGTCAAGGACAGTCACAAGATCTTACTTTGAGCACTCTGCGCGAAAGCGGACTCACCTGACTGTTTTCCATTGGGATTTCACAGCAACGATAGTGCTATGTGCAAGAAAAACAAGTAAGCACTATGCTAATTACAACGAGAACTTTCGCAACGTACTTTACATTCTAAAGCACAATGCACTTTGGGAAATGTAGTATTTTAACAGTCACGTGATTTATTTTGTGTTTTAAAGCGCGCACGTAAGCACTTTGCAAAGGACTTCCACCTGTGAGCAAGGCGTCTGAGCGCCGAAACGCGTAAGGGATAAGGAAACAAGCCATGCTGCTGTGTCCTTAATAAAGCCATGTCCCCGGAACTGGGCCTCTGAGTTGTGTTTATGGAGGTAAAGTGATGGGCTTCTCCGTGCCCATTGTTACAGAGGCCGCCCTGCAGGGTTGGGGGCTCCTGTGCGCGGAGGATCGCTGTGTGGTACTATGAATCTGGAGCATGACCCACTTGCAGCAACATGCCTACAAAAGGAACGCTATTCAGCAAAACTGTTGGCCTGCAAGGAAGGGATTCAGCGCTGAGAAATCTCCGTGCTGATCGGTCCGGAGGGCAGGCTATGTCAAGGACAGTCACAAGATCTTACTTTGAGCACTCTGCACGAAAGCGGACTCACCTGACTGTTTTCCATTGGGATTTCACAGCAACGATAGTGCTATGTGCAAGAAAAACAAGTAAGCACTATGCTAATTACAACGAGAACTTTCGCAACGTACTTTACATTCTAAAGCACAATGCACTTTGGGAAATGTAGTATTTTAACAGTCACGTGATTTATTTTGTGTTTTAAAGCGCGCACGTAAGCACTTTGCAAAGGACTTCCACCTGTGAGCAAGGCGTCTGAGCGCCGAAACGCGTAAGGGATAAGGAAACAAGTCGTGCTGCTGTGTCCTTAATAAAGCCTTGTCCCCGGAACTGGGCCTCTGAGTTGTGTTTATGGAGGTAAAGTGATGGGCTTCTCCGTGCCCATTGTTACAGAGGCCGCCCTGCAGGGTTGGGGGCTCCTGTGCGCGGAGGATCGCTGTGTGGTACTATGAATCTGGAGCATGACCCACTTGCAGCAACATGCCTACAAAAGGAACGCTATTCAGCAAAACTGTTGGCCTGCGAGGAAGGGATTCAGCGCTGAGAAATCTCCGTGCTGATCGGTCCGGAGGGCAGGCTATGTCAAGGACAGTCACAAGATCTTACTTTGAGCACTCTGCCCGAAAGCGGACTCACCTGACTGTTTTCCATTGGGATTTCACAGCAACGATAGTGCTATGTGCAAGAAAAACAAGTAAGCACTATGCTAATTACAACGAGAACTTTCGCAACGTACTTTACATACTAAAGCACAATGCACTTTGGGAAATGTAGTATTTTAACAGTCATGTGATTTATTTTGTGTTTTAAAGCGCGCACGTAAGCACTTTGCAAAGGACTTCCACCTGTGAGCAATGCGTCTGCTGTGTCCTTAATAAAGCCATGTCCCCGGAACTGGGCCTCTGAGTTGTGTTTATGGAGGTAAAGTGATGGGCTTTTCCGTGCCCATTGTTACAGAGGTCGCCCTGCAGGGTTGGGGGCTCCTGTGCGTGGAGGATCGCTGTGTGGTAATATATATATATATATGTTTCCCTTCTGGCATCCTCCTTGCGGATGTCAGTTACAGGAGCACACGGCTTCAAGTACCAACACAGCTTTCTAGGTGAGTCAAATTATTTTATTGCTCGTTGTACATATTCAAGGCATATTCTCTCACACAGTCCTCATTTCCCTTTTAGTAAGGACCGACGCGTTTGAGGCAGTTGCCTTCCACAGGAAGAGTTGCCCCTCGATGGGATGCACACGCAGGTAAGTTTGCACCACAGCGAGACACTAACAGGTCTGCTGTTGACTTACTGGGGCAGCTAAATGCGGAGCAGGAGGTGCTGGTAATGTGCAAGAGCACCTGCAGGAACATTGTGAACCTTTTTAAAGAAACTCTGTGAATGTGTTTGATGGCAGCGACCCACGTGGGTTTTACTGAACTATCATTCCCAGAATCCAGTGGCTCACCTGAGCATAATTATCATTGGGGATATACTGGCGGTTGCTGCGTGCCGTCATTTCACATGTGCTGCCACTGAGGAGGGCATTGGCCCAAAAAGAGTCTGGCAGGTGAAAATAAAGGATTTTGTTCATGACAGTTGCTTTTGTATTGGCAAGAGACCTTCCTGCATTTGTATCCCACCAAGGGGTAACTCACTCTTCCTGTTTTATAAACCAAAACAAAAGCAACTGTCATGAACAAAATACTTTATTTTCACCAGCCAGATGCGTTTCAAGCCAACACCTTCTTCAGATTGATTGGGGGCAAATCCCCTTATCCACCCCAGTGGGCAGAAACACTGTTGTGTCAAATTTTGGTTGGGTCTCCTCCACCACTTGATTTTTTTTATGCCGTTATTCCTCGTGTCTAGTGGTTGTTCTGCCATTGAGAATAAACAGCCCATTCACTGATTGGGGGGAAGAAAGACTAATAGTGTTAAGGGTGTGGTGGGAGCACAGACCCGTGCCTAAGGGACTGCACACTCTAAAAAAAATCCCTGGTGTATAGGTGAAGCACCAGGCGATCAGATCCCTCTGTAATCACCTAGTGCTCTAGAGGGAAAGGGAAGGATCGCTGGAAAGATACGTTTATCAGCTTTCCAAATATAACTACCTTAAGACGCAATTCCCTGAGAGTGTGGAGCATGGGATGCTTTCATCTCCCTCCATGCTTCCCGTCGAAACCAGGTAGCAGTTTCCTGGGTGCCAGTCCTGTCAATGACGCAACCGCGTCATTGACAGGACAGTCACATCCCCATGGGGTGTGTGACAAGGGGGCACTGGAGTAGCACAAAACAGATGCTGCTTCAGTGCCTGATGCTTGGATGTGCCCTGCAGATTCAGAGCGCCCAGTTGGGAGTGCTATGGGCCTGGAGATCAGATCAATACCACCCAACAGGTTAATGCTTGTACCTTACCAAAATTCTAGAGTTGCCATTATACAAAATTGCTAGGAATTAGATAGATTTCCATAATGAAGTACAATCATTATAGTTGCCAATTTTAAACATTTTAACTTGATTTTTCATTTCTTATTGGCTGATGGAATCATTTAATAATGTATATTATTATATAGTGGCTCTACTCTGTAAAGTTAGCTAAAATACATTGCTTGTCTTTGCCTAGACATAATTAATATATTGAGGGTGAACTGAATTACTCTTAAGCTCCAGAAGTATGAACCATGAATAAACACTGACATGTTAAATCATATCTGCAATGTAATACAATCCAACATTTGGAGATGCTCATCCGCCTCTTGCCAGAGGGAGTCTGAGAAATGTCATAACTCTCCGAGGATGTTTATAGCCCCACATTTAGGCAATATCGTAATAATGGTACAGAGACTGATTACATTAAGATGGAGACTATTCGATTTTTAAGCTGTATTTTTAACTTAGATATTACTGGACCATAACTCAAATATATAATTTTATCTGCATCAAGCGTAAAATTGTTCTAGCTAAAATCCACCTTCCTAGGACCGTGTATTTTATGCATCTGTTTGCCGAATTGTGAGTTTTCTTACTTTCCAGAGGGTATTCAGAGATAGAAGGAACCCTGTTTGCCTCATGTTGTAGTTCTCTAATTGCTGTTCCTGCCGCTGTGGTCATTATGACAATATAGTCTGCATGTGATGGAATTGTATTCACATGTCTATTGTGACATTCCGATTGTATCTTCTCATTATCTGTGAGTTATGCAGACGGCTACTGAAGGGTGTCTAGGATGTGCATTTCCACACAGCTTTGAGTGTTTATTCAGACGGATTTAGTAATACGAATTGTATTAATGTAGGGATTTTATTTATAAATCTTTTACATAGGCACATTGCATATTTACTATGCATTAAAAAGTCTAGCGATTAGATGTACCCCTTAGTGACTTATAAGGGAACTCATCAAAAGATTACCCACGGAGAGGGAGTTGCTTTTCCCCAATGGCAGCTAATGCCAAGAAGGCAAGAGTCATCTCAGGGGGAAAAGTTTGTGAGCATGCGTGTGAACCTAATGAAACTGCTTACAACAAAGTTAGGTACTGGAAAGGCAGACCCAAGATAAGGGTACATTTACGGTACACACTTGCATGTTATCAATGTCTTACATCATGCTCTTGCATGGACCGTGACAACGGTCGCAAGGCGGCCATGATATATCGCGAGACCAAAGTGAAACCACGGTCGGTGCCATTAGTACCGCCCACGTGACATTTCCACAGTGGAGTCGTAGGCGACAGCTTTATCGTCACAGCTACTTTCTTAATTTGTGTAAGACATTATTTATTGGATGATTTATGAACACATCAGTTTGCTAAAACACTGAGCATAAAAGGAGATTATCTTTTGATGACTGCATAAGTATACAGTTAGGCCCAGATTTACAAAGGTGTCACAAAATGAAGCGTTGCTGGACCTGCGTTGAGTGAGAGGGAGAGAGCATGAAAGTGCGTTATCTCACAGAAATGACATTATACCGTCCTCTCCCTATCACTGGTGCACAATCAGGCTGTCTCCAGACACATACATACCTTTGCACTCTAGTGCAAAGTTGTCTGAGTCATTTCTAATATAAGTTTTGTACTTGAAGAGTACCCTTCGAATACAAAATACTATACTTAGAGTTACTTTGAAACTTTTCCCAAATTGGATGTTTCCTTTTAAGGGCTGCACACACGCAAAGTTGAAAATGTAGGAGATATCAACTTTTCTCAATTTTAATGGCTACTTCAAAGTCGCGTTAGCTTTTGGGGCAAAACCCTTACTTCTGCTATTTGCAAATTTTGCATCAAAATCCGTGGGGGGTCACATGTAACACCCATGGAATACCCCTTGAGTAATAAAAAGTAGCGCTTTGTGCTGCTTTAAGTTACTTTGTGGCAACTTTCCAGAAATTAAATCCGCCCGAATAATGTATGCAGGTTTGCATCACTTTTGGGACACAAAACCATATGTAAACCCGGACCTTACAGACCATCCTGACAAGCCAGGATAGACAGGGGCAGATTTACAAGGATCGGACGCATCTGCATTGATGCGTCAGTTTCCTTGCGCCAGCGCCAAATGTCCTTGCGCCACCATGGATGCGCTGTATTTACAACACAGTGCTCCGTGGCCAAGGATTAACAGATGTGTCAGAAATACTGACGCACCTGTTGGCCCAAAAGTGATGAATTGCAGGAGTTACTCATGATAGTGAAGCTACTAATACTATATGTTGGAGTCGTAATGTTGAGTTATATGTAGTGCTTCTGGAACTTGGAAGCTGGAAGCAGTTCCGTAGTAGAGCAGAGGAAGGTGTATATGCTGCTCTCGGGAAAGACGGGATTGTAAGGAATTACGTGTGACAATTGAAGTTGCGCGTTCACATTGTCTGGGTTCGGAATCAGTGACATCGTCGTATGTTACTATTAGAATATATTCTGGTATATAAGGAGTGTGTATGATAGTGAAGGTTATCTATGAAACTCTGGTCTTAAGTCCCAGGGATCCGTAAGGATTGCCGTTAAAGCTTATCGCGGGAGGAATAATAGGTATTCTCTGAGCTTGTTTGAGGAACTGGGCAGAGGTAAGCTGCTTAGTTGTTGAGTTATAATTCTGTACAGAGACAGATTGTGCTGTTCTCGGGAAGCAGGATTCTGTGTGCATGTACTATATTTTTCTCGTGTGGATGTGCGTGAATGCATATACATTTATTGACTGTAAGACTCTTTGGATAAGTCCTAGAGGAAACAGTTATGCGATGTATGAAAGTTGTTGATTCTTGAGAAATAGACTCTCTTTTACTATTCTGTGGTTAGCGAAGCAGACAATGGAGATGTTTTTATGTTGTAACTAATAGATTTGTAGAAATTTTGACACACGAAGTCTACTGAGAGTTTTGTAAAGGAGGGGTAGACGAGTGACAGAGACAGGAGACAGAGACTGCAGCGACTGTTGACGTCAGAAGGTCCGCGCACTGATTGGATACTGAATCAGAATAGGGTTTGCGCTAGGATTGGTGCGTTAGTGTGAGTCGCGCAGGGATTGGAAGAGCTGATTAGTGACGTAGACGCTCCAGGATTGGTGCGTTAGTGTGATTCGCGCTGCTATTGGTTGAGAACCTCGTATTGTATATTTATAATACGGAAAGAGTAGAGAGTTTTAGTAAGCGCTAAAATGTATTACCAAGAAGAGAAAAAGAAAAAGACGTTTTTTGGAAAAGTTAAAAAGTGGTTTAGCAAGGATAAAGAAGTTAAAACGAGAGAGGGTGAGTTGTTACCTCCAGCAAAAACACCTGCATCCTTCATGGCTGCGAAATATGGATTACATACCTGTATATGGTTGCAGAATTGGGTTAGGTATACTAAAGAAGATGGTGTTCTAGCATTTCCAGAACATGGTTCATTTAATTTGGCCGTGTTGAGAAACTTACGGGAAAAGATGTTATGCTTAGACCCGAAGCCGAGACCTACGCAGTTCGAGGCTTTAGTGGAATGGGAAGAGGAAGTTCATGACCGAGAAAAGCAAAGATCTGGAGGGTATTACAGGTACATGTTTGGGAGGAGACATGATCGTGAAACACATCATGATCGAATGAAAAGATGGCGAGATGCTAGTATGACAGAGGGATTATATCCAATGAGAACAGTTGAAGCTTCTGCTCCTTCGACAGAAAGAGTTTCTGAGTCAGATATGAGAAAATATGGAGAGTATGAGGATGAGGTCTTAAATGACATGATTTACAAGAGACCACCTCCATATAGACCAGAACCAGATGAGAGTACACCAGTTGTTTCTCCGATAAGAGATACAGTTGAGAAAGAAAAAATGACACCTGAATCAAGAGGTAGTAGTTCTTTCAGGGAGAGAGAGAATCGAGGTAGTGAGGAAAATGCTAGAAAATTAGCAAAGACGACAACAGAACTGACTGAGAAAATTAGGGAGTTAACGAAGAATCTGGAAGCTGTTACGGTGCCTGTAACAATAGGTCCAGTTATGCCTGTGTTTGATAAACAGAGAGCAGGTAAAAAAGGACTGGTAATTCCATATATTGCAAATGAATCGACAAATTCAGTTGGTCCTTCAGGAGATTCAGATAAAAGAACAGGGAGAAGTGACCTGAGACAAACCAGACCTGATACATGTAGTGAACTATTGGATGTTAGTGAACCTAGTTGTTCAGGGATGCCAATTTTAGAACCGCAGAAAAAAGTGGTTCCAGTGAGAAAAACTGCTGAAATAACAGTTGATGATTTAAATGATTGGATGAAGGTTCTTCAGAAAAAGGACAAGGATTCACAAGTTATTGATGTGGTTAAGTTACGTATAGAATTAGAAGAACTTGTGACAGGAACAGTTCCAACAGAAATCCTGAAGAGTCATCATGATGGTGAATTAATGTTTATGTGCAAGAGCATAACATGGAGAGCAAGAAATACTCATGATAGACTAAGAGCAATAGCAAATGAGCAAGGAGTTGACATTGATAGAGTAAAATCTTTGCAGAAAACGTACAGGATGGACTTCACAGAAAAGGACATAGAAAATTTGAATACTTCTGGTAGAACAGGACAGATTAAAGAAATGGTGGCATTACTGCGAAGATGGGGTGATGTAGAAAAGTGGAAGGATAGGTGGTATAAGAAAAGAGAGGAATCTGAGGATAGAACAACTTATTCAGCATTTCCAGTGAGAGAAAAGGAGAAACCAGTGGAGAATTATCCCATGAGAGAAATACCTGGAGGAGGATATGTACATGTTCCATGGACCAGACAGGATATTTTATCATTTACGAATGATTTCCCTCGATTGAGAGAAAAGCCCGTCGAGTGGTATAGGCAGGTAGATAGGTTTGTGAAATTGTCAAAAGTGCTGTGGGTTGACCTGAATAGTCTGTTTGATATAATTGTTCCAGCAGACTTGTGGACTGAGTGTAAAATAGTTGTGAGTTGGCCTACTGAGGAATATCCAAGAGATTCAAGAACAGGGGCACCAGATCCAGAAGTGATGAGGAAGTATGATCAGGTGATGGTATACCTGAAGAGTAAAGTTCCTCCAAAAGAGACAGACTGGGTTAAAATAGATCGAACACAACATGAAGCAAAAGAATCAGTTCATGCTTTTTACGAAAGGCTGATACTGGCTTTTAAACAATTTAGTGGAGATGAACACCTGGGTGACAAAGATTTGAGTCACTTTGTATACAGATTTGTATATGGTCTTAGACCTGAAATTGGTGAGAGAATTCGTGAACACACAGTGGATTGGCAGAGTAAAAAAGTAGATGAGATCCTGAGACATGCAAAATACTTTAGTGATGAAATTGAAGCAAAACAAAGAAAGCTGAAAGAGAAAGCGATGTGGGCACAAGTGAAAGTTGCAGAAAGACAGGAAGCACAGTTGGTGGAACAGGCAAATAATCCAGGAAATAATGGAGGAAATAGACCGAGATTTGCAGGAAAAGGAAGGGGAAGTCTTGAGGAAGCCAAAAAGAAGTTCCCTTGTCACAACTGTGGCCAGCTGGGACATTGGAGATCTGAATGTCCTAATCCACCATTAAATGAGGGTAAATCCTTAAATCAACAGGTGCAGAATGATGGGAATAACCAGCAGCAACAACAGCAGAAAGTTGTGAAACAGCAGAGTCAAGAGCCAAAACCGCCCTTACCGCAGAATAGAGGGGTACAAAAGTACAATCAGGACTCAGGATTCTTCAATGATGAGCAGGTAAACAAACCGAGACGTACTAACAAAGTACAGCAGTACTTGTTAAAAAGTGAAGGGAGTGAGTCTGAGGGTGATTATTGACGGTGCCGAGGAGAGGAAGAAGAGTGCATACTTGGTGCAACTCTAGAAATAGACCAGGCAGGACCATTTGTGGATGGGAAAATAAATGAGGAGGGTGTTACTTTTTTGGTAGACACAGGTGCAACAAGATCAACTGTTAGGTCAACAGATGTTAGAAATCTTCCTCTCTCGGATGAAGCAATCCAAGTAGTTGGTGTAGCCAATACACAAATCAGAACACGTCTTACTGAACCAGTAAGAGTACAGATAGGGAAATTTTCAGATATGCACAGATTTATTGTCTGTGATACGAGTCCAGTGAACCTGTTAGGTAGGGACTTATTGTGTAAAATGAATTGCACAATTTTTTGTACACCAGATGGAATAGCTTTTGAGACACCAGATGATGATGTTTTGTACCGAATGACTCTAGAAAATAGAGAAAATGAATTAATTGGTGCATTTCCAGTATTCAATCCGGAGGATTTGCCTCAAGTGTTGAGAGACACAGTGAAAAGAGCAGTTTGGGATTTTACAGGAGAGGATGTGGGATTGATGAATAATGTAGATCCAGTGAAAATTGCAGTGAAAGAGGGAATTACATATCCTAACATTCCTCAGTACAAAATGACACCAGAAATAATTGAAGGGATAACCCCTATAATTGAGAAAATGATTCAGCAAGGAGTCCTAAGAGAACTACTGAGTAGTCCGTGTAATTCACCGATAATGGGACTGAAAAAGCCCAATGGCAAATTTAGGATCGTGCAGGACCTGAGAAAAGTTAATCAAATGGTGGTGGCATGTTGTCCCATTGTGCCAAATCCATCAGTGATTCTGTATCAAATTCCACATGATGCTGAGTGGTATACAGTGATTGATTTGTGTCATGCGTTCTTTTCAATTCCATTGCATCATGACAGCCAGCCGATTTTTGCATTTAGGTTTGGCCAGCGTATTTTAGCATGGTGTCGTATCCCACAGGGGTATACGGAGAGTCCTTCGATATTCAATCAGTTATTGAAGAAATCGTTGGAAAGTCTGATCATGCCTGAGAGCTCAGTGCTAGTACAATATATTGATGACCTACTTGTGGCATCAAAGACACGTGAAGCTTGTGAAGTGGATACCATAGCTTTACTGAATCATCTGGCAGATGGAGGGTTAAAGGTATCTCCAGCCAAATTGCAATTTTGCAAGAAAGAGGTTCATTATCTTGGACATAATATTGAAAAAGGTCTGAGAAAAGTGACTACTGACAGGATCAGAATAATCAGAGAAATGAAAGCTCCGAAAACCCAGAGAGAAGTGAGAATGTTCCTGGGTATGGTGGGATATTGTCGTCAGTGGATAATTAATTTTTCCCTGATAGCAAAGCCATTGATTAAATTGACGAAAAGTGAAATGACAGATCCGTTGGATCTGGATGCAGAACAATTGGCAGCATTTGAAGAGCTCAAAACTAAAATGTGTGAGGCCCCAGCTTTGGGTATGCCTGACTACGAAAAAGAATTTGAATTGTACTGCAGTGAGAGAAATGGATGTGCACTTTCAGTGTTAATCCAGAAACATGGGCAATTGAGAAGGCCTATTGCATACTTCTCATCGACACTTGACACTGTAGCCGTGGGGTTACCAGGTTGTCTGAAAGCTGTAGCTGCGACATGCAGAAGCCTGGAACAGAGTGAGGGGATCATAATGGGGTATCCTGTAAGGGTATTCGTACCTCACAATGTGGCAATTCTTTTAACAAGAAGCAGAACTCAGCATATGTCACATAGTCGGCTGACTAAGTACGAAAAAGTGATTCTGGGAGCATCAAATGTGACTCTTGAGAGATGTGTGAATGTGAATCCAGCGACACTCTTGCCGGATATTGAAAATGTGGGTATAAAGATGGAAGATGATCATGATTGTTTGGATGTGCTTGAGTACTGTACAAAACCGAGACCAGACATAAGGGATCTTCCCTTACCTGAGAATGACCATGTGTTGTTTGTGGATGGATCATGCCTGAGAAATGATAATGGTGTGTTATGTGCAGCATATGCAGTGTGCAAAGTTTCAGAGGTTATGGAAGCATCACCATTGAAAGGAGTGAAATCTGCGCAAGTTGCTGAATTAGTGGCATTGACAAAAGCTTGTGAGATTGGGAAAGATTTGAGAACAACTGTGTTGACTGATAGTCAATATGGATTTGGAGTGGTGCATGACTTTGGCCAACTGTGGCTACAAAGAGGTTTGTTGACATTGGGTGGAACTCCGATAAAGAATGCTGAGTTGATTGGAAAATTGCTTGAGGCGATACAGATGCCTAAAGAGTTAGCGGTTGTAAAATGTGCTGCACATGGTTCAGGGGATGATTTTATCACTGTTGGTAACAGGTATGCCAACGATGTGGCGCAGTATTGCGCCAAAACAAACCAATCGATTAACAGGGATAGGATGGAAGAAATGTCTTTCCTTTCTGTGATGTTTACTAATGTCCTAGAAACGTGGGATGAAGTAAAGCAGTTACAAGATGAGGCAGGAGAGGAAGAGAAACAAGATTGGGTTAAAGCAGGATGTGCTCCAAGGGAAACAGACCATGTTTGGGTCTACAGAGATGGCAGACCAGTAATGCCAAACTCAATTTTGTCGTCAATGGCAAGGATGTATCATGGCCAGGGACATCTGGGGAGGGACGCGATGGTAAGGTCCTTTAAACAAACCTGGTACAATGCAAAGTTTAGGACAATTGCGGAGAGTATCTGTCAAAGGTGTTTGATTTGTCAGCAATTTAACACAGGGAAAAAGACAGTGGTAAGTCTAGGGACAATTGGCAGAGAAGGAGGTCCTTTTACAAGAATGCAAATTGATTTCATTGAGATGCCCCAAGTGAACAGACTGAGGTATGTTCTAGTAGTAGTCTGTTTGTTTTCAAGGTGGGTGGAAGCTTACCCGACTAGAAGAAATGATGGATTAACAGTGGCAAAATTACTGTTGAGGGAATTGATTCCTAGGTACGGGTTTCCAGTTACAGTTGAGTCAGACAGAGGTAGACACTTTCAAAATGAACTCATTGGTTTGATTTGTGAAGCATTGAAAATACAGCAGAAGTTACATTGTGCATATCGACCAGAGGCTTCTGGTGTGGTTGAGCAGATCAATGGCACAATCAAGAATAGAATTGGAAAGATGTGTTTAGCCACTGGCATGAAATGGCCAGATGTGTTACCTCTTGTCCTGATGACAATGAGATCTACTCCAGATAGAACTACTGGTTTGAGCCCGCATGAAATAATCATGGGACGTGCTATGCGCCATGCATTCGTGCCTGTCAATAAGTTGGTGTCAATAACTGATGACATGATTTTGGATTACTGTAAAGGCCTGGCTGACGCAGTTCATTCTGTGTTTCACCAGATTGGAGAAGAAGCTACCACACTTGAGAAGAAGCAAGCCCATGATCTGAGTCCAGGTTACTGGGTGAGGATTAAGGTGCACAGAAGAAGAAATTGCTTGATTCCAAGGTGGGGAAGGCCGAGACAAGTTATTCTGACTACAACGACTGCAGTAAAGAGTGCTGGAGTAAAGCACTGGGTACATGCAAGTCATACTCTGAGAGTTCCAAGCCCGAGAGAGGGAACTGGTGAAGAGTATTATGAAGAGTCAGATTCCAGTGATGGTGAAGATCCTGAAGATACGGAATCAGTGAGAAAAGAGGCAGAGAAAGCTTCAAGAGATTCACTGCGAGTATCAGAGGGAAAATCAAATTCTGTTACGGAGCCTGAAGTTTCGAGTAGCAGTGGAGAAAAAAGAAAAGAAAAGAGAAATCACACAGAGACTACTCCTGAATCAGAAGAGGAGGAGATTGAAGAACCACTTGAGATTATTCTTGAAGAAACAGGGTCAGAAGAAGATAGAGAGGGACAGATTGCGGAAGATCCCCGAGGAGGTGTAGGGAACATTGATGAGGAGCTAGGTGAAGGGACAAGTAGACAGCAAGAAGATTGCGTGTCGGAGACCCGAGGAGGGACAGAAGTAGGGAAGTCTCAAACAGTGGTGAAAAAGTCTGTGGAGAAAAGAAAAGCTACTGGGAAACGGAAACAAGAGGCACTTGAAACAGATGATGAAGATGAACAAACAGAAGGCCGAGTTCTGAGAAAGAGAACTTTGATTGGAGAGAAGAGTGTTAAAGAATTGAGGCCGAAAAAGGTTGTGAAAGGAGATCGTTGGCCTAACAACCGAGTGAAAAGGGTGAGATACAGAGTAATAAGAGCAAATTCATCAAAAGCTGAACAAGTGAATGAAGTATCAAGCCAAACTTCGAGAGCTGAAGAAAAAGAATCAAAGAAATCAAAAGAACCAGTAGAAATAAGAAGAGTTAAAAGACCCAACCAAAAGTACAGATCACCGGAATGGTCTTATGTGACACTGTCTGAAGAAGGAAAAGAAGAAACAGTGACTCGAGATAATCCGGAAGTGGTCTTGAGAAAAGTGGTTGAGGAAGATACTGGTGAAATTCTGAAAGTACTTTTGACTGACATTGGAGAAGAGTCGAGTACTGAGGATTCCGACGTTGGAGATCTGATACAATTTGATGTTGAAGAAATTGAAGTGAAGAATGACAAGTATCCAAACTGAGTGAAAGAAGGATTCACTTGGATCAAGTGAACGAGGAGATCATTTGGATAAACTGAAAGCTGAAGAATTGTTGAAGAATTGAAGAAGTTCAAACAGTAGTGGAGTAGTAGAGGCTAAACTGAAATGGCTAACATAGAGGAAAATAGAAATAGATGTGCCTTTTTTAAGAGGTGGTGCAGAATGTGCTGCTGTTGTACTGGATTATTAATGCTTCTATGGGGTGTTTTAATTTTATTAGTAACTTTTAAGGTTGAATTTGGAATGGACACAGAAAACATGACTAATGTAGAGAAGAATTCACAAAAAGTAGTTCCAATTAGAAGTAGTAGTTACATACACAAAGATAGGTCAATTAACAATTTTTCTAGTAATGTTTTTTCTAAACTGTTATATGAATATGTGAAGACGATGGAAGTGAGGGATTGCTATGTCTGCATGCAGTTACCTGCATCCGTCTCAGAGGGTGTTACTTATCACCATTTGCCAGCTACATATGGTATTTCTTGTAGTATTTTAAGTAGTGTTTTTTATTTGTTAGGAAAAATAGATTATAAGATGTCTAACAGAGATAGTATTTTTGGGCACTTGCCAATGAACAAGGAGCTGAATCCAGCTAAAGAAGCTAACACTTTTGGTGAGATTTTTATTGAAGAAAAAGGACTAACATTAGATTACATTTTTAAGAATAATTTGACTTGCAGTCTGAAAGAAGAGGAGAGAGCTTTCCTGGATATGGTAGAGGAAAGGAGAGTGAACATGCATGAGAAAGGGGGAAAATATGAAGTGAGTGAGACAATTTGGGACATTGAGATGGGAAAAGAGTTGAGGAATGGGGCTAGTCCAACTTTGGCTCTAGATGCACCGCAAAAGGGTAAACTATGCATTACCAGAAGGAAATCCCAATATGATACATATTTTGTGGGAACTAGTGAGTGCCATGATACATACTTCATTGCGACAGGTTGGGGTTTCAGAGGTGGAGAAGATGCAATTTTTCCAGGAGTGTACTATGTTTGTGGGAACAAGGCTTATTACAAGTTGCCTGACCATTGGTATGGCACATGTTATGTGGGCCTGGTTTTTCCTAAAATTTTTCATACAGATAAAGTAAAAGATGTAGAAGATATTAATTTATTAACACGTTTTAAGAGAGAAACTTGGTCTGAAATTGTGGGTGATATTTTTGGGGTTTTGATTCCAGCAGTGGGAATTTCTTTGAATGCTTATGGAATTCGGAAACTGTCCACAGTGGTTGATCGCTTATCGACAAATACCGCAGGAGGGTTTCTTTTGGTGAATACGGAATTAAGTGCCGTACGTGCCATGTCAATGCAAAATCGACTTGCCCTTGATATTCTATTGGCCAAGGAGGGTGGAGTTTGTGGAATATTGAAAGTTCAACATTGTTGCACTTACATTCCTGACGAAAGTGAAGACCTGAAGGTCTATATCAAAAATATTACTGATTTACATGAAGAATTAGTACCACTTGAAACTGGGAGTTTATGGACTAAATTAGCTAATAAGATGATAGCTGTTAAGGATTTTATTGCAAAAATAGGTAGTACTATTATAGGTAGAATATTGTTTCCTTTGTCTTGTATAATTGTTGCTTTACTGATACTGAGATTGGTGTGTGTGTGTTGTAAAAACAGGAGAGGGAAAGAGAAATTGAAAAATGAAAAGAAAAACAAGAATTCGAAAATTTCAAAAAGAGAACCAGAAGAGATTGAACTAGAAGAATTGAGGGAGAGTGTTTATTTAGAGACAAAGAGAGATGATGAAAGAGTGACTGGTGTTTAATGTTGTCTAAAGGGAAGAGACATTTCTGATTTCCTAAAATGGGACTAAATTTTCACTAATTTTTTTTTGGGGTTTATTTGGTGATAAAATCACCAAAGGGGGGATTGCTGGAGCAGAGTTTTCTTTTAGAAAATTCTGGGGCTTTTGAAGCTCTGGCATGTCTATGCGTTTTATTAATTTATTAATAATTAACAATTAATTATTTGTCTTGTGCAAGTGTGTTTTACTAATCAACCCGTTTGTCCTAACACAAGAGAAAGTTACATGAGGGTTAGCTTATTTGTGCTGTTCTTGTATTTACAATAACGTGCAAGTTTTCATGTTTAAACGTTGCTGTGTGCTATTTATTTTGAGCACAAAACGCTGTCTGAATTAATGCTTTTTATGTCGCAAAGCTAGATAAATGCATACACATAAGGGTATTAGTGGGGTTTACACTGTTTAATCATTATGTTGTAGTAACGTTGTTTTTATTTCTTTTAATTGAGATGGTCTATTGTGGCCTATGGAGGCCTAATCCATGATGGCTAATTTTGAGAGCCTGGCCTCGAGTGAATATGTGAAAGACGTGACGAGAGAGACCCCTGCTGGAAAAAGGTCGAAGACAACTGACCATGGTCCTTCTATGAAATTTTCCATGAGGACGGCAGCAGCTTTGGGTGTACTCCAAGAAAAGTGAAAGTGTCCTTGGCAATCTCGAAAGACAAAGGAGCCTTAGAGGGAAACTCTGAACTGTGGCTCGATGGCCGAGGGGAAGCTGGATTAAATATGTTACATGTTTTATTTTCTTGGTTCCTGTTCCGTAGTTCACGTCTTGTGACTTTTCCTGAGCGGAGATTTCCAGATGTAGCAATGTTACATTTCTTCCTTCTCGTTCTGCTCAGTGATACAGTTTATTCAGCCAACTTTATGTGTGTTTCTATTGTATTTTTCACTATAAAAACTGTTAGTTTAGGGAGGGCTCTCCCCACTCTTTTGGCCATCTTCATGCGTTGCTGAGGTTCGATGCTGAGGACTCTGTCCTGAGAGACTTTACCGAGAGACTGGTCCTGACCCGTTCTGACACTTAGTTAGAATAGGTAACTATGAGAAATGATTTATTCTGATTGATTTTACTTTGACTAATTTAGATAAAGCAATATAACTTTTAAACATGGTGTTGAATATTCTTTCTTGTCAATTATTGAGTACATTTTGATTATTGTTGTATAGATTGTATAGAGTATGATTAAGGATAACCACTATAATTAGGTCCTATCGTCCTAGATATAGATGCAGGGTTTTCTTCCCACAGGTCTTATGCTGGTAGAGTATTTGAGCGTATGTTAGTGAAATGGGCCCTAGCGTATGATGAATGTATGTGCGTGTAACTGTGAAATTACTCTATCCGTGGTAGTGGGTTTATTTTAGGTACCCTGATCTCTATCAGAAGCAACTCCAGCAATGCACCGCAACAGATAGGTGAGTCTCATACAAAGAGCCCTGCGTCATTCCTTATGCCTGGTCTGAGCAGGCGTAGGGATTTTGAAGCAGTGAAGGCGTAGAGTGACACAGTGAAATGTTCTAAATTTCACTGCATCAGTTCTACATTGCTTTTTATGTGGGAACTCCCACCCTGAACACATCATACCTGACGCAGGTATAATATGACTCAGGGCTTTATAATGTGACACATCTCCTGAGATGCGTCACGTTGTAAATTGGCTGCATTGTTTGCACCGCCGTTGCATCAAAAAAAGTGATGTAATGGCGGTGCCTAGGAGGAGCAAGTGGCTTTTAAATCTGCCCCCCTGTTGGGACGAAGTGGGGTGGGTAACTTCTGTCAGAGCCAGAGTACTTTTTTTTTTTAAAATCGTGCGTCTCAAAATGGAGCATCTCAACGCATGTATGCAAGTCATCTATTGGACGTATGCACAGACAAGCACACCTTCAGCAAACAATATTAATCAAACACTGCAAAAGTGTTCCAACTAGCTAGTAAGAAGGATATCGAGGGGAGTGGGAACCAGGGCTGACCCAGGGCCGGACATTAGAATGTGTGAGCTGGGCCCTCGCCCAGGGCGCCGACCTTCAGAGGGGCGCTGGAGCTCCATGCAACAGTCTCCCTGTTTCAGAACATAGACAATTAAAGAGGACGAGTGGGTGGTGTGCGCCAAATCTTGTTTCGCCCTGGATAGTTCCAGAACACAGGCCCGCTCTGATAGAAATGGGGACTTAAAGCTGAAGTCACAACAGATCAGTGCTCTCGGAGCTCGTTCAATCTCAAGTACACAAATTGTTTGTTTTTAATATTTTCTTTGGAAATGGAACATGTCTTGTAGCATAAAACCCAGGATGCGGATTAATAAACTCATAAGCAGAATGCTATTATAGAGGAAAGCGGCTTTGCGTTTCTTCGTCGCGAGGAGCCAGCTCGAGGTAGCAGGTAGGTCTTTAATCACGGCCACAGTCCTGCGTGTTCTAGGCGGCGATTACGTAGTTGCGTAACCAACACCTGTATCTATCTTACTAACGAACGCACTCGGCTTCATGCGCTCGTAAAGCCGCGATTATACCGAGAATGAGAGGCCAGGCCTTGTATCTAGGGCTGTGGAGGACTCTGTCGACGGCGGAGGACAAAGTCATCTCGCCTCTGCTCGCGAGGTGCATTATCTTAAGTGTTGCGCTTATTCCTGGAAGAAATTAAGATGGAGATGAAAGATTTCGACGGTGTGGGTAGCAGAGCGGAAGCGCGGAGACCTCTTCATTATTCTTTTAGGATAATAAGATCCGACGTAGAAATCCCTCATGTGACAGCAGCTGTCACCTGAGCTCGCTGCCACCGCGGGTAAAATCCTGCCTGCCTTCACAGGGCCGTCAGGCAGGCTGCAATGTGGAAGTTTCCTACAAAAGGGCAAAAATACATCACACATTCCCGAGCCTTTCTTTGGTATACTGCAATGGGTAATATATCTGTGCACAATCTAGATTGTTCTAATTGGGCCGATTAGACACAGGCATCGAGGTTAGATGAGGGGCAACCATTATTTGCACCTGTTCTAGCACAATTTTCAATAAGGAGGCGATGCCATGTTGGGTTAGCTCCAGTTTTTGCCGAGGATCTAGCTACCGAATTTTATTTTATACATGGTGCTAACAGTCAGTGCAAAAAGCAAAAAGACTTTTAATGCATAGACAAAGACTGTTTTTTCTCTTTAAATTTACCGGTAACAGCCCTACTTACTAGTTGCCTAGTACTATTAGGGTGCAAGCTCCTCACACAAATCAATGTTACTGTGCAGTAACACCTTGCCGGTGAAACCTCCTCCAATGGGGAAATACCTCTGAAGACCTGGTTTGAATTACACTTAGGGGCATATTTATGAAAAAGGGTTGCAGTGCAGTGCTGCAAGTCACCTAGTTGCCCTGCATCACTGAGAAAGGGCAAGAATGCTTAGTATTTAAGGCATTATGGCCCATTCCTGACTTTCCCCCTGAGATGGTGCACAATGGTATGCCTAGCACCAAAACAGGCACCCTTGCACCATGGTGCCTATGTTTATGTGTTAGGCAGGCATTAATGCACACTTTACCACCTACACCAAGAAGGTGGTAAGTGTGAGCTGGGGGTATGTGCTGGGTGGGGTTGAAGGAATGGTGGTTGGGCTGGTTCAGGAGGGAAGGGGGTCATGGTGCCATGGGGGAGGCGAGGTCGATAAAAGATGCTTGGACAGGAACAGGTACAGAGGCATGGTTGCTATTGATGCCAAATTCTCATGTATTTTTAAAAATGTGGAATTTCTGGTTGGTAAAATTGGGTCGGTGTTCCCCACATGGGAAAACCAGAAGTGGGAACACCAGGCCAGTCGTGATCAGGTGGAACTGTATTCCACCTGGTGAAACCACTTTGTGTGACTCATAATAAGGGCCAACATGTTAATTCAGATCAGACACACTCCTGATGCCCAGTCTAAGTGTTATTTCCAATTTTGTGCACTTAAGTTTTTGTACGACTGCTAACACTTATGTGATTTTTAACCCCCTGTTAACACCTGTGTCTAAATGATCGTGTTAGGGTAGTTTGGTGCAGGAAGAAGGATGCATTGATGCAAAAAAGAGCAGTCAGTGATATAACAGGGCCAAAGACTGAAATGCAGGCCCTTCTGCAGATGATAAGTGGACCCTTAACAACATCCTTGAAAAAAGAGGGTTTGCAGGAAAGATGGGATAAGTGTAGTTTATACTAAGAGGAAGCTGTCGCAGCAATCAGCATCTCCCAGCATGCTCCCAACGGACTCCTTGAATGCCACACTCCGAAGCCCCTCCACAATTTCACAATGCAGGATGCTAGACTCCTCCCTTCCTACAAATACAGAAATACAACAATACAAATACTCTATAAAACATGATAAAATAAAATAAAAGAAAACATACCAACTTCACATAAAATCTTGAATGACTTAGCGTGGAGAAAACATATTCCCTCTGTACCTCAATGGACATGCCAAACAGTAAAAAAATGGAAAATTGCTGAAATATGCTTCAGTAAATTTTGTAGTCCTTCACTCAGTCAGATGCCCTCCGGAACCATCCTTGCCTGGCTTGCCAAAGAAACACATTGGTCTGCACATCATTTCCTGCACCCGCAGGCACATTGGTAATGCAATCAGCCAGCTAAACAACCTTTTTCATATTCCATACATTTCTGTCACTCAAGTGAAATGTGTGTGCATTCACCTTTTTCACTTGTAACAGGCCAGAGAATGTAGATATTCCCTACTTCCCTTTACGTCCACAAAGCACATGTACCCAATCACTAACCACCAAGCTTAGGGAATTTGAGCCATCCACGCCATCTAATCCAACAACACTCTCCTGCTTATTCCACCTCCACACTCCAGCTGATAAAAACATCCTCGCTTTTCTGCTCTTCATCAATTTTTAAGGTGATTTCCCAGTGGCGCTATTGGGTGCAGTATGATACACCCTTATCAACTTCCACACAGCTTCCTTCCATGAACCACCCTGACCCAAAGCCAGCTGCAATCCTTCCTTCAATGTTCTGTTCCACCAACATATTCCCTTGGGGATAATAGACCAATGAACGGACCAACTGAACACCCCATTTTCCCCGAAAATCTTTCATATTACAGGACACAAACTGCACACCATTATTGGTCACTATCACCTCCGGGACCGCTTTTCTGTCCACAGCTACTCCAGAAGCACAATCACCTCTTGCGTATTGACCTGATTGGTAAACTTCACTTCTGGCCACCTGGAATGGTAATCCACAGCCTTCAGAGCATAATCGGATCTAGCACCTAAAACTCCATAAGGTCCCGAAATGTCAAACCCAATTTTCTTCTTTGGAGCATCCATCTTATTCGTGACCACTGGTGGGTATGTCGCAGTCTCTTGTGACGTATCACTTCATGCACATGTCAAATAGTTCTGAATACTGTGTTCCACCTCACGGTCCATACAAGGCCATCAGTATTCAGGTCTCAACCTCCTATTTGTTGCACTCATTCCGGTATGTCGCTTGTGTGACAAACCCTCAACATGACTTCCAAGCTCCCCCAGCACCACCAACACCTAATTCTCCCACAGCATCCTATCAATCAATGATAGCTCATCACCCACTTACCGATATTCATTTGACTGAACAGAACCTTACCCTCTCTTCGGTCACCCATCTGTCACATATTTCAACATTTCCTGCAGCACAACATCCTTTACAAAGGCTTGCACCCACTCCTTGTGTGAAGGACAATCTCCTTCCATAGCACTCACTCCATCCACCATCCAATTTTTTTGACCAAATCTTGTTCATCCCAACAATTGACCAGCAACCTCAACAAATAGTCAGCTACCACATTTTTGTTGCCTTTCAGATATTCCACCTCATACGATTATTCCATCATCCTCATCATCCAATGTGTAATCCTGGTGGTAGCTCTGCTTGCCCATTTTTGTGGTAAAAGCATCCACTATGGGCGATGATTGGTACACAGTACAAACTCAGTTACCCACACAAACCTTTAAAAATGACAAATGTCCCCCAACACACCAGGGCCTCTCCTTCAATCATGGAATACGTCAATTCTGCCTCCCTCAATGGTCTGGATGCATAGGCTATTGTCATTTCTCTCTCTCCTTGGTACTGCATCAACACTGCCCACAACCTCACACCACTGGCATCAGTGAAAATTATACTGGTGTCACACATGTCAAAAGGTTTGAGTGAAGGGGCAGACGCTAGGTTCTCTTCTAACTGCACAAATTCTTGTTCACAAGCCTCACACCACACAAACCTGGAATCCTTTGTCATAAGCTTTCTCATATCCACTGTCCTGTCAACAAAATTTGGTATTAAACCTTAACTTAATTAGTCCTTGTCTTTAGGAGCCGAGGCAGCTTGTATGGCTTTTACTAACTTCAGTTTAGTTGACAAACCATTCGCATCCAACTAATGTCCCAGATAATCTACTTTGTCCTTCTCGATCTTACATTTGTCCAACTTAATCGTTAACCCACTATCACACAATTTTTACAATACACCATGCAAGCTTTAGTCCGTTATTTCCTTGTTTTCCCTGAATATCAGAATGTCATTCTGGAAAAATGTTATATTAGGTATTCGCTGAAACAGGTGGTACATTGCCCTTTGTAAAATCACAGACCCGGATGCAAATCCAAAGGGCATGCGCACAAAACTGTATGCCCCCTCTGGTGTGAATAAATGTATTTAGATGTCTTGACTCAGTATGCAATAGGATTTGATGTTACGTGGAAGTCTACAGTAGAAATCAACTTAGCTTGCTTGGCCAACATTATCATATCACCAATGTTGGACAAAGGATGCCTGTCCACTCATATCTCCACATTGAGATCCTGTAGATCCACACACATTCTCAGATCCCCATTGGCTTTCTTTGCCAGCACAACTGGAGCCAGCCCCTCTGACGCCTCTTTTTCCTCGATAATATTCTCCTCACACAATATGCGCAACTCCTTCCTCAAAGGATCTCTGATGACTAATGGCACAGGATGCACCTTAAGTACTTTGAATGTAGCATCATTCTTCAATCTTATTCTATACATGAACACTTTTAATAATCGCATTTGTCACTGAAAAGATCGGGAATTTTTTCTTTCCAACTGTGTGCGATACTCCATTGACACAGGGTCTCAAACTGGATTCTACCTTAATTACTTGATCCGTACGATTAGGATCCAATTTCATCAGCAACTCCCTCTGTTGCAGCCAACCCAATAAACATGATCCATCTTTTGAGATGTACACCTTCGACATGGAAGAGACACCCTGAAACACCAAAGTGCAGTTGAAGTACCCAACCACATCAATTGGTTTATTTCCGTATGCCATCAACCTGGTATCCAGTGGTTTCACATCTTTTCCAGAAAACTTGTTCATGTGTTGCTTTTCAATCAGCATGTAAAAAGCTCCTGGATCCACCATAATTTACACAGCCACGCCGTCCAAAGTCAAGGCACAAATCTGGTTATCTGACTGAACAACTGCTCCCACTTCACTCCCTAGCAACAGGATTTCTTCCGGCATTGTATTCGCATAATCTCCGCTCACGACTGCAATCATGTTTTTGGTTTGCGGTAAAAACTTCCAACTTTTCAATTGCATGTCCTGGCAAAATGTCTGCGTGACCTGCATTTCCGGCATGTGTGTCCCACAGCAGGATAATTAGGACTAGTTACAACATGTCCCTTCCAGATCCAACAACACTTGTAGCACACTACATATTTGTAAAAGGCTTCATCAGGTTTTGCTGGCATATCTGGTTTCTTAATACTCAAGTCTCTTCAGACCTCACAAGAAGCACTCATACTTGCCACCTTATTCACATCACCTGACGCCATTTCTTTCAGTCCTTCTTGCATGTTTTTAGCCCTCTTTGCAATTTCTATTGCTTTGCCTCACATCAGATCCTCAGTATTTAGCAAATTCTCTTGTGTTTTCTTGTCTCCAATTTTCTGAATCAACTGATCCTTCAACATATCATTCATTAAATTCCTGCAGTCACACGCTGAAGCTAGTTTGCACAAGTGGGCCATGACATTATCAAATGTCTTACCAGATCGCTGACCTCTCTTCAAGAACTTGTATCTCTGCACCACCTCATTTCTCTTTTTCCCTATATTGATGTCCAGTCTCTGCATAACACTTTCACATTCAATTAACTCATCATCCTCCTCTTCATCCAATTCAGGAGAATGGTTTAGCACTCAACGTCCTTCTGCCCCCCAAGAAAGGTTTAGGCCTAGCCCTTTTACGTGCTGCAGTAAATATGTCCCCTCCCACTGCCATCATGTAGGTTTTAAAGCCCTCTTTCCAGTCCTCCCATATGATTGTGGGCTCTCCTGGTGCATTTAGAAACGTTGTGGGGCCGATTAATCCCTCCACTGCAAAGACTCTTTACTACTTCTGATGTTTTATTATTTCTTAAATTGTTCTGCAGATTCAATGTTCGGCTGTAATGTTAGGTTTGTATTTTGATTAAGGCTTGTATTCTTTGCCAGATTACTGGATAGGCCAAACAAGATAAGTGCAGAACTACATAGATTTACATGACTGAGCAAGATCGGGTGTTGCCAGGCACAGATGTGTTGCAAGTGGCAGGTGCATTACATCCTACTGTGCTGGAGACTGCTAGAAGCTTGTAGTCAACAGATATTTTGCTAGGGGTGCTGTGACAGATTTGTGTGCATGACTTCTCCCCAGCATGAGTCCTTTTTTTGTATATAAAAAAACCTGTGACACCAGCAAAAGATAATAAAAAGAAAAACAATACCAACAATATCCAGCTAGTGACAATTCTTGGCTGCTGCTGGTCTTCTCATGCACTCAACCAGCATAGATGTGCCGCCACGATGCTGTCAATGCTTCCATCTTACGTGTAGTTTGGACCTCCATTTGTCGTCCCTACAACATCCTTGAAAGAAAGGAACAATGGTGTAAGTGTAGTTTATTTATACTAAGAGCAGTGGCGGCTCCTCCACTAAGATGGAGGAGTGTCGCCCCACTGCTACAAGGTAGTGAAAGAAAGAACAAATACAATGATCATAACTTGAGTTAATCATCATTGTATTTGTTCCTGCTGCGCAGCTTTGTGGGTTGGATGGGGCTGCTCTGCTCTCAGAGCAGGGAAGGAGTGGTTTGCCCACTCCAAATGCACAATGACTGTTTGGCTGGCCCTCTGGTACTGTTCAATGCAATGCCCCAGATAGGAGAGACTGAAACAAAGTGCGGGAGAGTGGGTGAGAAGGTATGTTTTTAAACTTTTTTTTACATCACACCCTGCCCCCATTCACCCGCCCTGCCTATCCCGATTCGTGCCAGCAGCTACTGACTAAGAGGAAGCTGTCGTAGCACTACGCTCCTCCCAGCCTGCTCCCAACAGACTCCTCGAATGCCACACTCCCAAGCCACTCCAACATTCCACGACGCACAATGCCACACCCTTCTAAAATTAGATTTGTGGTTTTCATGATTTTAATTTCGATCAAAAGCTGAATGCTTCTTTGACCCCAGAGAAAACAAAATGCTCTGTTGTGGTGATTTTTAATACGTTTCTAAACACATTATAATACCCAAAGAACATAAGATCCATCAGGCTACTAAAAAAAGATCTACCATTTTATCGCAAACATGAACAAATCATTTAAATATGACACAAAAAAATGGTTTCATGGCAGAACAAATATGCCCATGGTAATTGATGTTGAATGCATGAGCATTACATTAAGAGAGACTAGAATATGCATGTTACTTTGTGCAAAAGAATAAATGCATGCCTGATTTATTGTGCCTCACATGTGGGGTCTTTAAACTAGGTCAGGGGTCTTTAAACTAGGGGGCGGGCCCCCTGAGGGGGGCCTCAAGAGATGTCAGGGCGTGCGCCAGGCTCTGGACAGAAGAGGCATTATACTGATAGCAGTGCTATGTTTTCAGTGGAAATACATGAGCAGCAGTAAGCCACTCTGTAATGGGCCATCACTAAAAAAAATCTCACTTCTGTCCTGTCTGTGAGAAGGTGTTAAAAGGGAAGGGACTCCAAATATTCTTTAAGACCCCCACCCCCATTATAAATATTCACCCCGTGGATTATTTTACAGGGTAGCGAGGCCTGCCTGACCAGAATAGTATGTTTGGCAATAATGTTTTGATTGCATTTTGAAAATGGTAACAGAACTTTCCTTCAATTTTTAAACACAAATAGACATATTTAAACATTGCTGGTTTAATGGAATACTGGGAAAGATTTTGAGGGGTCCCAATGATTATTTTTTCCATTAGGGGTCGCAGCATTGAATAGTTTGAAGACCACTGCCTTAGGTAAAGAATATGGCTCCTTTGCTCCCCGTTGTTTTTTCTCTGTTGCGTTACCACTTACCCGTTTCGTTCTCTCTTCTTCCCAGGCTTTTATCCCCATTGTCAGTTTTCTAGGTCCTCATGCGACTTCTTCTTATATCAGCCTCTGAAACTCTCTTTCTCCTAACTCTTTCCCACCATTTTATTCCCCATAGTACTCTTCCTCTGCCAAGTCTCTTGCTCTCTCTCTCATCTTGCCCTGTTTTTACTCTTCTGAAATGTCTTACTCCTTCCCATGTCATTTTGTCCTCTCCTTTGTGTCTCCCCTGTCTCTTGCTGGCAGGACTTTCACATGGGAAGGTCATTCAGGGCTCTTTTGCCAGGCCTGTCCATTTTGTAACCCTGGGCCAGATTTACAGAGAGCTTGCATTTCTCTTGCATCAAGCAAGGTGGCATAACACAATGCAAGCCCTCAACTGGGTTTTCTAGGTCACACAAAGCCACCTTACATGACTCTATGTGGTTTAGTAAAACCATGGTAACGAAAGGTAATGCATTTCGCTACCTTGCATTACCTTGCAGCAAGAAGGCATTCCATGGGTGCAGTGTGGGTGTTCCCACACATCCAACCATGGAAATTGATGCATTCCCAAATTTACAAAGAGTTGTAAACCTGAGAATGGTATGTGTCTCAGACCCAGGCGTAACAAGGAGATATATCTTTATTTATCCTCGTTACTTCCTTTTCTATGTGTGATGTAGTTCACATCACACATAGAAACATTAAAATACCTTCAAGGATTATTTTTGTGCAGGAAGGTGTTCCTTTCTACACAAAACAATCCTGCTGGTAATGCAGGCAACCTTACACATTTGGGTAAGAGTGCCTGCATTGGCACTAGGTAGCACACAGTGCTCCAATGGCAGAAATGCAGCATATCTTGCCTTGCTGCGCTACATTGCATGAAATATTAGTAATCTGTCCCTAGATCTCTTGTTATATCATGTGTTTGTGCATTAAAAGAAATGGGCCCATCTGTTCCTACTTGATGCCTCTAAATGCAGCACCATCACTAAATGGCGCAGAATACTGTTCCCATAGTATCTATTTTTAATTCCGAGCTTCTCCTTCAATCAGACACCAACGAGGGTTGCAAACATTTTGCCCACCTGTCCCACAATCACTTCTGGCATGCCTGCTGACTTGTTATGCTCTGCCCTGTATTTTCCTATTATTTGATTGTCTGCCCATGCTCTGCCACACTTCTTTCCCATGTGCTGTCTTTTCTCTAGATGTCTTTCAACTCTCCTCTCTTCTCCATGACTGTTGTTCTTCCCTCAATTCTGTCTTTCTATTTTTGTTTTTCTTTTTTCCGTGTCTCTCTCTCGTCTTCACTTGCAGCACGGCCAGTTAAAGCTAAGGAGGGAATAGTCACCGGAAGATCATAGACAATGGCTCAGCATCTTGAGCAACCTTAAGCATCATCAGAATCCTGTGTCACTTGCATCAGGACCACTCCATTGATTCCTATGGTGGCTCACCCATAGACCCAGGAATTGCACTGGAGACTACATTCCTTATGAGGTAACTGCTCTGTTGGACTTTATTGGTCTCTGTGACTGGCTCTCTGCCAGAACTTGTCTCAACAAGAGTGCCCTTATAGCCGTTTTCAAGTTACATGTTGTGACTACCCCTAAACTGGGAGTCAAAGCAGATTGCAATGATTTACTGAGAGGAATAAAAAAACTTTATTTATTGGTATTAAAAAAAATCTATCTTAGGAACTCTCTGGTGGATGTTTGTCATTGTAGTATCTATTTGAAGATAAAAACACAACCTATTTTGATAAACTGGTTTTGGATCTTTATTGGTTTGTGTTTTGTTCTAATTCAACTGTTTTTGGTACTTCTTAATGCTTTGCACTTGTTTCTTTGACAAAGCCTGACTGCTCTGAGCCTCAGCTACCTAGGACTGAGCTAAGGATTTACAAATCATTCAAATTGGACCTGATGCAGAGTTTCAGCTTTATACATGGTGAAGTCACACACCAAATAATAAACCTCTTTCCTCACAACCAGAAAAAGCGGTCCTGACAGCATACTGTGTTTTGTGAATTTATAGTGTGACCAGACACTTTCTCTATGCATTTTATATACAGACTCATCTTTTGTAAAAGCCTGGTGATAAGTGAAGCCCAGAACCATGCTTCCTAAGTGTCCATCCTCTTCATCCAAATTGTCTCTTGGGTTTTGCATAGACCCAAGGAAAACAGAAGAACATGGGCAGCTCTCTGCCTTTGCCAGCCATCACCATCCTAGGCAGCCTCAGGTCTCGGCGGTGCTGTGCAGTTAGAGAATTCTAACCCATCCTCACATGGCTCAAAAAACGCCTGTCTGCATGGTGGTCCACTGAGAGCAGACAGCACAGCTTTTACTATGGATGGGAAGGGAATGCACAGAGGGAGGTAGAACAGATGGAGAAAGGACATATATATGTTTATTTGGGCAAGGGAGAGATCAACACATTTTGGAGAGTGAGGTTTGAGGGTAGAACACTAATTGAATTTCTTAACATTTTGGTGGAGTTATGTCTTAACCACGCATGGCTTGTCATGCATGTGTCTTTACCCCACAAGCCTTTACTACAAATGTCTTTACCATGCATGCATTTACCACAAGAATGGTATGTATAGGTAAGTAGCTTTAGAAACTTTAAAAAGATAAAATGATGCATTGTATATACATACACCCTGCCCCCCAAAAGCCTGGGGTCAATTTCTTTTTTTAAATTGCTGCCTCAAATGTTTGGTGGATCACTTTTTGACCCCACCGGGGGAGTAGCCCAAGGCCCAGGGTTGAAGCAATCTATTTATTTTGGGGAGGAAGCACGATCCCCCTCCCCAAGCCTCCATCGGCCCTGGAGACCCACCATCTGGGGCCATCTAGCCTACCTCTTACCACCAGTAAGCCCCACACAGTGGGACTGCTGAGAGGTCAACACAGGCCAAGCCCCCTTTCCCCACCACTCTGCAAACACACCCCCTGGCGCACTGCTGCTCTGGGGATAACGTCCACTTCAGTCCTGAGATCTTCAGGACACAAGGGGACCTCATCACCCCACCACCAGTGCACTAAGAGGCGCGTTTGCAGAGAGGTGTAAAAAGGGGTGTGGTCTCGGACCACCTCTCAGCAATCCCACTGTGTGGGGCTTACTGGAGGTTCCTGGTGGCCTAGTTGGCCCCTAAGGCCCCTTAGGATTGAAGAGAACTTAATCCCCCAATTCAGAATGCGCCAGGAGGAGTGTTTGCTATGTGGTGCAGGAGGGGGCAGGGCCTATGGCAAGATGCCATCTTTTCTTTTTAAAGATTAATTTTAGAAGGGGGGCTGTGTGGCCCCCATTCTTTTAGTATTTTTTGGGCCCTGGGGACCCCATCCCCCAGGGCCTGAACTTAATTTGTTTTTAAAAAAGTACACAGCTCCCTCTGCCCAAAAGCAATGCCGGCTCCTGCTGGAGGCGGGGAGCCGGCAGGGGCTGTGGGGCTCTTGAGACTCCCCCAGCTGTCCCCAATGACCTAGCCATGCCCCGGGGGATGGGGTCCCCAGGGCAATATAGGCCCAGGTAGGGGGGCCTTGCAGGCCCCCTACCTATTTATATTATTTTTTTTTTTTAAAGGATAAGGCCTATCCTCGGGGGATGGGGTCCCCCAGGCCGAAAACAGCCTCGTGAGTGGGGACGTGTGCCTCCCTCCCTTTTCATTTATTTTAAATACATAGATGCTAAGGGAATGAGGGCACACAGCCACGTTTCCGAAATGTAAAAAAAATTGCTCTGCAACTTGCAGGAGGCCCTGCCTCCTTTCTCCATTACTCTGCAAACGCACCTCTTGCGCACTCTTGTTGGGTGGTGAAGTCCCCTTCTGAAGGTCCTTGGGAGCCAATTAGCCCACCTGGTACATCCAGTAAGCCCCACAAAGTGAGATTGTTGAGAGGTGGTAAAAACCCACGCCCCTTTCCCCACCATTCTGCAAACATGTCTGTCTGCACACTACTTGTGGGGCGATGTGGTCCCTTTGCATCCTGAGGGTCTCAGGACTAAAGTGGACTTCATCCCCCAAGAAGCAATGCGCCAGGAGGCACATTTGCAGAGTGGTGGAGAAAGGAGGCATGGCCTCTGACCACCTCTCAGCAATCCACCTGTGTGGGGCTAGTTGGCCCCCAGGGACACTCAAAAGGCAAGGGGACTTCATCCCCCAACCAAGAGCATGGCAGGAGGCATGTTTGCAGAGTTGTGGAGAAAGGGGGCATGGCCTGCAACCACCTTTCAGCAATCCCACTGTGTGGGGCTTACTGGAGGTAACAGGTAGGATAGTTGGCCCCTAAGGACACCCAGCTGCAAAGGGGACTTAATCACCCACCAAGAGCAGACCAGAAAGCGTGTTTACAGAGTGGTGTACAAAGGGGGCATGGCCTGGTATTAGAACTCAGCACTCCTGCTGTGTGGGACATACTGGAGTTTATAGGAGGGGTAGTTGGACCCAAGGATGTCCTTGTAGGCCAACTACCCCTCCTGTTACCTCCAGTAAGTCCCACAAAGTGGGATTGCTAAGAAGTTTTCGGAAGCCATGCCCCTTTTGTCCACCAATCTGCAAATGCACTACTGGTTGAGGGATGAAGTCCACTTTACTCCAGAGGGACCTTGGGGGCCAAAAAGCCCTCCTGGTACCTTGTGTAAGTCCTACGTATTGGAATTCCTGAGAGCTGGTCAGATGCCCAGACCCCTTTATCCACCACTCTGTAAACATGACGGCTAGTTAAAAAAAAACTTAAAATTCATTGAAAAACACAGGTTTCAGGGACGTTATAGTTAGAAATTATTATTTAAAAAACCTTAGAAATTCACTGAAAAAATCAAAGGTTACAAGAAGGTTACAGTTAGGCTGACATTTCACTCCTACAAAACCAGAGAAATTCAGCCATTATAGTTAGCAGAGCTAACTATAATTCGCGCTCTCACAATGCACTGCTTATAAACTCACATATTACATCACTCATGACATTGTCAGTGACATCACTCCTGACATTACTGAATAGAAAACTGTTGGATTTTTTGCCAATAGCCTTTCACCCTTTTTTGTTTACTTTTTTGAGACTCGAGGATTCAGACTACGTCCCGATGACCCCAAGTTGCTGCACTGTGTTACATAACAGAAAGAGAGCAGGAAAGCACCATTTGTACAGAGATATGGCCCTATCCTGCTCTCTCCCTAGAGCTGGTGCACAATTTGGCTGCCTTACACTACACACCAAATGTTTGCATCATAGTGCAGGGTGTGTGTGTGTCTGTGAGAGAGAGAGAGAAAGTCTAGAACAGGGTTTGTACTGGAAGGGTACAGTTTCAGCACTAAATACTATGCCTAGATAAACTTTAAAACTTTTCCCACCTCGGGTGTGTGCTGTGTAGTGCATCACACATGCAAAGGGTAGGCGAAATAAAAGCATTTCTCCTTTTAACACCAGCTTCAAAGTGGCATTATTGATTGTTGTAAAATCCTGTTTGTTATTGTTAGTAGATAAGGTTTTGTGTCAAACACCATGGGTGGTTGCATGTTAGCCCCCATGTTTCTCCTATGTACTAACCCCTTGATGCAGAGTAACTGCAGTTACTTTTTGGCAACTTTCCACAGCAATACAAACTTTGCATTTGAAAGTAAATGTTAAAAATTAATTTCACACTAGTTTGCTTCACTTCTATGACACTTGGGATGGCACATGATGGCCCACCACACTCGACCCCTCACCCAACCCAACCCCACCAGTAGGGGTGGGCGACAATTTCCGTTCCGCTTGCGGAAATTGCGACATTTCGACATTTTCGCGTTCCGCACGGAACGCGAAAATGTCGAAACTTCCGCGATCCGCGGCCAGAACGGACATATGCAGGTGCAGGACAGGATTCATTCTGGCATGATGCTCCTGTCACAAAAATTAAACCTCAACAGGAAGCATTTACAGATATAAATAAAGCAGGGGACTTAGTTGGAGCTCAAATATAGTAACGCATTAATCAGCACAAAACATTCGGGAGCTAGGTCGAGGCTGGGCAGGTGTGCTTTTTTCCCCACATCTACCGTCAAAAATTAGCTGTGATCCTTGATGGAGCTCTGTGCATCCACGACTTTCTCGAGCGCAATCCCCGTGTAGCTCCTGATGCCAGGAGGTTCTGTCTCCTCATCTGCTGCTCTGATCGGTCTCTGGCCCTTTATAAACAAGAGGCATGTGAACTGCGATGGACAGCTGACTCGAGGGACCCCGGGGCCCGTCGGCGTGGTGGCAACGTTAGAGACACACATGGTCACCGTAGACAACTCTTCTGGCCCTTTACGCAGCTGTAGTGTGGGAAAAGCACTAAACATTTACCCAACGAGGTAGCACTTACTGATTAGCCAGTAGAAAGTACTCCAGTTGAGTAGAGATATTGCACAAAATGGTTGCATCTTCTTGGGTAAATATGCAGGGTAGGATTCATTCTGGCACGATGCTCCTGTCACAAAAATTAAACCTCAACCGGTCCTAGGAAGCTTGTCTCCGGTCCAGGGAAGGCATGGCTTGGCAGTTCGGGCTGGACTGTTCCCATGAGGCACAGGGTCAGACTGATTTGCATATGGCCATGTCTGAACTGGGGTGGCAGAGTAGGCTAAAGAACGGTGATGGATCAAACCCAGATCTGTTGACTGGGTGTGAGTGTTTGATTGGTTCTGATGCTCCGTCCATCACCACCCCCTTTTGTACCGCTTTGTTCGCCATAAGTTGGCAGGGTATGCTCAGACGTGAGTCCCTTGCTCACTTTGCCACTGGATTCAAGCAAGCCTGGCTGAAGACGGCTGTAATGCCAGAAACCGGTCCTAGGAAGCTTGTTTCCGGTCCAGGCAAGGCATGGCTTGGCAGTTCAGGCTGGACTGTTCCCATGAGGCACAGGGTCAGACTGATTTGCATTTGGCCATGTCTGAACTGGGGTGGCAGAGTGGGCTAAAGAACGGTGATGGATTAAACCCAGATCTGTTGACTGGGTGTGAGTGTTTGATTGGTTCTGATGCTCCGTCCATCACCACCCCCTTTTGTACCGCTTTGTTCGCCATAAGTTGGCAGGGTATGCTCCGACGTGAGTCCATTGCTCACTTTGCCACTGGATTCAAGCAAGCCTGGCTGAAGACGCCTGTAATGCCAGAAACCGGTCCTAGGAAGCTTGTTTCCAGTCCAGGGAAGGCATGGCTTGGCAGTTCGGGCTGGACTGTTCCCATGAGGCACAGGGTCAGACTGATTTGCATTTGGCCATGTCTGAACTGGGGTGGCAGAGTGGGCTAAAGAACGGTGATGGATTAAACCCAGATCTGTTGACTGGGTGTGAGTGTTTGATTGGTTCTGATGCTCCGTCCATCACCACCCCCTTTTGTACCGCTTTGTTCGCCATAAGTTGGCAGGGTATGCTCCGACGTGAGTCCATTGCTCACTTTGCCACTGGATTCAAGCAAGCCTGGCTGAAGACGGCTGAAATGCCAGAAACCGGTCCTAGGAAGCTTGTTTCCGGTCCAGGGAAGGCATGGCTTGGCAGTTCGGGCTGGACTGTTCCCATGAGGCACAGGGTCAGACTGATTTGCATATGGCCATGTCTGAACTGGGGTGGCAGAGTGGGCTAAAGAACGGTGATGGATCAAACCCAGATCTGTTGACTGGATGTGAGTGTTTGATTGGTTCTGATGCTCCGTCCATCACCACCCCCTTTTGTACCATTTTCTACATAGGGTCACGAAATGTTATATGTGCCCTGCCACTGCAAAGCGCCAAATGTGTCTGTGTCCAGCGCTTTGCACCAGGAACGATATTATCATAAAGTCACATACATGATTTGCTGATATGATGAAGTATTGCTGTTCTGACTGTTGCAGATTCCGAAGCACTGAAATTCATTATTGTTCATCAATTGTTTTTGTGAAACGCGAACAAAGTCAGAGGGTATCGCAGCGCTTTAAGTATGAATAATTTCTACATTTTATTAGTTTTATTCATATTACTACTTTAATTAGGATATTTTTTTATTAGTTTACCTTCAGTCCTGGTACTAAAATCTGCGGATCTTTAGTCAATATGTATGGACAATTTTCATGTTAATGTACCCTTTAGACCCATATTTTCCTTTCCAAACATTTTTCACATAGACTCTCCCAGTAGATGGTATGGCTCTATTGTTATGTTCATTTGCTTAGTGATATGTATGGCCACTACTAAAATATTTTTCAGGGCTGTGTTTTGTTAAGCACTGCAACCTTGTGGAAGATGAGAGCCCATATGTGAATAGTCTGCTCGGTTTAGGAGTACCGCCCGCTCAAGCAGTGGATCGAATGAAAGAACATAGATGAATCAGCGCATTAAACAACAACAAGGCCACTGAGTGCATAACAGTGAGAGCAAAAAATATAACCACTTAGCAAAGAATGAGGGTAAAAATACCAAATAATGAAGAGTTCCAGTACATGAACAATAAGGCTGTGGGACATGTTCTACGTGTTCTGAATTCAATGTTCTGTTCTTATGAGATTTCTACTGAAGGAGAAAATAAATTAATTTGATGCCTGTCCATAGCATTCGGATCAGCCGCAGCATAAAACTGGCAATGGCATCACTCACAGCTGGGACAATACCACTAATAGCCTTTATTTAATGTGACTGAACACAGAGTAGCCGCAAAGAGTGCACTCAGACTGCAGGACAGGACTATCCAAATCTAAAACCAAGAGCACTCCTGTAGATAAAGTACAGAACGAGGACACAATTAGTGGGAACGTCTTCTAACATCCTACCTTGAGCTAGAGCCAGATGGCTGCTTGTACATCTAAAGAACAGGGATGCTCTTGCCAGGCTGTGTGTCTGCACACCTCACTTGCTAGTGTTCTCTAAATGTCAAATCGATCTTCCAGTTTTATTTTAATATGCTCTGTTCATTTACTAATAATGCCCATGGTTGAGGGCCATATATATTAAATATAGCTTTGTATTATATTGTTTGACGAAACATTGCAACAGCTACATTGACCTATCCACTACATAGCTTGGTAAGCATAGGTGAGTAGATGTGGAGTTAACAACAGTAAATATATACTCATCATGATGATGCCTGGTAACAGATGCAGTGGATGTGAGAAGTTTGAAAATTGATATTATAAACCTTAATATAGTGTCATAAAACTATCCCAGCACCACTGTCTCAAAGCAATATAATATACAATATACATCTAGATGGTGTCAGTTTCAAAGCACAATACAGTACATGTGCACATACCAGATGTATGGAACTTTTTCACAATTAACGCATTTTGTTTCTGCACATGACGTATTGTACCTGACGTATTGTACCTGAACTCTGCATGGTCAAGGAGCCATTTCCATCGTGAGTCTGATGCAGAGTGGCTACATAGTCGAGAGGCCCGGAGCCACCTGAAGTCTGGGGGATGACGATAAATTAGTTATGTTCTTGAGTTTGGTAGGATGCAAATCCCATCAGCAGGTTATAGAGAATGACATGCAGAGATGTTGTGCTGTATGTAATAATAACAAGGTGATAGATGGAATGCTTGAATTAATCTCAGCCACTGATTAATCCATGCAAGACAGTTGAGATTTCAGAGGTTCTTTGTACCCAACTAGATGATGGAGAACTGGAGTGACAGAAAACACAGTTCTGGTGGCATACCATCATATTTTATAGTGGCAGCAGAGGAGGTTAAGGCCACCAAAAGTTGCATAGCAAAGTTGTCTGTAAGGGCATAATATTTCTGACAGATCTAAAACTTCAAATGTTCATCAATTATATAAAGGGCATTGATTAAAAGAACATTTGTGATCAACTATGGACTCATGCCTACGCCCATTTTCCTGGTAACGGTACTATCATTTTGCAAAGTTGAGCTATCTGCAGGCCAGGCTGATGCCAAAGACTGGTGGCCTCATCTTGAATTTAGTGGACGTCCTGTTAAACTATCAGGGGCTATGGTCGTCTCACCCCTAGCAGAGGACTCACTGACAGTTTAAGAGCACACTATCAGCCCAGGGGAGATCCCCAGGTTTTCTGTGGAGCCAATGCTGCAGCAACTCCATTGAGAGCAATGATTTCATGCTGAACAGGCGCCACATTTCTTATGGTATATGTTATGTTATGTCATGTTATGTGTACTTGTGTCGCACACAACCCCCCTGTGAGGCTATCATTGCACTTAAGCAGGAGCTGTATGGGGGGGTGAAGAGTCAGTTTCTTTTGTATTCAAGAACTGAGGCGGAGGCTGTGATGTGCAGGTGGTTCCAGGTTTAAGGAGTAAGGTAGGAAAAGGCGCATCCTCTGAATCTGAATAAGCATGTGTGTGTGGGCCAGTAGAAGCCTGGCTGAGTGGAGGTGTCTGGTAGGTTTGTGGAAGTTTATGTGGTTGTTGAGGTACATGGGATCAATATTGTGTAAGGCTTTGTATGTGTGCATGAGGAGATTGTAGAATGCTCATTAGTGGATTGTGAGCCAGTGGAGCTCTTTAAGATGTTGGGTGATGTGAGTGCTGGGTCGGAGACTGAGATTGAGCATGACTGCTGAGTGTTGTATGGTCTGGAGTCTTCTGGTCAATTGAGTTTAGATTCCAGCATAGAGTGTGATGCTGTAGTCTAGTTGGCTGGTGATGAGGGCTTGTGTGACATTTCTGCAACTTGATGGGGAGCCCTTTGTAGATCTTCTTGAGCATCTTGAGAGTGTGGAAACAGGAGATTCATTTGGCAAGTTGTGGTGATTTTATTGTCGATTACTATTGCGAGGTTCTTTGCAGGAGTGGTGTGGGCCCGAGTTTGGCAAAGAATTTTTCATAAAGTATTTTGATATGTAAGAACAAACTTCCAAACAAGGATTCACCTTCATCTCCAGGCTCTGACTGCATCCCAGTCAATAACTACCTAGGAGTGCCATCCCCCTAGAATAATATTGTGGATATGTATTCACTATATACACCTTATCATTCAGTATTTGATTTCAATATAGAGTCTGTGTTTGACAGTTTCCAGAGAATGTTTTTCAGTGTATACCATTTGTGGCTCAATAAACAATGTAATCTTCTAAGAGTACAATGTATTCATTTCACTACACAGCCCCTCCTTCTGGGATTCTAAGATGTGCAGAAATTACTGTACATGGTAATAACTACATACCCACAAATGTGCCTTGGACATATTTTGACAGGAAGAAATTAGGAAAATGTCTGGATAAAATGGTCCCAAAAATGTGAAACTTGAAGTAATCAGTAGTTAAAACACTGATTCTATGTTATGCCTAATACTGACCATTGTAATCAATCCTAATAATAATAAAATTAATAATACCCTATACTACACCGGCTGAATTATTTTAATTACCACACCAGGCAAATACTACAGCCACTTACCAAGCCCAAAGTGCGCAGCGTGCATTATGTGCTTACCAGACTCCTACAGGAAAGCACACTGTGTTTCATGAATACCATATTACATTTAATTGAAGTGTTTGGGATGAGATTTGAACAGATTTGTTCTCTGTGGTTATGGATTGCGCAGAAGACCAACTACTTCACATAAATTGTCGGCAAGCTGTCATTACACTGATGCCGAGGACCTACATTCTTGGAAACCCTGCAAACTAAAGGCCTCATATGTGCTGATAATAAAATCTGCCCTAAATCTTCAATCATTTAATGACTAGCTTCTGTTCTGCAGTACACAATGGCCTTCCAAGTATTTTCTGCAGATAACGTTCTCAGGAGATCTGTTCACTGTTTCAATTTATTTGACTCTAAAAGGGGATATCAGTTCCCTGGATCAGAGATGATCTGCCAAACAGCTGATTATGTTCACCTGACGTTTACGCACAAGCCACACCCACTGCTTTGTGCTAGCATAGGCTGAGAAAATCAGCATGTGTTTGAAAATTGTCTGATTCCAACATTAGGGGGGCATATTTACAAGTCCCTAGGGCCACCAGAGTGTCATTATTTTATGCTCTGATGACGCTGTGTGCTGGCCCATATTTATAAGACCAAGCATAGCCATTTTACGTGGCTTTACACGGCCTTGTAAAGAAAGCCCTCTTTCACCCACTATTCTGCATTAAGGGGGAGTGTCATGGGTGTTGCTTTAGGTGTCCTTACAAGTATTGGTAAATCTGAGGCAGCGCCAAAAACTAACACCTTTCAAAGGGAGACATTAAAGTGGTGCAACAAGAAGAAATACTTTTATTTCTCCACTTTTGTTTATCTTTCTATGTGTACTGCGTTCTGTAGCACACATAGAAGGAGCGAAACGCCATTAAGGATGGTTTTTGTGCAGGAAGGTGTCCCTTTCTGCTCAAACCCAATCATCCCTGCAACGCAGGCACTCTTGCATAATGGTGCAAGAGTTACTGCATTGGCGCACTGCTGCTGTTTTAGCGCTGGCACAGGTGAAAGCACAGAGGTGTGCCGTATTCCTGTGAATACGGTGCATCCCTGCATTTTTTAAATGACGCAGCTCGGCACAGCAAAGTTGCGTGCGGAACTGCCTGGCACCATTTTATTGTAAAGCTCCCACTGGAATGGCAAAAAAAATGCTAATAGTGCATTTTCCTCCAGTTTGGGGGTTGCATGATGATGCTGTTTTCTGCGCTGTACCAGTGCAGAAGGGATCGGTGTGCTTCTTTTAGGATTCTTGAGCATGCACATTAGCTCAAAATATCTCTGAGTTAATGCACATTTTTCCCACAGTTGAAACACAAAAAGGCAATTACAGAGTATTGCATTATTTACTCCCATCATTTGTGGCATGCTGAACGTGTCTCAAACTGCCTGTGACTTGCGCCCACAGTTTAACCCTGTTTTGGGCAGAAACAGGGTGTTGCATTTAAAATGGGGTTGTGTAATCTATAAGGATCAGGGCCTAAGGGTCTTTTGCTTTGGGCTTAAGTATACCTATCCATCGTCATTATGAAACTTCAAGTCACCTGCAGGACACTGACCACTTGGGAAATCCGGCCTTTCCTTTGCCAGAGATACACATTGTTGCAGATATACATTATTGTAGAACATGTTATCTAGTCAGCCAATGAGTCGCTCGTGAACGCATTTGTGAGTTGGGGCTATGTTTGTGACAAATAGCGCATTAAATGGACAGAGCGCTGAAACCTTTCAACCACTCACCCCCAGTCAAGAGATCTGTGTTTAATCTATTGTGCTTTTGCTTATTATGCCACCTCAGTTTGGACCAAGCCATATGCAAATCAGTCTGGATCCTGCTCCTCATGGGAACAGTCCAGCAAGAACATCATTTTTTGTGTGCAAATAATGCATTAAGGCAGCATGAAATTTCTGCATTGAGTGGTCTAAAAATACCAAGTTCAGTTATTTCTTATTTTTTCATCAAGAAATTATTAAGGTTTACAATTAACTAAATCAACTAAAGAAAACATATCTCAATACTTAACTGCAAAATTATTTAAAATCAGTTCGAAACGCAACAAGATACATGCAATACATATGCATGTCTGGGATTCTTGAAGATACGTACAAGGTTTTGGTCATCAGGGCTAGCGAAACGGACAGTAGCTGTGACTTCATGACTAGACTTTCCATGCCTTTACAATCAAACTTAATATGAACGAGTGATGCTACCATCTTTCCACAAAAAACACATACCCATTACTACTAATGTAATGTAAAAGATGACAAATGTCCAATCATACGCATCAAATGACCCATACAGTGCAAAGTGCATTATAGGTCATGGGATGGTTTGCTGGTTGTCTCTACAGAATAACTTGTGGGAACTGCCAAGAATATCCTCCCCAGAGATTCTACAAATCTGCATAACATAACATAACATAATATAGCATAGCATAACATAACATAACATAACCGTATTTAATCCAACCAAGTGGGATAGTAAGAGATTAATAGGATGTGTGGAACACTGGTATGCCATATTATCAGCACTCACAGATCAATTCAATAATGTCCCTACTAAAAATACCTATTTTGGATGTAATTTTTTCTCCGAATTACAGCCTTAGAAGAAACTTGGACAATGTCAGACATCTCGATTCTTAGCATCAAGACAATTTAGACCACAATTCTGAAAGTACAAGCGGCACTAAGTGAGTAATAGATAAAACTAAAGGTGGAGTTACTTTGCTCATCACCTGCTAGCATGGCAATCAATTATTTTCACCTTTAATTCTATTTATTAATAATTACTTCACCTGACGACGGCAACATGAAAAAAACTAAAGCAATCACACTTACAAGATCCTTAACAGTTATAGGAAAATCAAAAATATCTTTGCTACTTGAATTAAGCTTAATGCCAGCTGAGGACTCAAACATGAGCACAGTTCCATCTATGAGATAAAAGAGAACACCCATCCCCCTTTTTTTTTCTGAGGGAAAAACGGATAGGCATTGGAGATTTCCCAAAGAAGTTTGCTTCCAACCAGTCAATCCACTATACAAGGATGCTTGGTAACACTTAATCACTTATCAACACGCCCTTTATAACATAAGAAATATTGAGGGCCAGATTTTCAAAGTTTCTGTTGCATTACCTGGAGAAAGAACTGTGCTATATCCAGCCGTGGCCACTGCAGGTTAGAGCGGTGGGCGGAGGGGGGGGGGGAGATTTTTCATACGACGGTGAGGGAAAAAGTATTATTTATTTAATTTTCAATTGTAGTCGTATGTTGAAATCCATCCCCCACCGACCTAACGCTCTTACCTACACGGGCTGCAGCTGGCTGTATCGTCATAGAAAGGGCACAGCTCTGCTCATTGCATGTGCTGGCACACTTTGTGCTGCCCAAGGCCTATGCAGACTCCCTTGCACTACAGTGCAAGTGGTCTGTATTATGGTCAGGATAGGTATTGTGCAAAATATCCTGTGAGGCTATTTGCTCATTGTATGCATGTACAGTAGGATTTCTTACGCTAGCTAAACATAGCAAGCATTAGCATAGCCAATAGGTCTCGCCTTGGAACCTTATAAGTGTTAAGTTATCCAGCACAATATCCTTGGTGCAACAACATCAAGTATTGCATGGCTAAACACTTATAAGGTCCCAAAGGCGAGACCTATTGGCTATGCTAATGCTGGTCTCGGTTTGAAACTGGGGTTGCTGTAGGCTTATCTACTAAAGCTCATTGAAGGATCGATCATCTGTTAGTTGGATTTCAGGATTAGCTGATTGCCTACTAGGTACTGTAGTGAGGAGTTGGAGTGGTGGCCACAGAGTTTCTGTGCCTAGATTGCATGCAAACCTCTTTAGCTGTTATAGATATTTCAGAGAGACTATCACAGTCGTTAGCATGGTGTCAAGTAAAGGAGGTCCCACATTCTCGGTCTGAGGTGGACCCAAATGAATACATGTTTTTGTTTATAAATAACACAAACCATCTCGGTTTGCAGAACCTTATCTTAAATGTAGCTCCCATTCACCAATATTGAACATCTTCGTACATGGTGTCAAGTTTGATTCTCACATACACTACACACACTACATACACTATATACACTACACACAGACACACTACACACACACATTACTTACAGCTAGCAATAATGCTCCAGGTGTGGGATCTCCCACTCAGCAGCAGATTCCCTGTTTGCGGTGGGGTTGTAGGGGCCCTGTTGTCCCCACTATGGTGAAGACTGGTTTACATTTTAAGTGTCCCAACAGCTCACCCCCAGACGCAGGGAATAAACTACCAATCACAGCACATATGGAGCTAACATTCTAAAATGATTCCTACTGAAGTGACTTCATCAATCACAAGGTATCTTGGATTTAACTGGCAGGACTTACATTGTAGCACCTCAACACGGATCTTCGTATGTTTGAGGAAGCGGCACACGTCATCCAAGTGGGGTATGTTGTGCTCGCTGTACCCGCAGTGCCTCTCCAGCAGGGTCAGCACCTCCGTGTGCTCTCTGCAGTCGTGCGTCGGGTACAGGCTCTTCAGCATGCTGTAACCTTCTCTCCTGCGCCCACCAGAAAGACAAGTTCAAGGTCACATAGACATGCAGAGGCTCCATTGCTGCTCTCAGCTCAAGGGGGGCAGCTTTAAGTAAAGCCACCTAGCATTGGGCTGAGCAAGAAGTACTTCAGAGAAGTGCAGGGGTGCTGGGACTATGAGGGGATGAGGTGGGATGAGGTTAGTGAATATGTCACTGTGCTTCAGTGATATACATATTGTAGGCTTAGTATTAAGAACGAACATGGATAGTGCAGATCAGTGGTCCTTTTGAAGGGAGAACACTCCAGGATGTGGTAGCAAATATATCAGTCGATGATAGGACTGCCACGTCATGATCCCACTTTCAGCACTGCACAGACGAATAATGCCTTGGCTTCTTTCCAGAATTGCGCTATCAACAACGTATACATGAACACAGAAAATCTACGAGTTAATGTATGAACAGCCACCAGCGCAGGTCACAAACACAGAGGAATGGCGGCTCTGTGCTGGAGCTCTGTTGTCCGTACTCATGCTCTACTTAGAAACAAGCGCGCTCGCCTCGCGCAAGTAGGGGGTTGGGGGCAGTGTGGCCAAGAGCAGGCAGCGTTTCCCTTGCGGGAGCGAGCGCGATAATTGCTACCATATGGCGCCGCTCGCTCCCACAAGGGAATCGCCAGACGTGCACGCGTTGCCTTTGGAAGCAATGCAACGCGTGCACGTTTTTGCCTGCAAAGCTGTGCCGATGACTAAAGGTCTCTTTCCTATGCAGCTCATGCGCGCTGGGTAGGCGAGACCTAAAAACGACACCATCCTCTGTCCGAAGAAGCAGCCAGGCCACTAATTGAAGACACACTAGGCATCCGTTGTTGGGCCATCAGTAACCGGTTTTATTCAAGCCCTGATTCCCAGGACAGTTAGCAGCTACACAAACTTGAGAACGAAGCATCAACTACCCAACAAGCAAGAAGAGTCCACAACCGTGGCAATGTTGGGAAGGTAACCTGAGACTAGCACCTTCCAACTCCCCTGAAGCACCTTTTGCACTGTTTGGGCCAGCAATCAAGTCTGCACTGGCCCCCCATGCAAAATCACTGACTTTTAAAAGACAATGTTGGTCTTTTAATTGCTATTAAGTAACCACCAAATGCTTTTACACGGTCTTGTGCAAGTTATGTGCACGCACCTCTAGATTTTCTTAAGTGTTCCTACAATTTTAGATGATGCTTTTTGTATTGCAATGGTTTTTAGTAACTATGGAAATGAAATAATTGATTACATTATCAAATATATTATTATACTTATTATCTTTGTATTCGTGCTACAGTATGGAGCACACATGCTAAGTAAACACAAGGTGAAAAAAAATTGCTCCTCATTATTATTTAATCTTTAAGAAGGTGCAAATCCATGTCTACAAGTATTGGTAAATGTGAGTTTGCGTCAAAGTGATTTATAAAAACGTGCATGGTACATGGTTTAGGTAGCATGTACAGAGCACGTATTTTTCATGGTAGACTTTCTTTGTTTCCAGTGCACATCATGATTCCTGTGCCACCTTATTTTCCTCACAGCGGTTCAGACTCCAAAGCTCTGGCCCTATTGGTTGAAGTTTATGATGGCAGTTGTACTTAGGTGAGCCGGAGGTGGAATCCGAAGCCTTGTATATGAAGGATGCTTTGTACAAACTCCACCTGTGGTCTTTTGCATTCATACAACAAACATTGCAATCATTAACCTTGCAGTCAATATTAGGATACCATGGTCTCCATAACCAGGCAGAATGAGAGTTAAGGTCTCATTAAATTACAAACGTAATGTTTGCTCGTAAGGTCTGTCAAACGTTACTTTGGAATTGTTGATTGGTTTGTTATTGTCACACATCCAGCCTCAGAGATTTGATTTTGGAACATTGTTGTGATGGTCATTGTCATCGTACTGTGGTATGGGCTCTCAGGAAACACACTGAAGCAGCAGTAAGTGGGAGTTGTAGGCATGCATTTGGAGAGCGTTATCACCCAGGTTCAGCGTTTGAGTGAGAGTGCAAGGGACAGTATTACTTCACAAACCCTTTAGAATAATGCAATAAAACAGCACGGGGGGATTCTTGTGATGGTGTTTTGCAATTCATCTTGCTTACAATAGCATTACTGTGTACTACCGACCAGCAGTTACAGTGGATGGACATTTGGATGAGTGTAGATGTGGCACCAGAATCACTGATTTTACATGCATTTTTTATATGATCAAAGTGTGTTTCCTCCATTGAGAAGGTGATAGTCTTACTCCAGCATCTGGATTGTTCATGCAAATGCTAATTGTGCTGTTTGGCTAAATCTCTGTTCCTTTTTTACAGAAGTGGCAGCAACATTTAAAAGTAATGTGTTACAAGGAACTTGTGTTCATGCTATTCTTGTGTGATGTGAAATGTATTGCTGTATATTTCTCTTGACCTAATAAAGCTGGCTGAGACATCAGCGTTCTGTGCTTCATTTCTGTTTACCACTCTGAGATGCTGAATGGCTGAGTGTGAGCGAACAGGGGTGACAGGGGGTTGTGTTATTTGCGCCACAGAGTGAGTGTTACTCACAGTCACAGGAGCTGCTGGGCTCCAGCTCCAGTTTTAGGGCCTTTTTTATGGCCAAGTCGCGCAGTGCAGTGCAACAAGGAACCTTGCTGCGCTGCGTGACAGGGAAAGGGCGTATTTAGGTCAATACGGAGCATTCCTGTCCTTTCCCTAGTGCACTTTTGGCAGTCTATCGGCAATGTAGGCACTCTTCCACCATGGTGTTCAAAGAGGATTTTTATTTGTGTAGAAAGAGACACCTTCCTGTACAAAAAACAATCCTGGGAGGCATATTCCTCTTTCTATGTGTGCTGCGGAATTCAGCACACATAGAAAAAGGAAGAGACAAGGAGAAATAGAGATATTTCTCCTTGTTACGCCTCCCCTGAGAAGTTGTGAGATTTTGGTGAATGCTCTGGTTAACAAGTTGTTGTAAATCTGGGAATGCGTCAAAACCCATGGGAATTACAAGGAAACCCACACGCAATGCCCATGGAACGTCTTCCCAGGACAGAGTATTGCAATGCAGCAATTTGTATTGCGTTGCATTACTCCAGATTTTTGGAGCCACATAAAGTGGCTTTGTGTGGGTTCTAAGGTTTGTGTGGGTCTTAAGGTTTGTTTCGCTCTTGCACCATGTTGTGTGCTACTGGAGTGATAGAAACTGGGTTATAAATATGGGCGTTAGTTTTTCCTCCACTGTTTTGTCAGAAAGCCTTTTAATCATAGTGCGAATCATTTTTTGGTCTTCTGGGCAGGACATGCACATCTCATTTCATAGGTGTTTTTTCCATGTGGCTGCACCAGCATGCCCAAAGACAGGACCATCCATGTTCATTGGTGACCTTGCCGTGCCCAGTGGCAGATCCCATGTCTCTCAAAGCTTAGGTAACCTAAGCCTCACTCAATACTCTGCTCATAATCTCTTAAAGGTTTGACCTAAAGGTGGGTGCGCCTTAAACTCTCATAGCCTACTCTTCTTAGGCCCAGCCTTGTGGATACATTGCAGACACTCTTTCACTACAACAGGCTATAGCCCCTTACTTGAACTCTGAACTTTCGAAAAAATTACCTGCTTTGTTACTTAATAAATGCCTGCTCCCTGCGCAAACACAGCCTTAATAGCCATTATTTTATAACCTAACATAAAGCTGATGTGGACTTCCTCACAGAGACATGTTTTAAAGACCACTTGGTGACAGACATCAAGCAAGCCATTCAATATGACGTTAGTATATGATTCCAAAACAGACAAAATTGCCGAAGTGGCATGCTTCCTATTATCTATCACCCTCAGTACTCCTGCACCACCTTCAATTTAGAAGATGTCTCCAGCGCTGAGGCCTCATAGTTTAAAATAATGGTTATCCCACAATGTTCCTTTTTCAGGGCACTTATTTATTGACCCTTCGGTACCCAACTTCATTGTCCGAAACTCCTATTTTAAAATTGTCTAATTTTCAAAATTGTCTGATCATTCCAAAACAGACAAAATCGCCGAAGTGGCATGCTTGCTATCATCTATCACCCTGCACCACCTTCAATTTAGAAGACGTCTCTAGCGCTAAGGACCTATAGTTTAAAATATTGGTTAGCCCACAAAGTTTCTTCATTGTCCGAAGCTCCTATTTTAAAATTGTCTGATTTCTAGGGGCCATATTCACAGAACTAACTTAAGGCAAAATCCTAAACTTACTACCATTTGGTACTGCTTTTGGTATTCACAGAATGCACTTACTACTTTTGGTATTCGCAGAATGGATTTACGACTACTAACTTTACGTCCGCACTCGGGCCGGAAGTTCCGGCCCGGAGGCGGGGCTTCTTGCCCGGAGGCGGGGCTTCCGGGCCGGAGGCGGAGCTTCCAGCCCTGAGGTGGAGATTTTGGCCATGGCTAAATCTCCACCACTGGGCCGGAATTTCTGGCCCGAGTGCGGACGTAAAGTTAGTAGTCGTAAATCCATTCTGTGAATACCAAAAGTAGTAAGTGCATTCTGTGAATACCAAAAGTAGTAAGTGCATTCTGTGAATACCATAAGTAGTAAGTTTAGGATTTTGTCTTAAGTTAATTCTGTGAATCGGGCCCTAGGTGTTTCAACATACATGCTTATTTCCTAGCTGACACCTCCTATTCAGCACTTCGGTAGTGCTTGGAGGACCTCATCCTAACTCAGAAGGTATTCATTCCAACCCACAGAGCGGATTACGGTAGAGACTTAATGTTCACAAGTAGAGCAACCCTTATTACAGAAATGGCCACCCTTTTATATGATCAAATCACCTAGGTATTACATTTGTTTTCCTCACAACCCTGCCAGTCTTACTCTTACTCAAAAAAGACAGAATACCTGGATACAAATCAAAATAGACTAGCTGACCACAGCACTGAATGGTAATCTCTTCATCCTCCTCTTTTTTCTTATTTCTGCGTCTATTAGTGAGGAAGTAGTCAAATTCAATGCTTTAATTACTTCAGCTAATGACACTCTAGTTGACTACAGCTCTGAACATTAATCTCTTAATGCTCCTCTTATTTCCCTATTTCTGAGTTTATTATGGAGGAGGTAGCCAAATTCAATGCTTCAATTTCTTCAGATATTGACACTCTAGCTGACTGCTAACTGTGGTCAGCAAGAGTGTCAAGTCCCTTAATCCTCCCCTTATTTCCTTATTTCTAAATATATTACTAAGAAAGTAGCCAAATTCAGAGTCTAATATTAAGGAAGTAGCCAAATAAAATGCTTGATTTCCTTCAGGTGTTGACACTCTAACTCTGCTAAGGAAATTGAGCTCAGCACACAAATCCCTTTCATTGCCATGTTATACTCACACCCTCAGTGGAGAAAAATAGAAAAGCAAAATACTTGAAAGAAGCTGGAGAAAAAGATATTTTCTTGAGGCAAAACCGTATTATTTGGCAACTAAATCAAATACTCATTAAGCTCACACAAGCTCAAATCAGGGCTACACAATTCATATGCCTTCGAATTCGACCCCAACCTTTCTCTGCTCTTTCTCTGCTGAAAATCACCCATCATACATGCCCACATATGCTCAATTCCATCACATCTCTTGCAAAGAAGTCCTCAAGGCTCTGTCTGCCTGTCATTCAGAATCATTGGACAACCCTAGTCGCCCTTACATTTAAAAAAAGCTATTGATATCATGGCTCCCTATCACTGTCAAGCTTCACTTATCCTGCTTGACGTCTCTTTGGCCTTAGATATGGTCTCCCACCCAATGTTGATCCAATGTCTGCAATCACTGAGATGCTAAGACCTAGCCATAAGGTGGCTTGCTTCTTTTCTTTCAAAGAGATCCCAATCAATTCTGTTCTCTACTTTTCAATCTGCCTCCCATCCAACATATTGCAGAGTACAGCAGGGATCTGCTATTAGCCTCATGTTATTCAATCTATATATTTTGCCCTTCTGGTACACCTAGTAAGATGTTTTGACTTCTCCATATTAACAAGTGCTGACAACACTCTGTTAATTGTCAACATTGGAGACAACATTGCCACAACTCAATCTAAATTAAAACACTGTCTCTCGGTGGTTACTGCATGGATGCAGAATTGCTGCCTCAAGCTTAATTACAACAAGACCAAACTACTGATTTCTGGTAAAATCCGATAAGCTAATGATTCTCTCTAGTGGCTCTCAGAACTTTGCCATAAACCCAATCCCAGTCAGGTTATGAGTCAACATTGATCAGGGTCTGTCTTTTAAGTCCAAGATAGCCTTGGTCACAGGCTCCTATGTTGTATTGTTAAAATCCCTCTACAAATTGCTGGATTTCCTCCCTCTTTCCACACTGAAAACCATTGTTCATTCCCTCATTACAGCAGATCTAGATTACGGGACCTGCCAATGTTTGGGTCTTCCCAAATACCCTGCTTCATGTTTGTAAGCTGTTCTGAATGCAACTTCAAGAACATTTCTGAAATGATCTAGACCTGCACTAGTGTCCCTTTATCTTAAATCCTTACATTGCGTTTGAGCACGAAATCAAAGCAAATGCAACGTACTCTGTATAGGATTCAGAGCATTAGCTAAAACTGGCCATAAGTTCCTCCAAAACATGGTTCAACCCTATAAGCCTAGGAAAATGCTCAGATAAGAGACAGCACATCTTCTTAAACTTTCCAGGATCTACATCTCCAGACTGAGTGATAGAACATTTCTCTAGCTGGTTGTTAAGCTCTGGAACTCCCACCCGACTGAAACTTGTGGATCCTACTCTGATCAGCTCTTTTTCAAACAATTAAAAACTTGTCTGTTGACTCAGCATTAACTTTCTTCTCACCCTGTGGTTCGAAAGTGCTGGGACTCCCTGTACAGAGTAACTGACTGCACTTAACAAGTCGCTCACTCATTCATTCATTAGTTCATTTGTCTCTAGATTTAAGGATATGATTTCCTTTGCTTTTCTGAACTGAAGGCAAAAATGAGAAAGTGGGTAGTCCTGTGCCCACATTACTTACAAGGTGCACTGTTGCTGTTTTTGATGCAGTGCAATTTTGTGCATTGGGTGCAGACTGGGGAAGTGTGCCCTCTTACAGTAAATGTGCTGCCCCCAGCGCCCCATCAAACTCGAGCTTCCACTGGGTGCAAGAAATTAGTGAAAGTCGTACGAGTCATTTGAAGCCACAGGTTTGCCTTTCATTTTCCAGGTGACATCCCAGCCTGCATTTAAAACAGGGGCAGAGATCCCCCTATGGATTCGTGCAATGTTGCAGCACCCACCTGAAAGGGTGTGTCTCAGGAATCCCTGGCATCCCATTTACCTCATTTTTGCTCTGTGCCCACCATGTAATACGACACAGGCAGTGTGCTTCCTCACTGTGCATGCATCTGTGCCACCCAATGTAATATCAAAGTGCCCCGAATGCCCACAAGGCTGGCACACAAGCCCTGCAAGCCCCATGGCACTTCGTGTAATATATCCATTGGTTGGCTCTCTATGGCATTGGATATTTGTAAAAGACAACAACTGCCCATTTTACCATGAGACCCTTGGGTCAGTACCAACAAGAAAAACAATGGTTCTCATTGGACTCATTTAAAATTGGAAATTGCATTAGGTAGTTAACTAGTTCCTACAAAGAATGCTTACGCCATCCAATAGATCATATAAGCAGAAACATTCCACATTTGAACCTGTGCTTGGCAATTTTTGACTTCCACCTACCTACACTTATCAGGATGGGAGTATTAACTGACATAGCCTGAACATCCCAAAAACACAGGGTTGGAATGAGGTACAAGCAGACAAAACAGTTTTACAAGGACAGGGTGTGGACTCCCTCAATAAAATGTAATTGAGACAAGGTGTTGGAAACCACTGAAACTGTTTTGCCTGGGGGTTTTCAGATCCCACAAATAGAGGATATATTCTCTCCTACAATAGGAACCACTGGACAATCAGATGTCCCTAGAATGCCAGCCCAAAAATTAGTTGTGGGTCCCTCAATATTGATGCCTCTGGATTGGGTGTGAAAATGGTGGCAACTTCTGCTGCAGGAAGGATGGAAGGGATGTAGACAGCCGACGGTGGGATGTCTTCTAATAAGGCATCAACAGCGTTGTTGCTGCAATCTTTTAAAAAGGGGCATAACCTTTTATGGTGACTGTGGGCCTGATTTATGGTTTTGCAGATGGTGTAATCTCCGTTGGCATGGTGGAGAGCTTAATGTCTGCCAGTCTGAGACTACTCCACCTGTCAAATTTAGAAATAATGGCCAAGCTGGTGGTCATTTCTAAAGCACTGGCAGGAACAGCAATCACATCGATTTCTGTCATTGTTTTTTTAAGTTGGGTGCATGGCTCCGTCAGCAAGATGGAGCCTTACATCAAACTGTTTTCTTTTTTATTTTCCAAAAGAAAATCCAGAAGCAGGATTTCCTTTTTAAAAAGAAAATGCTCTCCATGCCATGGGAGTTATCATTTAGCAGATTTCACTGCCCATTATCACCAGAGTTTTACTGCTGGTGGCAGTCAGCGAAAAGCGATCTCTAATTCCACCCATCTAAATTAGGTTGTCGGAATAAGAGGTCTGCCTCTGACAGCCTTTACTCCGTATGGTCGTCTGAGGGGTTTAATAATGGGACAATTGGAGTCGTGTCTGCTCTGATTAAACCTATGGTCTGCCTTCCTCTAACTTGGGAAGAAAGGCCAAAGTCTTGGCAGTTTGGACACTCCATCGCCATTGAGAGGGAGTACCCATGTCACCAGGATTTAAATCAGGACCTCTATTCTACTTTTTCAATCAGTACTAATGAGTACTACTGAGAGGAAGAAAGGGTATTGGGTAGCAGACATATTTCAGTTCTTAACCCCTTCGCCGCGGGGGTAATTCCCCCACGGCACGGGGGGGGCACGGCGCCACGGTGCTCGTGACGAGCCCAGCTCGTCATGAGGCACAGTGGAGCTGTGCTCATGACGAGCTGGGCTTGTCATGACTCCGCCCACTGATTGATTCTCCCGCACAGGCGGGGAAACAATTGCGCGTGGGAGTGCAGTGGCCGTTTTGACAAGCCCAGCTCGTCATGAGCATAGCTCCACTGTGCCTCATGACGAGCTGGGCTCATCATAAGCATGGAAGGGGTTAAACCGTTAAGTCACAGGTATATTCTGTCATGGCTACTACATTTTGAAGCCATCTGCCTGCACTTATGCACCTTTGCAAACAGCTCTTGCCCTTCAGACAAGGCTAAAAACCAATCTTTATTCTTTTTAGACTAGGGCCTACTCGTACCTGTTCTCTCTGCGCCAGAGCACCTTTTAGGTGACAGAGAGCCCTAGAAAAGACATTTACATTGCATTACAATAGTTTCTCATGCATGAGTTGGTATAGATAAGGTACTCTGCAATTACATTTTTAAACAATGTTCACAAGCATTAGTCTGTACGAACAGCAATCCGAATATGTGACAGACCCTTTGATAATATGACAGATCCCTGTCACATATTACCATTTGAGAAGACATGCTGCTTAAAAGGAAGCATAATTGCACCGCAGCATTGGAAAGACCTCATCTCCCAATTAATGCACCACTGGTATTTTCAAATCCAAATCCCACCACAGTCCTTAAACAAATCTCACAATGCACAGAATTACCCGTCACTCTATGTTGTTTTTGCGCTGCTTTGAGCTGTTCAAAAAACAACACAGGGACGGAAGGAATCTGATGAGTTTATCATGCCACCAATGGCCAATTATAAGGAACACCACTCAAAAGGGGAGTAATAGAAAGGTTGAATATTTCTTGGCATTAGTTCTGAAGAAAATATGCTTTCTTTTCTTTCACATAACAGAAGAATGCACTCTATACAACTAAAGATACATGCCTATATTGCAAACTGCTTAACTATAGTGCAGTCATAACAGTGTAGCAGCCAGTGCTTAATTTGTAGAAGAATAAGTGCCGGGGCTCTCGTCGGAGGCCACTTTAGCGTGTACCACACATTGCCCCTGCTATGCTGCCAATGACAGTACAAACACAGCTACTAACCATCACACTCTTCAAGCGTGACAATTCATACTATTCCAGGCCCCTAAAGCTATAAGTATGGCTTGGGAAGCAGGTATTAAATGTAAATGTATTTGTAAATGTAAATGTAAACTAAACTAACAATGTAAATGTAAACTGAACTAATAAGTAGCTGTTGCAATCATACCCGAATTAGCCTGTCCGGTCATGTGACAGACTAACATAAACCCCGGTGATGGCAATTAGGTACCCGTACCGAGCACCGGAAACCACAGGTTCAAATTAAGCACGGAGTACAAGCCTTTTCAAGTTAAACTAAGGTCAGATACCCCTCACAGAGTCAGTTGCCACAGACGAGGATTTCCATTTGAAGACTCCTGTCCCTAATATCAAGCTTTCCAACATGCCCCAACCACCGTCCTACATGTGGGAAAGCGTCTGGTACATGCTGTTCACACAACCTTTGTCACACTGTCCAAATACACCTGCACATGGAAACAGACAAGGAAACACATCATGGCACAGTGATGTTGGAAAAACTCTGAGATACCTGAAAGAGGCTGATGGTTAATAAATGTCCTCTTATAAAACCGAGCAATAAACAACTAATGTTTATTTCTAAATCGAAGTTGCCATCTTGAAAATATCCAACCACCATTAATAAGCAGATGTCAAAACCCTATACTGAAAATCTTATAGTATTGTTTACAACTTATATGTCGGTTGACAAGTAAATCAGTGAAGACCTCCACAGGCCCACTCTGCTCCAACGCAGCATGACGGTCAGAGCTGCTAACTTTGGAGCTGGGGAGCCAGGTTCGATTCTGGGCGTTGGCTTAGCATGAGGTGATTCCGGACAAATAAATCCTTTAATCTCCCCGTGCCTACCAAAAACGAACAAACAAATAAAAATGAATGTGTCCTTGTGTAATGTAACTGGTGCTCATGTAAAGCTCTCCAACAGCTACGGGTCGAGTTCGCGCTATTTAGATCTGCAGAAAAAAAGACATCTTAGTAGCACCAAGAACCCAGGTCAAACAGGATTACTTTAGAAGCCATCCCAGAGTAATTGGATGATCATCCAACTACGATAGAAGTCATTTTCACATTTTCAGACATCATCAAGCTCTTGAAGTCATCAGCAGAGTTCGGAAACTTAAGCTTGATGATTCAAGGATGACTTGAACTTGAGTATCTGATGACTTTACAAGGTGTGACTATTACTGATGACTTCAGGAGGATTTAAAAATGAGTATCTGATGACTTCAAAAGGTGTGACTATTCCTGATAATTTAAGGAGGATTTCAAAATGAGTAGCAGATGACTTCACAAGGTGTGACTATTCCTGATGGGAGGCGGGGCGTCCGTGCGGCCTGAGCATCGGTTGTGATATCGGCGGCGCATGCTCACCGGGCCTGTTCCCTCTGGTGTTAGGATGGTGTCGTGCCGGTGAGCTGCGACCTATTGCGCCGCGAGGGAGGCCTTGGACCGCAACTTCTTCATCTGCGGCCCGCGGCTGTCAGCGGCCGTGCCGCAGGCACTCCAGGGCCCAGACGGGTGAACACTGTGCGGGCGCCCGAGCGGCCGGTAAGAGCGGCGCTGCGGACTTACAGCTGTGTCTGCATCTGCTAAAGGGGGAGGTGATGTGGTGTGAGTGCAGCAAGGAGTGAGCCACATCAGCCTCAGGATCTGTCCTCATTAAAGAGAGCGGTATTGTGGTGATACAGCGGCAAGAAGGGAGCCCAGCGCCGACTGAGAGGGAGGGGAGTACCCAGGCTAAATACTGCCTTGCGGGGAAGACGTCCTGTGGCTCCGTGCAGGAGGACAGCATGGGGCCAGGACTGCCACATGGCTGAGCTGTGAAGGCCCTTGAAACCCACGACCAAGGGCAACTGCAGTCTGTTTCTGCCTTGTGACCTGCGCCATATTTACTGAGGGGCTCTCTGGCTGGACCCACTGTTCTAAATCCCTGTAGATGCCTGTATGTACCACAGGAGAACGCTGACTCCTGCCAAGAAGCTCCTGGGGGTGGACCCCCTTTTCGTACCTCTGGAGAGACCTTGGCGCGCAATAAAATCTACCCTGGTGCTGGGGTGTTCGGGACGTATGCTACCAGTTACTTGCAATCCTGCTGTTTATGGGCTGTGTCGCGCAGCGGAACTGAGTCTGGTGCTTCCATGACTACTACCACATAAAATACTACCTACCCACCGTAGGTAGGTGGGACACGGTGGGACTTGCACACATTATGGCGGGGGGTCGTGGCTCGAAGGCAGCGCTCCAGACCAAATTGTCAACATATGCATGGGAGGGAGGCCCCGGAGTGAGCCCCAAAGGAACCCAACATACATCCGATAAACCTGAGCCTAGTGGGAAGCACAAGAAGCCAACTCTGCAGGATACTCTTGAAGCCATTACCAGTGTTCAAACGTCCTTGGAGTCGCACATTGGCACAGTATCCACTGAGGTGTCTCTAATCATAGAGGATATGCGCTCAATGAACACACGCTTAAAGGATGTTTAAATCAAGGTGACCTCCCTGGTGGAAGACACGTCAACGCTACAGAAGCGCAGTTGGATGACTATGAAGGGCGCTCCAGGTGCAACAACGTCCGCATAATTGGGGTGCCCGAACGTGCGGAGGGGCCATCAGTGGACCTCTTCGTGGAGGATTTGATCACTACCTACCTTAAGCCACGGGAACTTTCCAACTTCTTCTCCGTGGAACAAGCGCACCGGGTGCCCGGCGGCCGTCCAAGGCCTGGGGCCTTCTCGCCAGGATTTTCAATTTCCGCGACAGGGATGTTATCCTGCAATGTGCCCGCTCCGCCCATGGAATTCCAGAATAGCCGCATCACCTTTTTCCCGGACTTCACTCTCAAGGTGCAGCAACAACGACGAAGCTTCTTGGAAGTGAAAAAAGTGCTTCGCGACAAGGACTTGAAATATGCTATGATGTTCCTGGCCAAGTTGAGGGTGGAGTCGGAGGGGAAGACCTGGTTCTTCACCACCCCGGAGGAGACTTGGGACTGGCTTCAGGGCTGGCGTACAGCGGGCCGCCGCAACATTCACGCTCAGGGTGGGAGGATGGACAGAGACACCGAGCCTCTGGTGGTGGCTCGCCCATGCAGGACTTGACCGAAACGGCGGGGGGTGCCAAAATAACTGGACTGTATGTTTTTTTATTTTTTTATTTTCTCTTTTGCAGTTGGAATGGTTCACACATACGACGGGCTGTGGGGAAAGTGCTGTATTAGCCACCTGCATCAGACTTTGTTGTCTCAGGTTGGACTGTCATAGGGGGCGTGGTTGGGCTGCTGTCCCCGAATTTGGCCCATTTTTTCGTTAACTGAAAGGGTGTCTTTGGGTTTGTTTTAGGCCCTGGCTGATGCTCCTTGTATGCATATACTTTACTATTCATGTTGATGTTGGTACAGTAAAATGTCTTTACAAAAATGCTCGGGGTGGCTGCACGAACCCGTGAGTTTTTGAAGGGTGGGTGATAGGCACTCTGCTAGTTTGGGGGGCGGGAGGTGTTGCTTCTGCCGAGCAGGGTTGGGGGTTTGGGGGTTGAACGTGGGGTCTGTAGGGTGGGTGGGGGGATTGTAATTGTGTTTTGATTTCGGAATTGTTATTGTATAAGTTGGTCATTTTTGTGTTCCTTTTGTTTTGACATGTCACTTTCGATTGGTTTAGTGAGCAGGACTCGACTGACGAGATGCTTGTAGTGTTCTCATTGGCAACAGTACTCAAGAAGGCAGGGACGTCCTTCCCCTTCTCCCCCTTGATGTGCCCCTCAGCGGGGTACCTTGTATTTACGACATCGGGCGATGGGTACCACGCATAGACAGAAACTTAACCTGTTATCTCTAATTCTTGAAGCGACATTCACCTGATATCATCCTTTTGGAGACCCATTTGTTAGGTAATGGTTGTAAGGCCCTGTCTCGGTGGGGATTCCAGCTGGCTGCCCATTCTGCCTTTGGTTCTGGCTTTTGAGGGGTGGGCATCTTGGTTCGCAGGTCCTTCCCATTGATTGTTAACAACGTCCACACGGACCCCCTGGGCAGGTTCGTAGCAGTGTCCGGGGTGTGGGAGGGGGCTGCCCTTAATCTGGTATCTGTGTATATCCCGCCAGGCCTACACACACAGACCTTTATAGATCTTGGTGATCTTCTCCTGAATCTACCGGACGGGAGATTGTTGATTGGGGGAGATTTTAATTCCATTGTTTCCGATTCCCTTGATCGCTGGCCCCGAAAACACCTGCCGACATCCCGTAAACGCATACATGGCTTTTTGGGGGCCATGGGCCTGGTGGATGTCTGGAGATATAAACAAAGTAGGTCGCACACTGCTCGTCATACCAGCAAATAGCCCCATAGAACTCTGGATAATGTAGTAGCAACGGTGAGTACGCCTATGCCACGAGTATGTCACTATAATGCCATCCCTGGACACGTGTTTCAGGGTAATTGCCTCTTGTCAGCAGGGAGCAGGTAGGTATGTGGGGTGCCAAGTAGACTGCCAAAATATTAAAGGTAAAATACCTCTCACGGCGCGCAGGTGCGGAACCAAGGCTCGTCAGCCCAAATCGCGCGAGGGAGCTTAAATACATAAACAAAGTAGGTCGCACACTGCTCGTCATACCAGCAAATAGCCCCATAGAACTCTGGATAATGTAGTAGCAACGGTGAGTACGCCTATGCCACGAGTATGTCACTAAAATGCCATCCCTGGACACGTGTTTTGAGGTAATTGCCTCTCGTCAGCAGGGAGCAGGTAGATATGTGGGGTGCCAAGTAGACTGCCAAAATATTAAAGGTAAAATACCTCTCACGGCGCGCAGGTGCGGAACCAAGGCTCGTCAGCCCAAATCGCTCGAGGGAGCTTAAATACATAAACAAAGTAGGTCGCACACTGCTCGTCATACCAGCAAATAGCCCCATAGAACTCTGGATAATGTAGTAGCAACGGTGAGTACGCCTATGCCACGAGTATGTCACTATAATGCCATCCCTGGACACGTGTTTCGAGGTAATTGCCTCTCGTCAGCAGGGAGCAGGTAGGTATGTGGGGTGCCAAGTAGACTGCCAAAATATTAAAGGTAAAATACCTCTCCCGGCGCGCAGGTGCGGAACCAAGGCTCATCAGCCCAAATCACTCGAGGGAGCTTAAATACATAAACAAAGTAGGTCGTACACTGCTCGTCATACCAGCAAATAGCCCCATAGAACTCTGGATAATGTAGTAGCAATGGTGAGTACGCCTATGCCACGAGTATGTCACTATAATGCCATGCCTGGACACGTGTTTCGAGGTAATTGCCTCTCGTCAGCAGGGAGCAGGTAGGTATGTGGGGTGCCAAGTAGACTGCCAAAATATTAAAGGTAAAATACCTCTCACGGCGCGCAGGTGCGGAACCAAGGCTCGTCAGCCCAAATCGCTCGAGGGAGCTTAAATACATAAACAAAGTAGGTCGCACACTGCTCGTCATACCAGCAAATAGCCCCATAGAACTCTGGATAATGTAGTAGCAACGGTGAGTACGCCTATGCCACAAGTATGTCACTATAATGCCATCCCTGGACACGTGTTTCGAGGTAATTGCCTCTCGTCAGCAGGGAGCAGGTAGGTATGTGGGGTGCCAAGTAGACTGCCAAAATATTAAAGGTAAAATACCTCTCACGGCGCGCAGGTGCGGAACCAAGGCTCGTCAGCCCAAATCGCTCAAAGGAGCTTAAATACATAAACAAAGTAGGTCGCACACTGCTCGTCATACTAGCAAATAGCCCCATAGAACTCTGGATAATGTAGTAGCAACGGTGAGTACGCCTATGCCACGAGTATGTCACTATAATGCCATCCCTGGACACGTGTTTCGAGGTAATTGCCTCTCGTCAGCAGGGAGCAGGTAGGTATGTGGGGTGCCAAGTAGACTGCCAAAATATTAAAGGTAAAATACCTCTCACGGCGCGCAGGTGCGGAACCAAGGCTCGTCAGCCCAAATCGCTCGAGGGAGCTTAAATACATAAACAAAGTAGGTCGCACACTGCTCGTCATACCAGCAAATAGCCCCATAGAACTCTGGATAATGTAGTAGCAACGGTGAGTACGCCTATGCCACGAGTATGTCACTATAATGCCATCCCTGGACACGTGTTTCAAGGTAATTGCCTCTCGTCAGCAGGGAGCAGGTAGGTATGTGGGGTGCCAAGTAGACTGCCAAAATATTAAAGGTAAAATACCTCTCACTTGCGCGCAGGTGTAGAACCAAGGCTCGTCAGCCCAAATCGCTCGAGGGAGCTTAAATACATAAACAAGGTAGGTCACACACTGCTCGTCATACCAGCAAATAGCCCCATAGAACTCTGGATAATGTAGTAGCAACGGTGAGTACGCCTATGCCACGAGTATGTCACTATAATGCCATCCCTGGACACGTGTTTCGAGGTAATTGCCTCTCGTCAGCAGGGAGCAGGTAGGTATGTGGGGTGCCAAGAAGACTGCCAAGATATTAAAGGTAAAATACCTCTCACGGCGCGCAGGTGCGGAACCAAGGCTCGTCAGCCCAAATCGCTCGAGGGAGCTTAAATGCATAAACAAAGTAGGTCGCACACTGCTTGTCATACCAGCAAATAGCCCCATAGAACTCTGGATAATGTAGTAGCAACGGTGAGTACGCCTATGCCACGAGTATGTCACTATATTGCCATCCCTGGACACGTGTTTCGAGGTAATTGCCTCTCGTCAGCAGGGAGCAGGTGGGTATGTGGGGTGCCAAGTAGACTGCCAAAATATTAAAGGTAAAATACCTCTCACGGCGCGCAGGTGCGGAACCAAGGCTCGTCAGCCCAAATCGCTCGAGGGAGCTTAAATACATAAACAAAGTAGGTCGCACACTGCTCGTCATACCAGCAAATAGCCCCATAGAACTCTGGATAATGTAGTAGCAACGGTGAGTACGCCTATGCCACGAGAATGTCACTATAATGCCATCCCTGGACACGTGTTTCGAGGTAATTGCCTCTCGTCAGCAGGGAGCAGGTAGGTATGTGGGGTGCCAAGTAGACTGCCAAAATATTAAAGGTAAAATACCTCTCACGGCGCGCAGGTGCGGAACCAAGGCTCGTCAGCCCAAATCGCTCGAGGGAGCTTAAATACATAAACAAAGTAGGTCGCACACTGCTCGTCATACCAGCAAGTAGCCCCATAGAACTCTGGATAATGTAGTAGCAACGGTGAGTACGCCTATGCCACGAGTATGTCACTATAATGCCATCCCTGGACACGTGTTTCGAGGTAATTGCCTCTCGTCAGCAGGGAGCAGGTAGGTATGTGGGGTGCCAAGTAGACTGCCAAAATATTAAAGGTAAAATACCTCTCACGGCGCGCAGGTGCGGAACCAAGGCTCGTCAGCCCAAATCGCTCGAGGGAGCTTAAATACATAAACAAAGTAGGTCGCACACTGCTCGTCATACCAGCAAATAGCCCCATAGAACTCTGGATAATGTAGTAGCAACGGTGAGTACGCCTATGCCACGAGTATGTCACTATAATGCCATCCCTGGACACGTGTTTCGAGGTAATTGCCTCTCGTCAGCAGGGAGCAGGTGGGTATGTGGGGTGCCAAGTAGACTGCCAAAATATTAAAGGTAAAATACCTCTCACGGCGCGCAGGTGCGGAACCAAGGCTCGTCAGCCCAAATCGCTCGAGGGAGCTTAAATACATAAACAAAGTAGGTCGCACACTGCTCGTCATACCAGCAAATAGCCCCATAGAACTCTGGATAATGTAGTAGCAACGGTGAGTACGCCTATGCCACGAGTATGTCACTATAATGCCATCCCTGGACACGTGTTTCGAGGTAATTGCCTCTCGTCAGCAGGGAGCAGGTAGGTATGTGGGGTGCCAAGTAGACTGCCAAAATATTAAAGGTAAAATACCTCTCACGGCGCGCAGGTGCGGAACCAAGGCTCGTCAGCCCAAATCGCTCGAGGGAGCTTAAATACATAAACAAAGTAGGTCGCACACTGCTCGTCATACCAGCAAATAGCTCCATAGAACTCTGGATAATATAGTAGCAACGGTGAGTACGCCTATGCCACGAATATGTCACTATAGTGCGACCTACTCTGTTTTTGGATGTCTGGAGATACTTACATCCCAGTGAGCTCCAGTACACCCATCTCTCGGGGCCCCATCGCAGCATGTCACGAATAGATTATGTACTCACACTCATGAACCAGATCCTTAATGTCAAAGAGATTCAGCACTTGGCTAGGGGGATTTCGGATCATTCACCTGTGCTGTGCAGGGTGGAAGTGGAGGAACCCATGGCCGGCCGCGTGGCACCGCTTAACCCCTGGTATCTCACTATTCCCTCAGTTAAGGATAAAGTATTGGGCGAAACCAACATCTATTATCAGTTGAATCAGGATTCAGTCAGTTTGTCCGTTTCCCTTTGGGAAGCTTATAAAACTGTAATTCGGGGGCTAGTGTTGGGACAGATTGCTGGACAACGCAAGGAAAAAGCCGCAAGCATGGTGCGATTAGAGGGGGAGGTCTTGGAACGCGCAGTTCGTACACAGGACTCGGAGGAATTGCGTCCCAGGCTCCATACTAAGATGAAAGAATTTTCTGATGCGGCCACTGACCTGGCCAAGGCACAATACAGGGCGACTCTCAGCAGAATTTATGATGTTGGCGATAAGGCAGGCAAACTGCTGGCATGGTTGGATCGTAGAGAGGAGACGAGGCGAGTGGTGGTGGAAAGTGGCACCGACCAGCACTCCCGCATTACCGCACCGCAAGACATTGCGGATGCGTTTGGGCAACACTACCGCTCCCTATATACTTCTAGTACGATCTATTCAGATGAGGATGCTTTATCTCTACTCCGCGATATAGACATGCCAACACTTACTGCAGAGGACAGCTCCGATCTGGAGTGTGACCTAACTATGACCGAAGTGGAGAAGGCCATCCATGACTTACGGGGTGAAGAAAGCATTGGGTCCCAACAGGATCCCCTTAGAATTATTTAAGCTGACGGCAAATGTAAATGCCCCTTATCTTACTGTCATGTACCAGGAGAGTAAAGAGATTGGAATCCTTCCTGAAGGCCATAGACTGGCCACCATCATTGTCATCCAAAAAGTGGGCAAACCTGCAGATCAGTGTTCTTCGTATAGGCCTATTTCGTTGCTCAATTGCGATGCAAAAATCCTTGTGAAAGTCCACGCTACCCGTCTGTTGCAGGTTCTTCCCACGCTGATCCACCCGGATCAGTCCGGGTTTATGCCGGCAAGAAATACATCTCTTAATCTCCGCCGACTACATGGAGTACTATGCAGGGCGGACACTATTAGAGAGGATGCCGTGGTGGTGTTCCTAGATGCCGCATCGGCGTTCGATATCATAGAATGGCCCTACATGTTTGCGGTGCTCCGTAAATTAGGCTTTGGCTCGGAATTTATTAACTGGGTGAGCCTTTTGTATTGCCAACCGCCAGCGCAGGAGGTCATCAACAATCGCAAGTTCCCTGTTTTTCCCTTGGGAGGGGGCACTAGGCAGGGATGTCCCCTGTCACCGCTCCTCTTCGCTTTGGCCTTGGAGCCCCTGGCGGCATGGATTCGGTGGGACCCAGCCATAAGGGGCCTGAGATGGACTCATGGCTGGGAGGACCGCATATTTTTGTACGCGGACGATATCCTGCTTTACCTTGCCTCCCCGGAAAAATCGCTCAACGTGGTGATGGACATATTTCACATCTTTGGTAGATTCGCAAGTTACGGATCAACTGCTCCAAATCTGTGCTCTACGCCCTCAATAGGCAGAAGCCCCGACTTCCCCGGGGTGTCAATTGACGGAGGCCGTGGCAGGGTTCAAATATCTGGGAATCTGGGTATCAAAAGACTTGTCTCAATTTTATGAGACTAAACTCTGGCCTCCGTTATCGTGCCTCAAATCAGATGTCCAGCACTGGAAGTCACTTCCACTAACTCTCCTGGGGCGTGTGGCATTATTTAAAATGATGTCCCTCCCCCGACTTTTATATGCGCTACAGAACACGCCAATACCGGTAGCAACATTGTACTTCAAGGATATAGAGTCTTTGGTGTGGGAATTACTATGGGAGGCTAAGCTCCCCGCATTGCTACGCAGAAACTCATGTTGGGCGGTGTATAGTAAGTCAACATTATCTGCCTGGTCCGACAAAACATGCTGTGCTTTGTGGAAAGAAGCTACCAGGAGTCTGGGTTGGGAGGGCAAACTCACCAGGGCCACACCGCTATGGCACAGTGACCGGCTGGGTCGACTGTCACGGTCCCAGGGATTCAACAAATGGGAAAGCATTGGCATCTCCAGAATTGGGGACCTATGGAAATCGGGCGAGGTCATACCAAGGATATGAAATGGCTAATTCCAAACAGTTTTGGTATCTCTAAATCAGGCATGCATTATTTGCAGTTCTCCCAAAAGGGGCTGACATCCCTGAGTCCTCTCCGCTGGAGGACAGGATTTTGGATGGCGATTTACCAGAGAAGGCTATATCCCTTATATATAGAAAACTCATTAACAACATGCCGGATCCCCTGATACGCCTCAGAGGTAAATGGGACCAGGATGTGGCTGGGTTGGATGACAAGGAGTGGCGGGTTGCAGCGGCATCTCCGCGGGAAGTCGCCATCTCTTCCAGATTCCGTTTGGTCTGTTGGAAATGGCCCTTTTTGCAGGGTCATCCCTAAGCTTTTTGCCTTCCTCCTGGATTTTTCCCCACCTGTTTTTGTTGGCTTTATGACTCTGGGCACTTTACCACTGCTGATCAGTGCTAAAGTGCATATGCTCTCCCTTTGTAAATATGACTATGTGAATTGGTATATCCCTGATTGGCTTATTTGGTTTACCTGTTAGTCCTTAGTAGCGTGGCCTGACTGTGCCCAGGGCTGGTAATCCAAATGCTGCTGGTGGGCCTGCAGCGCTGGTTTGCGCCACCCACATAAGCAGCTTGTAAAGTGTGTCTCAGACCTGCCACTGCAGTGTCTGCGTGCAGTCCTGAACTGCCATCTTGGCTGTGAAGTGCACCCACTTCCCAGCCCCTGAACCTTCCCTTGGCATCCTTTAAGCCACCCTTATGATAGGGTGCATTGTATGTGTAAGGTAGGACATGCTCTGATGTGTGTAGCATGTCCTAGTAGTGAATTACACCCAATTTCGTTTTTCACTACTGTAAGGCTACCTGTTCTCCATATACCAGAATGGGAGGTCTGGGCTATTACATCCTATAGTCCTAACTGACCCACAGAACATGGTAGAAAAACGAATTTAGTATGCCTGAGCTCAGAATATTAAAATACATCTTTTAGTGAAGGTTATTTTTATATTCTGTGTTTGAAACTAACACTTTTAGAGTATAGGTATTTTCTTGTCTAAGCCTTCCAGTGTGCTCTGCTATTATGTGTATTGGCTGTCTGGTTTTGGATGGACAGGGCAGGCTGAGTCAGACCTGGGCTGAATAGAGAGATCTGCCTTGGAGTGAGGGGAGGGGTAGCTCCTGCACTTGAATAGGGCTGTGCCTGGCAAGATGAGTGCTGGCTCCACCTCCCACTGTGCGTCTGAAGGCAGACCCCCTCTTTCTGAAAGGAAGGATGCAGCCTGGTAAACAAAGGGCTCCAGGACTGGGCAGAACTGGTTCTGGCTGGGTTCAGACACTTGCGGCTCCTAAGAACAAAGACTTTGGGGGTATAAATATTTGTGCCCCAACCCCTACAATTTGTATTGCTCCTGGACAACAAGAAGAACCTCTGTCCGTGTAACTACAGGAATCTGCAGGAGAAGGACTGTCCTTGGGCTTGTGTGTTGTTTCTTGGACTGGCCTGCAGTGGTTACTACTGGACTTGGAAGAAGAGGAAAAGGACTTTGAAGGAACTTCTATTTTGTGGCTATAGCAATCACCCAAGGACTAGAAGAGAGCTAGCCTCCTGCAGGAGTCTCAGGAACATCAGACTCCACCACCAGCCTCCTGTTTCCTCCCAGCGAGGATTTCTATCTGCAGGTGAGGCTCCTGTGAGTTCCAGGGCCTCTAGTTCTACTGCTGAGAAAATAGTGCTGGAAATCGTTGCTAACCCCCGTTAGCGGGTCACTGCAGCTGGTGAGCATGAGAAAAATTGTCACTCTGCTGTCGCCGAGCGCTCGCTAACCCCGAAGATTATCGCATCACCCGTCAGCGGGCCTGAAAACGCCTGCTATCCTGAAGATTGTCGCATCACCTGTCTGCGGGCCTGAAAACGCCCGCTATCCCGAAGATTGTCGCATTGCTTGTTAGCGGGCCCCAAAGCGCTCGCTAACCCCAAATCATCGCATCAAGCTCATCGCAGCGCGGACGCCTAGCGTTCGCCATTTTCCCCGCATCGCATCAGGATCGTCACTCCCTCGCGGAATGCCATTTTCTTCCATCGCAGCACGATCGCACATGCAACAGGCTCGGTGCATCATCCTCCCTTAGCGGCAAGGATTTTATCACATCACCGGCTTAGCGTGGAGAAGTTGGTCGCTTTGTCCTGCCCGCAACCCAGCGCATCATCCTCCCTTGCGGTAAGGATTCAACGCATCGCTGGTTAGCGTGAGGAAATTTATCGCTACAACTCCTTAGCGACATTTTTGTTGCTTTGCTACAGAATCCAGATACCTTGTGAGTAAAAGGGTCGCAGAGACCACTGCATTGAACTGAACATCATTTTGTGCACCTTGAACTATTTTTGCAGCATTTTTAAAGTAACCCTATTTTTCTAGTATTGTGGATTTTTACTGTTATTGGTCTTGTGATTAAGGGGCCGATTCACAGAACTAACTTAAGACAAAATCCTAAACTTACTACTTTTGGTATTCACAGAAGTTAGGATTTTGTCTTATGTTAGTTCTATGAATCTGGCCCATAGTCTAAATAAATATACCTATTTTTTATAACTACTTGAGTGGTGTCCATTTGTAGTGTCGCTCATTGTATTACTGTGTATGGTCATAAATGCTTCACACACTGCCTCTGAGATAAGCCTAGCTGCTCGTGCTACGTTACCACAGGGTTGAGCAGGGGTTGTCAAAGGGTGTAGTCTGCCTACTCTAACTTAGGAAGAAGGGTCCCTACTTGGACAGTGGCCAGCCATTGCCAACTAGAGACCCCCATTTCTAACATGGTCCAACTCAAAATCCTTCACAGAACATATTTGTCTGGACCCTCACTGGTCCATATGGGCTATGCCCAAGACACTAATTGTGTCCGGCACTGTGGGCAAGAGGGCACCTTTATTCACACACTGTGGGAATGTGCTACAATACAGAAATACTGGGAAAGGGTGGTACGTATGATGGAGGAGGCGTTAGGACAGCGGATACCATGTAACATCAAATTGATTTTGTTGAACGTCTGGGACCCCACGGACCTCAGAGCTAAGGAGAGAATTTGGGTGGCTCTGGGCTTCATAGTGGCTAAGCGCAATTTTGCACGTCTATGGAGGGCCCTGAACCCACCCAAAATTGGCGACTGGGCTAAGGACATGGAGGGTGTATGGTGACGGAGGTGCCTATTTATGTTTCTAGGGGGTGCCCGACGAAATGGTCACAAATATGGGGGTCATGATACACTTTTCGCGGGGATATATGTGAGCCATCCGGGGGCGGGGAGGAGGATGCTACTGTAATGTTATAATATGTGATTTATGACATTTGGAATGTATTGTGCCATGAGCTATTGCTGTTGTATTAATGTGCCCTACAGACCCTTTGAGCATTACGGTGCCTTATTTGTTTACATGCCTTTTTTCAATAAAAAGATTTATAACGAAAAAAAAAAAAAACAATGATTTGCTGATTACCCCAAGAATATACCTACTATTTTGGTTTCATTTTTGGTCAGAAAGGTCCAACCTGCTGAGTGATTTCAGAATTATTTGCTGATTACTACTCAGTGAACACTATTTAGGTATTAAACGAGTGTTTGTTAAATGCAAATTAGCATACAGTGTGCTTCACAAGACTATGAAAAAAAAGTCACAGCTAAATATGTTGATTCTTTTTATTTTACATCAGTTTTATTTATAATAATCCGTATTAACAAGTATATTGTAATAAAATGGTCAAAACATGTTCATTTTGATTCCACTTGATCAATTGTAGGTAGGGCCAATGGAATTAAGCAGCAATGGAGTATGAAATAATAGGGCATTATTGTCTAAACCTGGGTAAAACAAAGTATGAATTCAAAAAATGCAAATTATTCAGCACGTTTTGTGAAATTGCGAAATTTAGCTACTTGACATTTTAAAAAGGGGTTACAGGCTCTGCGATACTTCAAAGTAATAAAAAAAGAGCAGCTTTGCAGAATTCTGCAGCAGTGAGAAACCATTCATACTATGGCGACTTTTGGTGGGTGGCTGTGGTCTCCAACAGAGACCCTACCTGAAACATGTTTGCTAATAAGATTCTGAGTCTAACATTAAGCACCATCTCCTTCTACTGAGCTAAGTCACATGGTCCTACACCCAGATAGACTTCACCTCAGTCTCCACCTTTTCACTGTCAACTGTCCTACCTTGGAAAACCAAAGGTTGGAACACCCTGAGGCTGGAAAAAATTCCAAGTTACAAATTTCAGGTTAAACGGCTAAAGTTTTGCCATGGTGAACCTGGGAAGCGTCAGCATCTTCACACAGGGTGAAGTTTCCTGCCTTTGTGGGTGGAAGGGTGAATATTCACCTGCCTCTATTTTCATCACATAGAGAGATGGATACAAAGTGCATCCCAGTGCATTAAATAACATTACACCTACTCACTCACCAATTACAAAGCCCTTTACTAATCAAAAGTCAGACCGATTGACTTTCTCACTGCTTGCAATTAATACTGCATTGTCTAAATCATATGTATGTACATGTATATAAGGGAGTGTAACATTTGCGTATTTTTTTTACGATTAATTACACAAAATTATGGCAAAATTGTGTCAATTACTTGAAATGCAACTCCATAATTTTGTACTATGTTGTGCTGTTTTTGGTGCAAGAATGCATTTACACAAATGCACCGTGAGCAACAGCTACTCACGTTCTGTTGTCCACATCCATTTGCAGTCAGTTTTTACCACAAATTGCACGTTCAAGGGTGCATAATGTCATGTAGCAGGAGTAAAATGCAACAAATTACGTAAATTATTGCAACCTAATTTTTACTTTGCCCAGGCTTAGTGTATATATTTGGTATTTGTATAACGCAAACCTGGGCAAAAGAATGAAAGGTAAAAATATTGTCAAAAGATTGCATGGGAGGGAAAGAGAGTTTCTGGCAGTACAAGGCTTTTGTAATTTGTAGAAGACAACATGCCATTATTTAGAGGAAAACAGCAGCCTTTACTGTGCACCTGACCCGTATGAAAATATTCTGACCGTGTTGGCCTGGTATCCTGTTCTAAGTCAGCTCAGTCAGCCCAATGCTTGTCGTAGGGAATTGCAAGTCACTAGTTAGAATTTCTGCACGGTGACTGATTCTTTCATCCTCGTCAGCAAAAACAGGACAAAAATCAGAACCTCGGTTTAATCAACAAGGACAGGTTGAAATAATGGGGAGAGACAATCCAGGTTGCTGTGTGTACTCTATGAGTTGGTCACTCATAATATTAATTGCTTCCGAATGATGTATTCAGTAAAACGTCTAACACCAACAGCAAATCTCATTCTGGAACCATGAACCTACATGGAAGGACAGGGCCCTCAAAACTCCTGTGAAAGCCACAGCGCACAAGGTTCAAAATCTTGAACCCCACTCTCCAGGGCTTCTAGGAACTGTTTGAGGCCACTGAACATGAAGAGTAGTAACCACCCAAATCCAAACAGAACCCAATCTTCATAAAGATGATGTTGATCTTATTTGAAGCACAGTACAGCCAAGCACGGTGGAGCACCTCCTATTGTAACCCCAACCTTTTGACACTTTGATCTCTTCGGTCAGCATTTATTATTATTCCATCTCTACTTGTACGAAAAAGTAGTAAATACTTTTACAAGCAAAAGAGAGAGGTGTACAAGGATATTCTGTTTTGACCAGCTGGATGACGACTAATTTTCAGAGATGTATATCTCACAACACCCAAATCCATAACTTTTTTCTACCCTCCACTTGTAGTACCCACAATTTTTTGTGTTTCCTTTATCTGCTCACTTGAAATTATTTGTTTACTTTATAGGTCAGGTATGTGGCACATGCTGAAAGGAGATGACTACAAATCCTTTACCGGCAGCAGTCTGCATTGATAAGGTGAAACATCCTACAAAATATCAACATCATCAAAAATATTCAATGGATCATTTGCAATACAAAGGGTGAGTTGCTTTATTTTTTCCTCCTTTGGTATATTATATCTGTTCCAATCTGAAAGTATTGTGGATATATTTTATACATATCTTTCTTTTTATGGATTTTAAAACACAATTTATGTCACTGTTAGGAGAGCTATGCCTAGATGTCAGATTACTGCCCACAGACTACCACTTTTTATTTTTACACTATGTCTAAAATAGAATCATGGCGTGTATGTTAATACTAAGTATGGCCATGAGCAGGAGATGGCCCACACCACTCAAAGCATTACCTTGCACTTGAGCAGCATTTGCAATCTGTAGATAAGCTGCCTTGTTTTACAACTTGGGTGTAGGATCCTTTTGGGGACCAGAAATTTGTTGGCAGAGCAGCCACTTAACTAATTGAACACATTCTCTTAAGACTTTATCCTGTCTAACAATTGGGTCAATGTGGGGCTCAGCTAGAAAGGTGTTCTATTCTTTTTTGATGAGCAGGAGATCAAAAAGTGAAATAGTACGCTTTGCAGATTGAGTATATTTGGCTACACCCTCTCAACTAGGAGATTGATCTTCTGAAAATGCTTCTTTCTCTATCACAGTTCAGAAATTGACATTTTCTTTCTCCACCTCCAACATGGCCAATAACTTAATATCACCGGGGCTCCCGTGACCACTCACCATAAGCACACTGTCGGAAGATTATGGTCTTGTTCTATTTTGAAGGCAGCACCCTCTTTGATAAAAGATCCTAATCTATTGTTTTGTTATCTTTCAGAGTTTATGAAATCTGTGTACAAGGCCAAAGGGTGGCCAACCATGAACATCAAAAAGATGCAGTGAGAACTTGCCATAAAGATCTGCCTTGTCAGAAGAGAACTGAAGAAACCAGCAAATCTAGAAGCAAACAACGAAGTGCCAGTTTTTGTTAACCATTTCTTGTCTACTTTTACTATTCTATTTATGGTAGCCTGAGCCCTTTTGGGATCAGATATGTGTTTAAGCTCAATAAAATTGCATTTAGAAGTCATTTTGGATCAATTTTATTTCAACCTGTGTTTTGTTTGAGCTTTTCCCACGGATCAAAATATTAGAAAAAAGTCACACAAATGAAGGCAATCTCTACTGAATATGAGGGAGTACCACAAATTAAAAGCCATATTTTGAATACAAAAGGGGGAGATTTGGAAAATCTCCACGCAGCGCATCACCCCCCCTTTCCAGGCTGCGCTGTGCGACAGGTAGGACGTAGGAGAGGGACATATTTTCAAAGATATGGCTCTCTCCACCCCTTGCGCTGGTGCTGATTTCAGCTGCAGTGCGCCATGCACACACCTTAGTGCTGTAGCGCTAGGGTGTATGCATGGGTATACCATAGGATTTGTACAGGAAGGGTACTCTTCCTGTACAAAATACTATGCTAGTCACAATGCAAAGCTTTTCCCACTTTGCATACGAGCTGCACAGTGCAGCACGCATGCAAAGTCGGAAAAGTATGGAGAAATTAAAGCATTTGTCCTTCCTTGCGCATAGTTTAAATGGGCGCAGTTTCATCACGCTAAACCCAATCTACTGCTTTTAGTAAATTGGGTTTAGCATGAGATGAGGAAATGCCCATGCACCACTCATGGTACACACCCATAGTGCAAAGCAATGCGAAGCATCGAAATGCACTGCTTTGCATTACTTTTCACTTCTTTCCAGTGCTAAACAAGTAGAGCTGGAAAGTTAATTAGGAAAAAAAGATTTTCCATCACTTTTATGACACAAGCACAGTGCAAAATCTTAGTAAATCTCCCCCAAAGTGTGTTGTTTTCTTGCTAATTCCTACTTCCGAGTGTTTAGATTTTAGCTTACTAGTTACTTAGAATTCAATGGACTGCATGAACAAGGTACATCTATTACATTCTAGTACAATTCCCTGTTTTACAGGATGGTACATAGGTCATGCATCTCAGAGTACTTGTTTAGCAACAGATTAATTGATCTAAAGTACTTGGTGGGCCCTGGATTTGAGAGGATGTGGCCATAGAATGTTCTCATGTCATAGAATCTTCAATGAGTATTAAAGCCCTCACTAAATATTAAATCATTCATTAGTTGCCAGCAGCCATCAAAATGTTTCCTTGAATTATCCAGGAGCAATTCACGCTCCCCCTGCAGTTTTCAAGAAGTCATCCTATAGTAAGCCAGACTCACTTGTTAATATCAAGGTACAAAGCATTGCAGAAGTCTAACCAGGAACTAATGAGTGCCAAAGACACTTGTTTACGTGCCCGAAAGGGGATATAAGGAAACACTTTCCTTAAGGACTTCATGATCCAGAAAGGTTGAAACCGTCCGGTTGACCTGCAGGTCTAGCAATAAGTTTTATCGACCAGTACTCCAAGTTTCCTAGCAGAGTCAGTTGAAGTGGGTAAAGCCCACAGCCCATCTGGCCACCACAAGTGGGTCCCAATTGATGGTTGACTACCAAAGATCAAGACCTCCGTCTTGTCTCCATTAATTCTTATGCAGTTCTTGTTCATCCATGTGGCAATAGCCTGCGTACAATTTTTGAAATTGGTAGTGATTGCCTCTGTGACCTCAGAGACAGACACAATTAGTTGTGTATCATCAGCATAGTACAATGCTCAGAGCCGAAAGACCTTATGAGTTTTGGCAGCGGGGAGACATACAAGTTCAATAATTTAGGCTCAGAAAAGAGCCCTGAGGAGCTCCACATGGCCATGCTATGGAGTCGAGCAAAACTGGGTCCACCTTATGAGACCTATCATGCAGAAAAGATGCCAAGAGCGTCAGCACTAGGTTTGTGACCCGCAGTTCTGCAGTCGCTCAACAGGCAGGGTCGGGTAGATGGTGTCAAAGGCTGAGGATGAGTCCATAAAAAGATCAAAGCCGCAGCCTGCCCTAATACAGATTTTACATAGGTGGTGCAAATCTTGATGCAAAATTGCAGTAGCGCAATCTTTGTAATCAACCCTTTAATTCTTCAAATGTGATGTTAAATCAGCAGGTTAGCTGAAGTCAGCACGGGATTAGCTTCTACTCCACCTTGGATGGCCATTTGACAAACTGCAGACTTTCGGCCAATGCTCGAATTTCTAATGCTGTGCGTCACAGTGCTGGAGCCATTCACATTCTGGGGCCTATTGGAGTGTGCAAAGTGTGCAAAGAGACCCACTTAATCATGCAGAGATCAATATCTTAATTCTGATCAAGGCCATCTCCACAAACGGAAGACAGAGAACATTATACAATGCTGACAGTTAAAGACATTAATTATTATTTGCCCTCTGCAAATCGAATTTATTCGGTTTACGCATTCTGAGGAGAGCCAAACTAAACAAGTTAACCTTTACCAGGAAAATTGATGAACATTTACAGCATCTCTAAATAGAGCCTCATTAACACTTCATAAGACACCTTCATTCATTAAACAATTAATGCACGGTTACTGTAAAATATTACTACTGTTGCTGCTATCGCTTTGTTTTAGTGGTAGTAATAATAATCCAACTCAATAATAAAGCCCTAAATCGTGTTGTTCCCTAGAAGATTTATTTGTGTGTACTTTTATCTTGTTCCCATGATTCACCAAATAATTAATCTAGGATTGGCAAAATCGTTGATGCCATTCATCAAATGCATGTTTTCTGAAGCAACAGTATAAGACTTGTTGTATTGCTTGATCAATGTCAATATTTGTCTGCAACAAGGAGTTTTGGATCTCGTATTGTGTATTCATGTCATTAGGTACACGTGTTTCCTTGTCAAAGTGTCCAGTAAGACAATTCCCCTTATTCCAAGTTGTGCTGAGTAGAGAGGAGTATTTACCACACCTGATAAATAACATTACCCTGGGCTGAGTTAATTACCATGGTTGGAAAACAGCTCCTATTCTGAGCTTTCAACCTCAATCAGTGGAATCGGTATTTAACACACCTAACTCTCCATGGGGTATATTATCAAGCCAGGAGATAAAATTATTGCCGCTTTAGCGGCAGAAAACTGCAGCTAAAACGGCGATAATGAGCTTGATAATATGCTCTATGGAATTCCAATTGAAGCCCATGTTAGACGTCCTTCACATCTAACATCGGCATCCATTGGAATTCCATAGAGCATATTATCAAGCCCATTATCGCCGTTTTAGTGGCAGTTTTCGGCCGCCAAAGCGGCGATAACCCCTAAGTTTTACCTTTTCTCAAGCCTTTCTTTCCTCCTTATAAATTTCACCAGGTTTGACCTGCGATGAGCTATCATCGGAAAACTTTGAGAGTGTGATAATTGTCATGTCATTTGTGATCTGTGGATTTGAATTTGGCCATGAACTTGTAATTTGGCTCTAAAGCTAACAAAAAAAGTAGCCTTTATGATCCAGGCCTAAGTTGCTATTCTGTATGTAAGGACTTAACCACGCTATTAAGCAAATATGCAATTACAACTAAACGTGTTATCCAGTTGCTGTGGAGATGGCAGGGGGAAAGAGCATTTTAGAATACTAAGGTGGGAACACATTCATTAATACAGACCAGCCGCCTAAAATTAATACAGAGGCAATTGATGGGGAAAAGTGGGCAAAACAGTAAATGTACTTCATCAGGACGGAGGCCCAACATCATAGTGTTGTCCATCGGTTTCCCTTCATGAGTTTTAAATTCTACATTAAAGGTATTCCTCAACATCAGGGTTGTAACGATTATATTAGATCAGTGCTACCCGGCACCCTCGCTTACAGACCCCCTGGGCCCCACGCTCCTTTCACCACCGCCATCGCCGACCTCCTCGCACACCACGCCATTGCCTCCATAGACTAAGCTCTTAGTGGAGAACTGAACTTCCACCTTGACAACTGCAGTGACCTCGACTCCACTGCCCTCTTGAACAACCTTGCCTACCTCAGACTGATGCAGCTCATCGCCACCCCACCCACAAGGCCGGACACATTCTCAACCCCATCTTCGCAGGAGGGACAAACCTCCAATTTAGCCACACCTCGCAGCCCCTCTGGACAGACAACCACTGCATACACCCTTTGATGTCTCGGACTGGCTGGAGGAATCAGGCTAACTGACAGGGCCTAGGCCGCTCACGGACAAGATGTGGCCTTGACAAGAGAAACCGCCACCGCAACAGGGAAATGGGCCTTGGTCACACACTGCCACCATCAGCGGCCACAGATCTTGAGCAAAGACTGATGTAAAAAACGAGAAGCGATACATATGTGGCTGCTGCAATCAGAGCTACATCAAAGAACTCTGACCACAAAATGAGGTCCGTCCATTAACTGAGCACAGTTGGGTCGACACCTGCCAGATCCGAAGACCTAGAATTCCTGCATTCACCAGATGTCAAACCGCAGACAGCAGATGACATAATCTGAACATTTAATAGTAGTCTGAGTAGTCCATGCAAAGGTTAAACTGTCTTGTCCTAACAAGTCGCCCTGGCGGGTACACATAAAGCATACGGGAGGGCCAGAGCACACATTACCAAACATAATGCCCACATAAGACGCAGCATACTCAATAACCAAGCTGGGCTCACCCCTACATTAGCAAACTGGAAGGGATCACCTGGTACCTTAACAGAAAATCGAGGGGAGGTCAAATCCACATAGGCTCATCCATCGCACTCCCATAATTAGGTGCAAATCAGCATAGGTGTTGCCAAGGTTGGGCACCCTAGTTTGGACGAACGTCGACCACAAGTTTGCCCTCATATTGTTATGAAGAATGCAGTTCAACCCCCTATTTTGATTAGAAGTTCGACGCTCCAAGGAGCTTTCAATGACCCTTCGACGCTCCGCAATGCACTTGCCTGTGCTAACACTAGAGAAATCACCACTTAGTTATGGCATAATCACATGGAATGTGAGGGGGATGCATAAGCCTACGTGCCGATACTCCATATTCTCCACCAGCATAGCCATTTTGAAGGAAACACACCTTACCCAAACAGTGGAGGGGGTAGGTATTTTGCACTAACTATTCCTAGCAAGCGCAAGGGGCATTATTATAGATAAAAGCCAAGGTCTCCTATGTGAAGGACCAGGCGATATTGGATCCAGAGGCTAGATACGTGTTTTGTGAAGGGTAGACTAAACAGCCTAACACTGCTCATAGGCTCTGTATACGCACCTAACATAGATCAAATTCCTTAGTAAACTGACTGGGGTGCTGGCCAGGTGGAGTGGAATACCATTGCTTATAGGGGGGAATTTTAACTTGGTGCTAAACGTGGACCTAGACAGGTCATTCACACCCCTACCGAGAACCACAGCAGCATCCAACGCACAGGCACTGAACGAGTGACTAGCCCACTTATCATTGACCTACATTTGGCGTGCCCTCAAACCCACCATGCGTATCTATATGTTCTACTCAGCCGTACACAGGTTATTTGTAAGATTGGATCGCAAGGTATGGTCGCACATCCTCTCCTCAATTCCCACATGGCGGCGACAAGCGGCGGCAGTAGAAGACCAAGCATTCTGTTCCGCTGTAGGCATTGCAATCCTGGAATAGTTTGAGGCAAACGAGGGCACCATAGGCTACACACTCCTGGAAAGAGGCGTTTTCAAAGTAACCACAAGGGAGCACTGCCTGGGGGCCACCTGCAACATGCGTAAGCAACTCACTGACACACTTAACAGAGTAGAGAGGCAGCTACTGCGACATAAGGCAAATGAGGCGACAGGCATAGGGGACACACAGCCCCTAGAAGAGCTACGTGCAGAACACTCTGATCAGCTAGACAGACTTTACTGTCATAACTACGTGGCGCACTCTGCGTGTACACACGCCACATCAGACAGAGCAGGTCAGATGCTGGTATGGCTCCTTCGCCAGGAGCAAATTCGTCAGCCTATAGGTGCATTAAGAACAGAGACAGAGCACATGCTATACACACAGCATGAAATACACGCAGCTATGACACACCATTACCCTACACTTTACCAATCCCTGGGGCAGAGTAATGAAAAAAATCTAATTACCTTTCTAGAGGCTGTACACTTGCCAGAGGCAATGCTGTAACATAGAGAGATACTTAATGAACCAATTTCGCCCGAGGAGATCCGGGACGCAACATCAGCAATAGCCATAGGGAAAACTCCCTGGCCAGATGGATTCCCGGTGGAATACTACAAGGCATGTTCCGCATCACTAACACCATGCCTACATACACTCGACAAAGATCCCTCAGACCTGGAATCCTACAGGCCACTAGCCCTACTTAATGTAGATTGCAAGATATTAGCAAATATTCCAGCTGACAGGCTTGCACAGCTGGTCTCAACTCTAGTCCATGCGGACCAAAACGGATTTGTGCCCTCTCTAAGCACCTCCTTAAATCTACGCCGCTTCTTCGGAGTCGCAACTGACTCGGCATCTCGATGGCCACACTCAGGTTGCCTTATACTGGACCTCGAAAAAGGATTTGTAGGTGCCCCTTCCTGCACAAAAACAATCTCCTCACGACACAGGCATCCTTGCACCATGGGGCAAGGGTCCCTGTGCCAGTGCATGGCAGCAGTGTGTGTGCCAGCGCAGGAGGAAGCACAGAGATTAAAAACATATTGTTGTAAATATGTTGCATCCCTGTGCTTCAAAACTAACGCAGCACGGTGCAGCAAAATGACTTACGGCACCTCGCTGCATTCGTTTCTTGTAAATCTGCCCCTACGTGTCTATCCTTACATTTTCTACCGCATAGCCATCATCAAATCTGTGATATACTTTGTATGTTTCTATGGTTGATGAAAAACTGGAAAATGTTTTAAAATAAATTTAAAAAAAAACAAAAATACTGAAAAAAACATACCGGTGTAGTCACAAATATTACATTATATCACCTAAGGGAGAGGTATATTGTTGTGTTTGTGGCTATTGGTCTAATCTTTCACTGGGCACGTTCTCATTTAGTGCACTATACTGCATAGCTTTGGGTAACATGCACTCAGTCTAATATGGTATCCTCCAAGAGTGCTGCCAATGTCTCTGCCATCGCTCCCCAGGAAAGTAGATAATCTGCTACCCTTTCATCCTGTCTCGTTGGTCACATATGTGCCTCCTTAATTCCCACCCACTCCAGTGAGTCATGTCTCCAAGCCCACATCTCATCTGCTTAGCTTCTTCTTTGCATTTTTCATGAGTAAACCTAGCAGAAACTGTTTGAGTTCTCAAGGGACTTCCTATCCCATAATGGATTTGATGTGGGCCAGTACCTCCACCTAGTAGACTATATAAACCAAACAATGCCACACGACATGAGAAAAGTCAGCTTCTGGACAACCACATCTAGCCCTCGTGGGAGTTCTGTCGGGGTAAATAGCGGCAGTCTCGTAGGAAAGAGGTCAACTATATAGACGTAGTTTTATTGTATTTTGAAACATGTGTATATAGAAATCACACACACAGCATCATGAATTTTACTTCACTCTTTAGGCTTAAAAAGCTCATCGCAAGCTTGTTGGCAGTTCTCTTTATATCGGGTGGCGCTAACTGCCTATCCGCTTGCAAAGACCGATACAAGTGTGTTATTTGCTTAACACACCCAGCTGGAGAAAGCATTGTAGCCATGGTCTGCATGGGCTCTGGGGCCTCGGGCAACAATGGCCACAACTGCTTAGCAGTGGCAGCTATTTTTGCATGCTTCAAAAGTTGTCCAAGTCCAAGTCCAAATGACTCAAAGGCATCCTGTATAGTTATAAAGTGGTCACCCGGGAATAGGTCGGACAGAATAATGCATCTACCCTATCTCCATCTATCTGTCAACATTGTCTGGGCTATTTGGATGAACGGACACACTATCCATAGATCTAGGTCTGGGACATACGGTATTTGCTGTAGTGCCCACTGCACTGTCCTCTCCCAGAGTCAACATAATAGCTGGCTCACATGGGATAGCATATCAGGGATGGTTCTGCCCCTCATCAGCATTGCGCCCAACAGGTGGCCATTGTGTGTGCCAGCAAGGCGTGAACTCTTCCAATTATTCTTGTCATCTAACCAGTGGATTGTATATTGGAGGTTGGCTGCAAAATAATAGAGCCCCAGGTCTCGTACATCCATACCTCCACTATCCCTTTTTCTTTGTAGAGTGGCCAACCCAATTCTACACCATTTACCTGCCCACAGAAGCTGCACCAGAAGACAATGCACATTTTTTAAAAACTAGGTGGGGGATCTCATACATGGCTCTCGACAGAGCATGCAAACATCTCGGCAGTACGGCCATTTTAATAAAGGCTATCTTACCCAATAGGGACAACTTCAGTGAGTTCCAGAACTCTATTGATGGGCAGAGATTATGGATTACCCGACCCAAAATCTAATCATAGATCACTTGCACCCCACTGGTGACATAAATACCAAGATATCTGATATTATCCGTCTTGCACAGTATATCTGTCAACAGCAGTTGATCCAAAGGTAATTCCCCCAGCAACCCTATCGGGAACAGGGCAGACTTGGTATTATTAATTTGAAGGTCTGAGTAGTCACCAAATTCTAGCACCATGTTTAGCAAGATTGGGGCTGATTTGTCAGTTTGACATATGTAAATCATTGCTTCATCTGTATAAAGCAGATTATGTGCTCCATGTGCCCACTCATTTGCCCAAGCCCCATAGTGTTTGCAGGAGATGGACTCCAGGGCTCCATTGTAAGGGCAAAAATCAGGGGCGACAATGGGGACCCCTACCATGTGCCTCATTGTAGGAAAATCTCACACATATTGGCCAGTCCACACTCTCGTGACTGGGTGCTTATACAATAGATTAACCCTCTTTATATAGTTGTGACCCAACCCTTCGGTATCTAATACCTGTCAGACATGGTCCCAGCTGACTGAGTCAAATGCTTGCTCTATATATAGAAAAGCAAGCACACAGAGGTCGTTGGCATGGAGGACACGTGTCAGATGATGAATATTGCACAAGGTGTTAAGTCGGGGATAAAACCCAATTGATCCATATGACTTAGATGTGGTAGCTGAGGCCCTAATCGCACAGCCAGTGTGTGACTAAGGATTCTATGGTGTATGTTCAGCATAGATAGCGTATGGTAAGAGCACGCCTTCATGATGTGTTTTCCAGGTTTTGAAATCAGGTGCCTCCCTCGTAGTGTCTGGGAGTATCCCTTTCTCCAGCGTCTCCATATATACTGGTGGAAGTTTATCTATCAGAGTTCCAGAGAAAGCCTCACAAAACTCTGCCGGTAGGCCATCCCCCACAGGTGTCTTGGCAGTTTTCAGTGATTCAACTACTCCCAATAATTTTAGTTTGATCAACGAAGCTCCAAGAGTCTCACAGTCTTACAATGTGAGTCATGTCAGCTGTATTCCAGTTGAATAGTCAGGAAGTGAGTGCAGGGCTGTACTGTGTGGTGTCCTGTACACATCCTTTCAATGGTCTGCGAATACCATATTTATTGCATGTTGTGTAGTGACAGTGCGGCTGTATGACCTTTCAGCACCAGTATAGGCCGGACTGAGGTCTCTGACTGTATTAGTCGAGTCAGTAAGCGCCCCACCCTATCCCCTTCTATGTATATTCTCTGGTGACTAGTAAGTCGCACATGCTTGTCCAATTGATCCCGCAGAGAGCATACACGTTGTTGCTGGCCATCCCACTCAGCCAGGGCCCCCGAAATTTCGGACAGTGCCCGCTCAGAGAAGCCTGCGCTCTCTCACCCTGTGTCAGTTCCCTCTCCACTGTTTGGCATATACCTACTGTCGTCACCATACACGCACCCGAGAGGACCACCTTAATTGCATCCCACTCTTTGGCCCTGATGCCCGCACTTTCCCAGTTAGTGTTAAAATATTGGTCTTTGGCATCCATTACGGTACTAGGGAAAACTGTGTCTCTCAGTGCCTTCACCCAAAGTCACCACACTGGTATTCTGGGCAGTATGCAGAGCAGCAATTATGTAAGCAACAGGGATCAGTGGTCAGGGATGTAGTGAGCCAAATATGTTGTATCTATTACACGCTGTAGTGCTGTAGCCAATGTTACATGAGGTTTAGTGACTCGGGGGGGTGGGGGGGTAATCTATCTCTCTCACCAATACCATGCTAAAGGATGAGCCATCATCCATATTAGTAAGCCAGGGCAGAGTTCGCGAACGGCAAAAAAACCTTTGCCGCGCTATGCTGAGCTTTTCAAGCGGCAGAGTGAATTAGATAAATGTCATTTTTGGTGATTTTCAGCGCCGGGTATTTGCCCGCACTGTGCAATCATCGCAAACGGCGCCATGCACAGCACAAGCGGGCAAGCGGCGCTGCTTCCTTTCTGCAGCTCAAGTTGATTTTTTCCTCGAGCTTTCTCATAGCAAACAGACAGTTTCTCAATGCGAGCAGTCGCGAGCATAGGCAACCACTCACAATGAGAAATCCAACCGCCCGCGTTGAGAAATCGCATGGTGTTGACGATCACAAATGAGGAAAAATCTTGCAGGGAGGTGGATTTGCCTTGCTCACGCTCGCCAACTTGATGTTGACAAGCAGGAGCGTGAAAAAAACTCAGTTCCACCAGTTTTTCGGAACTCCGTGAGCTCCGCGTAATGCAGAGTGTGGAAAACTCAGCGAGCTGAGAAGATTTTACCACCCAGGGTAACATATTAGGCCAATAAACATTTATTAAGCACTATTCGTGACTGTTTAATGTACGTGCCAGAATGATGAATCACTGATCTGTGTCTACCTGCATACGCAACTTTAGGAACGGTACCCCCGGGGCAACCTATATCGAAGTTGCTTGTGCGTATCCAGAGTAGGACGTGACATTTACCTGCCCCCGCCACCTTCTCTTCAAATATTTGATACAATCCTCCCAGGCATGTGTCTCTCGAAGAAAGGCCACAGCCCCCTACATCTCCTGAGGTATGCGTATGCCCTATTCCTTTTTGTTTGTTTATTTATTCCTCTCATATTACACATGAGGAATTTGTATTTGGTCCAGCATTAATCTGTGCTTGCAGCACTAACAAGTAGTGGAAGCTCCCCATCTAATCAAGGTTACTGATTGCAACATTCCCCACCGGACTCTCCCTTAGGCAGAACTTACAGAACCCCCTGGATCAACCCCTAGCCAATGGGGTCCTGAATCCCACTCCAATCTCCCACCCCTCGTATTCCCAACAAAGCTCCTATAACAACCTTAGGTGAAGGTAGCAAGACCTCTATGAATCACAAGATCTGGGGAGGTTCCCAGACATCCAGAGGATGTAGGGCTCTTGGCTTCTCTAAAATAATCTTTAAACAGTATTTTGTTCACATAGGCCCAGTGTTACCAGTAGTAATAGGAAAGAAGCCCTAGCAAGCAAAGGGTTTTGTGTCTCCACGCCCCCATGTGAGAAACAAAAACATGAAAAACAGCTGCATTCTGCAACACACATAGGAAGAGGTATATGCCTCACAGGATGCCCAAGGTGCCCTTTCCTGCACAAAAACAATCCTGCATGCAACACAGGCACCCTTCCAATATTCCGCCTCTGTGTAAATGATCATGAAGGGTACCTCATGTGGGACTGCTTGCCCTCCCTATGATGATTTATAGAGCGGTGCCTTACCTGCAAAAGTTGTTGGCTCTGCAAGGTCTGCAATGAAAGTAAAAAAAACAGCTGATAAGCTAGTTCAGAACCTTGAGACGCTGTTGCACTTTGTGAAGATGCAGGGCTGGAATGGAGAGGTCCCGGCATACTGTGTAGTCACTACGTGAAATAGGCTTCCCTATCCCAGAACTACTTTCACTACTTACATAACCATTGTATTTTTTACTCAGAGTTACTGCAAACAACATTTTGTCAGTAAGGAGGTTCGAAAGTGGAAACAAAGGGGCAGATTTACAAGCCCCTTGCGCCTCTTTGCGCCGCCATTGCGTCACTTTTTTTGACTCAGCGGCGGCGGAAACAATGCGCCCTATTACAACGTGACGCATCTAGGGAGATGCATCACGTTGTAAAGCCCTGCATCACATTATACCTGTGTCAGGTATAATGTATGCAGGGGGGGCGTTCCTACGCAGGAAAGCCTAGTAAAAGTGACGCAGTGAAATCTACAAGATTTCAATGGGTCACTTTTAGGACGCCACTGCGTCAAAACCTTACGCCTGCTTGAAGCAGGCGTAAGGAGTGACGCAGTGTAGTGGGAATAGGCCACAAAATGCATTGCTGGAGTTGCGTCGTGCTTGTGACACGACTCCAGCAATGCGTGACTTTTGCCCCAACAGATGCATCAGAATTTCTGACACATCTGTCAATCCTTCCGCCATGGTGCGCCGTATTGTAAATACGGCGCATCCATGAAATGCAAGCATTTTTTAGGGTGGCGCAAGGAAAGTGACGCATCCTTATAGATGCGTCACTTTCTTGTAAATCTGCCCCATAATGTATGCACACACGCAGGAATAACAGGTACAAATATTCATGCAACACACTTCACAGTCATAAAACACCCAGACAGCCCTGGGTTGCCTGTCGAATGGATGGCGGCCTCAATTTATTTTTAAAAGTATGGGTTCTTATTTTCTTTCACACACCTTCTCTCGAAGTGGAGGTCGTCTGCTTGGACAGTTTCCTTTTGTGTCAGGTTAAATTAGACGCTTAAAAGACAGTAAAAGAGAATGTCGGATTCTGCTTGAGACGCGTGCTTAGCATCAGAAGGGCGATGCTTTCTTTTTTTCAACAAAATTGAATTTCAGTTTTTCACATTGATTCACGATCTTGAGACGTTTGCATTGAAAGCCTGAGCTCTGTTCTGGGGCAGATAAAAATAATTCGAACATAAATTTACTATTGTTGCATCCTATTGTGTCTCTACAATATGATTTAGTTATGATGAATCATTATTTTATGCAGCTCCCGAAATGGCCTTCTTGAGAAATTCTTCATCTGAAAACAGTTCCAGTGAAAGAATGTTAAATGCCTATTTTCCTCTCTTTTTCTCTCTGTTCATCTCTCTCCAGACTGTCCAATTTCCATTTGCACTGCATCCTTACCTCTACTGGCAGTAAAATGTTCTGGAATCTGTTTTGACTCTCTGCTAGTTTCACTGATTTCTCTACTTTAACACTCTGTCCTCAGATTTTCCCCTGTATCTCTGCTTTTTAGATTGATTAGTCTCCAGGCTTACTCTTTGACTGCTACTAGCGTCGGGGCGCTTCAGCTGGAGCAGCTGCAGCGCTTTATAAAATGTCATTAATTCATTCATTGGCCCCACCTTTGCTTTTGCTGGTCCCCGATTCCCTTTTATCTATCTGTTCCGTACACCTGACAATTCACGTAGCTCACTGAGCACCTCTGCTCAGTGGCTCGTGTCTGTCCTCTTCCCATCCTATGTGCCCTGTACCCTGTCTCTCAAGCAGTTTCCCTGATCATCTTCCAGTTGACAATCTACATGTTTCTCTGCACACCTCAGTGAGTCTGTCTCCTCATGCTCCAGTTGGCACTCTAGCTGTCTCTCTGTGCAGCTCAGTAACTCTTAATCCCTTTTTCCAGATGTCACTAAACAGGAAACGGCCTTTACTACGAGGGCAGAGCCACACGTGCCGTTTCCCCGCAAGCTCAACCATGCATGCCTTAGCCATGCATATGCCTTAACCATGCATATGCGTGGTTAAGGCAGTGGGGGTCTAGATGCTGGAAACGGAAAGGATCAGGAAAGGACGCAGTGAAGTGAGTGGGACTGGGGCTGGGTTTTGGGGTATGGGGGTCGTTTTTAAGGGTTTGGTTGTTTTTATGTCTAGAGTAGTTTTTAGGGCACATGGGGGTCAGGTAGTTTTTAGGGCTCAGGTGGTTGAGGTCATTTTTAGGGCTCGGGAGGTCAGGCAGTGTTTAGGGCTGGGGGGGTCAAGGTAGCCATTAGGGCCCAGGGGGTTTGCGGTAGTGTTTAGGGCTCGGGGGTCTAGGTAGTGTTTAGGGCTCGGGGAGGTTGGGGTAGTGTTTAGGGCTCAAGGGTAGTCGGGGTAGTGTTTAGGGCTCAAGGAGATCGAGGTAGCGTTTCGGGCTCAGGGGCAGGGTACTTTTTAGGGCTCAGGGGATGAGATACTTTTCAGGGCTCTGGGGGGCAGGGTAGTTTTTAGGGCTCATGGCAGGGGGTTTTGGGGTGTGATCTTTACCACACATCCTTTTACCAGTCATGTCTTTACCACAAAATTGCATGGTAAAGGTGTATGTGGTAAAGGCTTGCGTGATAAAAGAATGCGGTGCTCAGACACATTCATTGTTGGGGCGCATAGTTGAAGCACACGTGCTTTAGCCATGCATGCCTGTGTCATACAACTGTCACTCTACATGTCTCTCTGTGCACCTCAGTAACTCTCCATTCTCATGTTTCAGTTGTCACTCTGAATGTCTCTTTACAAACCTGAGTTAGTCTCCCTGCTCATGATCCAGTTGTAGATGTACCTGTCTCTCTGTGTACCTCAGTAACTCTTCCTCCCCTTTTTCCAGATGTCACTCTACATGTCTCTCTGCACCTCAGTAGCTCATGTTCCAGTTGTCACGCTGCATGACTCTGTCACTTATCACTTTGGATCCCCTCCCACTCTCTCAACTCTCTCTACCTCATCCATCTATCTTTACCTCGGTGCCCCTTCTCCACCTAACCTTTCTGTATCTCTCCTCCATCTACTTCACTTCTCACCCAAACTCATCTCTATATTTACCTCATCTCTGCACCTCTCCATGTCTTTACTATGGCTATCCCTCTCTGCCTCAGGAGCCCCTCGCCTCTATATCTAATTTCCCTATCTACTTCACATCTTCCTCTCTAATACCCCACTCCATACTTCACAGCTGTCTCACCTACTGTCTAACCTCTCAATGTATCTCACCATTAGTTCCCTACCTCTCTACCACCTCTTTCTCCTATTCTGCCTCTACTCCTTTTCCTTCACCTCTCTAAATAACTTACTCCTCTCTAACTTCCTCTATATCTCAGTCTCTATCTCTTTTTCTCCATCATCAACTCCTCTGCCTCTCTTTTTCTTTTTTTAACACACAGAAACACATCTTTCACTCTGGACCTCCTTCTCCATTTCAACAGGAACCCCTCCACCTCAGCAATATTTCTTAGTTTCTTCCTGATAGATCTGCCTACTTTGCCATCTCTTCCTCTTTTTACTGCACAACTATTTACCTCTGTATAAACCTCACCTCTCTCTCTGTATTACAAGTGTGTCTCAACTTTCTCTTCTTGCTCTATGCCTCATTTTTCTTTATACCCGTCGCCCCATCCATACATTTTCTTTTCCACACTTCTTTCTTTACCAGACTCGTTTTTCTAAACCTCTTTTCATTTTACTCTCTTTTTATCTTGCATCTCTTTATTTTTACTTGTCCCTCTGTGTATGTGCCACCGTACCCATTGGAGTACACCTCTCTATTGTTCCTTCTCTCTATCTCTTTCTCTACCTCCCTAATACACTCTAAAACCATATCTATTTCTCTCTTTCTCTACCTATATCTTCTTTCTGCCTCTCCTTATCTTTCCTTCTGATTTCCTCATGTTTCCCTATTTATTTGACTTGTTTCCTTACCTACCTCACATAACTTTCTAAATCATCTCGATCTCTACCCCCTTCTCAATCTACTTCATGCTCCCACTATACTGTTCTCTTTATGGCATTGTCATCTCTTGCATACTGCCCGTCCCATTTCTCTTACTAAGGAACATCTCAATTATCTGTCTAACTAGAGAAGTAAACACATAAAGCCTGATTATGAGTTTGGCAGTGAAGGAGCGGAAAACCATGCCTGCTGGCTGCTCCCCCACTGCCAAGCCCGTGTTAGGGCTGCCTTCCAGATTATTAGTGTTTCTTGTGTCTGGTGAGCTTTTTTGGTGGTCCCACTGTGCTGCTTCTGAAAATGGACATCGCAATGGGAACGCCCCAAAAAGTTCCTGCATGGCATGGACTGTAAAGTCTCTGCTTTGCAGGCACTGGGGTGCGCGGACAACATGTGCCCCCTCTGCTTGCACCCAATAGCCCTAAGGCAACAGGGGACCATGTAGGCCCCCCCTTGTTTCCTCTCTGCCAGGAGGAAACACCATGAAAACCGTGGCAGAGAGGAAACTCGTAATATGCTGGGCGGGACTGCAGCGGTCCCGCTAAGCATATTGCTGCATCTACACTGGCGCACCACCACCATGCAATGGTGGTTCCCTGGCGGCTTCTACACTACAGTGGTGGTCCAACCGCCCTAGTTTTAAAAGGGCTGTCAGAGCGCTGGTGCGGCTATGGATGGACAGCCACCACAGCGCCTCGGCGAATCTGGGGGTCCTCGGACACCCAGACTCGTATTCTGGGCCTTAGTAAAGAAGAGAAGAGGGACCAAGCAGGGGAGGAGAAATTAGGAAAAAGTTATTAGAATTTACCCAATGTGACTGTGAGAATCCTCTGGGAAGCACTTTCATTGTTGCAGCAAGAACACTAGTGATTACAAATATTTGGGAACTAAAGCTACAATTAAAAGTGCTTTGCACATATGTCTTACTTTAATACTATGCACTAGTCCACTAAGCATATAGACAACCACCCCTAGCATGTTGCTACAATGGAGGTAACATGCTGATTAAAAACTGAATATCACATTAAAGTTGTGTTGTTGCAAGTAAAACAATTATTGGCAAAGCCAGTAGGTCCCATCTTTAAGAGAATGCCTAGCTGTTGGCTTTCCCAAATGTTGTGTATTATTGTTAAAAGAAGGAAATAAAATATAAAATTACTGAAGGAAAAGCCAACACATACCTTTGGTATTGTAAAACATTACATTGAGTTTAAGGTGTTCAATCTTTATGAACAGCATTGCTTATTTTTCAAATATTTGTCAATCAGGATACTCTGAATAGAAAATAAAAATAATAAAACATGTCAGAATGAAAAAGGAAACATTTGCCAGGACCTAATTACTTTCCACAGGACTCAGCAATGTTCTCCTCAGCAGTACTCCAGGGAGCAGAGTTATGGGCCTCCAGGAGCGGAGTCATGCTAAGTACAACTTCTGCCTCAGATGCCAGCTGTGTAATTGCATCAGATGGCCCTTTCCTCAGCACCATAAAAGCATTCGTGTGACAAAGATAGTGCTTTCAGGAAATATGTGGAATGCAGGAAACAAAATAAAACACCCTTAACGCCTTCTCTTCAACCATACCCCTGCAAACATATTTCTGTTTCTAGGCTTTTATAGACAAGTTGGGAGGTATGGGAAGCAAAACAGCACAGGGGTGGGGAGGTACGTGCTCAAGGGTGAAGCAGCACAGAGGGAGAAAGCTTCACATGTACTCTCATATAGTGTTAAATGAAAAAGAATAAAGTAGTTACCTAAACTGTTGGAAGTATACAAGTCAGACAATCAAAAGGAGCACAAAGAGGTTACGCCCCAGAGAATGGACAAACACAAGAAGAGGAATACAATCCATCGAATAAGAAGTAAGCAAATAAGAGTGACAGCAAAAATGTAACCAATGGTAAGCAACAGTTGGACTGCAAACTAGGAGTGGGTGGAAACTATGGAGAATACATAAAAACTCCAGAAGATTCCACCGAGTTCTAACAACTGGCTAAAAATATACACGTTGTTCGGCTCGCACTACAATTCAGTACCAGGAGTGTGAGCAGGGCTGAAAATGGCACCATGTGGTGCGCAAGAGTACGCAGCCATTTGAGTTGACTTTGGACATCACACCCGTGCATGTGCATTTCTTGCAAGAAATGTGCATTTGCGGGTGCGCACGCATGCACAGTTTTCACAAGGATTACCGATAGGGCGAGGAAGAGGAGGACTGCAGCCGGACGCCGCAGTACAGAGGTAAGTTTTTTTAAATGTATTTTTAATTAATGTTTACTTACTTGTTAATAGTGGGGGTGGGGGCGGGGGCTGGCCAACTCTGCTCCGGAGTGTGCGGTGATTTGCCTTCTCCGCGTTATCCACAGAACGCGGAGAAGGCAAATCTCCGCACACTCCACTGGTGGAGTGGAGGTCTCCGCCCAGGGTTAAAAAAAAGGGTTTTATCAATGCTTGTTCAAGCTTTTGTTTGATAATTTTGGCAGCTTTTTCGTGTTTCCATTTCTGAAGGTTTAGCATATGATTTAGTATTGTTTGGTATTGAAGAACTTGGATGAGCCGAAAAGGTGTAATAAATACCAAAATTTCCCCAAAAAGGTGGCCCTATAGCATATCTTGCCTAGTGCCCCACAATTCTGTACGATATCAGTGAACTAGTCCATACTTCATCACATGCCATTCACAATAAAGGCCATATACTGGGAGTAATTGGAGACCTCAATACTTTAACGTAATACTCCTAGTGTTCATATACATACACCTCATTCACTCCTTTATCCATGACAGCACAACTACCATTCCAACGCTTTAGACTGCATGCTGATTTATAACATCTAGAAAAATATGTATTAAACCTAAAACCTTTGACAAGCACAAGTTCAGCTGCATAACAATCGCCATATTTATTAAAAGTTCATGCAATACAGGGCAGCAAGGAAAATTGCTGGGCTGCTCTGCATTGCATGAACAGCAGAGAGCTGCACAGAAGCACAATAAGATGTGGCTGCCTAGCAGCGATGCATGCACTTTTATGCCATGCTGCAAGGGTTCCTGCATTGCATACAGGATTGGTTTTGTGCTCAAAGGGACACCTTCCTGCACAAAATAATCCTAGGAGGCAATTTCTCATCATGCATAGAAAAAGGAAGCAGCAAGAAGAATTTAGCATATTTCTTCTTGTTACGCCTCTCTGTGTAGGCACACCATCTTGAAATAATCCCAGGTTTACTATCATTAGTAAATCTGGGATTGTGTCAAAATCTATAGATGGAGGCATGGGAACACCTATGCTCCACCCATGGAAAGCCTACAACAATGAAATGCAATGCAATGCAGCACAAGCTGCTGTGTTGCATTACATTACTTTACAGAGGTACACAAAGCGGCACAAACAGCCCTTGAATGGCTTTGCAAACCTCATTTCGGGATAACACAATGAAGTCCATAATGAATCTGGACCCACATATTTTAGTAAGTGGGGCTCATGGACACTAACTGAAGCATGATACTCGATTCGATTTGTTAATCTTTATTTTGTCTAAACAGAAAAAACACATAAGATAACCTATTGAAATACTAGAATCAATGATCAATAAAAATAGACATCACATTAGAACAGAAACAATCACCAAAGCGTATACATTTAAGATCACATATCACTTTAAAAGTGTTCAGTAGGCAAAAAATTTACACATTAATAACAGCCTCAGTTTAAAAGCCCTAGATATAAATTGGCAACGCCAAAGCATGTATAACGATCCAGATGCATCTGTGAATAGATTAATGCAGGACTAACTTGTCTAAAGTTCAAATTCTTAAGTAATGAGCTAAAAAAACATTTCTGCAGTTTTTCCTCAAAAGTGAAAAATATAACACAGTGCGCAAGTGTCTTTAGGCGGAACCAGATCAAGTGACAGATGCCATAAGCAATGACATTTGAACGTAGCTATATAAGAAGAGAGTGAATCAGATTCAGGCTAAATATGGTTAGCAAGAATCGATGACTCTTTTGTGTCAGCAGAGTCAGTTAAGATAAGGTTCTCTAGAGGGCACATTTTATAAAAGAGTCAAAAGTCAAACTGACAATTTATGCAATTCCATTTCTCTCTAAGGACTGTTCTGCAGTTTAACAAGGTCTTGTTAGTCAATGACAAGTTGGATTTACCTATGGAGTCTGGTTTAAGAAACAAGTAGATAAGTCCATATGTCTGAAAGAAAGACCTAATACAGCTAAGGCAGGGAAATTTAGCTGCCAAATCCAGCCTAAAACTGTCCTTAATTATTGCCTGACTAACCCAGGTATCTCACTTATACCAGACTGAAAGCCAGAATAAGAAAGGTTGTTATTTAGTAAGGTTGGAGATACAAACCAACCCAACTCCTCGTGAACAACAAAGGAAAATAAACTCTGGAGTAAAGTAAGAGGCATCTGTGAAACCTACTTTCATCAGTTTTCAAAGAGTAATTGCTAACATCTCTCCAAATGGCATCTCTATAAGCAGCTATTTCTGCACATTTTGTGTGGTAAATCTTAATCAAACTTTCAATGAGTTAGTTGTCAAGTCTAGGTGCAAAATCCCCAAACAACTGAGATAGATCTCTTGAAGGGTTGCCTTTTATTGTAGAAAAGACTGAACCTGTTATTAGATGAGTCAAACATGATCCCAAGACAGAACATAGAGTGGACCTTACTAATAAGTCACTCCTTTACTCTAAAAGCATGCAATATTGTGGACCTAGTTCCCACAACCAAATCATGTGACTTACCAAAAGTAGTACTTAGATCAAGGCTGTCCATAAAGTCCACAAATGACAGTTGTTTCAGGCCATTGGCAGTCTTGGAGAGTAATACTGCATCATTGATATACAGCATGTCCAGATTTGGGCGTAGACCTATATTTAACATGTCTTGATCCTCTGAGATCAAAACATTTTCTAACTGATTTATATGTAAAGTAAAAAGAAAATGCCCAAGATGCACCCCTGGCAGACCCCCAATTTTAGCATGAAGGAACTGGTGCATTATCCCCCTGACCCAAATCTAATTCTGGCCTAAAAGTTCAGATGAAGGTCATGTAAATCGTTTTTGAGCTATTACCCTAATGAGAGCATAATGTCTCTAAGTTTTCAAAGACTTACTCACATGATACTCAACTGAGGCCCTAACTATGACTGGCCCTTAACAATGATAATGTTTGCATTCCATGGAATTACAGTTACCTGGAGTCCCTGTAATTTTAGGCTGAGCTAAACAAAGATGATTACCAGATATTAGGGGATAACATGCAGGGCTCAGACTTACTAGCATGCAGGAATCAGAATTCCTCTGCTGAATCCTGCATGTCTTTCCAAGTTTTGCTTGCCTGCAGCAGGTAACATCTATGGTGGAAGACACAGAGCTGCATTGTTTCCACAAAACGTTTGATTCCAATTGGACAAAAAAGTCTTTTTAGGTGCTCCACTGGAATTTTTGAGCCACTTGTAATGAGAGCTTCTGAGTATTGGAAGAGATCAATTGCTTGAATACAAGTCTAATGACACAAAAACACTGAAAATGGAATCAATGTCAAAGATGACACAAATGTCACCTATAGTCGTATTTACAAGTCCATGTTAACTATTTTATTGATCATTTTATTCATTAACCAGGATGAAAGATGGTATTAATAAAATAAATGTCATATTTGTTGAGTTCTATATGAGATTCATTTTCTTAAAGTGTATATGTGTCTGAAACCATGTTCTTATTTCTGGATTCAAAAATGGGCTTGAGGAGTTGACAGCATAGAGAGGATGGCTCTCTCTTTTTTGTTTCCTCCTGGTTCACCCAATACCCAAACAGACAGGTGGCACTTATTACAAAAGCCAACAAGTGCTAAGGGCTATTCACACGTGCAGTTTGAGGTGCATCCATGTCTGTGTTGCAGGATGGTAGTTAACGCTTACCATACTTTCGGATAACCCTAATATGTTGTTCAATTCCATACTCCTGTTGCAGTTTATCCAGTGGTGGGGGAATCTAAAATCAACAGCAGATGTCCATCAATCACTTAATGATATCACCGCTTAAGCCTAAAAAGTAGCTGACTAGAATTGGGGTAGAAATACCCAGAGACCATTATTGATCATTTTGGCCAGTTTCTTCACATCACGTTCTTGTTATTTTGAGTTTTCTTTCTGGAATGGAGAAAAACTTCTCAGATCCAGAAATTCTGGGCCTTTTATCATGCCTTTTTCCCTTTCAGAGTAGTTGGCCTTAAGGTGGTCTTGTTGCCTTCCCCCTCCATTTTTGCTGTTCTTGTTTATGCTGGCCCCAGGACTCTGTCTAATGATAACCAGTGCTAACATTTGTGTGCTTACTCTTTAAAACATGGCAACGTTTGCTTATCCCCAATTGGCATATTCAATTTACTTATAAGTTCCTAGTAAGATTGTACTGTATGTACCCAGGGCCTGTAAATTAAATGCCACTATTGGGCCTGCAGCGCTCATTTTGCCACCAATTTGAGAAGCCCTTTTAAACATGTCTCGAGCTGCTGTTTCAGCCTGTGTGCTTAGTTTTAAACAGCTATTTTGACCTGGCAAAATAAACCTTTTGCCAGGGCCAAACCTTCCATATTTATACATTTAACTCACCCCTAGGGTAGGCCCTGGACAGAACAGAGTTCAGGATGCAGTGTATTAAAATGTTTGACGTACTTTTAAGCTTTACATGTCGTGCATTTAATAAACTGTATCTTCCAAATGAGAAGAGGAAACCGGGTCTTGTTTGGTATCTTTGGAACTGTAATGAAAAATCCTCTCTTATGGTAAAGTCAGATTTGAAACTACAATTTTGAGAATTACACTTTTAGAAAGTTGGCATTTCCTATGAGTTAGCAATATGGTGCCTGTAGCCTTTCTCTGGGTCACATGACTGGATGCAGCTGACAGTTGGGCTTTGTATTCCTCCTAGACATCCACACACAATAGAGAGTTTAGGTGTGTCTGGATGGGCCAGCACCGGCAGAATGGGAGGGAACAGCTGTGCACAGCCCTACATACACCTGAATAGGATGTGTCCTGCATCCACACAAAGGGTATGCATAACCCTATGCAGTTATTCTTGAGCCAAGGCAGGGGAGGCAGGAAGCCAGAGTACTTCAAAGGGAATCCTCTAGAAGAGTCTCCCATTTCAAAGGAAGACTCAGGTATAAATATTGGATCTCGGAAACCAACTCTTCAGTACACTTCTGGACCTGTGTATACTCTGCCAGGAAAGAGGACTGTGGTGCTGCTGAAAGGACCACCACTTTATGGGACTGCTGCTCTTAAGGACTGCTGCTCTGCTGTGCTGACCTGCTGCCTCTTGTCTGGCTAAGGACTGGACCAGCATCTGTTGAACCAAGGACCCCAGAGTGACTCCAACGGCTACTTGGTTGGCCTCCTGACTAGATCCTTGGGTACAGAAGGTTCCAACAACCTAGAACCCCACACCTGGACTCTGCCAGTTGTGAACCCTACACTGCCAAGTGGTGCGTCCCCAGGCCTGGGCTCTTGGAAGTGGACCTGCGGGAGCTCTGCCAGCCCATCTGTGGACCCAGCAGAATTGATGCATCTCCTTTGGTGTATTTCGCAGTCTCAAGCAGAACTGATGCATCGTCTCTGCTGCGAGGGTTCTCCCAGTGCAAGGGCTCAGCATCAACCTTGCAGCCAGCATCAGAACCACCACTAGGCGAAGCTTCACCAACGCAGGCCTTCTCATCAACAGCAGCCTTGAAGACGACACAGGTTCCTGCAATGTAGCCTCACAGCTCCTCAGAATCAATGCATCACCTCAACTGCACAGCGCATCCTCGAGGCCGAACGTCTCATCACAAGCTCTCGTCCACGGGATTCTCAACAAAGATGCAGGACTTTGCATTTCAGTTTCTCAGCTCCTTGGAACCGGAGCATCGCCTTGGCTGTCATCATTGGTGCAGGACCTAGCAACACTCTGCAACCAACATTTAAGTACTCTTCTTCTGCAGGCCTAACTTGGTTCCTGTATCCAGCCCACGCTCCATTGTGGTCAGCCTAAACTTGTGACTTTGGTCCAGTCTGGCTTGGTCATATATCCACAGATGGTGCTCTTTGATGCTGTTTTCACTCAAATCTGTAAAATTGCATATCTCTGATTCTACTGATTGGATTTTTGCCATTTTGGTCTTTTTCTGTCATTTAAAGACTAATCTAGTATTAAATCTTGCATGGGATCCTTCTGTGGTGTGCTTTCACTGAGTTACAGTTAGAAGTGTTGCACAAATACTCTACATATTGCCTCTAAGTGAAGCCTGACTGCTCTGTGGCAAGCAGCCATGGGGTTGAGCATAGGTCAATGTGGGGGTTGCCTGTAGATTCACCCTGGAAAGGATTTTAGTTTCAGCTTAGTAGAGGTTTGCCCCCCTCAACCAGTAACCCAATTTCTTAAACTCCCATTCTGCTTGAGGGTTCGGGTATGAACCATGCTGTGCTGCTCCCTGCAGCCCACAACACCAGCAGCAAAAACATAAGGTCCTGCATCTCTAGGCCTGAAATCATTGGGTCTGGAGTTTGTTAACCCTATAAATGCTGGCCTATGACATTTGTAAAGGCAGGTGTTGTAATCATCACTCAGATTCAAATTGTATCTCTCGTAATGAGGGCGTAACTCCACAAAAGTGTGATTTTACCTTTGTGGATAAGGCCTAAAAGTCTAGCCTAATTCTTTCCCTTGTTTTTACAACTCCCAAATGTCCTTAATTTGGTAACAGTGACCACCTCTTTTACAATGACACAGACATTACTGACTTACTCCCTTTGAACAGTACAAATACTTATAAAGAATGTGGCTATGGCAATTGTCTGCAAGTAAGAGTCAGTATATTGGTTTAAGATGCGCAGAAACTAACAATCAGGAGAGAAAATTCGGGAGTCCAATTGTGGTGCTCACTTGCTTACAGCACACAGTCTCCCAGAGTGATTTTTTTCTGTACTTTATAAACAGTTGGAGACGATTTCCCAATAACACCTAAGCCCACATTTGAAATTCAATGGATTCCTTAATAAGAAGAATATCTAACTAGTCGTTTATCTGTTCAGAGTGGTGTATATACATCATGGTGTGGACAATTGGATTAAACAAGCAGCCGACACGTGTTTCATCCACAGGACTTCTTCAAGGCTGCAAGATCATATACAGTATTTTAGGAGAGCTGAACAAAATCTATATTATAGCAGTCCCAGTGATTGTAGTGACATGTGGAGGAGAGGAAGGAAAATGGCAATTGGAAGTTAACTGGAGCTGTAATGCTGGGGGGGTCGTGGGACCATGTGGTGTGTTCTACCCCAATCTGGAAAGTCAAAAACTAACCGTGGAGGGCAAAAGGACAATGGTACAGCAGATAAAATGTAAACTGTGCATTGCTGCTAGTCAAAAAAAGAAGTAAAAAAATTAAGTTTAAAAATGAAGAAAGGTGCGATGGAGTGGGTGTACTGAAGGAGATACAACCCATTAAGGTGGCATGCTGGAAAAAGGTAATAATTCTGATAACTCTACCTATAGTCTGTTTCTCTACACTAGCCAGATGTAGCTAGTAATAGACGAAGTCTCAAAACAATAGTACGGTAGGTGCAGCAGAACCATATCTGATGGAAGTAATTTAAAAAAACGAACCAAAAAGGGGATTCTCAGACCCAAGGCCCCAGGACGGGCCCCATAATGCTGTAAAAAAAACTCTAAGTGAGTTGCGTGACCACAAATGGGGCACCTGCATTATCATTCAGTATCACTGATGGCTGCTTGTGAGGTATAACCCGCATGAATTTATTAGAAGACAAAAAGCCAACATTTGTGCGGGTTCCAGATTTTACAGAATTGCTGCAACCAATAGTGTCCCAGTTTCCACTAACGCAAACAGTCATAGGAATATGTAGGCTTACCGCGTATAGAGATAGCATTCTTGTGATCCTATTGCCCCAATGAATTTGAAGGTACAGCCGGACCAAGATACATCAATGCTGAAAACCTAACAGGCTCTACCATGAAGAAAGTAACAATCAAATAAAGCAAAAGTAAAACCAAAATATTCATATTGGTAACAGGCTAGAAGTGGCTTACTGTTTCGACAAAGTCTCCTTACGCATGGTTCTCCAAGAACAAGTGTGAAACACCCGAACAGAATTACAAGTGCCGCAGTCATGTGACCATGGTCACATGCAAGTGAAAGTAGATCAAAAAGGGTCTGAAAAAGTGATATTACAGTGGGTGTCATATTGGAACATGAGCAAACAAGTGAGAAAAAAGAAGGAATGAGAAGTGTTATAAATGTATCTCTACAGCATGCATCTCGGGGAAACTAGGTAATGTTGCTGCATACATGTATCAGCGTGTGAAAAATATATCATACATTATTACATCATATTCCATGTTTGGAGAGTAGTCCTTACTTTTCACCTTATTTCTCCTTAATTCCACAGTTTGACTTAAATTCATCTTCTACCATCCTTCTTTCGTCTCATCCATCATTTTACTCTTTGCTACACATCCGTCAAAATACTATTCTTGACAAGTTTCTCTTTCCACACTGTCTCAGTTTTATTCCATTCAAATTTGCACATTCCATTACACAACCCTCCCCCATCATCTTTTTTAGATTCGTCTCCTTCCACAATTCCTAGTCTAGACGAGAGATCCCCAACCTTAATCTGAAACCCAGCTATACTCATCACCAAAGGAATTCTCCTGCTGAATTACTACCTGTTTCCTTATCCTGGCAGACATGGCATCCTTTCCCTTATTCATAAAAATCTCTCATTGTTTTGTGATCGGTTTGACTTTCTGAATTAAAATTTATTTGAATTACGTTTAATTAACTCAATACATCACATTTAATAAATATGAATAAATAATAAAAATAAATATATAGTTTTTAATTTTGGTCAGGATTTTTTAAATTTAAATTTTAAGAGAAATGCTAGTTTAAAATATTTAAATGATTAAAATATTTAATCTCAAATTAAGTTACTAGAGCTGTAGCATTTTTAATACATTTGTAAATAATATATAATTAATTTACATTAATATTTAACATAAACATATGTTTATTTTTTTCAAATTTAATTACCCTTTTCCATTTTCCCTTTATTTTACCATCAGAAGATCTCGGCCCTGATGGCAGAATGCTTTGTGTCTCTTTCTTAATGCAGTGTTTTGCAGCAGACAACAAATAGGTTCTGAGTAACACAACTTATCTGGCTTCTACATTAAGGCTCCATCCACGTGGTCCAGGTAGTGGAAAGGAATAAAGTATACTTGCTCACTAGAAGCAGATTTTTGTTGCCAGGCAGTTGTGCGTAATGGCATAAACAGATATCAAGAGTGAGCTAAGAAAGCACAGATGGGTATCTATAAGCAGTAATCCTGACACTGTACACTAACTAGCTCATTTACACATTGTAGTACATATCTCATTTTATTGCATTTGGGTACTAACTTCAGACCTCATTCTCAACCCTAAAACCTTAACAGTCTTTCTGCTCCTGTACAGATTAAAGCATCCCATGCCAATAACAAGCTTGAGGACATTTGATTCTTTGGGGGTTATTTTTACGTATGGGTCTGGAGAGTGTGGCTAACTCCCAATACCATCCTAGGTTCAATGATGAACGGTTGCTCTTTTTGGGCTTAGGTAGGTTGCAAGATGGAAAACCAACCAGACCCAGACAAGTTTGAAAAACAGACATCGGGGGAGCCCAGGGTGGTGTGCTTGGCATACATCCCAAACCATTTTCTTACCCACAATGCCCTGCAAACCTCAGAATTCTGACTACAAACATTTCTGTGAGGAAAATTCCTGTAGTCTGTGTGGAGACACAAATTTCCTACCACACAGCATTCCTCCAGGTCTACCAATAAAAATGGTACCTCACGTTTGTGGGAGGTCCAAGAGACCTTGATTCAAGAGTCCTTAAAGTGGCACATGGAGAGATCGGCAATAGGGGTAGCTGCGAGATTTGGGTACATGCTTGGCGGCCACCCGTGGAAACCCAGGCATTTTTTAAACCTAGACGACCAGGGCATTCCAGGGTGGTGTGCCTTGGATGAATACCACAGGTTTTCTTACAGACAATGCTCTACAAACCTGAAAGATTGCCTGACATCATGCATTGAAAAATGCCACACCTGTTGTTAAAAATGTGATTTTTTTATTCAGCTCTTCCTGTTCCTGAAAACTGGAAAGATGGTGACTTTAGCACAGCAAATCACTAATTCATGCCATGTGTAGGTGAAAAAACGGACACTTTTATCTGGAGCCCTTTTTTACTATTTTTTTTTTTAAAACAACCTCCAACTTTAGCTATATTTTGCCTATTTTCTCGGTCCCCTCCGGGAATCCACAAACCCTGGGTATATTTAAAATTTCCAGGATATTGGAAAAGAAGTATGCAAATTTGGCACGGATACCTTATATGGAAAAAAAGAAACTTACGCAATCCTAAGCACAATCTACTCCAAATAGCCAAAAAAGGGGTGAGGACAGGGAGGGAGGGTGGAGGAGGCCCAGCAATTAAGATGTTAAAGGAAGTGATCATTGGGCAATTGTGTCAAATTTAAGTTTTTGTGAAACACCCCCTCCAGAGAAAGTACTTTCACTTTTAGAAAGCTACCCCAGATGACTTACGACTCAGTTGGATCCATCTTCCTTCATACCAAGCATCCTACTCTATCGATATGGTCCCTAGGTTACATGAAGGTAAAATCCCCTGGTTACCTGCTCAGATGGAGAAGGTGTTAACCTGCACACAAATTAATGGAAATCAGCATCTATCAGGGGTGAAGTGAGAATCAAGGAAAATTCTAAAGTAATATGTAGAAGGTACAAAAATGGTACAAGCAAGGTTCACCCAGCTTTACTAAAGAAGCAGTCAATTGATTAAAAAACGATTACAAACAGCATTTTATTGTAAAGAACATTGATTTTTTTCTTACAATCATTGGGGTCAAATGAAACAGCATAATAAAGTGAAGACAATTTAGTTTTTTTTTTTTTTTAAATAAATGGGGTCAAGTGATTGAAGTAATACAGTTAGATGACCAAAACAAATTTTGGAAATTAGAAAACAATGTCACCAATTGCTGCCCAGGAGAATTACCTCGTATGATTCTAAGATACCTTGACAACCTAGCTCAGTAGCCTGTATGATCCACCTGACTTGCATGTTGTCCCTCTCCCACTTTGCTACACTGCTGATCATATCAATTGATTTTCATTGAAAACCATTTAAACTATGATTTCAGCTCTGAAGTTATTTAGAGCTGCAGGTCTAAATAATACCCCGGGTGTATTTATTCGGTTCAATAGCGCCTCTTAAGTATGAATCATTAGTGATCCATTTCAATACATAGCCAAAACAGGTTTACTGCCAGATTCGTAGAGGGTTCTATGGTAAAACCCATTCTAAAAAAGGTTATGGAATCCTATCAAAACATTATATATTAATTTATTTACTGGATACTTCTGTGAACGTTTTCTCAAAAAATGAATTGAACCATGTAGAAGCATGTGTTTTGGATAATAGTCTACTGCCAATTGCAAAATGCATGTTTCGGGAAGGCCATTCAACCAGCAAGCGTTGTTTTTCCCTGTGAGCAATTTGACAAACTTTTTGGAATTTAATTGGAGGCTGTTTTTTGTTTTATTTACTCCCGCACAGTCTTTGAAACTGTTGAAAGAGGGTACCTCTGGGAGGAATTGAGTGTCTGGAATACACTTGCCAGCCTTTTATCTTTATTATGGGCATTGCAAACACTCAATTGGGCCCAGATGGAATTTGATCATTTAGGATGCCACTCTAAGAAAACCAAAGTGTTGACTGGTCTGTGTTAAGACTTTGTCCTGGCACCATCCCTTTATAAGTTATAAGATCCACACAAAACATTAGCCGGAATACATACACTCAAAAGACGCAAAAAAAGGTATTGAATAGGTTCCTTGAAGAACAGTAAAAACCAAGACAGCATAAAAACAAATACTAAGTGTACGGTATAATTAATACAGATTTAAAAATACACTTTAAAAAGTTACAAATTCTGCAACAAAATGTTTCATTATGAGGTATGTAAAGTGACTGTAGTGCGTCTGAAGCAGAGAGTACAGATAACTGTAGACATATAGCTCACAGCCATTTTCGGCGCTATAATAAAAGTTCTGGGCAAACATAGAGAGCATGGTTCGGATCATGGAGACCATTTTGACATAGATTACACTCAGCCAGTATTCCATACCATTTAGCAGAAGTGTCTCAACCCATGCAGCAAATTCCAAGTAAATTAAGGTTGCGCTTTGTTTACTAAAAAGGAGTCTATTCTGAAATCCCCTTGTTTTGAGGCACGCCACACTGTCCAAACGAAAGCTAAAGGTCCATGTAGCTTGTTCTAAACTAGCTTTTATTTGCTGCGTTGTTAGGGCGCGAACCAATTTGGAATCTAGTTGAAGCATATCAACAGTATAAGCAAAGTTTCTACAAATGATTGACTTATCCTTGATGTCAACCCAAATTTCTTACTTTATACAGGACCTTAATGTATCATCATCACTTCTTGCTAGACAGGCAACCCAGCGTACCACCCCTGCCAGACCCAGAACAAAAGCACTTCTGAAACTCTTTTCCAATCTTAAGGCCACCACTGGGGTCGCTGAGTTAATAGAAGATACATTTCTGAGGACTGGTCCTTCCTTCATATTTAGAAAGCCCCATTTAGTTACTTAGATCTGCTCCAGCCATAGAGCAGAGAGGCCAGGATTTTGGCTCGATAGACCTCTAAAAGATGCAAGAAGTGTCTTCTCCCAGTTCCCCTATAAAGAGCACCCAAGCCTTTAGCTTGAGACTGGGCTTTACTCGTGTGTTTTTAAACATGGGCCTTTTCACTAAGGTTTCCACACATTATCTTTCCCGAAAAGGTATACGATTTCACAATTTCTAGCTTTGTGCACTCAGAAGCCATGTAAAATTTCTATATTTGGGTTTCTTCCTCCCATGAAAACCAAAGATTTTGCTTTTATAAATCTTAATCTTTAAGTAGAGGGCATCTGCAAACTGTTGCAATGCTTGCCGGTGACTGTTTAACTCTTTTGGGGTGAGATCCATAATTATTATGTTGTCAGTATATAATAGAAAAATATTGATCTTCTGCCGATTATCGGAGAGATTCCCTCGCCCTGATTCAGGGGGCCAGGAAGGTCATATATATATATGCAGGCCAATCCCTCAAGCTTAGGGATAGTCTCTCCTCAGTCTCTCTGGTTCCACTCCTCAGCAAAGGTTTCTTCTTGTTTCCCGAAGTGATCTAAAGTTCTGGGGTCTGGGTCCCCCATTTTATACACAGTTTCTCTTTGTTCTCTGAAGGCAGAGAGGCCTTTGCCTAGTCCAAACCTGTTCTGGTCAGTCCTGGAGCACTTTGTTGACATGACTCCTTCTTTCCTTTCAGAGAGCAGGGCAGAGACATCAGACGCACCACAGGAGGTGGTGCCAGCATTGTGGAGGGAAGGCACAGCCCTATTCAGGTCCAGGGCCGGACTGGGAACTGAAAGCAGCCCTGGCAAATTTTGCCAGACCAGCCCCCGCCAGGTGCGTAGCGACCGAGCCCGACCACTAGTAGGGGAGTTTGGGGGTTCTACCCCCAAGAAAATTTTGGAAAAAGACAGACCAAAATGGAGAATTTTACAGCGTATTTTTCATTACATATTCAATTGTATCAACTTTCAAAGCACAGTAAATAGTAGATGATGACCTTAAAGAGCACCAGGTTACCCACCCAGTCATATGTACCCATAGACATTAGTGAATCATAGAGAAAAAAGTAAAAGTGAGACCTGCCCCCACATGGTGTGTAGCGAGCAAGCATAGTGAGCAACCACTACTAGGGGGAGTTTGGGGGGTTGCCCCCCCTAGAAAAATTTGGAGACAGAAAGGCCAAAACAAAGCATTTTTCAGCACATTTTTCATTACATATTAGATTGTATTAATTTTTAAAGCATAGTAAATGATTACCTTATGCAATTTCAATCACTCCCTGCCAGGGTGTGAATGGTGACCCTGCACTGCACTCCACCATCACTAGCAGCAATCAGGCCTGAGGAGGGCCCGTTTTCTTGGCATTAGAGCCCATGGTTCTGCCCCTAAACCTCTGGAAGGAGTGCTGCAATGAACAATACCACGTGCACAAGCGTGGTGTCTTTCTCTGTCAGGTGCTTGAGAGCGAAAGCTGACTCTATGTCCTCCGGTGTTTGCCTCACTGTCACCGACGAGATGCGAGCCTCTGATGCTGTAAGAGCTACCAGGCTGCTGTTAGTGACAACAGGGCATCGTTCAAAATTATTTTAATAATGCTGGAGTTGAAGGGGCGCACGCTGTAAGTGTCCTGACCTGGAATAGCATTCGCCACTCTTTCATTCTCCCAGCAGGGGCTTCCAATTGCACCGCTTACCTAGGCCCAGATGCTGGTGCTATAGTTTACAGCGTAATTCACATTATTAACTAAATCACTGTCTTCCCATAATTGTCTTTTATGGTGGACATGTCAAATGTATCTAGAAATAATTGGCAATGAGGCAGAGAGGATTGTGGTCACTCTCCAGTCTCCCCTTGCTACATATGTCCCTAAGAAGTGTCCAAAGTCTCAGATCTAATAGATTATAGTCTGTGTGACTACAGTGAAACAGATTGTTATAGGATTTGGCCCCTGTCCTGTCAGATATGGACCTACCATTGACTTTTCTAAGCCCCAGCTCCAATGAGAGACCTTACGTTGTAAGGCAGTCTCTGTCCATTTGTTTATAGGTGGTAGTTCTAGAATTGGAATACCCCACATCTTGTCCTCCTCTCTGGCTAATTTGATATCCTCTGTGTCTAGGGGCTCAAAGGTTGTATTAAAGTCCCTGCTATTATCAGATAGGAATGATGGTCTTCAAGGCATATGAGGGTTTTAGTTGCTAAACCCCCGACCCCTCTAGCATAGACATCATACATAATAGTGGTATTCTCAAACTCTAGATAAATGGCCATGATATCGGGACTGTCGATGTGAAAATCATACAATTTGCAAACTGTGCCGGGCCTAATCCACATTGAAAAATCCCTCCTGAAGGTCAACCAGCATGGCCGCGTGATGCAGGAGTTGAAAAGTTTAAATAGCCATGTTTAAAAAGTGATTCCAGGTACCAAGTTTCCTGGAACAAACAAATATCATACACATCAATGAAACTGATCCAGTCCGGGAGTGCGACCTTTGATCCAAGCCCAGCCCCATTCCAAGAAATTATAGACATCATGGATTTAGTCTAAATGCTGCTGAAGGAAGAAGAGAGGCTTAAAGAGGCCCAACAGTCTGCAATGTCAGATAGACCCAAAAAGTCACCTGAAAACCGGTTGTCATGTGAGACGCTCAAAACATTTTAAGAAGGAGAGTCACCATGCTTCACACAAACAGGGGAATAAAAGAGCCAGTCGAGAGGAGAGACTGGTGGTTGTCAGTCTATATCCTCTATAGGATATCCATCTCATACATGAGACGGGGGCACATAAATCAACTTGATGTCTGTGTTCAGGGCGCCTATATTTAAAATGAATTTTTGTGTCACATAAGTGAGAGGTTCGAACATCAAAGGCCACTAGATTGCCAACTAAGTCCCTCTTCCCAAGGGTTAGCTCAATGCTATCATACATAGTACCACTTTATGACTGCCTTTTAGCCCCCAAAATATCCTCCTGTATAAGTGAGCGAAAACACCTCACTTTGCGGATCCAGTGAATGATTTTATTAATTAATGCATCCGCACCTTCTTTATACATGGGATGCACGAGTTTGGGGACATTTGTAAAAAATATAGAGAAACTGGCACTAGGGGCTGAAGGTCCTTCCTGGACTGGCAAATGCGATTTTGCGTTGGAGCTGGGGGGGTGCCTTACCAGTTTGGGCTCCCCATAAGGCTGCTTGTTGTGAATGCTGGAAGGCTGAGAGGAGCTAGAGAGTCGAACAAACCCACTCTCATTTATGTGTTCTAATCCTCCGTGTGTGGAAATGTGAGAAACTGCGCAGTTCCTAATCTCGTTGGGTTTAGTATACCGCGCAAGAGCTGGCTGTTCGAAGGTTGTTTAGTGCATGTGTTTTTATCAGTGAGAGAGACTCTCAAATAGTGGATTAAGTGTGATAGAAAGACGTGACACCACAAGTTCAGCTATCTGCCAGTTACTGTGGACAGCCCATCAATGGAATCTTCAGAGGTCGCTGTGACCTGCACATTAAAAAACGGTCTGAAGGCAACGCCCCAACTAATGAAAAGAAGGACAGGAAAGCTGGGGTGTGAGCTGGCTTCTCATGTTGGTTGAGAAATTCTGGTAAAGCTCCTCAGCAGCCAAACTCAGTCATCAACAACAAAGTAATATTGTCATAAGGCACTTCAAAATAATCCGATGTGGTGTTCCCACTCTCCAAGTTATAGGCCAGCACAGACAGTGACAGCACAAGTCAGGGGACGAGGTGCTGGAACAGTCATTGGGAGAAGAGGCCTGGAAGACAAACAATCTTGGTACAAGTTGTAAGTCTGTGAAGGCAACCATTCATCATAAATCCCCAACATTCTGCAGAAGCATGAAAATACACCACCTAGGTAAAACAACTTGTATATATTTCAACAAGTCACTTCAAGAGGCACCTCTTAGAATTGGCATGGACATGTCATGGGTTTTCTACTGGCACGCCGGGGACACTTGCTTAGCTTCGCATGTAAGATCGCCATCGTTTACATGCTGGTCTTCCACAGGCATGGTGCTACCACTGTAAACGGCGATAGAGCAGTCAGCCGAAGTTGGGCTTCCGGTCAGACTCCATGTATGACATGGTTACCTCTACCTGCTGGAAGACCCCATGAAGAGTCCGCCACCCCATTCATCTGCTTCCTGTCTCTGCGCTAACCGAGCACGGAAAAGAGAAGGGGGCAGATGAGAAGGCTTCTGCTGTAGGGCAGATTTGGAAACTCCTGCTGTTTTTGGCAGAAGTCGATTATTTATTTATTCCGTCAATAAAGAACATAAAACTACATAGGAAGCATATAAAGTACACATAAAGTAAGAGCATAAAATAGGAATGACATCAAATCAGATCAATCATGATGCAACATGCATAGCAGCAAATTTGAAGTATAACTCAAAGTGGTGATGTCTATATGCACTTGGGGGGGGCCACAAAAACCCAGGTAAAAGGGTCTACTATGTTAACAGGAATATTTGGGGCCACCTTGGCATCCATAAATGTATTTAAATCCTAGAGGTAATCCTCCAACCTGTGATCATAAAGATACAGAAGTCACATTACTATTAGGTTTTTTTGTCAATATTTTTCACTAAGCAACTGCACCCTGGTAGCAGAATTCCTGATTAATGAGTGTCATTTACTTTGCATTTTTCTTAAAATCCTGCTTAGAATTTTTCCCATAATTTTCACAGCAGCACTTGGCGTTCACATAACGTTCCCCATGTTACTTTACAAACTGCAAGGAAAACGAATGGATCGGATATTGCACATGACTTGTGCAGCCAAGGGGCATAGCAAGGGTACAGTATTCATGTGGATCTTCACCCAGGTCTATAGTGAATATAGGATTTTTATGTGTGAAAATCATGATTATTTTGTATGCTTGAGGTCACTTATTGAGTAATTGGTAGCAGAGACCCGGTATTTTATGACTGTAATACTGTGTCTAACCATTAAAAAGCTCTGAGACCTAATGCAAGGCATGCGTCGTCTAAAGTATGTATTATTTGACAAAACAAAGAAATACAATCACATATGTCTCCCATATATTTAATTTCCTTCTGGAACTTTGGGCCCCTGCACTTATTTTATTCCAAATTAAGCACTGGAAATATGCAATGAATATGTATTCTTTGTGCATCTTTTCTTGTGTATGCCTTTTTATCCTAATTCTATTTTATCATTCTGAGTCCGGGCATACTAAACTCGAATTTCTACCATGTTCCCTGAGTCAGTTAGGATTATAAGATGTAATAATCAAACTGCCCATTCTGGCCTATGGGGAAACGATAGCCTTGCAATTGTGAAAAACGAAATTGGCTGTAATTCACTATTAGGACATGCCACACACACCAGGGCATGTCCTACCTTATACTTACAATGCACCCTGCCCTTGGGCCTACCATAGGGGTGACTAATATGCAGAAAAGGGAAGGTTTAGGGACTGGCAAGTGGATGCACTTGCCCAGTCAGCATGGCCGTATCAGACTGCACACAGGCTCTGCAATGGCAAGCCTTAGACACACTTTAACAGGCTGCTTCTGTGGGTGGCACAACCAGTGCTGCAAGCCCACTAGCAGCATTTGGATTACCAGCCTTGGGCACTCCTGGTACACTGTACTAGGGTCTGACAGGTAAACCAAACCAGCCAATCATAGAATCACTAATCCATATATAAATTTACAACAGGGAGCACTTGCACTGTTGCACTGGATAGCAGTGGCACAGTGCCCAAAGCATCTAATACCAGCAAAAACATATGAGGTAACAGGAAAAAATGGAAGGGAGACCCACGCCAAGGTGCCAGGTCTAACAATCTTATGCTGAGAAAACTGGACCGTGTTCTTTTTCTAGTGACTACTGTTGCCCTTTGGTGATGTAAAGCCCGGTACCCTACCTCAAGTAGAATAGTATGTAGTATTATTAATGCAGGAAACTACCCTGCAACAATTGCATTTATGTTGGTGCACAAGAGAGCTTTTAGTAGTTGTGAATAGTTGTGAGGGTTGCATTTTATAGGCCTGTGTGTGGTTCATTGAATTCACCTGGGTGTATGCTATAATTTGGAAATCCTTTTTAAAGGGGGTCTATATTGCTGCGTCACATTTTGTTGGGTTATCAACTTCTATTTGTTGTGTTTCCACATTGTAAAATGGTATGTGCTTTTTCCATGACTGAAATCATTAGATCCAAAAGCGTTTTAGTTATTCCAGCCTTTTCAGCTGTTAGCCACACAGCATTTGAAGACATAAAATTCGGTTGTACCATTTTATCTTACCACATGCACTAACTTTACATGCAGAAAAAACACAGTAATAGTTATACCATTGGCGTGTGACTCAGAATGAGTGATTTTCTTGTGTAGTTTGTATATTAACTCTTTCTATGAAAGTCTGAGGAACCTTACTATTTAAAACTTTGTGTAGGACTTGCTGGTGGACTTCATGCCAAACACGTGAACGTGCCATTTTTCAAAGACACCGCTAAACAAGAGAGACATCAGCTTGAGCAGTGTTCTTTTAATAAACTGTCTCAGATTTTGTTTTAAAATTCATTTGCCATGTTAGAATTTTCAAGTTAATTCCTCCTCATGTAACTTTCCCGCTCTGAAATGAACAGGCCTGTTTGAGGGAATCTTAATTGTGCATAAGTTTATGTTGACAGATATTCTATTTGCAAACTGCTCAACTTCTTATAACAATGTGTTAAGCTTGGCATCTGCACACTTAACAATTGACACGTACACAATTCGCTGACTAAAAAGTAAAAAAGATATGTTAGCTCTCTCTGCTGAGAATGCATCCATTAGTTTTCCTTCAATAGTTAGTGGTTGAGACTTTTGAGATGGTGTATGCTTACCCGGCACGTACCAATTTGAAGTCTACTTCCTCTCTTGAGTAGTCTTGGTCAGAGAAGAATCAGACTGGTCTCCCCAGATGTGTTTCAAGCACATTCTCTCCGAAAATCCTTACCTAGGTCCTGGAAGGTGGAGCCTTTTTCATAGTCAATGGGGTTCAGTAGCTGAATCCAAAGTAAAAGTTAATTATCAACATATACATTTATTCTAGAAAACTTTGATGACATGAACCTGTTAGACCCAGCCGTTTCTGTCTGGCTAGGATGCATCAAAGCCAGTCGGAATCCCACATCCTAGATAGGATGAGTACGCTACATGTTTCCTGTAACCTGTGCTCACCCTTGGGTAGCTTGGCACAGAGCAGTCAGGCTTATACTCAGGGTCAATGTGTAAAGTATTGGCACAGCACCACCCTCGCACAACACTATGTACGCTACCAAAAACTCCACACCGTATGTATAAAACACTAGTCTTTGTATTACACTCACATATCAAAATCAACACAATATATACAATGAAATCAAAATGATCTGCATATTGAATATATACGTCACAGTTATATGCAATTGTCAAACTTTCTCATTAGCACAAGAACGGCATAATCATATATGCTCTATTCAGAGGAAATCAACAAACACGATTTTTCCAATATCGCATACCTCAACAGTTACAATGGTCAAGAAATGATGGGTCTTTGACTATGCTTCGTGATACAGCCCTTCTAGTCACTCAACTACCCTAACCAATGACACACATTGCCTCTGCTGACGACACGTTGATTAGAATGTCGGATCCACTCAAAGCGGAGAAAAACAGTTACTTAATTTCATCCATCCGCATTAGACCTCCAGGAGCCACCCATAGACAAATGTTGTGACCCAGGAACATGGTGTGCTTCCAAATCTGGAGAAATGCTCCCCGTCAGGTGGAGGTGAGAGCTGCCCTAGAACCTGACAGCCATCTGTAGGTTCCCACAAGGCACAATGAAACCCCTCGGGCCCCATCAAAATGTTCTCCACAATATAGTGCATTGTGGCGTGGGCCCAGGGAGCAAGCGACCTCGGACATTTGCAGCGATATCATGCACTATCTCCTCCTGATCTGGAGGTCGAAAACAGTCTCATCCCCCACCTCAGGTCCTCCAATACCCCTCAGACTTCACATGCACTGGAGTGCAAGATAGCACAGGTCCCTTGGTTGCAAGCATGGGTCTCTTGGACTCTTCAGGCTTCCCCCGCAGCTTTTCAAACTCCTCACTTCCTGGCACCTGAGATGGGCTGCTGATCTTTACAAGGACACTCCTCTGCCCAGTTTGATGAATGTGTATGTCAGGAATGTCTGTTTCCACTGCACCTCTACACAGTCCTTACAAGCTTTTGGCAATGGGGAGACCGTTTTTTTCCCTGGGATCTAGTAGACAGGAAGCCAGCCAACTGACCCTTGGAGAGTGCTTAGGGACCCAACCTATGATAGTTGGCACAAGCTGCAGGCCAGCAACATCCCGGAAAAATCCAACAAGTGATAGTCACCATACTGGAGCACTACAAGCTCCAGGACACCACAAGTATGCAGATAATCCAGTTGTAGTCCCTCCTGCCCTAATGATTCCACTTGTTGATGTCCTAGATTGAACCAGCGTAGTATGGTCCCAAATTCAAAAGAGTCTCTACCTTTTGAGGCCAAAGCCCCATTAGTTGTAACCATGTGGTACTGTAAATTTCGGAACCATGTTGGTAGGGTGGTCCTACCATGCCGATTTTGGTATCAGCGGACCGCAAATGACTAATGCGGTATGTATGAGTGTTTTTGTCACGTTTCCCCGATGTACTCACCATGTATGCAATACTAAATATTAAAACCTCGGGTTCCATTTTAAAACGGTAACCATTTTGTGGTTGCCCTCACATAGGCTGCGCACTGAGGCCATGCCTAGGCCTAAAGGACACGCAATCTTTCTGTGACTTCTTTGCGACCTGTGCAAACTGACTCCGCTGCTCGAGGTCAGTCCTGCCCGACCGGTTCCTTTTACTGCGGCCAAATGGGATTAGCATCAGGGCCCGACACATCATAAAGTCGTGCATCCCACACAAACCCTGACTAATCTCTTTCACACCTGACTCTGTTTCCTACTTTATGGCTTGTTTTACGAGGAGGAGGTGTCCGTTTTATTGGGGTCTGCTGATATCTGATGAGGGTTCTGAGCCTCGCGGGGTAAATAATTATAGGCTGACCGAGCTGAAATGTGGGATTATCATCATGACTTTGCTCTTTCTTTGAAGCGAAGATATGTGAACGACCACTTGTAAAATAGGGGCGGTGTTGCCCAGAGCGTAATATTCTGTATATAAGAAAAGACTGTTTTTTGGTTGGGAGCAGTCTCCTGAGAACATACACCGTGCTGTACTTCTCGGATACCTGTGATTGGTCTGCAGCCAATAAATACGATCTTTGACTTCATCTAGAAGACTCTGTGTTTCTGTAGTCTGAAACAGGAAGAACTCGAAGTCTTCGGGTGTGTCCCCTGGCACCACTGGGTTGGTTCTGAAAAACCCAGTACTTCAACCATGATGGCCTTTGAAGATGTAATAATTTCAAAAGGCCACTTTTGAAATGCACAGGACCTCTCTAAATTATGTCCTTTCTGCTATCCTAACCTGGGAGTTTAGATTACTATCTTTAGTGTGGCCAAGACCATGCCCCTTTGAATGCAGGTGCCAATTCCACCCCACTTAACCATCCCAGAGAGGCCCCTCAGAGTCAGAGATCTGCACTATCCTTTGAACCCCTAGTTTATGGCCTTCTATTGAGAATACACAGATGTAACTGTCCCACGAGCACCCAGAAGTGGAGTAGAGACATACTGACAGGCACACAGAACTCTGAGTATCGAAATGTCCACATTCCCAAAGTGGCATTTCCACACAGGTAATGTTGAATACACTCGCACTACTGAAGAGGATTTGCCATTATTAACTCATCGATACCAAACACTATAGTGTTACTTTTCTGCCCATAGGGAATGCAGCTCAATACATTCCCCCATGCTAATCCAATGCGAGAAGCTGGCCCCATCGTGCCAAACACACCAACCAGCGCCACTCACGACCCTTTAATGTAACGCACATGCACACATGCCCTACCTCTTCCCAACACTGCACCTTGCAGCCAGTGAGAACGTCGATATAGTAAGAGACATGCAGAACCCTGGTACATAGCTTTTAAAATGCCAAGCCAAGTAACAGTAACCCATGCAAACAGGCCCCACCAGGGCAAACCTGTGGCACAATCGATGAGCTACCTCAGCGGATGGCACAGCCAGTGCTGCAGGCCCTTTCGAGTTACATGACCTGGGTATATGTCATACCGCTAGATGAAGGACTTACAGCTAACTCAAATCAGCCAATCATGTATACACCACTTATTAGTATGTATATGACAAGCTCAGCTCTTTGGCACTGAATGACAGGGTTTCTCTTCCGCTGACCTGTGGTGGGGTCACCAGTGCCTGTGCACCCATCTACCTTGTGCTCACCGCCCTGCTGCTGACTCTCGTCCCCCGCCGCCGCCAGCTTCAACTGCAGCCGCCGAGTGGGGCCGAAAACTACAACTCCCAGCAACCTGTGAGGCTGAGAGCAGCTGATACCGTTATCGCGCCAGGAGGCGCTCAAAAGGACGGCTCCTTCTCGGCAAAGCGGGTTTCTCTTACGCTGACCTGTGGTGGGGTTATCAGTGCCTGTGCACCCATCTACCTTGTGCTCACCGCCCTGCTGCTGACTCTCGTCCCCCGCCGCCGCCAGCTTGAACTGCGGCCGCCGAGTGGGGCCAAAAACTATAACTCCCAGCTACCTGTGAGGCTGAGAGCAGCTGATACCGTTTATCGCGCCAGGAGGCGCTCAAAAGGACGGCACCTCCTCCGCGACGCGGGACGCGCGCGGGCGGCATCGGGCTAAGCCCGGGACAAGGGCGGGACCGTCTGTGGCCGTCCGAGGCCGGAAGAGGCCGGGCTGGGCCATCCCATTTGGCTCGCGTGTCAAGCTGGTCATCTGTCCTCAGCCACAAAAAGACTTCTGAGAATGTTAAGATAAGTCAGGGAGGGGCGTGTAGATTAAATACTGTCAGCCGTGTCAAATATCACATTTGGGGGCACAACAATTTGCTTTGTTTTGATATACCTCACTTTTGCTATCTCCTGTGTGTTACCAGCGTAGGGCATTTTCTCACTGTAGTGGGCAAGTTAATATATTGTGGACTTTTTCTTCCGGGTTAGTTTCAAGCGTCATTTTGAGAACAGGTAGCGCGAAGAACTATACGCACGGCAGTATACGTCCATTGCCCCAGTGGTGACATGGGGAAAACCAGAAAAACCCCAATTAGACCGGGGACGGGAGTTTGGGGCACATTAGATGCATTCATTACACGTGCCGAATCCCTGTTGACACATGAGATACAGTTAACGGAGCGTAGATTGTCCCTTGATTCCCTACTGGCACACAAACGCTCTTCGTTGGGGACAATAGCGGAATGTGTCACGCCTGGAGTGAGTAAACCGGCAGGTCAGGGACCTCACTCGCAGAGTAATACTCAGGGCTCTACATTAGTACAAGTTCACACAAATAGGCGAAGAGATGGGGATGATGAGCTACCGACACTGGTGGGGTCCGCGGTAGATAAAGTGGTTAGCGGACCTGGGGGTGTTCAGGAGGGTGCCCAAGAACTGGATGCTATCACTCCCGGGGGCGAGAGGGATCTTAACGCTTTATTGGAGAAGGAAAGGGTAGTAGTTACCCGATCAAAAAAAGTTTTACTAGTGCCAGACCCCTCTCCAGAAAGTGTCACCACTGAGAGTTTAAAGTCCACAACCAGGCCACAAAGTAAGGGGACAAGTAAAACTAAAAATGACACAAAAGCAAAAAAAGGTGGCTCCAGAAAAGACCCTATAATAGTTGAGGATGAAAGTAATAGGCCACCTTGTTTACAATGTAATTCCGGCTCCTCCGTAAACAGAACGGATTGGTCGCAGGAGCTATTGAAAACACTCAAATCCAAATTGGAAGCCCTTCTTCTTAAACACTTGGCCCCCTTGGTGGAAGACATAAAGAAAATTGAGGAAAAAGTCAGTAGGTTGTTTGAGATGGAAAAAGGTGTTCACCCAGTCCCCCAACAAATTACGAATTCCGATGGGCTAGAGATTGTACCTTGCCCGGGACGAGCAGGGACGAAGCAGAGGGTTGATCCCAATGCGAGTAATGATAGTGATACACCCCCTATTCTGGCGCCTGTGAGTCTCCAACAAGAGGCTAGTACAAAAGGCCAGATAGTAGCCACCGGTTTCCAGAATGCCCAGGTGCAGAGTTCCCCGGGTCTGCAGACGTTAGATTTGCCCCCTGCATGTTGTCCCTACACAATAGTTTTAGCAGGGGTCCCTGCCCAAAATGGGGAAAGAGAAGAATCTACAGGTTCCTTGATAAATAAGGTCAGCCACTGGCTGCACAATAACGCGAAGGAATCCAAGCATTGGAGAACGCACATTCTCATGGCAAGGAGGGTAGCTTGGATTGGTCCCTCAAAGAAGAAGTTTACTGGAGACTGTGTTATTGTCAATTTTAGACACCCAGAGCTGGTAAAAGAATTGTTGGGTTACAGTTATGTGGCTTTTGACAGTGGGACGACTATAAAAATGCTCCCCCTGAACTTTTTCTATAGGGACCAGGCAAAAGCGTTGCGCCAAGGGCCACGAAGTAGAGGGGAAGTTCCGTTAATAAGATCATACAGACTGGAGTCAGTCTCAAATAGGTTCACCCCATTGTCTGATGCGGCAGTGATGGATGAACTAGATTGACAGACTCCAGTTGAAAACTTGGAAAATTCATCCCCTTCAGCCAATATCATGCTTGGGGAGAATGTTGGTATCACAGGAAATATCCTTTCATCCGAAATCCCCCATAATGAGGTTGTAACTACCCACCTAGCCAATAGTCCAGTAGCAGATCAGAGTAGCTCAGCAGAAGTGGGATCTCAAATTCAGTATACCCCAATAAGGAATGTGACCACCCCGGGGGTCGGGGAACTTAGAGTGGTATCGTGGAACATTGCTGGAATCTCGTCCAAATTAAGAAACAAGGAATGGTTGGAGTACAGCAAAAAGTTTCACATTATTTGTTTACAAGAAACTTGGGAGTCAGATAGTAGTGCCCCGCATCTAGATGGGTACAAAATGTTTTTCGTGCCCGCCCAAAAATCCACGATGGGAAGAGCGAAAGGGGGACTAATAACGTATGCATCTCTGGCGCTACAAGGGACATGGGAAGGCATGGGCTGGAACTCGGAATACATTCAGGGTCTTAGTTACAGCAAAAAGGGGATAAAATTTGTATTGATAAATTTTTATAATGCGGGCCAATCAATGCAGAGGCTGGTTGATCTGAAGGACAGACTGGCTGACTGTATTCTAGGGGAAAGCACCCCCCAAATGTGATTTTGGTGGGCGATTTTAATTGTCACCCATGCCCATATTTGAAATGGGGCGGGGGAACATGGAACTCTTGCCCATCTACTAGTGATTGGCACCTTGAACACACACAGGAAGGTAGCGAATTAAGTAAGATTATGGGCACATACAATCTTGTCCCTACAATGGACTTGATCAAGCCCAGGATCTCGAATATCATTAATCCCTCTTTTAAAGGCAGGGGAAAAGAAACTATCATTGATTTTATTTTTATTTCTTATGGGTTTAAAAGTAGGATCATAGATTTTAATATAGAAATTAGTACTTTTAGTGATCACAACCCACTGGTGTTGTCATTGCTGGACGCGGATCCTTCTGTGCAGTTAAGGCCCCGGATGACAAGGGGAAATTTGGAAGCAATTGACCAGGGTAGGCGAATACGTTGGTCTAATACTGATGGGGAAGCATTCTATAAAAAACTTCTCGCATACCCAGAAAGCGGGATATGGTTGTGCCTAAATCAAGAAATTAGAGGCAAAGAACTGATAAGTGCATTTGAAAGCATGGCAAGGGATATTGACAGGTTATTGAGGATTAAATCACAAGCACTGCCCAACCTCACACCTAAATGGTTTGATAAAGCATGCTCCAGAGCCCAAAAAGAATTAAAACGGGCACTCAAAAAGGTACCGAAGGACAGGAGCATGATAGTGGAATGTAGGGCTCATTATAAAATGGCCATAAAAAAGAGGAAAAAAACTATCCACTATGAAGCTTGGGCGAATTTAAGGGAGGCAGCCGAAATGAGAGATATGTCACGGTTTTGGAGGGTGATTAATGATCCCAGTTTCCAGCCCCCGAATAGCGAGAAGGTCTCCTGCAATATCTTGCCAGAAGCTTGGGTCTCCCATTTCAAAAAGTTGTATAACCAGGGCAGTACCATGGCTCAATACATCTCTGATGTAGGCATGTTACCAAGTTCATGGGTCCAGTTTACAGTGGGCGAAATTAAAGACGGAATTCAAGCCCTGACAAGGAACAAGGCCCCCGGCCCAGACGGGATTCCCCCCGATTTATTTTTATCCCAGGTTGACCTGTGGGCTCCCATACTTACTAGAGTTTTTAATACAGCAGTGGAAAGGGGAATGCCCAGGTCCTGGTCAACTGCTACCATCGTCCCCCTCTTCAAAAAGGGTAATAAAAGTGATCCCCAATGTTACCGCCCGATTTCACTAATTGATGTGTCAGCAAAGGTCTTAGGGAAGGTAATTCTAAACCGTTTGATGGACTGGGCTGAGGAAAATAAGATTATTACAGATACTCAGTACGGTTTTAGAACGGGTCGCTCTACATCAGATCAATGTCTCAATCTATATAATCTGGTGGCTAAGTATACCCTTGCCGAGGATGGGACAGTTTATCTTGCTTTTATGGACCTAACTGCAGCTTTTGATCGGGTCAACCGGGAAAAATTATGGGAGATTTTAGAGCTGCTTGGGGTGGACCCCAGTTTGATTTTTATTTTAAAAACTCTACATAGGGATACAACAGCTCAGATTAGATACAGCAATGAGGGGAACCTAACTGTAGGGGTGGGCGGAATTCGCGTAATTGCATTACGCAAATCTCCGCGAAACGGCAAAAAATCTCCGCGAACACGCAGAAATTCCGCGAACACGCGGAATTGCTTGTTCGCGATGCTTTTTTCCTGTTCGCAATTGCTGTTTGCGTGCTCGAGGACAAATATCTCGCGAACATGCATTTTGAGAACGCGAACAAGCAAAAATTTCGCGAAATCGCGGAAAGCGGACTTTTGAGCAATTTCGCAATCTCCGCGGAACGCGAAATTACGCAAATTACGCAAATTCCGCCAGCGGAACGGAATTTGCCGCCCAGGCCTACCTAACTGATCATTTTGCTTGCACTGGGGGGGTGAGACAGGGTTGTATTTTGGCGCCCTTTTTATTCACGTTATACATAAATGGTTTGGACAAAGCCCTGGGAAAATTGGGGGTTGATTGCCCTAGAGTGGCCAATAGAAGTATACCTGTTCTGTTATATGCGGACGACGCAGTACTCCTCGCACGAACAGGGAGGGGTCTGCAGGCCCTCATTGACGGTTTTTGTGGGTTTATGGCACACTTAGACTTATCTCCCAACTTAACAAAATCCTATATTATGGAAGCTGGAAAAAGACCAACGAGGAATCATTTTTGATAAACACCTCAAATTCACGCCATTAGTCACAGAAAAGTGCAAACAGCACACAAATATAATGGGTTCAATCATGTCCCATGCCACGAGGTTAGGCCACTGGTCCCCGAACGAAGTATTGAATTTATACAATTCAATCTGTTGTTCCAAAATCATGTATGGGAGTGAGGTCTGGGGTACTAGAAACACCTCCATGATACAACTGGAGGAAAATAAGTTTCTTAGAAGGATCTTGCAAGTACCACAAAGCATCCCGGCCTAAATTATACATGAAGAGTTAGGGCACCCTTACATCTCTGACAGAATAAGCCTTAAACCAATAATGTGTTGGATTAAAATTTGGACTAATCCAGATGCTAGCTTTAGCAGAGAAATAATCACAGATTGTATTAGAAGGGATAAAAGTCACAAAATACCATGGCTCAAATTCGTGAAGGACAAGTTGAAGTGGCTGGGCTATGTTAGATGTTTTGATGAACCCACATCCATGACGTCCCAATCGAAAACACTCATAAAAGCAGAATACTTGAGGCGGGTAGCCTGCTCTAGAGAAGATTGTGAAATATTGAAAGGGTCAGTGCGAGCATACATACTCACGAAATCTGTTGCAGGCATAGAACCTTACTTGGCGCAGATTTATAATAAAAATGACAGATTTTTAATGACCAGATTTAGACTGGACCTTTTACACCACATTTTAGCTGTTCCCGAGGGATTCACAAAAGATATTGGTTCAAAGAGTCCCTGTGGCTGCGATCTGGGATCTCCACAGGATACCCTCCATTTTGTATTCTTTTGTCCCCTGTATGAATTCCCGCGGGCTGTTTTTTTAAAACCCATCCTAAAAGCGAATAAATTCACCCACAGCAGGGTAGCTCTTTTATACTTAAAACTTTCCGCGGAACCTCTTACACTGTTTTGCACTGTGAACTTTTTAAGACTTGCTGCAAAATTGAGGAAATCGAGACGCGAGACATAAGTTATCTCGTTGTCCGTGTATTGGAGGTGGGGTTTCGCTTCATGTTATTTGATACGTACGGGGCATATAATAGTAGTACTAGCCAAAGAAGTATGTAAATGACGAATTGGATGGTTTAGCGCATTGGGGATGTTATATGGTATTTTTAATGATAAAATTCTTTTATAATATGTGTTTTAAGCAGTCTATGATCGTATATTTTATTCTGAACGATGGTTTTTTGCACTTTATAGTTGCTTGCACCCTGCACTTTAATAAGTAACAATTGATGAACTTATAGCCTGCCAGTTGTTTTTGTGTAACTCAGTCACTGAGGCCCTGGACAGGCCATTCAGAATCGACCTATTTTGTCTTGTTCCCACTTTTGTTAATGAGTTTTAATATGTGAATTTGTTTGCAATATTATTTTGTAACATGTGTAATTGTTTTTGTTCTTTTCTTGGATGTTTTTATATCCGAATAAAGATATTTTGATGATGATGATGATGATGACAGTGTCAAACGAGCTCAAAGTCCTAAGGCTAGCACCTAGATCAATGAGAAACTGGGAAGGAGAAAAGAAAAAAGTAGAGGGAAAGCACCCTAGAAAGGGCCATTTCCAACAGGTCCCTATTGCTGTTTTCGTTTTATTTAATTAAGAGGTATTCTATTCTTGGGTTCAGTTCCCACCTGCAAATCGAGTGACTAAATTGTTCCACATATGCATTATAGCTCAACCACCGGAAGAATACATTCCATACAAAGACATTGAAGTCCCATTAACTTAACAGCAACTTAAAAACTGGTTTAAAGGCACATCCGTCATGAGACTTGGTCAACTCAAAATAGAAGGAGCAACCAGGCTGTGTTTAGCGACATACACTCCACATCCTGAGATAGATACTCTACTAGTGGATGAAGTACCTAAAATAAACAAAGACATAGTCAGGCTTTACAGATACATTGTGCAGATCGTCATGGGAACATTAACATTCCAACCTGCGAGAAATGCTCCAGCTGGTCCACATCAGACCACACCTACCAATAACCCCACAGACACTGAAATCAGTAATAGGGACAATTCCTTCTAAACTGGAGCAAATTCCATTCTGGATAGCACAAAAAATTGCACAGCTGGAAGCAGTATTTCCCCATACGGGTCCACAGGAAAAACATAGAATGCTATCAATTTGCTTGCCAATAGGGATGGGTCCCTTGATGGAGGATTGTACCACTTGGGGAACAATCTTTTCTACCCTCTACGTCAGAATACACAGTACTTCTTCCTTAGCAGACATTCCAGAAGTGTTGAAACAAAGACAGAATGAGTACGGGGCAGGACCTGCCCTACACTTGGGAATTAAATTCTTGTGTGATTTTGCCCAAGTCTCGGAAATAATGCTGAATAACATAAAAGGAGAGGCAGCAGCAGCCTAAGGGAAATAGCAACTAGAAATAGGGAGCGAGACTTACCAAAGATTATCGAAGAAACCATGGTAGAGATAATCTGGGAACTAAGTCAGGGTTGCCAAAAATGGCTGGCAATCCCAACAAGGACAACTCGAAGCAAGCACCCACTTCTTCTAAAAAGAAATGGGAATAAAAAAATTCTAAAAATAACAATTGAGAAAAGAATTCATGATCTAGGGGTGGGTCTCCCCAATGGGAGTCCTCTGAAAAGATGTACAACCGTAGGAATCGTAATAACATTAGGAAACCTGATAGGTATCAGGACACTGATACACGTTACTTTTGTTCCTTCCTGGGTTAATCGAAAAACTTGGAGAAGGACGCACTTCAGATTATATTATCAAACAGGAAGATCAACCTAAGACAAAACCTTAATTTAAAAAGAAGAAAGTAGCTGCCTTAGATAGCTTAGATATCTTGAATGGATTCTTCTGTCAGAATATAGCTCCAGAAAGCAGATATTTGAAAGCATTTTCTGCGCTCTGCGCTCAGCACTCAGCAAATTTGTTGCTGTTTGCCTCAAGGGTATAAGAACAACCCGGGGTTTTTCTCAGCAAGAGTGTCAGAATTACTACATGTGACAAGGAGGCTGTGTTCTATGTTGATGACATCTATCTGATGAACGATGACTTACTTGAACACTAGAGCAGGGTGACCAACATAATTGTGGGATTCGCAAATTTGGGCTACATATTCTATTTAAAAAAATCAAAAATTGCATATCTCAATGTCCTAGTTTTGGGATATGAACTGTCAAGGGAAGGCAAGAGCCAGGCAGGCAACTTTTTAGAAAAATGCGCTCTGCTCCAAACTCCTTAGATTCTGAAAGGTTTGCAATCCATTTTAGGATTTCTAAATTTTGGAAGAACATACATTCTAGATTACGCAGAGAGAGTAAACCCCTTCTATGACTTTATCAGACATGATTTCACACCACATCAGTTGACACAGCAACACACAGATAGCTCCAAGTGCATACAATTCACATTTATACGCAAATGCGGATATGCGATTTGCAGCAACTGAAAAAATATTGACCACAGTACAGGCTGCTGTAGTGGGGGAAAGAGCAGTAGCACAGGGGAAACGCATAATTGCCGTAACCCCGGTCCTAACTTTAGAAGCTGTTACCATAGCAAGCATTCCAAATGCAAAAGCAATGCATCCACGATGGATACAATGGGCTAATTCTCTCACTGTAACAGATGTAGGGTACACATATACGATTCTAAACTAAAAACACACGCGTTCCTGCAGTTCGAACAAGAATACCCTCTCTCGAAATAAATCTTGCCTCTAGAGAAATATGATTACATAATTTATACTGATGAATCTGCTCAGCATACCATAGGAAGTAAACAACAGTACAGCACTGCATGTGCTATAGTAAAGGGTCGGATGCGGGATGGTAAATTTCATCCCAGCAATACAACTACGCAATCTCTAGGAGATTGTACAACGCAGCTGAAAGCCCTGATATTGGCACCTCAGTGCACAGATCACGAATTCTGCACACTGATAGTGTGCGAGTCGTTTTACTGTGTGCAGTCTTACAATGAATATCTTCATTACTGGGGCCAGAATGGGTCTAGAGAATCCATGGGTTGCACAATTAAACGTAAATTGTTATGGGAACAAGTGGCAAAGCTGAAAGCATGCCTGGCACAGACTCAAGTTATTTACACAGTGAGTGATCAACGTGTTGGTGTACATATTGAAGGGAATTCACTGGCTGATGAAGTGTGACAGTGCCAACTGCTGCCATTGCTGCAATCACTTGTTCTAGCACGAGGATAGACAGAGACATACTGATTGCTGTCAATGCCTCAAAGAACTGCTCTGCTGTTCCGAAGGGCTTTCCACTCAAATATTCCTATTTATTTATATAGTGCAAACAAGATCCCAAAGGATATCAGAGCGCTTCACAATATGATGGGAGGAAGAACATAAATGCAATATCAACATCTGGTAGATAGAGAGAATAAAAAATAAAAAGACTGGATTGGTCACAGAGTGTGGGACAATTGCGCCCAGGAGGGTAATACAATAAGCAGGAGTACACGAGGGGGGGGTTACAGTTTGCATTAAAGAAGAGCCTACAAATGTGATGCGCAAAACACACCGAATGCTCAAATTCCAGGAGTGGTAGATAGAGTTACACCAAACACTGATCGCAGATTAGGTTTAATTCTAACAGCACACAAGGGTCTGGACTCTGCACACGCAGTAATCACTGCTACAGATTTGTTACTGAAGCGGCGATTCTGGTGGCCAAGTTTGTCTACACAAACAAAGGCTTATATCTTAAAGTGAGATATCTGTCAGTAGATGAAAGGTTCCACCATAGCACAGCCACCACAAACACCGTTACTTATTTCAGACAGACCTCTCGCATGTGTTTACTTGGATCACTGCGGCCCCTTAAATTCAGATTGGGCTTACAAGTACGTCTTGGTGGCAGTGGATTCTTGCTCTACATTTCTATGGGTTTGGCCTAAGCGATCGGCTGACACTCAAACTGTTATAAAGGATTTGCGAGTCTTCATCAGGACATACGCAATTGGCAATTTACATTCCGGCCTTGCGTTTAGCTCTTGGGCTTACAAGGAAGCCATAGAAAGTATGGGTGTGGCCTTGCGGTACTCCTCCCCCTACCATCCAGAGGGAAATTCGTGGTAGGGAGGAAAAACTGGGACCTAAAGCAGTCCTTAACAGCAAGGGTATTAGGGGTCCAAAGGGCACTGAATAAAATGCCAAGAAAATCCTTGGGAGGACGAACTCCCTATGAGATACTGTTTGGGACAAGAATGTGGTACCTGACCTCGATTATGCCAGCACAGTGGTGGATGTAAAACCTTTTGAATTGAATGAACATTTGGCTGTTTTACAGGAACTCAATTTGGAAATGAACTGTCTAGGTCTCAGAGGTTAGGGACCTGGTCAGAGAAACTTTTGGGGATAAGAAGACGTTTGGGCCATCCTACAGAACACCTGTACCTTTCCTGGCCGTTCAAGGAACAAAAACAGTACTTCTTCTGCCTCTTGCGGGCCGAACAGAAAGATTATTAGTCTCCATTGATCTGATCAAACCACACTATGTGGCTGATTCACAACAGCAGGCCACATGGAGTCCTGAGTCGCCGCAGATCTCTACTCGCTATTATACAGGAAGTTCAGATGGAAAGACTAATAATGTTTCAAGACTCCTCTCTGCAAGATGCAGAAGTAGCAAATGACGGAGTACAAATCATGTGTTGAAACAGAACAACATCCAAATGAAAATAAAACGCAAATTGCAATTCACCCCAATAATGTACTTTACATCAACGTGCCTTCACAAGAAGCACCTACCAGTTCTACAAACACTGATGAGCTCCCAAAGATAGATCAAACTGGTTCTGGCTACTTAGGTGACTTTTCCTCAGATCCAAGTGAACCTGAGCAAACGCCACCCATATCTAAAAAAGAACAATTTCAACAATTCTATCTCTGGCTGAAAAAGATTTACTTTGTGTCCCCTTAGTTGCATCTTTGGTTTGCATGAGGGATCCTGTTCCTGTTAATTTGGATTGCTGTAGTAAGGGCCTTTTTCCTTCTACTGAATGGACATTACCTCCCACAATATTCTGCAGTCCAGCCTGTGAACTTGGTCTTATAACCACATATGTCGTCACACCGTGAACAAAGAGACTTTTACCTAGTAAACATTTCAGCATTTCCAGTACCAGATGGTATAGTTTGGGATAGGATTTCCTATGATGTATTTGGTCCTACTGAAAATTTGGAAATTCCACATGTGCTCAAAATTTCAATGAATGATTGCATTACCCAGAGTACACTCTCTGATGATTGTGCCATTGAGACTGTAAATACTAGGCTTTCAGATTTAAAACAATCTGCTGAATTTTATTACTGGGAATAGTATGAAGATTCACCTGACTAGGACAGTTTATTTTGTTACCAGCATTATGGTAATCGCTTTTTGCATAGAACAAGTGAACCACACACAGTAAACACATACCATTAATGGGAACATTGCCCGACACCACCAAAAAGTAGTTCTGCCACATTTGCACTGAAATTTGCATACTTTTCAGGGTTCAATACATCAGACTCAATGTCATACTACTATAAGTTATTTCTTTTTAATTAATTTTTTTAATATTTTTATTTTTATTATTTTTCAAAACAAATAAGGCACAAAAACAATTCATATCAGCAATCATCAGACATGTGAGTACGCAATATACAGTACCTTTAGCTGAGGTGTGTATCCAGCACCTCATGTTTTCATTCGACTGCTCTTTGTATAACAAGGTAAAGGCACATATTTAGCAATGTAAGCATCAGTCCCCAAGTTAAGTACAGAAACACACCGGTTAATACTACAGTTATGTGGAAGCTCCAGTAGCATCACAAGTGAATAGTAAGCCGGGAAACCCATCATGGTGAACGCATTAGAACAATAAGGTACATAGCAAGTAATAAACTCGGCCTCAGTGTCCAACAGGTACCAGGATGCTACAGGCAGAAACAAACAAGAAGACTCCTACTGCGCCACTTCCTCTGGCATGGTGGACGGGGAGGCTGTTGAACGGGCAAGAAGGTAACCCTGTAGGGGAGTCCATATATTTCTTGGCTGCGAGGCCCTTGGCAGTGTCTCAGTAAACCAAGTTAATTGGTCCTGGCAAAAGATCAAATCATCAAGCCACTCCTTGAATTTTGATGCCCTTCCCTGCCCCCATCTGCAAGCCACTCTGCGCTTAGTTAACAACAATGCAAGGGCAAGAAACTTGCGACATGTCTTGGGAATAAGTTTAGTGTAACCTAACAGTGCTGTTAAGGGTGTGCGTTCCAAAGTAATAGAACCCATCTGGTCTGATGCATCAAAGACTTTGGTCCAATACTCACTCACTCGTGGGCAATCCCAGGCCAGTTGTAAAAAGTCAACCCCGGGGCTGCCACATCTCGCACAACTGTCTGTAGCACTCAAATTAAACCAGAACATCTTAGCAGGGGTATAAGATAGACGTTATAGGAATTTGTAGTGTGTAATATGTAGCCTAGCACATGCAGTTATCTGTTCCGTTTGGAGGCAGCAGTATGTCCATTGATCATCTGTTATATCAAACCCTAATTCCAAGTTTCACTTAGCTCTAGACGAGCAGGGAGGTTCCACCCTTTGCATGCGTATAGCATGATAAAGCATAGAAACCAAATGTCCCGGCAAGGTAGCGCAAAGCAGCATTTGTAAGAGAGCAAAGGTAGGAGGTTCTTGAGGAAACTCTGGGGTGATGGATTTCTTGTTAGGTCCAAAACAAACACGTAAGAAACGCTTCTTATATGCCATCTACAATGAACTGTGGAAAGTCTCCCAACAGGATGCTGCTGAGAGATTACGTGAAATTGACAGGATTAACCTAGAAAAGGCCCTGGCTGTGGTAGACAATGGTATGACCCCACTTTCTTCACGTATTTGTTCACCGATGCTCCAATCACTGCGTTAAGGCCACGTGCCATGGCTATATATTAAAAGCACAAACCTGTTCTCGACTTACAATATGACCGACAGACAGTTGACCATGACACACAGAGATGCAACATAGACCATGCTGCTCATTGAAAAATTAGAGAAGCTACCTTTCACTTTAGCAAAGTCACCATAAACAGAATGGTTAATTCATGGCTATATCACACTGCTAATCACAACATTTCAGTTCCAATACTGCCTTAGATACATCCAAACAGACAGGTATGAAGCGATAGGTGAAGGGTATATACAGGAAACCTGGGAGTTACCATATAGATATAGGTGCAGAAATAAGGACACCAAAGTTTTCTTAAGTGGTACTAACTGGGGGAAGGCTTTAAGTGGGTCTTTAGTGTGCAAAGAAGTGTTGCTTCATGGAACGTGTAATGAAGCAAAAGCAAACTTATCTTGCTACTTCAAAGGCTCTCCAACTGCCAGGATTCATCCGGTTTTTGAATTACTTTAGAATGGAAGTTATTAGCGCTGAACGATCAAGGCTATTGTGGAATGGTGCCAGGCATCGCATATCTAGTCACAGTACACTTCAGGGTTGTTTGCTGTAAGCAAATATTGTTTCTCCCGGCTCGCACAGTTAGGGGGGCACCTCTGTGGCCTTCATTGAATGTTTCCAGTATACGGTTTGATTTGCTGAGCAAACTGAAAGCCATGTTGTTTCAACAAAAATGAGGTCTTCAGCAGAGATACAGGCCCTGTTCTGTACGAACTTCCCAATCTATTTCAGAGAAATGGTTCATCGTATCTTTAACATGTCTGATACGAGTGGGATCGTATACTTGGATCAGGTCTCTTAAGCACCTTTCAGACCATCTTCGGAGTAATTCCAGTCTTCATGCACTCCATAGTTGAAAGCATTTTTGGAGGGCTTCCTTTGGTCCTGCTTTCGGTAGCTGGCATCCTGATTTGAATACTCCTGCTTTGCAATAGATGTCACAATCTCTCAAGAAATTAAGAGAACACTGCTGCAATGAGGTGTAGTGAGCTCAATGTGTTCTACCTGACTACACCTCGTCTGCGAGAGCTGAGTGAGCATTGGTTCCTGTCTTTCAGACCAGTCTGGCTAGACTGTGTCCTGCCTGTGTTCCGTTGCCTCTTCTGCAGATCTGGCTGTGAGTTGGACCTGTGTCTGACACTTCCCCATCGGTTGCGCTGCCGGACATAGAAGCGCTGTTGGTGCCTTTGCAGGCCCACACTTGCAGTAGTCCACAGTGTATTCCCATGTTGATGACGGCATTTCTAGAGCCTCCAAGGGATGCTTCGGCCCCTGTTGGAGGGGATATAGGCTCTTCTCCAGAAGCACAGTCATCGGTATCAGGCGTGCAAGCATCTAACTCTTCACCGGCGGCTGAAGTGGGAACCAGAGATGACCATCTTTGCTCATTGGATATGATACTGGAAATTCTTGAGGGTCTACCACCTGCGGATACGATGTTCAGGGATGTTGAGTCTTCAGTGCAGAATTCATAAAACAATTTGGCCTCTCCTGCGCTGGGAACTATATGGCATCTTTTTAAAAATTTACCAAAGTGAGGGTTGAGTGTGACTTTGTTTTATTTTTTCTCTCTTCTCAGCTCTAACTGAGCTTCATGTCTTTCAAGGTGCTCAGTGCAATATTGACAATACATACGAGTATAGAGGACCTTTTGAATGCTTCTTTAGGGAAAAATGACTTTGTGTTATGGACATTTTTTCAGGCTTTTAAAAATGCTTTTTAGTATGTTTTATTACAAGTTATTTTTATTGCCTTTTTAATAATGTTAGCTTTATCATTACCTAGCTGACCTTGTTGACCTTCTGATGAGGAGTGGGTGTCATGACTTTTAGGATAGTCCCATCGATGTATACCCCATTTTTATATACATTGTCCCATCCACATGACAATAATGATTCTAAACAGGTTACCTTTTACCTAGTAGCTTACCCCGTCTCCTCGACACCAGGATCTAAGTATTCGATCATAATCCCTAAACCTGATGTACATAAACATGTCCCCAGGCACCGCAGATTTATTCTGTATAAGAGTGACCACTTTATCATCCTTGGCCAACAGTCAGCTGTACATGATCACACTTGTTTAGAAAGGCATCGGTGATTGTTTTCAAAACCATCATGATTGTTTTAAAAACATACTGATTCTAGCAAAAACCCTGCAGTGACTACTTTAGGATAAAAGACCCTCACTACCCCCTACAAATTTGAAGAGAATTCCTTCCAGACTGAGATAGGGGTCCTGCATGCCGAATCGCCAACATGCAGCAGTCTGACATCAGTTGCGGGTTGTCATCCTCGATGCAGAGATGGGATCCTTTGTTCTACACCATCAGGTGAGGGGCCTGTTCTTCCCTGGGGAGTTCTTGGCTACAGATACACATATCTATATGCTTATGCACCTACATATCCAGGTTAGGCTAGGTACATTTAGGCAAATTACTTAGGGTGTGCATTTTAGGAATATGAAAGTACTACTGTTTTTATCAGAGCTGCTTATGTTCATCTTATTAGCCCTATGGTAGAAATGCATCTACTATTTACTATATTGGTACTAGCAATCTCTTTTGTATGCTTCTGTCTCCTGATTGTCGCACCACATATGTTTTACACCATATTGTCTCTGGACCAATAAATAATGATTGAAACATCCTAATCGCCAACATCTATATTTTCTGAGAGAAAGCAAGCAAGAGCGTCTGAGCGAAACGTACTGTACTGTTTTCCAAGATCCTTGAGGAATCAAGGTTGTCATGTTCAGTGGTTGCCAGAAACTACCTACACCACTGTAAGATACAGGGGGTGGCAGTGGCACTGTAGAGCTAGCTGGTCTAATGGCTGACATATCCAGTGGGGGTGTCCGGAAGCGATTGGGACACTAAACCCTCAGTTTAGGTCATCCAAAACACACAGGCCCTGGAGGACTCCTAGGAATTCCATGACAGTAGTACAGTTTGTACATAGCATGATGGCTCACCTTAGATGATCATGAACAATATTGTTCTGTAAATATGAAAGCTTAAGATGGAAGCCCTGTACAGTGAGAGTGCTTCCAGGGAGGAAGCCACCAACTCATGCATCAGCTCCTTGCATTAGGAATGTGAGACTTGGCATCTTTTGGTGTGTTTCCCCTGAGTTTTTGCTTTCTGGCCTCCCGGTTTTTGCTGGTGTAGAGTTTCTGCACACATTTCTCGCTGCTAATCAGTGGTAAAGTGCAAGTGCTCCTGTGGTAAATTGTGTTATGGAATGGTGTTTCCATGATTGGATATTTGATTTACTTGTTAGTCCCTAGTAAAGTGCACTGAGTGTGCCAGGGCCTGTGAATCAATTGCTACTAGAGGGCCTGCAGCACTGATTGTGCCACCCACGTGAGAAGCCCTGAAAAGGTAACTCAGACCCGCCATTGCGGAGTCTGCGCGCAGTTTGTAACTGCCATGTCGACTTGGCCAGTGCACACACTTGCCAGTCCCTCACCTTCCCTTTTCTTTCATGTCAGCCACCCCTAAGGTGGTCCCAAGGTACCCCTGTGGGCCGGGTGCAGTGTATGTGAAAGGTAGGACATGCCCTGGTGTGTGTGGCATGTCCTGATAGTGAATTACGGCCAATTTAGTTTTTCGCTATTGCAAGGCTACCTGTTCCCCATAGGAAAGAATGGGGAGTTTGTTTATAACATCTCATAAACATAACTGGCCCGGGGAATTAGGTAGGAAAATAAAGTTTAGTATGCCTGAACTCAGATGCATCTTTTAGTGAAGGTGATTTTCACATTCTGTGTTTGAAAATACCACTTTTAGAAAGTAGGTATTTTCTTGCTCAGTCATCCCATGTGCCTCTGCTGGAATGTGGATTGCCTGTTTGGGTTTTGGATGACAGAAGGCTGGGGAGCAGTAGTGGCTCCAGATAGTCTAGATAGGTCAGGGAAGGGCTGAATAGACCTAGGCTGCATTTGGGGAAGGGGGAGGAGATTTCCTTGCACCTCAAAGGGCCTGGTCTGCCTCTGACGATGCCGCCTCCTCCTCCTGCCAGGAAGTCACACCAGAGAAGACAGAACTGGTTCTAGCTGGGCACAGACACTCTCTGCCTAAGAGATCAAAGGATTTTGGGATATAAATATTGGAGCCCAGACCCTGAATGTCAGAACTCTTTGGGACCAAGAAGACTGCCAAGAAGAAGGAGGAGGAACTACCACTTTGCTGTGTTGGCCTGCAGTGGCTGCTTCTGCCTTGGGCAGTGAAAGGACTGGAGTGAACTTTCTGCAATCTACTTTGTGAGTTTATCCAAGGGCTTGACATAGAGCTTACACCCTGTTCAAGAAATCCCAGGAACAGCAAAGACTACAAGCTCTACTGCCCTCAGCAATGGGGACTGTGTGTTTTGTGCTGCAACAGAAGAAAAGCAACCCGACGACGTCTACGACACCGCTGCCGACTCCATGTCCTGAATGCACCGTAGAGGGCACTGCCACAACGCCGCACCGTGACCCTTGTCTCACCGACGACGCCTGCCACCGAGCCGCTGCTCACACCATGACCTGTGGGCAATGCAATCCGCACCGCCTCACTTCACGACGACGCCTTGATATCCCCGACGACACCGCTCCACACCAAAATCGACTCCGCTGCTTGCACCGTGGTCCGAGGGCACCGCTCGTAATGTTACATGAAGCAGCGCTCTCATCCCGCACCACAGCCTTGGCCTACTGATGCCGGCACTATCGACTACAGTTCGGCAGCCGACAACAGCGCTTCAGCCACGACAACGCCGCTGCTTGCACTGTGATGAGCACCGCCTTCACCTCGCACCACGACCCTGGTCTCACTGACAACACCATCTGATGCCGCCACCTAGCCGCTGCTCGAACCGCGAGCTGAGGGCATCACACACCGCACCTCTGCCCTTCGCACCGCAGCACTCACCGCCTGCTGACACCAGTACTCCTGACTCCAACAGAGAGGATATTGATCTGCAACGCGTGTGACTTCTAGGGCCCTGACGACTCCTGCACCGACCTCCGGAACTGACGCCTGTGGACGCCATGCTTTCGGAAGCTCAACGAGAGGTCGCCGAAGCCCTGCATTTCTAAAAGGTACTGTTTGCGGGTCTTCCCAACACCGTAGCTGGCCCGCAACACCGTGGACAACCAGAACTGTTTGGATCTGTTTGCTCACAATGCCGTGATAGCCCTGGACGGAGCTATCAACATCAACTGTTTTTCAAGAATATTTTGATAACCGAAGATTTTTAAGTACTGTATTGTGGATTTTTAATTGTTTCTGGTCTTGTCTTAAGTATATAAAAATATTGGATATGTTTTTTAAACTGGTATGGTGTCCTTTTGTAGTGCTTACACTGTATTACTGTGGGTTATGTGCAAATGCTTTACACACTGCCTCTACGATAAGCCTGACTGCTTGTGCCAAGCTACCAAGGGGGTGAGCAGGGGTTATTTTAGGATTGTAACTCCCTTATCCTGACTAGAGTGGTAGTTTCTGCCTGGCTTAGGCACATGCCATAGCCTACCAAAATCCCACTTCTAATTAGGAAAAACATGCTGAGCCAAGAAACATGGACACCTTGCCAGAAGCTTTAGAAACTGTTCCAATCTTATTAATTGGAATTTCAAACTTTTCTGATGCAGGTGAACTGATTGGCAGTGCACTGCTGTTCATCTATTAGGGATTGTAAATATTGTCTGAAACCTCCTATCAACATCAGATCTAACTAGGCCCAGTTGGCATGCTTTCTGAGTGGTGGAGCTGCAAGCTGTCTTGCTCCTGGGTGTTGACAGCAATACCAATGGCTCTGCGGCTAGAGATTGAAAAGTATTCCAAGAAGCCTGTTCTAGCTTACACCATGGCTCAGAGGAGAACTGCCTGATTTTTTTTTTTACTTTTGTAGTGATTAACCTTCTGGGCAAGCAATTTCCACTGCACCGAAAATATAGAAAAATCTCTGTAACTTTATGTGACCATCTTGCAAATCCTGGTGCACACTAGACTTATCCCAATGCGGTGAGTGTTTTGGACCCATCACTAGCCCTGTTATTTGGGGGTGGTAGAAGCACCTTTAAATCATATTTCGAGGTCCCTGGACCCTGTCTTGCTGTGAAAAGGATCAGTAGGCAGTGGTTTGTCTGCCAGTTGGATCCAGCACTCAAGAAAGGATCTGCAAGGACCAGGGGCTTTGAGTGCTGCATGTGTCTTTTTGACCTCATATCAATTTGCTTCTGAGGATCAGAGCCCTTTTACAATCTCTTTATTCGTGGAATAAATTCAACAGGGACTCAGAACCATACATTTAGTTTTACTAACACCTTAGGGGTAAGAAATATAAGACTTTTAAATAGCTAAATAAATAGATTTTCCATTTCCTCAGAGACAAGAGGACAGATCTAGACTGCCTTATCAAAATGCTGTGCTAAAACTTCAAACACAAAAATTGGGAAACCAGATATAAAACGTTTAGAACTTTATCAAGATTCTCTTTAATTACATCAAATGTCATTTAACTGTTGTGTTTTAGAAAGTGACTGTGAACGTCACAGGCGGCCAAAAGTGGTAGCAGGTAAATCAGTATTTTTATGCCCTCTTAAAGGACACCATTACATTATAAATTCTAATGGGATAGAATTGCTATCCATATATTTGTGAGCAATAGTTTACGTAGTGGTCCAGAACAGTCCAATATAAACCCTAACCCTAAAGTAAAGAAGAAGATTTCTCTGGGCACCAACTCAGACGTGAATACTGGGAACCGAAATTTCATTATTTTCTATGACATATAATTATGAGCCTAACATTAGTGAAATTTGGTTGTGACCAGTATTATGATCATGGAAAGCCCTCAATGTCCAAAGAAAAGGGCAATATCCACAAGATACAGTTAATTCCTGTCCTTTCTGCCAGATCCGGGCCCCAAATTGCAGCCGAGTGCCAAAGCAGGCACCCGTGCACCACGATGCAAGGGTGTCTGTGTTGTTGGCATGATTGGTTTTGTGCAGGAAGGAACCCCTTCCTGCACATAAACATGAAAGGAGGCATTTTCCTCATTCTATGTGTACTGCAGAATGGAGCACATGTGGAAAGAGGACAAAATGAAGAGAAATGTAAGCATTTTCTTTGTTACACCTGCGTTGGGAAGGCATTCGTTGTGGAGCTGACCCAGATTTACGCTATGTTGTAAATCTGGGGCAGTGACAAAAACCATGGGTGTTGTGGGGGAAGATCCACCAGCAACACCCATGGAAAACCCCTTCCACGCAGAGTAAGGCATTGTCTTACTCAATATTTACAAGGCCATGGAATGCCACTCAGGGAAGCTTTCCGTGGTGTTGAAAATATGGACCGGCACACTGTGCCTCTGGAGAGCCACAATAGATACGCTCTGGCAGAGTTAAAGTGCTGCAGGGGCATTTTAAATATGCCCACAGGTTTTATTATTTTTGGTTGAATGATCAGAAGTTAGATGCTCCTCCTACCAAATAACATTTATCAGTCATTTTCCTTAAATTTTGTGGACACCTGACTACGATCAGCACACAGTGATTTAGAGTCATTCAAGAAACACACAGATAATTTGGAGCCTATCATGAATGTTCAGTGCCTGTAAACCCTTATTTGTGTTTGTGTGATTTCTATTTTACTTCTAATATATATATAAGCAGCAACCCAGCCTGGATATTCTACCTTCATTGTGTCTCTGATGAGTAGGGGCCAGATGTACTAAGCTTTCATGCGGACGTCATTTATGACCACAAAGTAGCATTTTGTTATTTTGGTGACACGTTACCGCAGCTCAATTTGGATTTGTAACACAATACTGATTAAGTATGTGGAAGGGTGTGTTTAGGGTGTCCCTTCCAAATACTGAATCAGAATGGTATGTATTAATGTTTTGCAACCGAATTCCAGTAGCAAAACTTTAATATTTTACAAAGTACAAACATGTACCCCTTGCATCTAAGAAGGGGTCTTCTTGGGACTCCTTCTCCTTTGTAAATGTAAAAAAAATGTTTAAGAGGAGACAGTGGTCCAATGGACCACTGCATCTCCACAAAAAACACTAAAATAAGCAAATAAACGTTTCCTCTTAAATGCAGTTCCTTTTCCTTTAAGGGAAATTGGCTGTTTAAAAAAAAAAGATTGCTTTATTAAAAAGCAATTACAGACATGTTGGTCTACTGACCCCCGTAGGGCACCATTCCTGTGATGACTATGATTCATAGTGGCTCACAATTTGCGAATTACCTCATTAATATTCAAGTGGTAGGTGGAACTCTGAACCACTATCAATCAATCAATCAATCGGGGTTTGTATTGTGCAGCTACTCACCCATGAGGGTCTCAAGGTGCTGAGGGGGGGGGGCAAATGGGGGGCTGCTGATTCGTCTGGGCACCGGGGTTCAGTCGGAGAGTCAGGTCTTGAGATCCTTCCTCAATTGGGTTAGCAACGGGATTGCCTGAGGTGGAGAGGCAGGGTGTTCCAGGTTTTAGCGGTGAGGTATGAGAAGGATCTTCCTCCTTTTCTAGTCTTATGGATCAGTGGGACAGTATGTATTGGTAGTTTAGGAACCGACCTATGAGTACATAGGTCGGTTTGCAAATTAAAACCCTGGTCGCAAAAATACTGGTCGCAAATTTCAAACAGTATTTTCTGACCAGTTGTGCGTGCATCAGGCCCTATGTCATTAAGTTAACACTGATAACTAACTCCCTTGACATTGTACTTGCCTTGTCTGAAGGGCAATGGCGCTTTGAAGCCTAGATTTACATTGCAAATGAAGTATTTAGTCAAATTTAAGGATATCAAAGTGATTAGTACAGCCAGGAAGTTGTACAGGGGTGCTATTGGTAAGGCGAAGAAAGAGTGGGAGAATCAGTTCTGGTGTGATCTAAAACTGGCAAGTGCTGGAAGGGACTCGAAGGGTTTTTGGGATTTAATCAGAACCAGGGATAAACCCATGGATTCCCTTCTAACATGCAATATCCCTGAGGCGTCATGGTTTGACCATTTTTCCAACCTTTATACTGTGGCCACGGGAGTTGGGGTAGATCCAGCTGAAACTTTTTCGGTTGACTTTTTCGGGCTGAGCGAGGACCTCCTGTTTACAGGGAAGGAAGTGGAGGATGCGATTTCGTGTCTTATCCCAAATAAAGCTGCGGGGCCGGATGGGCTGCTGGGGGATTTGATCCGCATTAATACCTTGGAATGGGGAAAGCTTATTGCATCATTACTTAATGCAAGTTTTTATGATGCACCTCTCCCAGACTCCTGGATGGGCGCTGAGGTCGTCCCGATTTTCAAAAAAGGGAGTCGGGACGACCCAGCTAATTATCGCCCTATAAGCCTACTGGTTTCATCGCAAAAGGTGGCAGGAAAAGTGGTTTTAGGGAGGATGCTGCAGTGGGTAGAGGAGAATAGGATACTTTCTGATTTTCAGGCGGGCTTCAGGTCAGGCACTGGGACCATTGAGCAGTCATTTTGTCTGCTGTTGTTACACTGGAAGGTGGTCGTGCTGGGCAAAGGCAGTCTGTATCTCGCCTTCATAGATTTACGGACCGCCTTTGACCTAGTCCCCCGAAGCCGCCTATGGAGGGTGTTGTCAGATTTAGGTATGCCACCATACCTATTGTCTTTGATAATCAAGTTCCATGCAGAAAATTTTGCACAGGTTCGGTGGGGTAAACAGGGCCAAAAGACCGCCCGAATAACTGTAAATAGAGGTGTCCGTCAGGGCTGTGTCCTAGCCCCCACTCTGTTTTCATTGTACGTCAATGGAGTGGTGGAGCATCTCTTACAAAATCCTTCAGATGCTCCATCCCTGGCGGGCAGGAGAATACCCACTCTATTATTTGCTGACGACACCCTCTTGATTTCCAAGATCCCAGTTGGTTTGCAGAGCCTCCTTGATAGGTTTCAAACTTTTTGTAACTTGAGGGGTTTAGAAATTAATACGGGAAAGACCAAATATTTGGTCTTGAATCCCCCGAAGAAAATGGGTAGGCCACCTTTACTAAACTCAGTGTCCCTAGAAAGGGTCAAGGAGTTTGACTATTTAGGAATCCGCCTCTCTGACACCATGAGGTGGAATTGTCATCTCCATAAAATGTTGTTAAGTCATAAAAGGGTGGCGGGGGCACTGCTTAAAGAACAACGGTCCTCCACCCTCAAACCGATTGCCCCAGTACTTGACATCTACAAGGCAAGAGGGGTGAGTGCGGCGCTTTACGGAGCAGAGCTTTGGGGGGCGCAGAATGTGGATCAGCTGACCCGTTCAGAAAACAAGTTTTTGAAGGATTTAATGGGCCTCCCTCATAGTACCCCCACCCTTCCCTTAATCCTTGACATGGGCTGCCGTCCTATTAAAGACCAGGCAAGGTTGCGCCCGCTACTCCTCTGGGGCCGCATATGGAGAGTTCCGGAGCTTGTTAGTTATGCGGAGGGGCTAAATGAGGTTTTATCAATGCCTGGCTGGTACAAAATAGGATGGTTGAGGGATGTTAAGCAATTGCTGGGCGAGTTGGGTCTTGGAGAGGCCTGGCAGTCCAGGACCGCAACATCCAAGTTTGTCCTGAAAAAACTGTACTGGAAATGGGTAATGGATTCCAGAAACTCTAATCCCAATGTATGTAGATGTACTGCTGAATTCCTACTAGTAAAGGAGGTGGCACTACTTGAGCCTTACCTCGATATCATCTCAAAACCTAGAGCTAGGGCTTTATATTTTAAATTTAGGATAGGTGTGCTGCCCGTGTGTGAGTTGACCGCTGGATGGAAGGTACCAGCACAGACTACTCCTTTTTGCCCTTTCTGTGAGACTAGGATTGAGTCTGTTCCCCATCTTTTATTTGAATGCCCTGCATATAAAGCTCCTCGCCTCAGGTGGCTGAAAACCCTATGTAAAGGGCTAGGCACAAGACAATGTAGTGAGCCCCTCCGCATTTTAAAATTCGACACACGCCCTTTACTCGTCTGTGGTATGGCGAAGTTTTTAAACTGGGCATGGTCGATCAGATCAAAAAGGCTTTTCTATGTTGTTTAATTATGGTTTTAGAATTGGAATTTTTATGTAATTTATCTATGCCATTCGTATTTTAAATTTGTATAACTGTTTTCTTATGAATTGGTTTTTTAAAATGATGTATTGTATTGTATTGCTTTTAAAGATATGTTTTATATCGAAATAAAGCCAGCTTTGACTGACTGACTGACTGACTGTATTTAGTATTCAGGTCAGTAGGTAAAAAAATATAGTTTCACAATGGTAACATCAAGGTAGTACCACAAATCCATTGATTTATGAAAACGCATGATACATTATATATGTTTATGGAGGACCAGTTTTAATGAGTCACTGGAAGTGGTATATCCTTATGTGGTGAGTCTGAGGAAATCAAATGTTTTTTATTAAATTACACGTAATAGAGATTATTAGAGTATGGAAGTCATTTACTTTAACGTATGTCCCTTTTCCACATTACTCATTCAACTTCATCTACATGGCATCGGAAACTAAGGGGGATATGTACAATTAAGTTGCGGAGAGAGGCGTTAGCCTTCCTGGCTTAACACCTCTCTCTACTACTTCTGAAACGCAAGGCTGCACCATATTTACAAAAATGTGGTGCAGCCTTGCGTTTCCCCCCTGCGATGGTGCTAAGTTTAACATCTTAGCGCCAACGCAGGCACCCTTGCACCAGAGTGCAAGGGTGTCTGCGTGCAGGGGAGGATTGTTTATGTGTAAGAAGGTGTCCCTTCCTGCACATAAACAATCCCAAAATGCAATTCTGTCACTTTCATGTGTGCTGCTTTATGCAGCACACATGAAAGTAAAAACCAAAGGAAATGATGGACGGAGTGTTGAACATTGCAAGCACTCACCACCAGTCAACTGATCTGGGTTTAATCCATCACCGTTCTTTAGCCCACTCTGCCACCCCAGTTCAGACATGGCCATATGCAAATCAGTCTGACCCTGTGCCTCATGGGAACAGTCCAGCCCGAACTGCCAAGCCATGTCTTCCCTGGACCGGAAACAAGCTTCCTAGGACCGGTTTCTGGCATTTCAGCCGTCTTCAGCCAGGCTTGCTTGAATCCAGTGGCAAAGTGAGCAAGGGACTCACGTCTGAGCATACCCTGCCAAATTATGGCGAACAACGCAATAACCAAAGGAAATGATGGACGGAGTGTTGAACATTGCAAGCACTCACCCTCAGTCAACTGATCTGGGTTTAATCCATCACCGTTCTTTAGCCCACTCTGCCACCCCAGTTCAGACATGGCCATATGCAAATCAGTCTGACCCTGTGCCTCATGGGAACAGTCCAGCCCGAACTGCCAAGCCATGTCTTCCCTGGACCGGAAACAAGCTTCCTAGGACCGGTTTCTGGCATTTCAGCCGTCTTCAGCCAGGCTTGCTTGAATCCAGTGGCAAAGTGAGCAAGGGACTCACGTCTGAGCATACCCTGCCAACTTATGGCGAACAAAGCAAAAACCAAAGGAAATGATGGACGGAGTGTTGAACATTGCAAGCACTCACCCCCAGTCAACTGATATGGGTTTAATCCATCACCGTTCTTTAGCCCACTCTGCCACTCCAGTTCAGACATGGCCATATGCAAATCAGTCTGACCCTGTGCCTCATGGGAACAGTCCAGCCCGAACTGCCAAGCCATGTCTTCCCTGGACCGGAAACAAGCTTCCTTTGACCAGTTTCTGGCATTTCAGCCATCTTCAGCCAGGCTTGCTTGAATCCAGTGGCAAAGTGAGCAAGGGACTCACGTCTGAGCATACCCTGCCAACTTATGGCGAACAAAGCAAAAACCAAAGGAAATGATGGACGGAGTGTTGAACATTGCAATCACTCACCCCCAGTCAACTGATCTGGGTTTAATCCATCACCGTTCTTTAGCCCACTCTGCCACCCCAGTTCAGACATGGCCATATGCAAATCAGTCTGACCCTGTGCCTCATGGGAACAGTCCAGCCCGAACTGCCAAGCCATGCATTCCCTGGACCGGAAACAAGCTTCCTAGGACCAGTTTCTGGCATTTCAGCCGTCTTCAGCAAGGCTTGCTTGAATCCAGTGGCAAAGTGAGCAAGGGACTCACGTCTGAGCATACCCTGCCAACGCCAACTTATGGCGAACAAAGCAAAAACCAAAGGAAATGATGGACGGAGTGTTGAACATTGCAAGCACTCACCCTCAGTCAACTGATCTGGGTTTAATCCATCACCGTTCTTTAGCCCACTCTGCCACCCCAGTTCAGACATGGCCATATGCAAATCAGTCTGACCCTGGTTCAACACTCCGTCCATCATTTCCTTTGGTTTTTGCTTTGTTCGCCACAAGTTGGCAGGGTATGCTCAGACGTGAGTCCCTTGCTCACTTTGCCACTGGATTCAAGCAAGCCTGGCTGAAAACGGCTGAAATGCCAGAAACCGGTCCTAGGAAGCTTGTTTCCGGTCCAGGGAAGACATGGCTTGGCAGTTCGGGCTGGACTGTTCCCATGAGGCACAGGGTCAGACTGATTTGCATATGGCCATGTCTGAACTGGGGTGGCAGAGTGGGCTAAAGAACAGTGATGGATTAAACCCAGATCAGTTGACTGGGGGTGAGTGCTTGCAATGTTCAACACGCCGTCCATCTTTTCCTTTGGTTTTTGCTTTGTTCGCCACAAGTTGGCAGGGTATGCTCAGACGTGAGTCCCTTGTTCACTTTGCCACTGGATTCAAGCAAGCCTAGCTGAAAATGGCTGAAATGCCAGAAACCGGTCCTAGGAAGCTTGTTTCCGGTCCAGGGAAGACATGGCTTGGCAGTTCGGGCTGGACTGTTCCCATGAGGCACAGGGTCAGACTGATTTGCTTATGGCAATGTCTGAACTGGGGTGGCAGAGTGGGCTAAAGAACAGTGATGGATTAAACTCAGATCAGTTGACTGGGGGTGAGTGCTTGGAATGTTCAACACTCCGTCCATCATTTCCTTTGGTTTTTGCTTTGTTCGCCATAAGTTTGCAGGGTATGCTCAGACGTGAGTCCCTTGCTCATTTTCCCACTGGATTCAAGCAAGCCTGACTGAAAACGGCTGAAATGCCAGAAACCAGTCCTAGGAAGCTTGTTTCCAGTCCAGGGAAGACATGGCTTGGCAGTTCGGGCTGGACTGTTCCCATGAGGCACAGGGTCAGACTGATTTGCATATGGCCATGTCTGAACTGGGGTGGCAGAGTGGGCTAAAGAACAGTGATGGATTAAACCCAGATCAGTTGACTGGGGGTGAGTGCTTGCAATGTTCAACACTCCGTCCATCATTTCCTTTGGTTTTTACTTTGTTTGCCATAAGTTGGCAGGGTATGCTCAGACGTGAGTCCCTTGCTCACTTTGCCACTGGATTCAAGCAAGCCTGGCTGAAAACGGCTGAAATGCCAGAAACCGGTCCTAGGAAGCTTGTTTCTGGTCCAGGGAAGACATGGCTTGGCAGTTCGGGCTGGACTGTTCCCATGAGGCACAGGGTCAGACTGATTTGCATATGGCCATGTCTGAACTGGGGTGGCAGAGTGGGCTAAAGAACAGTGATGGATTAAACCCAGATAAGTTGACTGGGGGTGAGTGCTTGCAATGTTCAACACTCCGTCCATCATTTCCTTTGGTTTTTGCTTTGTTCGCCATAAGTTGGCAGGGTATGCTCAGACGTGAGTCCCTTGCTCACTTTGCCACTGGATTCAAGCAAGCCTGGCTGAAAACGGCTGAAATGCCAGAAACCGGTCCTAGGAAGCTTGTTTCCGGTCCAGGGAAGACATGGCTTGGCAGTTCGGGCTGGACTGTTCCCATGAGGCACAGGGTCAGACTGATTTGCATATGGCCATGTCTGAACTGGGGTGGCAGAGTGGGCTAAAGAACAGTGATGGATTAAACCCAGATCAGTTGACTGGGGGTGAGTGCTTGCAATGTTCAACACTCCGTCCATCATTTCCTTTGGTTTTTGCTTTGTTCGCCATAAGTTGGCAGGATATGCTCAGACGTGAGTCCCTTGCTCACTTTGCCACTGGATTCAAGCAAGCCTGGCTGAAAACGGCTGAAATGCCAGAAACCGGTCCTAGGAAGCTTGTTTCCGGTCCAGGGAAGACATGGCTTGGCAGTTCGGGCTGGACTGTTCCCATGAGGCACAGGGTCAGACTGATTTGCATATGGCCATGTCTGAACTGGGGTGGCAGAGTGGGCTAAAGAACAGTGATGGATTAAACCCAGGTCAGTTGACTGGGGGTGAGTGCTTGCAATGTTCAACACTCCGTCCATCATTTCCTTTGGTTTTTGCTTTGTTCGCCATAAGTTGGCAGGGTATGCTCAGACGTGAGTCCCTTGCTCACTTTGCCACTGGATTCAAGCAAGCCTTGCTGAAAACGGCTGAAATGCCAGAAACCGGTCCTAGGAAGCTTGTTTCCGGTCCAGGGAAGACATGGCTTGGCAGTTCGGGCTGGACTGTTCCCATGAGGCACAGGGTCAGACTGATTTGCATATGGCCATGTCTGAACTGGGGTGGCAGAGTGGGCTAAAGAACAGTGATGGATTAAACCCAGATCAGTTGACTGGGGGTGAGTGCTTGCAATGTTCAACACTCCGTCCATCATTTCCTTTGGTTTTTGCTTTGTTCGCCATAAGTTGGCAGGGTATGCTCAGACGTGAGTCCCTTGCTCACTTTGCCACTGGATTCAAGCAAGCCTGGCTGAAAACGGCTGAAATGCCAGAAACCGGTCCTAGGAAGCTTGTTTCCGGTCCAGGGAAGACATGGCTTGGCAGTTCGGGCTGGACTGTTCCCATGAGGCACAGGGTCAGACTGATTTGCATATGGCCATGTCTGAACTGGGGTGGCAGAGTGGGCTAAAGAACAGTGATGGATTAAACCCAGATCAGTTGACTGGGGGTGAGTGCTTGCAATGTTCAACACTCCGTCCATCATTTCCTTTGGTTTTTGCTTTGTTCGCCATAAGTTGGCAGGGTATGCTCAGACGTGAGTCCCTTGCTCACTTTGCCACTGGATTCAAGCAAGCCTGGCTGAAAACGGCTGAAATGCCAGAAACCGGTTCTAGGAAGCTTGTTTCCGGTCCAGGGAAGACATGGCTTGGCAGTTCGGGCTGGACTGTTCCCATGAGGCACAGGGTCAGACTGATTTGCATGTGGCCATGTCTGAATTGGGGTGGCAGAGTGGGCTAAAGAACAGTGATGGATTAAACCCAGATCAGTTGACTGGGGGTGAGTACTTGCAATGTTCAACACTTCGTCCATCATTTCCTTTGGTTTTTGCTTTGTTCGCCATAAGTTGGCAGGGTATGCTCAGACGTGAGTCCCTTGCTCACTTTGCCACTGGATTCAAGCAAGCCTGGCTGAAAACGGCTGAAATGCCAGAAACCGGTCCTAGGAAGCTTGTTTCCGGTCCAGAGAAGACATGGCTTGGCAGTTCGGGCTGGACTGTTCCCATGAGGCACAGGGTCAGACTGATTTGCATATGGCCATGTCTGAACTGGGGTGGCAGAGTGGGCTAAAGAACAGTGATGGATTAAACCCAGATCAGTTGACTGGGGGTGAGTGCTTGCAATGTTCAACACTCCGTCCATCATTTCCTTTGGTTTTTGCACATATGAAAGTGACATAATTGCATTTTTTTAAAGGTTTGTTTATGTACAGGAAGGGACACCTTCCTGTACATAAACAAACCATGGCATTTTGCTTTTTCCATGCGTGTTGCAGAAGGCAGCACACATGGAAAAAGCAAAAACGAGGTGAAATAATGCATTTCTCCTCGTTTTTGCCAACTTAAGGCCAGGGTTTTCCTGGTCTTAACTTTGGCGCTGCCTCCTATGTACGCCACCCTTGTATATAGGAGGCAGCACGACAAAAATGGGTGTTGCGGTGGAACGCCCACCACAACACCCACTGCACACCCCTTTCATGCTAACCATAGCGTGAAAGGGTGCCTTATGTACAAGGCAGTGTTATGCCACGTTAAATTGCTTAACACTGCCTTGTATCTAAGGCAAGGCCCCTATCAGCACGGGAACGTCACAAAAAGTGACGTTCCCGTGGTGATAAGGGCTTGTACATATGCCCCTAAATGCCTTCACTTTCTATATGGACTGAATACTAATGAGGTTTTAGATTTTGTTTCAGAAAGTGATTGTAGAAGTAATGGTAATAGCGATAATTCCACAAAAATAGAAGTATTTCTTTTATTTATGCTCATAAGGGTGGACTCACTAGTTCCTTTTTCTGGCAACCTGTTATTTTGTCAATGTGCCTTTTGGATATTATCTTTCAGCTGTTTACAGAAACTCAAACTGACACAGTGACTGACAGGGTGCGTCTCTTTTTATTTCTGTGCTAATATCAGCGGCAGCTCCTCCGCTATGGCGGAGTAGCTTCACACCCACCTGCCAGCTGCCAAAAAATAAGATGATAATAAACCTGTGTTTATTATTGTTTTATTTTCCCTGTAGTGTTGTCTAGGGGGCGTGGTCATGTGGATGTTATGTTATGTTAAAACCATTTATAAAGTGCGCAGCTGCCCCAACGAAGGGGCGTCCCAGCGCTGACAGCAGTATCCAGGCGAGAGACGGTTAAGTCATGGGAAAGAGAAAGGTTTAGATAGCCTTACGGAAGGATATCAGACACTCTAAGCTGCGGATCTTCAAAGGGAGGGAATTCCACAGCTTGGCGGCAAGGAGGCGGAAAGACTTACCTCCAGCTTTAGATCGCTTGACTCTGGGGACAGAAGCCAGGATCAATTCGGAAGAACGCAACGTGCGGCAAGGGATGTAAGGGGTGATCAGGCCCGACAGGATCTCAGGTGTAGAGAGCTTTAAAATTTTAAAGGTGAGGCAAAGGGTCTTGAATTCGACCCTTTTTGAAATAGGGAGCCAATGGAGGCGCCGAACAGCCCCAGCTCCACAGCATGATCTGGATAGTCCAAGTATGGCACGTGCCGCTGTATTCTGGACGCGCTGTAGACGGTTTAATTCCACCTTATTGGCACCCAGCAGCAAGGAGTTCGCATATTCAAGTCTGGAGAGGATAGTAGCCTGGACTATAAGTTGGCGCGAGGTCATGTCGAAGAACCGAAGAATGGGCCTTAAGACACGTAACAGACCGAAGCAAGTGCCAGCGATTTTTTTGGTGTGCTCTTGAAAACCCAGGGTAGAATCGAACAGAAGCCCGAGGTTCTTTACCACCAGCTTGGGGGAGGGGGCAGGACCCAGGGAGGGGGGCCACCACTGAGTGTTCCAAAGCCCCTTGTCCTTACCCACCAGTAGCACCTCAGATTTACTGGCATTGAGCTGGAGACAGTTCTCCGTTAACCAGCCCGCAACCGCCACGAGGCCCGTCCGGAATTGGGTGGCGTCGTTAGCATAGTCATCCGAGAGAGCCACCATCAACTGGGTGTCATCTGCGTACGAGACCATGGAGAGACCATAGTCGCGAGCGACTGCTGCCAGGGGCTGAACATAAAGGTTGAACAGAGCCGGACTTAAAGCCGAGCCTTGCGGAACCCCCTGCTCGATGGGCTGAATGGAGGAAGCGAAAGGGGGGGCATAAACCTGAAATGATCTGTCTGACAGGAAGGAGCGGAACCATTCAAGGGCAAGATTTGTTACTCCAACTTCTTCTAGCCGACGCAGTAGGATCTGATGAGAGACCGTGTCAAACGCGGCACTCAGGTCGGGCAATACGAGTGCAGCTGTTTGACCTTCACCTAGGATGGAACGCAGATGTTCACTCACCGCTAAGAGTGCTGTTTCGGTGCTGTGGCCAGCGCGGAATCCATTCTGAGACCGGTCTAAGATCATATTGTTATTTAAAAAGTCAGAGAGAACTTTATTGACGTGTGCCTCCGCCACTTTAGCAACCCATGGCAAGAGAGAAATCGGGCGGAAGTTTTCTGGCTTAGTGGGGTCCAAAAGTGGTTTCTTTAACAATGGAAGCACCTTGGCTTGCTTCCAAGGTATGGGAACCGATGCCTTGCTAAATGAGGAATTAATAGTCAAAAGTAAGGGTGTAAGAAGAACGGATAGACAGTTTCTGAATTGAGCCGGTCTCATGGGGTCAAGAGGGGATCCCGATTTGACTTTGGTGCTCAGAGCAAGGAACCCCTTCTGTGAGATGGAAGGAATGACCTCCAGAGTAGCATGAGTGATAGGTATCGAAGGGCACTCTGAAACCCTGGGACAGTTGGGAAAAGTTTTGTATATGGTTTCAACTTTTTTAACGAAGTAGGTGGCAAGATCCTCGCATTGTTTTCTGGAGGTGATGATAGAGGTGGGCGGATCTTTCCTCTTTTTCAGGTCGCTAAGAATCTTAAAAATACATTTCGTAGGGTTATTGCTAGATGCTATCTGATTAGTGATGAAGGCGGCTCGAGCTAATTGTATAGCTTTGCGGTAACTTTTGATGGCATCCTGATACTGTTTCTTCGCTGCGGGACAGTAATTCTTCCTCCAGGCTCGTTCGCGCTGTTTATAGACAGTCCGCATAGCGGCAAGGGAATCCATGTACCAGGAATTAGAGCCGGAATCACGGCCCTTAGACCATTTAGCAGGAATAAGAGAGTCTAATGCCGCATATATCCACTCACAGATAGCGTTATAGGCTTGTTCTGGGTCGGTATCAAGGGTAAGAGGACAGGAAGTCAAAAGGGCCAGCAAATCATCCAGCTTAAGTTTGTGCCAACTGCGTTTGAGAGTGGCCCTGGACGAGGCTCTGGGCGTGGCCCCCACCTGTGGGAGAAAAATGGTTATGAGGTAATTGTCTGACCAGCAAACCGGGCTGGGGGGTTTAACCTGGAGGGAGGGAATATTGGAAAAAACAGGATCAAGTAGGTGTCCAGCCATGTCAGTGGGACCCAGTACCAGTTGTCTTAATTGACAAGCTTCAAGATCAGCAATCAAGGAGCTGATATCCGAGTCAGATGAATGGTCAAAGTGAATATTTAAGTCGCCAATAAGGCTGAAGTTGGCTGTTCCTGTAGCCAATGCATGGACAGCTTCCAAAATTGCTACTTTGACATCTGCTGAGGGGCCAGGGGGGGCGATAGACCAAGAGGCCTGAGAAAGAGAAGTTAGCATTGAGTGAGATGGTAAAACGAGCGCACTCGCAGCCTGCTATGTCCACCCTAACGAAGGTGCAATGAGGGGGAGATTTAAAAATTACTGCCAGACCCCCGCCTCTGGTTTCTCTATTGATGGTTAGAATGTTGAATCCCAAGGGGAGTGCGAGGCCAGGTTCGATAACTGAGTCCGCATTAAGCCAAGTTTCGGTGATAAAAAAGACATCCGGGGATTCATTCTCAATGAGATCATATAACTCGTTATAGTGCTTGACTAAGGAGCGCGCATTCAGGTAGAGAATTTTGAAGGGAGTCTTGATAGGGTTCGAGGATGAGGGGAGCGGTAAGGAGTGAGAGTTGAACTTACACCTATTACAACAAAAGGGTCCCTCCATCAGTAAGCTAGGATGTGGGTAGCATGGGTGAATACCATGTCCAATGGATATCAGTGACTCCCTGGTATAACTGAGCAACCCGGGGGTAAAGCCGACAGCATGACTGGCGGCTGGCGGCGACCAGGCGCGGACGGGCGCAGACGGGCTTGCCTTAGGCGCGCCTTCGGCGCGGCGCGCCCGCTGCGCGCCCGAGTTAGCGTCTGTTTAAATGCTGGCATGGAAAAAAGGCTGGTGCGAGGCACAGAGTTCCCCCAAGATGGCGTCCCCCCGGCTTCCGCTAATGAAGCTGGGGTGCCGATCCGGTGTCGCAGCCTGGCCCAAGCACCCTGAATGAGTAACAGAGGTAAGCGAATGAAGCGTTTTCCACAGCGCGGCGATTTTAAAATAAACTAAAAACATTAGTACCAAACAGTGCAAACGGGCAAAGCGCACATAGCAATTTAAAATGACAACGTAAGTAGGAAGCGCAAACACTACCTCCTGGCTCAAGCCTCAGGAGACAACTGTGGAGCACCCGAGTTAGCGTCTGTTTAAATGCTGGCATGAAAAAAAGGCTGGTGCGAGGCACAGAGTTCCCCCAAGATGGCGTCCCCCCGGCTTCCGCTAATGAAGCTGGGGTGCCAATCCGGTGTCGCAGCCTGGCCCAAGCACCCTGAATGAGTAACAGAGGTAAGCGAATGAAGCGTTTTCCACAGCGCGGCGATTTTCAAATAAACTAAAAACATTAGTACCAAACAGTGCAAACAAGCAAAGCGCACATAGCAATTTAAAATGACAGCGTAAGTAGGAAGCGCAAACACTACCTCCCGGCTCAAGCCTCAGGAGACAACTGACAGGCAGGATGACAGGCAGAAGAGGAGTGATAGGTGCTCTGGTTGTCAGTGTGCATGATGGTTTAGTCAGCCTGAATCCCTTTCCAACCCCTGCTGCTTTGCTGGGTTGAAGAGAGCAGGCCCAAGCCCCCAGTCTACATTGGAGCTCAAATCCACGGTGCTCAGGACAATCCTGATGCTGCTTTCATACAGTGTCTGGATTGGCCCAGGGGATTCTGGGAGCCTGTGCCTGCAGTGCACGGTGGCTGAGCAAGAGAGGAGCACCAGAGTGTCGAACAGGTAAGGTATTTCTCTCTCTCCGCCCCGCCACTTTGCCCAGACATCAGCCGCTCCTGGCTAATATTCTTTTTTGTTTTTTTAAATCCAGATAATGCGGGTCTCCTATGCTGCAGATGATCCTCTGCCCTGTTTTTAACTTAGGCCATCATCATGAGTTGGCTGGTAGTATGGCAATATTTGCCACAGCTAATAAGTGATAATACATTTTCTATGTTATTTATTGGTGGTTATAAATAGCACTTATAATAGGTTTTTACCAATGAATTGGGTATAACATGAGGATCCGCCTGGTCTGGTAGTAACAAAGAATTTTATATGTGAAAATATCAGCAGGTTTCAATTGCATAAATGTATCTGGGTAGGCAGTATCCATCTCACCCAGTATGGTTGGGTGTGATAAAAATCGCAAAACTCCTTTTTCAAAAATTGCACAGGAACCGCACATATCAGTAAATATTGGCCAACTTGCATTGTCTACTCTAGACATTTTTTCTTTGGCAGGAAAGCACATAGTCACACAAGGTTTTATTATATAGAACAAACTAAGGGTCAGGTCTCCTCCTGTTGCTTTTCTTTGCCTGGAAGGCTAGAATTTAAGTTATGTGAGCGAAATAAAGTCGACTTTGTTTTAAAAAATATGGCTGGGCTGTCCTTATTGGTCTGCACGTAGAATGCCCTCTCAAGGAGAGAAATGATATTGTTGATTGATTTATTAATTAATTAATAAATCTAATATTTTATTGTCTCTTTTCTGATGCTACTTCTCTAATCGCAGCTGGTTAAAGAATCACTGGTTATGTGCCATAAAGGACTTCTGACTCAGCTCCAGAGGGGTTTTATCTTTGTCTTGTCTTGTCCTCATGGATTGTTTGCTAAATATTGCACTGGAGGGTAGGTCTGTCTCTGAAGTGGCTTTGTTAGTCTATACGCAAAGGTTTTTTGCCTTTCTGTACTACCACGGGACGGGGAGGACCCAAGTTGGAGCAACAGATTCCACTCAACAAACAGTGACTGCCTAACACGACCTCTAGATGGCTGTTTTCGTGTTTGCTGACAAGGACTGACCCATGTCACTACTTCTCAAGGAATGTCTTTCCATCTGTACTTGTTCTAAAACTGGGGTGCATTCAGTCCCGTCAAAAATTGTAATAGAGATGCTTTTCTAAATCCTTGTACAAAATAAATTGAAGACTTTTTGTATAAATACATCTCTGATGTTTTCCTGTGATACAGTGGACCTCTGTCCTATCGGTTCTAACTTATCAAGGTCACACGTTTATAACTTAAATTTCAGGAGTGCCGGGGTATATTTTGCTGTATAAGACCTCTATATGTAATTCCATCATTAAATCAAAGTGAGGCTGTTGTTTTCAGTAGTAGAAGACACAGGTTCAAGGTATTTTAGAGTCTTCCAGGAAACCCACTTTTACCTCTTTGATCTACAAGGTCAGTTGCTTTCTTTGCAAGTTTTCAAATTGATACCTTCAGAGAAAAGCCTTTGAACATGACCATAACATGAAGAGGAATATTTGAGCCAGGAAGACAAAGAAAAGAGCTCAATAAATTGCTACAAACCATAAAAGTATCCTGCTCCTGTAAGTGGCCTAGATGTATTCACAAGTGGCATTCACCTCGTCAATCTAATCAACACTGTATTATCAGTTAACCTATGTGGCTGCTCTCAACCCACCCCTTAATCTTAAAACTAACCATTGACTTCAAACTTTTTTTATATGGTTAAATTATGCTTCCCCTATCTCAAGTGACATCACTTCACTGTCTGACATTAACGCCAACCCAAATTGTGTTTGCGTGACTTTTCCTTCTTAGTGTGATTAGATTCTTTTTTTATTTGAAATGTAATTCTGTGGACATTGATTATTATTTCACTTCTCTGTGCTACTGATATATGGCACCTTGGGCCATATTATCAAGGAACGGCGATAACGTTATCGCCGCTTTAGCGGCAGGAAACTGCCGCTAAAGCGGCGATAATGCGCTTGATAATATGCCCTTGTGAATTCCCATAGAAGCCCAGGTTCACACCAGAACTAAAGCGGCGATAACGTTATCGCCATTGTTTGATAATATGGCCCCTTGTTTTTAGTCCTAAAAAATTGATGTTTTATCAGTCGGCTATAAATCATAGAGCAAGAGTGGTTTTGCTCAGTTTTGTTACAAGTGCTGTACATTTCAATTGCTGTTGTCTTTTATTAAACGGTATTTTGTCCCATTTCAATATAATTTTCGCACAAGGCCGCATGTATTTCATATTCAATAAGAATCTGAAACAGAATTGAGAGAAAGAGTGCCTTTTATGTGTCTTTGTTTCCACTTTGTACCAGACTAAGATTCTCATCATCAGGGTCCTGGAAACTTGACCTGATACTTCCCACCTTGGAGTTACGGAAACATGGGGTACTGTAACTCTGGGTAAAGTCCAGCCAACTACAAGTTGGATGCTGAGGGTAATACCAGGTTTAATTACCTATCAAGTCCTAATTTTTCCTGAATAACTTTTATAGCAAGAACTCAGCTGCTTTCAGCCGAAATTAAGGAGAGGTCTGAACTTCTGGGTTCTTGTGGACCTGCAAAACAGACTTGCAAGAGGGGTTTATTTTCAAATGTCTTCAACTACTATAAGTTTGGATAAGAAGGTCAGGTCTATCAGTGAACGATCATAAGCAATGGCACTCTATTGATGCTGTGACTTACTATCTTCATCTAAATTGATAAAAGTATTACTACAGTCCCACAATTTCTTATTTGACCCTGCACTAGCCATATTATCTCATTTGAAACAGTGATGGCTTACATAGGGCTGGGAGGGCTGGGACCCTGACATATTTCCAGGATATTTAATTAAAGCAGAATTACGTACATCTAATCTGAATTAAATGAAATACATAATCAGAAGTAAAGTAGGAAAAGCAGACGTGAACACGACTGTCCTGACCCTACATTGGACACAACTTGCTTCGTCTACACACAATATTCGACCATACCCTTCCCACTGAGTGGTATGCTTCCAGTGTGCAAATGCGCTTTGGCACCTTGTCAGGGGTATAATTAGGCCTGGGCGGGAAATTCCGTCCCGTTCGCGGAATTTGGGTAATTTCGCGTTCTGCGGAGAACGCGAAATTACCCAAAATTCCGCTTTCCGCGAGTTCGCGAAATTTTTGCTTGTTCGCGTTCTCAAAATGCGTGTTCGCGAGATATTTCTCCCCGAGCACGCAAACAGCGATTGTGAACAGGAAAAAAGCATCGCGAACAAGCAATTCCGCGTGTTTGCGGAATTTCTGGGTGTTCGCGGAGATTTTTACCGTTTCGCGGAGATTTGCGTACCGCGATTACGCAAATTCCGCCCACCCCTAGGTATAATGCGTTATATGGCTGCACCCAATACACAATACCATAGAATCGGCTGTCATTGCCCTGTGGCACAGTGATGTTATTTAAATATGTATCTTACAACAACCAGGGTCACCCAGCCTATGGGTGCAGAATAAATAGTGCTTCAGAGAAAAGGAATGCACAAGCCATCCTTAGCAAGGCCAGCAAGCACTGCAGCTAGGAGCATGCTGACATTGCAATGGATAAAAGCGAGGCAAAGCCCTCCTTTTGCCCCTCAAACATTCACTGAAGTGTCACCAGTCCTACGGTGCGGATGATTATTCCGCCAGAATGACAATGTATCCATTCTTTAGTCACATTGTGTTAGAAAGTATAGCTGGCAGCAAATACATGGCATGAGCTAATTAAAGAAACTGTGAATTCAAATAGTTCACTCAGCTGTGACCTAAACATAGCAGAGAAAGGCAAAGCACCCGACAGCACTGCTTGTGTCAGCAACAAAGCAGCCTTCAACCTCTCCACAGAGATGCCTTTTCGCCTCTCCGATAGATAAAAGCGGAGTCGGCTTCACAAATTGGTGCCTGGGCAGCGAGAGCATCTTTGTTGGTCCCCTCATACTGAAATTTCGAATTATACGTGGAAGAAAGGAAAGTGTGGCATGCTACCCGGTTATGAGAACTGGGACATCATGATGTCTTGCAGCACTCAAAGGACTGATTCATTCAGAATTTCCTGTGATGTATTCTTGGAGTATTCGTGGGTTACTACTGAGTTTGGTGAAGCAGTAAAGTAATGCAGAATTACAGTAACGCTCCCAGAAATTATTCAAAAATACCTCAATTATATCTTTTGAAAATTGCACAAAATGGCTTACCTTTAATGTTAATTCTGATTTGAGATACTGGGGTGTGAATCCAGAATATTGAATGCAGAATATCGTAGGTCACTAACATAGACAGGATACTGAAAGACAAATATTGACAATAAAATATATATATATTTTTTCTTTGGCTAACTCTACATTTATGTACCTTGACGATACATGTAGATGGATGAATGAATGGTGGATGGATAGATAGATAGATAGATAGATAGATAGATAGATAGATAGATAGATAGATAGATAGATAGATAGATAGATAGATAGATAGATAGATAGATAGATAGATAGATAGATAGATAGATAGACGCAAAGTCAATCTGCCGTTTTTTTGCATTAATTGCCTGGTGGATGGAAAAGGGTCACTAATATGGTGGCGGTGCCTAGAAGGCACCGTCCGCCATATTAGGATGTGTCCTGGAAGAGGCCTTTCCATGGCGGCGATGCCGACATGGAAAGGCTGGCGGAGATTGCGTTTAGGGGCCCGTTGTGGGATCCCCTTGTTTGGGGGGTGTTGCTGCACTGGGGGTACCAATGGTACCACCCTACATTTCCATGCACCAAGTGGCAGGCACTGCGTGGTGCCTGCCACGTGGTGCAGGGAAATGTGGTGTAAGCACCTTTAACATTGCAGACAGAGCTGCAGCCAGCAGCACCGCCCACAATGTTAAAGGCCCAGTATGGCGGGCGCATCCTAATCGCAGTGGTGGGACCGCCGCATGTCTGGCGGGGGTCCCAATCACCGCTACGGTAAACACCCCCATAGTTGTTAAAAATATCGATTTTTTAAATAGTATTCTGTATTTTAGTATGTAATTTAAATGTATGTGAATTATGTTTTTTAATATGTGTTCAATTTTTTGTAATTAACAATTCTATTTGAATTAAATTTTGTGTTTTTTAGTTCTGTAGCGGATGTGGGTTTATAGGGGAATAGGGTGGGAAGTAATTTAATTATACAATAATGATAGCCCATAACCTTTCTTATGTGGCATCATTTCTTCACCGTGTCCGACGGGGACTCTAACCCCTACATGACATTGCGGCAGGAGCCGCTTTCGCCTTTTGGAAGCACTAGGAGGTGCTTAAAAGCGGAACAGGGCCGCAGTGCGCAAAACCTTTATTCTGTGGCAGCATTTCTTCACTACGTCAGTGGGGGACTCTAACCCCCACACGCCATTGCAGCAGGAGCCGCTTATGCCTATTAGAAGCGCCAGGAGGTGCTTGAAAGCGGGACAGGGATCCCGCAGCACGGGAGTCCATAACCTTTCTTCTGTGACAGCATTTTTTCACTGCGTCAGCCGGGGACTCTAACCCCCACAAGCCATCGCAACAGGAGCAGCTTTCACCTATTGGAAGCGCCAGGAGGTGTTTAAAAGCAGGATAACCTTTCTTCTGTGGCAACATTTCTTCACCGCGTCATTCGGGGATGCTAGTCCCCACACACCATTGTGACAGGAGCCACTGTCACCTATTGGAAGCGCTAGGAGGCGCTTAAAAGCAGGACAGGGCTCCCACAGTGCGGGCCTCACACAGATGTGCCCGGGAAAAGCCCGGGCCAAGGGCAGGCCCGTCTGCGCCCGACATCGCATGGAGGAGGCTGGGCCATCCCCCTCACACCGTTCCCATACAGAGATGGTAAAACGGAAGGCAAAACCAAATGAATCAGGTGGCGAAATCATCAATACACTAGACTCTTCTTTTAAGAGCAGAGGATGTCCTCTCAAAAGAGACTGAGATTGCGAAGCAGCACCACTCGCTTGAAGAGGTAAGATCCTGCCCAGGCGTATCTGGAGCTGGACCTGGCCCTTTACTAACTGATCCAATCCCCGTAGTACCTGCTGGCACCAGATCTTCTTCTGATATTGTTCTAGAACCCCAATCTCAAACTCAAGACAGCCCACCGACTGAACCTCCGGGCAAAAAGAGGAGGGGGAGGGTGAAGAAGACCATTGAGCAAAAAACTGTGAGACCCTTTAAAACTAGTGACCGAGACCCAGAGTTCCTTCCTCCGTCCAGTTTGAGGGTTGCACAGTAATTGTCAGACGATCTATGTGGGAAGTTAGAATGATCTTTCTCTTTGCTTTAGCAACCCCTTTTAACAAGATTGAGAAAAATAGAGGAATCTGTGTCTTCGTTGTGTAATAGTCTTCCCATCGCTGTTGTGGGCAGGGGAAAGTGGGACAGGCTCAAACAACTAGTTCTGACCATTGTTATTCTTCACTGCCCAGTGCATTTAACTTGGCCATTTCCAATGATTTGTCTGCAGATCCTGTACCAATACTAGGTCATCAAAGCCATCCACTGAAAGTACACAACCTACTAAGAAATATGACGTTCTTCCAAGTTGGCTGGAACAGAGGTGCCTCAAAAACAATTCAGAATAGGAGAAATACATATAGACCAGAATCGGCTCTATATAAATATGCAATGTCCAGCCGGACACTTGAATTTAATAATCAAAGTAATGAATGATTAGACATACAGACAGATATTGAGTGGGACACAGTCCTGCGTCCTTCAACAAACAACACAATTATGGACAATCACACTTAGAAGACATTTTTCAGGCTAAAGAGAGAAGCTTATCGGCGATAAAGAATGAAAGGGCAAGCTTTCAAGACGGTAAACAATCATGCACAAGTTTTTAACACATGTGTTTAACATGCATGTTTGTACAACAAGTCGACGACGTTACGATCTATTCAAGCAATACATAGCTCATCATCAGGACTAATTAAATGACAAGCCTGAGAGTGCACTTCCTGAAAAAAATGAAAAGGGCAAGAGTTGAGGCAGAAAGGAGAATTAGAATCAGGACATAGAAACAAAGTATACTTAATAATGTCAGTTGTAATAATGCAAGTAGTATCAGAAGCGAATTCCCAAACAGGAATAGCTAATGCAGGCGAAAAAGGTCCAAAATCCACATGATATGACAAAAAATATTTTTTTTTTTTAAAAGAATTAGTAAATGCAAGACATTCAGAGTGAAACATGGCAAGGTGCATTTAGCCGAGTAATGAAAGTGAGAAGGGTAGACCGACAGCATAATGTGTAGTAACACATGGACGTGAGAACCCGGAGTAATTGATGTCTATTAGAAGGTGAAAATTCAGTGCGCGATAGGCGGCGTGAAGAAGAATTAGCTCAATCAATGCTAACCCAATGTTTAAGGGGGCTGTAAGCGTAACTCACCCTAGTGGGTAACTACTGGTTGCCAATGAAAAAAGGGTACGTGGAAATCAACGTGCAAATGGATTGACATAATACTGACCACGCGTATAGACGGGCATGTGCGTTGCTTCCAACCAGGGAACGGGAGGTAACCGGGTAGGGTTGCTTCAAGGGAGTCCAGCGACAATATGGGGGATCCAAGGATTATGCGTACGCTGGGGCTTAGGAGGGAGGAAACGGAGGGTTAAGGGATTGGCGAGTGAGCCGTGGCGGTTAAGCAAAGGTAATTGCCAGTGACTCACCTAGAATCCGTGAATGTTGCCACAATTCAGAGAATTGCGTGGCGGAAACTGGAGCCGTTAACAAGGTACTGGGTATCCGAGTTGAGGTAAGGCAACTTGTCGATCCAAGGTTATGCCTACGGGGGGAAGGTAGTAAGGGAATTGAACAACCAGGGAGGAATTAGGACGGAGGATGAAAAATAAGAGACGGGGCAGAGCCTTACCAGAGATCCAGTGTATAGCACGATGGCTTGGTGAAAGTGGGAAACAACGAGCAAGTAGTTGAAGCAACAGAATAGAGACACGAGATGGATTTTGAACGCTGCGTGTTACAAGGCGTGCAGTGTGTTAATACGTCAGCAAGCGTATGGGAATGCATGGCGGCCGTGTTAGGTCAGTGTGGGTGAACCAAAAGTAAAGGTAGGTGAAGGGTAAAAAAGGCAACAGTGAATACACAATTAAACAAGGAATAATACAATGGCAATGAAGAATTTAAACTTGAGGACTTAATTCAAACAAATAATTATTACTTGGCAGATATTGTAATGACAAGTAAATTGACACAGTTCTCAAATAAGGGCCATCCAATCCTCATTTCTGTTGAGACCATTGCGTATTGTGTCCAAACGAATAATGAGCTTCAACTCCTCTTTGTTGAGGATTTGTGCCAAGTCACCGCCTCTTGGTGGCAGCTTGATGGTTCTTAAAACTGTCCACTTGATCTTGCTGTCCTGGTGGCAGGCAAGGTTAAAGTGTTCAACCAATGGTGCATTTGTGACATTACAACGGATCCTACTGCGATGTTGTCCGATTCTTGTTTTGATTTTCTGAGTAGTCTGGCCAATGTAGTTCTTGTTGAATCTACATCTGGATTAATATGGAACAGAGGTGCCTTTCGCAGTTTTCCCATCTTTCAAACATGTGTCCTCTTCTGGCCCCCCCCCCCCCCCCCCATCCACCTAGCGCTGGGTAACTTTGATTTGCTGGGGACTGATGTTGTTAATTCTCAATCTCTGGCAAATAACGAATAACGCTTCTTCATGCGGGTCTGGCCCAGGTGTTCATCATAGGGGGTATACTATTAATCAACTGGTCATAAGAGTCAAATCAGGGGTAACTTTAGATCTTCTACCAGCAGCTTGTCCCTTTGTTATAGTACTAGCACATGCTCCAGAATTAAAACTGGATCAGCAAGAAACAACAGAAAGATAATACATAAAGCCCTGCATTGGCTTTTTAAACACAGAGGGGACTGATTTAATTTGCATCAACATCTTATTATGGCCAGGAGAGTAAACTGGATAGGAATGGGCCCAAAAACTATAGCAGGGGATTGCATTATTATTAACTTCAACAACCAGTACATGGTAGGTGACCTTTTAAATACTAACAACACCCCCTCCCTTTATTCTGAAATCTCTGCACTCCTGTTGGGTTTCTTTTACAAACCTTGTAGACCATTTCAACCTGCACACCATAAAGTAAACAACTGCCATCTTTCCTGCCATCCATCTAGTCTATACCTTCCCCAACCCACTCCACTCCTACCTCTTAGGAATAGATTCACTTTATTGGAGGATACGGTAGAATGCAATTGATTTGGTGATCGATGATTAACATCCCGTAACAATCTTTATATAGTAGCTCCTAATGGGTCAGCTGCGACTCCTATCCCCCATTTAAATCTTCAATCAAACCCAAACGCAGGACTAGATAGCTCAACTCTATCTCAGAGTCTAGTTTGTATGGATAACACTTCGGATTCAGCTGCAGTTATTTCCTGGAATATTTGCAGGTTACAATCAAAAAAAGTTTAACTCTGACTGGCTATCCTTGCTAATGGGCCATGATATCCTGTGCCTCCAAAAGACTTGGGAAATTGATCAGGTTTACTTAAACGGGTATCGCTCATGTCACACACCCGCTATGCCTTCAACTGCTGGTCGTCCAAAGGGAGGTTTATTAACAATACTCTCTAATACTCTTCCCTTAAAGTTTAAAACCTTTCTAAATACATCAACATATTATCATATTATCCTTCTTGAGCTTCATAAAGATAGATCTTGGTGTCTTATACATTTTTACAATAATAATTTTGGTGGCAATCAAGCAGTGATCTTTGATCCTCTGGAAAAATACATTGCTAAGTTGGAGAAAGCACATCATAAACCTTGTGACATAATCTGGTCAGGTGATTTTAAGGCTCACCCTTGCAATAAGGTTAACTTGCCAGCTTGCGGGCTAATAGACGAAGATGTGGATCCCCTTCCCCATTTTAGCCATAATGAATATGGCAACGCCCTTAGCAGTTTATTGTTAGTAAATAAGCTTGTAATGTTAAATACTGTTGATACCGCAGCTGGACAGGTAAACTTCACATTTTCTACTCGCTCCCACTTCTCAAACCCTTCCCAAACCTAAGGAAGCTTTTTGCTCAATTCATGATGAACTTTCAAACTTTCAGTGATCACACCGCAATCACGTTTCTTATTCCATCCTTAGAAAAAAAGGAACCCTGTGTTAATTTACCTGTCAAACCAGTGATTGCAAGGGAAAATGGGATTGTTTTGAAATGGGAAAAAGTCAATACTCTGAAGTTTGTTGTGAATTTAGGGGTCTATTAGGATGGCGGGCGGTGGCACCACTGAGGTGCCTGCAGTGGCGGAAAATGCCTTTTTTCGCACAACATACATGGCTAGAAATGTGAGTACAAGCACAACATGAACACACACACACATACAATGAACAAACATCCTACTGGATACAAAGCCTGCCAAGTCACACAGACATACCCCACACTGACACACCGCCACATACACAGACCACATGCCACCAACAATGGAGCACAACATATAGGAAAGCCAAAGTGAGGTGCACACAAATGGAAGGCCAAGGAGATAACCAACAAGCATGTGTACATCACATGCAAGACAAGGAACAGAGAACAACACCCTCACCCCCATCAAAGCACACATGGCTGGCACAGTAAGTGAAGTCAAACCACAGTCCCCTCAGTGCAACAACTCAGGGAGACAGCAAGGCAACCCATGTATAGGCACAGGGATGAGAGGAAGGCCCTGAAGTCAAACTGTGAACAGCCACACATATGTACACAACTACTTCACAGGAGTATGCCAGCAGCACAACACACAGGGCAAATGGACACACTCCAAGACTGTCAAACACAAGTAGGAATCTTCACACATACCCCCCTCACACCTGCAGCACAAAACCCCAGTGTCAGACACACAGAAGGGTGTCAATAATGTTCAGTCAATGCACAGACAAACAATCACACTCCCTGGGGGTATCCACAAACATCACACACACACAGGGATGCAAGAACCAATGTCTGCACAAAAACAACAGCCAAACACATGATTCAACAGAAACACACACAGAACCAAAACAAGACCACACATGACCTGTGCAGCAAAACTGTGGAAAGGCAATGGGAGCACAGACAGAACAGGAGTGCACAACCTCATTAGCCAGGAACAATGCACAGACAACATACCACAACACAGACAAGAAGTGCACCATCACAGAATCACATAGCAAACCCAGCAGGACATCAGGGGATGCACACCAGGCCAGGACAAGGCAACATACACCCACAGCACTGCATGCATGACAAGCAGTGTGTGCACACAAAACATAACAGTCCCACACAGCCATGAGTGACACACCATGAACACCCACAACAACAATCCAAACAGCACACTGACAACATCACACTCAGGAAGTCAAGCGGTACCCCAGCATACATACATACACCTAACACAACACCCACAGATGCACAAGTCTGGGACACAAAAGTGGAAACAACTTGACCAGAGGACTGGGCAGCACAAACAGTTGAACTGCACATGATCAACCATGACTGTTGAACAGTACAAGAACAACACAGATAACCAATTGGGGAAATGTCCTGAGTGGCACATTGCTCCTGGCCCAAGATCTGCACCACAAAGCACGGTGTCACAAATGAAGTGACGGGGAGGCACACACACAGGCAACCTAAGGGGACAGCTGACATCAAAGTGATGTGGTGGGCACTTCAGTAGTGGACATGGCAGGCATGTACCATACACAAATAGAGGGAGTGCAGACTCACAATGTCAAGGCATCTGAAGCACAGATAGGGGATGGTATGACACTGCACACCACATGCCACACTGGAGGAAATAAAGCACCATGTCACAGCAATGCATGAGAACATCACACCCACAATGTCAGTGTGGTTGAGCAGGTATGCACAGTGAGTACAAACAGTATCAAGACACAGCTGTTCAACAAAACACAACCCTGACTTGCGTGTCACACACTCTGCATACTCACAATTGGCAAAAGCAACAAGTAGGAGTCAACCAGAACTGCAAGGACACAACACACTGCACAGTGCACAACATACAACTCATACATGTGCACATAATCACAATCACAGGCCTGGACAATCACACAAACAGGCACTCTACTCCTGGGTGACACATGAGTGTAGTTGACATTGCATGGGCACACACAACTCAACACTCACAACAAACTCACCCCCTTCACACTGCTCACTTCTTGACCACCCAATGGCACACATTGAAAGTAACCCAAGTGACTAGGATGACTGCCCATCACAACATGACCATACACCTACACTGCTGGGCACGCAGAAAGTACGAACACACATACATGATGACACTGGCCAGCCTGCCTGCAATCCTGAGGAAAGAATCCCACACTGTGCTGACATTGCCCCCAAACCTGACATGCGTACAATATGGCCAACATGAACAAACAATGAAAATGATAACCGCGTACCATCTAAAAACAACATCATTGCACCCACAAGTATCACAGTCAGGAAGAACTGAATCCCTGTCACCCCAGTACAATATTTAACAAGTCAAACAAGCCATTGTCAACGTTGAAGTGGCACACAGGGCATGTGGCACAGTAAACCATATACACATAGGAAAAACTTTATTCAGTAAGGACACTGACAAAACAGACAACAGGACCAACTGTCTTTATTCACAATAGGCACCAACATTAGAGAAGAGCAAGGCACAAAATGTAGAGCTTGTCCATGAGAAGCTGCACAGGCAAAGGGGCAAACAGCAAGGCCAGTGGCCAGTCCGAGGTGTAGATGAGGTGCATGAGAAGCTGCACAGGGAATAGTTCCACACAGCAAGGAGCAACAAGGCCAGCGGCCAAAATGAAGTGCAGAGTGAGTACATGAGAAGCTGCACAGGCGGGGCACACAGCAGTGAACGACAAGGTCAGTGGGCAGGACAAAGTGCAGCCTGAGTCCATAAGAAGCTGCACAGGCAGGGGCCACACAGCAGTGAACGACAAGGCCAGTGGTCAAAACGAAGTGCAGAGTGAGTCCATGAGAAGCTGCACAGACAGGGGGCACACAGCAGTGAATGACAAGGCCCGTGGGCAGGACACAGTGCAGCCTGAGTCCATGAGAAGCTGCACAGGGAGGGGGCACACAGCAGTGAACGACAAGGCCAGTGGGCAGGAAAATGTGCAGAGTGAGTCCATGAGAAGCTGCACAGGGAATGTGTGCAACTGTACCCTGCCATGGTCAGAAACACAGTCTGGGGTGTCACGATGGGCAGTACAGGCCCCGCTGAGGGAGAGACAGGTGTGTGAGGGTGACTAACATTCAAACTTGGCTGTCAGTCGGACTGGAAGCTGGCTGTGTGCCGGGCACAGTTGGAGCACTTGACTGGGGAAAGAGAGGCCCAGCTGAGGTAGAGCTATCAGTGGCTTGGCAAGCCACAGGGCTGCTTTGACCAGGTGCTGTAGTGGCACGTGGAGGTGGAGTCATGCAGACATGAGACACAGTGTGTGTGGGAGATTGTGGAGAGGTGCCTTTCCACATCTTGGGGATTCTAAATGGCTTGCCTGACTTGGGATCAATGGGAAGTGGTGTGGACACAACAGGCACACTCAACACCAAGGCTGCATCAGGTGCAGACGCTGGCCCTCCCTCTGGGGATGTGCTGGATCCAGCGGTATGCTTCGCATGGCCTTGTCTTTGCCCCTCCATCCCCTGTCTACCAGGTGTTCCCCCTACAGTGCCCTCTTTTCCCTGCTTCACTGGGCTTGGAATGGGGGTCGAGGTAGTGGGTGAATCTGCGTTGGGGCCCTTCTTATGTGTACCCTTGGCAGGCACCACCTTCTCAGTGGGCATGGAAATTGTCTGCTTGTCTTTGCGAGATGGTTTTGGGACAGGAGAGTCCTTGGCTGGGGGTGCCTCTGAGGCATGTGACCCTGAGGTCTGCTTCTTAGCTTTTTGGCCCCTGGTGTCGCCTGACGGGCTTTTGTCTTTGCGCTCTGGGGTGGCTTTGGTTTTCTGTGGCGATGGTGTCTGCGCCCTGGACCGCTTGGGCTGCTGCTGCTGCTGTGTGCTACGTGTGCTGTATCGTGACCTTGAGGTCTGTGGAGCATGGTCCCTATCGTCAGACGTGTCCACTGGCATGGGGGTGGACAAAGGGACAGGAGCTGGACTACGAGATTGTTCCAGTTGAAGGGCTGCCGTCACTGCAGAGGACAAATGCTGGACATTCCAGTGCAGCCCACCCATGTCTGAATGTATGCCCTCCATGAAAGCAACCACCTAAGCCAATTTTTTGTCATGGTCTATGAATGCATTGAGGAGAGCTGTCTGGCCTACACACAGCTGGCGCAAAAGGTCCACAGACTCAGCACTGATGGCAGCAGGGGGGACAGGGGCAGGGGCAGTGGTGCCCGGGGTGACGGACACTCTTCCCCTCTTACTGGTGCGAACACGGGCAACACCAGAGGAAGTGGCTGGGAGGGTGGGCACTGTTCACTGTGTGGTGGAAGGTGATGCAGAGTCCCCGTTCCCTGTGCCCGCCAACATGTATGCATCACCGCTGGCATCAGATGATGTTGAACTTTGCGTCTCTGGCTGTGATTCCTCCAGCAGACTCCTTCCCCCCCCCCGAGTGGCTGATCACATCTGTGTCACTGGGCTCCTGTGCAGAGATGTAGGGTCAGTTCAGTGGCAGCAACAGAGCAAGCATATGCAAGTAAAGCAACATTGAAGAGGAAGAAATCTACATGTTGCACACCACCCTGTGCAATAACATTGTGCTAACACACTTTTGTTACTCAAACGGTGCGTGTAAACAAGAAAACCAGGCATAAGTGAGCCATGTAATGACCACACATCACAGTATCCTGCATGTGGCTCCGTTCAAACAGTAACACAAATAGCTTAGACCTGAAGCCCACGACCCAGAATGCTATTGAAATGCCCAGTAATCGAATTCCTTTAGGAAGTACAGGTAGGATAAATGCATGACAGCCACACCCAGCAGAGAGGCCACTTACAAGCCACTGTATCACACTAACAACATCACATAGCCCAGCGCTGGCACAGGCTGTGTACACATGCAGCCACACACAGCCACTAGTCACCCTTCCCAGAATACTCGCCCCTACTTTGCTGCTGATGCTCCTTCAATCGTGCATCCAGCTCAGGCTGTGTCACGGCCAAGATGCGGCACATTAGTGGTGTCATGCTGCGCCGTGCCAACCTGCCAGTGCAAGGGAGCAGCCCCAGTGTCATCTCCACAACGTTCTTTGCCAGCTGTGAGATATCGTCCCACCTCTTGTGGCAGTGGGTGCGCCGTCAGTTTGAGACACCCAGAGCCCGCACCTTGCTCGCAATGGCCCTCCACACCGCCTTACGCTGGTGTACTTTGAGCTGCAGGCATGGGAGACAAGAGGGGGAAAACATCAGTGACACAGCGTCATGTAACAAAATCACTTAGGACAGTAGCATGAAACACATTCATCCCAAATCCGCAGATATGTCTTGCAGAGACAGGAATGCATCTCACATGGTACATCTGCTTGTGAGAAGCACACGTCGTAAATGTATGCAGGTGTGAGGGAGAAAACAGTACCTGCACATCTCATATGCAAGCAGGATGCCAGCACAGAAAGCCATGCGTAGTCTGCCTACATCTACTGTCCATTTCTAGGTAGAGCAAGACATACATCACATATCAACATGTGTATGGGGGAGACTCACTGTGTCCAACACTTCGCAGGCCTCAACGACCTTGCCCTGTGAATAGCTCACTGTGTCATGGATGTCACATTGAGGGACATGATCTCACAAACCCAAACCCTTCACACAGGGCCTGTCGTGTGCAATCTACAGGGCTGACATGGCTTGTTGATGGAGAGTCCTGCAAAAAACACACATGAAACACTCTGTACATTCAGAGATGTGTCCTTGTCAGATTGGGTGGTGACTGTGCATACCAGGTGGGCTCACACTGAGATGGACAACAGGGATCCACACAGCCATTCATACAAGTAATCACTGTCCTGACTCCAGCATCACCAACTTGCTGCGTCACTGTGTGGCTGACAAGACAACACATGTCCCTCCAATCTTGATGTGCAGGCAGGGAAACGTGTGGAGTAGGGTACACCCCCTTCACACTAGGAAACAGCATGTTAGGCAGTGCATGACACAACCCCACACTCTCAGGCACATACTGCATCAGACTGACTACATGTGTACCCCCTTGCACTCTCACCCCCACTGTTGAAGAGTTACCACAACATTTGGGGCACCATATAGCGTTGGGTACTGTGTGAGCACCTCATCCACCAGGAACTCCAGTTTCTCGCTTGTTTAGGGACTGGCACGGATGTTCTCAGTCCTTGCCATCACTGTGGACATGAGACAGCAGCAGCGGCAGTGGGTGAGGGGTCTCAGGCAGCAGTCCCTGGAGGCAGCAGCAGGTGCGGGCTCTCAGGCAGCAGTCCCTGGAGGCAGCAGCAGGTGAGGGGTCTCAGGCAGCAGTCCCTGGAGGCAGCAGCAGTTGAGGGCCCGCCAGGCAGCAGTCCCTGGAGGCAGCAACAGGTGAGGGGTTTCAAGCAGCGGGCTCTGTGAGCAGTGGAAATGTGGGGCTCTCTCCCACACATATATAGTCCCCTGGTGTCGTTTCAGTGGTTCTAAGCTGCTGCAATTGGTTTTCCAGGTCAGCCTTTTTCAAATGCAATTAATGACCGGCTCCGTGGTGGCGGATCACACCTACCGCGATTGTCAAAATTGCATCATGCTACCGCAATTGTGGATCCCATTGGCTGTAAGGGCATGGTCCATGGTGGTGACACACCGCAGGGGCCTGGCGGGCGCTACCTCGGTGGTGCATCTTTCAATTGCATCCAATGACTGGCTCCACGGTGGCGGATCATGCCTACCATGATTTTCAAACTTGCATCATGCTACCACGATTGTGGATCCCATTGGCAGTAAGGGCATCATCCATGGTGATGACACACCGCAGGGGCCAGGCAGTAGCTACCGCAAGTTGATTGCCATACAGTGACATTGGTGACCGGGATTTGGGTGGCAGAGCATGCCAATCACCATTTCACCATGTGTAGATGCCTATCACTACCGCGATTGTGTCCCGGTCATTGGCAGTGACACACCACAGGGACCAGGCGGTAGCTACCACGAGTTGGGTACCATACAGTGACATGAGTGACTGGGATTTGGGTGGAGGAGCATGCCAACCGCCATTTCACCATGTATTGATGCCTATCACTACCGCGATTGTGGCCCAGGCATTGGCGGTGACACACCGCAGGGGCCAGGCAGTAGCTACCACGAGTTGGGTGCCATACAGTGACATGGGTGACCGGTATTTGGATGGTGGAGCATGCCAACCACCGTTTAACCATGTGTAGATGCCTAGCACTACTGCGATTGTGTCCCAGGCATTGGCGGTGACACACCGCAGGGGCCACGCAGTAGCGACTGTGAGTTGGGTGCCATACAGTGACATGGGTGACCAGGATTTGGTGGTGGAGCATGCCAACCGCCATTTCACCATGTGTAGATACCTATCACTACCGCAATTGTGTCCCAGGCATTGGCGGTGACACACCACAGGGACCAGGTGGTAGCTACCGTGAGTTGGATGCCATACAGTGACATGGGTGACTGGGATTTGGGTGGCGGATGACTGTGACAGCACCAATGGACACATCATGCTGTGTCAATGGCCATCTGGCAGTCATCCACAGTGCACAGTGGCCACATGGTTGATGGCACGTCATTGTGCACACATTGCCAATGTGCCATGTACCCCACTGCTGACTACACATGCCATGTTTGTGTATGTGATTTCTTATATTGGCAATTACTCCCTCACATGTCATTTGTGATATCGATGGGCCTGTACACAGGACAGTGTTGTTATGGACTCCCCAATGTGTACACTTGTCAATGTGTAAAATGGCAGGGAAAATCACTGCGATGTTTTTCAAGATGAAGATTGTCCATATGTGCCTGTTCGCTTATGTTTGACCATGCACACACTCATCATGTACGCTCAGCCTGTGATCATTGTGTTGTTGATGTGTGCCAGTTTCGACTAATGCCTAAAGGTATGTCAGGTGCAGCAGCTAGGTGTGAGACAGTGGTGTTGCATTTTTACACAAATACTGGATGATATACTCCCAGGCGTGCCCATGGTGAATGTGGCCATATCCCTATGTGCATTCTCATATAGCGAGGATGATTTGGAGGTACTTGCTGTGTGTTAGTTGAGAGGTGTACAATTAGTGCAGCTGAAGGAGTACCTACATGTCAGCTGGTCGGTTACACAATTTTGATGACAGTCATTGTTGGCGTTGTGTCCGCCAAAACGTGAGATGGTGTGGCCATCTCATGATATATTGCATTGACATGTCCACTTTCATCTCAACTAGCAGGAGACCAAATCTGCATCATCAGACATGGAGAATGAGGAGATCATCTGGAAATTCTCTCTGGATAGAGCCACCCTACAGACCCTGTGTGCTCAGTTGGAGCCCCACCTGCAGCCTCGCCGAACATATCCAAAAGCTTTCACCCCCACGTCTAAGATGATGGCGGCCCTGCATTTGTTTGCCACTGGATCATTCCAGCACACGGTGTCCAGTGCAGGTGGGATGTCACAACCTATGTTCAGCATGGTGCTGCGTGATGTTCTGTCCGCTATGATGATCTACAAGGACACACATATCCATTCCCCCAGGGGTCAGGAATTGGCTGCTGTGAAGGGAGACTTTTATGCCCTTGGTCACATCCCCCATGTTGTTGGTGCCATTGATTGCACCCATGTTGGGCTTGTACCACCACAGGCACGTGAGCACATCTACAGGGATCGGAAACATTTCCACTCCATCAATGTGCAGGTGGTGTGCCAGGCAGATATGATCATCTCGCACATGTGTGCCAAATTTCCAGGCACGGCCCATGACTCATACATCCTGCAGAACAGCATTGTACCCCAGCTGCTGGCTAATCTGCTTCCCGAGCGTGCATTTATTGTGGGTGAGTATGCCTTGTCAAATAGCGTTCTGTGTGTGTGACATGCTGTCCTCTGACCCAGCAACATTGCAATGTGTATCTGTGTGTGTCACACATAGGTGACTCTACATATCCCAACCGTCCTTGGTTGCTGAGCCCACAGCAGAATCCCAGGACACCAGCTGATGTCCGCTACAACGATGCCCATAGGAGGACACGTCGTGTAGTGGATCGTACCTTTGGTCTGCTGAAGTCAAGTTTCCGCTGCTTGGACAAGACCGGAGGTGTACTAATGTGTATGCCCGGGAAGGTGTGTCAGATTGTAGTGGCATACTGCATGATCCACAACCTAGCCATTCACAAGGAGATCCCCCGATCCAGGATGATGATGAGCAGCAAAGGCCCCCGCCTGCAAACCAACCAGTGTCCAGTGATGAGGACAGTGGAGAGGAGGAAGGTGTTGACCTGCGTCAACAGCTCATCACCCGCTACTTCACTTGAAGGTGAGTGACAATGTACAACGGATCCATTGTCTGATGATGTTGCTGTTGTTGTGAAGGTGTATGTGGGCTTTGTGACTGCAGCTGGTTGTTGACTCAGTGGTGGCTGACAATGTTTCTGGAACAGGGTAGTTTTGTACATCGACAGGATGTGTATGTTGGCACTTGTTGCCCATTGTGATGTGTGCATGTTGGATTATCTTGATGGTAGGTGTTGTGTGATGTCTGTAATGGAACACCCAGACTAATGAATGTTGTTCTGTTGTGTTTTCCTAGGTGCCTTCAACCTCTCCTTGCCTACATACATTCCATACTCCTGGTACATTGTAATCACGTTGAAGACTGTACATCCTGGAATAAAGACGGAAAAGACACAACAACATGTGTGTAAGGATTTTTTTATTTACAATGGTGACATGTGAGGGGGAGAACATTTACACTGAGGTGATTAGTGGAGCAGTGAGTTGACAGTTGTGGTAAATGAGATAATCGAGTACTCACAACATTGATGTGGTGACCCAGTCCAACAGACAGATGCCATTCACAAGGCAGTGTGGGGAAGGACAGTCCAAAAAGTCAATGCAGGGGTGAAGAGGGGTGCCATCATGGCTGGCTCCGTGACTGGTGTTTGGCAGGTGCTTTGCCTTCAGTTACTCCCAGGGTTTTCTTAGGACGGCCCCTTCGTCACTTGGCAGGGGGGGCCCTGCTGTAGGGCCAGTGGGGTCTGAGGACTCACTCCCCTCTGTGGCCGCAGGGGAGGATGTTGAACTGTCATCCTGCAGCCCACCAGAGGGAGGTGGAGGTGGAGGTGTTGGTTGTGGCGCAAGCCTGTCCCTCAGTACCGCCACTTGCTGGCCCAAGAGGTCCACAATTTGTCCCATGCGGGTGTCGATGGACCTCATCAGCAGGATGAGCTCACGGAACACTTCTTCCAACTGGCCCGTTTGTCCCTAGGCACGTTCATATGCCCCAAGGACTCTGTTAATGTGGTCCAGGGATCGGGTACCAGCCTCTTGGTATCTGTGAGTGACCCTGACCCTCCCACCTTCCCTGCTGCCAAAGACCTGTTGCCTCACCACTGTAGGCACCCGCATCCTCTCCCCACCCTCCTCAGTTGGTGGGGTGGGGTGGTCATCTTCTGGGACAGGGGGAGTGTTGCAGGCAGCACTGGTGGTTGAGATGTTGGTGGTGGTGATGGTGGTGGTGGAGGACGCACAGGTCGTAACAGCAGGGGTCTGCAGAGACGTTGGTATTGCAGCAGGTGTGGTGGGGGGACGATGAGGTCCTGGGACCTGTTACGCCCTGGCACACCAGATGGGCCAGCTTCAAGCTCATCGTCCAGAGAATCCCTGGAGTCAACATCCAAGAGTCCATGTACCGGGGGGGAGACTGGCTCTGCAGGTTGCTGGTGTTGTCCTCTGCAGTGAGTTCTTGGTCACCTGTGGGTCAGATGGGAGATGGTCATTGTAGTACACCCCGAAAGCTTTGTGTTAGCTGTATATCATTCACTGTTTGTACAACACACAGTTGACTAATCATAAAAAAAATCTATGTGCACTACTGTGCCTCCTGACATGATGCTGTGGTACATGCATTACTTGTCCATGGTGTGAGTTGTCAATACCTACCATGCGCAATGTGCATAATTTGTGAGTACAGGGACATGTTGCCATCTAGGGACCAGCGCAACCAAAAATTTCTGTGAGGACTATTTTAGGCATACTCTGCCCTGTCAGATGTTACATCTGGGAATGAACTGGACATTGTCATCTCCTGCATACCTTTGTTTTGTCATGTGCATATCTGGATTTGTACCAAGAACCATGCTTTCTTGTTTCTCATTTGGTCCTTGCTGCTCTGGCCCCATGGCACGTACACATGGAATTCAGTGCTGTGCATGATTGTGCCTAGACTTTCTTCTACATGTGCATTGGTGTGTCACACTTTGGTTGCTGTAACAGTTTCATTTGCTTAGCTGTGTGCACACTGTGAGTGGCAATAGGATCTCTGTGTGTGTGTGTGTGCCATGTGAGGGCTGGTGTTGTTATGTGGCACCATGCTTTTTGAGGAGAATGGCTGTGTACGCATACTGGCTAATTACCTGTTATGTTTTCACATTTTTCTTTGACTTGAAACATCTGTGTGTGTGTGTGTGTGTGTGTGGTGAGGCTTGCATCCTGCTCAGGGGTGTGACAAGCAAGCATGGTATGTCTACCTACCTGTTAGTTTGTTTGTAGTGATACGATGGCTGACACATGCATCTGTGTGGGAGGCGATGCTCCATCTTGATGATCTGGCGAACGAGGAGGCCTGGGGTGAATTGTTGTGCAGGCATCCCACCCCCAAACAGACCTTGGAGGGAAAATGTCTGCCTACCTGTTAGTTTGATTGTAGCGAGCCAATGGCTTGGAACTGCTTCTGGGTGTGGAGTGCTCCATCCTGCTTGGGTTGCAACAGGGCTGCCTGGTGGGAGTTGTTGAGCAGCCCCCCCCCCCCCAGATCTCCCTGTGAAGATGGCTACCTACCTGTTGGATGACGGTCAACAATGCAATGGCTGCAACATGTTTTTGGGTGGGGGTGGTGCTCCATTGTGCTCAGGTGTGGGACAGGGTGCATGGTGGGATTAGTAGTGCAGGACTCCCACACCCAAACAGTACTACCTTGGTAACTGGCTAACTACCTGTTGGTTTGTTTGTAGTGATAGCATGGCTGCCACATGCATCTGGGTGGGAGGGAGTGCTCCATCTTGATGAGCTGGGTGACAAGGGTGCATGGTGTGAGTTGTTCAGTAGGCTTCCCACTCCCAAACAGCCCTCCCAGGGATGAGGTCTACCTACCTGTTAGGTGAGTGTGAACCATTCAATGCCTGGCAAATGTGTCTGGGTGAGGGTGAGTGCTCCATCCTGCTCAGGTGTGTGCCTGGGGGCCTGGTGGTAGTATTACTGCAGTCTTCCCACCCACATACACCCCTCCCTGTGAAGATGGCTACCTACCTGATAGTTTATTTGTAGTGGGCCAATGGCTTCCAAATGCTTCTGGGTTGTGTGGAGTGCTACATCCTACTCTGGGGTGGGACAGGGGGCATGGTGGGAGTTGTGGTGCAGGCCTTCCAACCCCATACAGCATCCATGGCAAGATGGCTATCAGCCTGTTAGTTTGTTTGTAGTGGGACAATGGCTTCTAACTGCTTCTGGGTGTGGAGTGCTCCATCCTGCTCAGGTGTGTGCCTGGGGGCCTGGTGGTAGTATTACTGCAATCTTCCCACCCACATACACCCCTCCCTGTGAAGATGGCTACCTACCTGTTAGTTTGTTTGTAGTGAGACAATGGCTTTAAAAAGCTTATGGGTAAGGGGCAGTGCCCCAACCATCTCAGGGGTGGGTCAGGGGGCCTGGTGTCAGTTGTTGTGCAGGCCTCCCACCCCCAAACAGCTCTCCAAGGGATGTGGTCTAACTACCTGTTAGTTTGTTTGTAGTGGGATAATGGCTTCCAAATGCTTCTGGGTGGGGGTGAGTGCTCCATCCTGCTCAGGTGTGTGCATGGGGGCCTGGTGGGAATATTACTGCAGTCTTCCCACCCACATACACCCCTCCCTGTGAAGATGGCTACCTACCTGTTTGTTTGTAGTGAGACAATGGCTTCCAACTGCTTCTGGGTGGGATGAGTGCTCCATCCTGCTCAGGGGTGGGACAGGGGGCATGGTGGGAGTTGTAGTGCAGTCTTCCCACCCACAAACACCCCTCCCTGTTAAGATGGCTACCTACCTGTTAGTTAGTTTAGTACTGGGACAATGGCTTCACAATGCTTCTGGGTGGTGTGGAATGCTACATCCTGCTATGGGGTGGGACAAGGGGCATGGTGGGAGTTGTAGTGCAGACCTCCCACCCCCAAATAGCCTCCATGGCAAGATGGCTAACTACCTGTTAGTTTGATTGTAGTGGGACAATGGCTTCCAACTGCTTCTGGGTGTGGAGTGCTCCATCCTGCCTAGGTGTGTGCCTGGGGGCCTGGTGGTAGTATTACTGCAGTCTTCCCAGCCACATACACCCCTCCCTGTGAATATGGCTACCTACCTGTTAAGTTGTTTGTAGTGAGACAATGGCTTCATAAAGCTTCTGGGTGGGGGGCAGTACTCCAACCTTCTCAAGGGTGGGTCAGGGGGCCGGGTGTGAGTTGTCCTGTAGGCCTCCCACCCCCAAACAGCCCTTCCAGGGAAGACGTCTACCTACCTGTTAGGTGAGTGTAAACCATTCAATGGCTGGCAAATGCCTCTGGGTGTGGGTGAGTGCTCCATCCTTCTCAGGGGTGGGTCAGGGGGCCTGGTGTGGGTTGTTGTGCAGGCCTCCCACCCCCAAACAGCCCTCCCAGGGATGTGGTCTACCTACCTGTTAGGTTGTTTGTAGTGGGACAATGGCTTCCAGATGCTTCTGGATGGAGTGGAGTGCTCCATCCTGCTCAGGGGTGGGACAGGGGGATGGTGGGAGCTGTAGTGCAGGCCTCCTGCCCCCAAAAAGCCTCCATGGCAAGATGGCTACCTACCTGTTAGTTTGTTTGTGGTGAGCCAATGGCTTCCAACTGCTTCTGGGTGTGAAGTCCTCCATCTTGCTGAGCTGTGGGACAAGGGGGCCTGGTGGGAGTTGTTGTGCTGGCTGCCTATGCGCATGCCCCCATAGTAATGTTGCTAGCTACGTTTGGGGTTGATGGGAGTGAGTGAATGTTTGATCTGTGGGACATGTGTTGGGTAGTGTGTGGTGCATATGAGTGTTCTTGGGCCTAGGTGGTGTAGCTTTGTAGTTGTGCAAGACAGTACAAAGCAGTGTGGTGGTAGTCATTTGTTTGTACTTACCAGCCTCCACTCCCACGGCTACTCCTGGGAGACTCTCTGGGTGCAGTGTGGCAAGCACCTTCTCCTCTCATGCATTGAATGGTTTTGGTGGGATGGGAGGGCCACCGCCAGTCCTCTGAGCCAGCTCATGGTTCTTGCTCCTCTTCTGTTTGACAACCCTCTTCAGGTCATGCCACCGCTTCATGATTTAATTTTTTGAGCGCGGGGTGTTCCCTACTGCATTGACCTTATCGACTATCCTTGCCCACATTTGTGCTTTTGTGGCTAATGGTGTCTGTTGCACCAGGCTACCAAACAGTTGTGGTTCCACTTTGGCTATCACATCTACCATAACCTTAAACTCACTCTCTGTGAATTTTGGCATTTTATGTGTTTCCATGGTGTGTGATGTGCAAAGGGGTTATGGGTGCAGGTGTGGAACTGGTGGTGGTGCTGTGTGTGGTGTGAGTAGTGATGGTGTGTTGCTTTGTCTATCCTTTGTTGTCAGGGTTAGTGGCCTTCAGTCTTGGAATGTTGCAAAGGATTGTGGCCAGGGAAGGGGCTGGTTTTATACTCAGCTATGTGGGTGTGTCCAAATGGGGTATTGCTGTCAGGTGTATTGTGTGGGTTGCCCTGAGATTTGTATTTTTGTATTTGCCATGTGGTTGTGTCATTAGGGTTTGTTCTGTGTTTTTGGGTGCATGGCTAGTTTGCTGTGAGCACTTTGTGGCCTTGTTGTGGGTTTTTTCTGTTGTCCGCCTAATTTGTCATGGAGTGTCCACAGCGGTGGCTGTGCTGCATCTCTTCAGCCAGCTCTCCCAGGCTTCACTGTTTGCGACCGCAGCGGTCGGAAACTGCGGAACGTACCGCAGGGGCATCGGGGTTATCCTAATTTAACGTGCGGTGTCTCCACTGTCCTGGTGGCGGTTTGATTGTTTTCTGCCGCAAATGCGACTGCCGCGGACGGGTTTTGGCCATCTCCGCCCGTTACCGGCGGTTTTTCTTGGCCTCGTTCCGCCACGGTTGGTGTTTTTGGGCGGTTGTTCCTAATTTGGACGCTGGTTTTTCCACGGTGCCGGCGGGTGGTTGATTTCTGATTCCATGGCGGTCGTGGTGGCCATCCTAATAGGCCCCTTAGTCTCCAAACGAGCATCAGAGATAATGATCTGCTAAGATGCAATGATTGATAATGGCACAACTTCAGCCTTTGAGCGAATTTTATTAGAAATTAAAAAATTACTTACTGCGCTCAATTTTCAATGGGCATCATAAGGGTCCCACCTGGTTTGATGATGAATATGTGAAAACACTCAAAAAGCTTCATATGGTTTTGCAGTTAACAGCTAGAGATCAAATCTTGATGAAGTCCTTATGCCAGTTACATAAAAAAGCACGGCTAACAAGGTTAAAGTTTTTAAAGGAGGCGTGGTGGGAGAGATTACAAATGGAGGCTGTATTAAATAGCTCACAGGACATTTGGTCATTGATCAATTCTCCCTTTCTGAGAGGCGAAAGGGTAATGATGACAACTACTCATGTGGACGTGGATTACCCATTTTGAAGCAATGTTTTGTAGCATGCAGGAGGTAACTGACCAACCTCCGTTTCTAGTTTTACCCATATTAGGAGATAGTGTACTCTCTACTCTGGAAGAAACAAGACACGCCCTTAACCAGTGGAAAAGAGCGAAGGTACCTGGACCTGATGGCGTCCCAATCGATTTCCTTTTAGATAATCAAGATCTTTGGGCGCCACTTCTTACAAATGCTTTTAATAAAATTGTCCGAACAGGTGCGCTGTCTTCATGTAAGACGACTGTAATTCTACTTATTGGCAGTATCAAAAAATTACAGGCCCATATCCTTATTAGATTCAACCGCTAAACTAATGGGCCGGTTACTTTTAAACAGGCTTGAGGAATGGGCCTAGGAAAAGAACATAATAATCCCATGCCAATACAGCTTCAGAAAAGGAAAGGGCACAGTGGATCAGTGTCTGAATTTAAATTTAATAATAGCCAAATACACGTCTGCCAAGAATGGTCACTTATACCTTGCCTTCATGGATCTGTCTGCAGCTTTTGATTGTGTGGCACAGCCTAAGCTGTGGCAGATCATGGAGGCAATGAAAATTGAGATCCCGATTATTAATGTATTCCGTGACCTGTATGCCGGAGCTACAGCTTGTGTTTGATTTGGCAAGGAAGGAGAGTGCATGAGACATTTTTAAATTTCTAGGGGCGTGAGGCAGGGGTGCGTCCTTGCGCCCTTTTTATTTGCTTTATATACTAATGCTGTAGAATCTGCATTGCTAGGATCTACCACAGACGTTCCTGTTATTAATTCTCTTTCAGTCCCGAAACGCCTCTATGCTGATGATGCAGTGATTCTTGCACGTACAGGCAACACGCTATGTTGGCTCGTAGAGGAGTACGCAAAATCTATGAAAAATCTGGATCTGAAAATTAACTATTCTAAGTCCTAAGGGGCAGATTTATGACGTCTGGCGCATCTCTGCTAATCAGCAGAGATGCGCCAGAAGAGTTGCGATGCATCTGCCCACCCGTGCGCCACCATTGATGTGCCGCATTTACAATGCGGCGCACCGTGGCACTCGGATGGGCAGATGCGTGACGCATCTCCTGTCGGAAAGGCGGCGCATTGCTGGAGTTGCGTCGCAAGCGCGACGCAGCTCCAGCAAGGCACGGGGTGCCCTATCCCTTACAGGCTGCGTCAATCCTTACGCCTGCTTCAAGCAGGCACAGGGTTTTGACGCAGCATCGCCTTAAAAGTGACTGAGTGAAATCTTGTAGATTTCACTCAGCCACTTTTAGGAGGCGTTCCTGCGGCGGAACGCCCCCCCCCCCCTGCTCCAGAACGCCTACATGTGGCGCAGGGCTTTACAACGTGACGCATCTGCCAGATGCGTCACGTTGTAAATACCCTGCAGCATGGTGCAGGATTTGCGCCGCCGCTGCGTCACAAAAGTGACGCAACGGCGGCGTAAATGAGGCGCAAGGGGCTCATAAACCGGCCCTCTTGTTCTTGTGCCAGGCCCAAAGCAGCATAAACAGCCAGGAATGCCTGTTGAAGGGGTAAAGCTGGATGTTGTAGACTCTTTTAACTATTTAGGGATCGTGTTTGATCAAGATAATAATTGGAGAAATATAATTTCTAATAGGGGATTATTGATTGAAAAAAATATTGGGGCCCTTTTCAAATTTGTGAAAAAACTCGGGACCAAACCAATTGAAGTGATAAAAAAGGTTTACGAGGCGAAACACAATCCGCCGCCTCTTATGGCGCAGCTGTTGGGGTATCACTGATGCCTCTAAACTGCAGTGCATAAAAGATGCCTTTTTTAAAAATCTGGTCTCCCTTCCCCAGTCGTCCTCTAATTATAACTGCCACATGGAGTTGAGAGTTCTTTATATTAGTGATAAGATTTGTATTGCACCAATTATGATGTGGCATTCAATCTGGCGTAAAGAAACCCTCTGCTTAACTAGATATATTGTAAACGACGTCCTGAAATTAGATGGTGCAAGTAAAATAAGATGATTAAGTTATGTCCAATCTAATGTTCAGGAGGCTGGGTTGCATTATCTCTATGAGGATCCGAAGATGTGCTGGTCAATATCCAAGAAGGAGTTGAACACTCACTTATTGGTCCATCTACAGACGAAGAGACACAATACAAACTTTAAATGTCCTACAGTCAAGTTATATTATGCTACCCCAAGTATAAGTGTAACTATTGTGAATTCCACTTATCTATCCTTCATTACGAATCTACAACATAGATACATTTTAATGCGATTTTGTTTAAATTATATCCCCCTCTTGGTAGGCCTCCCGCCCAAAACATACGTGATTACTGCACTCCCATCTTGCCCTTGCGATAAGCGATCTACTCGGAAAGATCTTCACTTTATATACTTTTTGGAATGTTATAGTGATGAAAGGAAAAGATTTATTGTCCCCCTTATTCATAAAATGAATTTTAAACAATGTAGTGTAGCCTTATATCATCTTCAGTTGCTGTCTGATCCCTTTACATGTTCTCTTTGGCCTCGTTCTTTTTATCTGCTCTGAGCAAAAGGAGATCAAACTGTCATTTTGATATTTAACATGAAATTTAAGATGTTGGACAGTGCAATATTTGTGTGTATACTATGAACTAATGTTTTCCCTTTAGCTTATGATCATTAATTATGTTTTAATCTATGTTACTCTAAATTTGTATAATAGTTTTCTATCTATCGTTGTTCATGTGCTGGTAAAATACTTTTTATGCCGATGTTGTGCCCGACAAATAAGGTCATTTCTGACTGACTGACTGATAATTTTTTATTTATGAATATTTATTTAAATGAGATTTTGTAGTGTTAATTGTGGGAAGTTATTGATCATTAATTAATTATTAATGGGTTGTTTATTAATTTTAATTAATTAATTGGTACTTATTTATGAATAATTGTGTAATTTTTTAGGTGGGGCTGTGGGGTTTATAGGGGTAAAGGGTGGGAAGTAATTTATTTTAATTAATTAATAATATGTTTTTAATTAACATTAATTAATTAATTGAAAATTAAATATGGAAATTGTGTGATAAATTGTAGGTGTGAGTTGTGAGGTTTATAGGAGTAAAGTGTTAGAAGAAATGTATGTGTAATTAATAACTAGTTGATCCTTAATATCAATTAATTAATTGATATTTAATTAGAGTAATTGTTTAGTTTTTGTGTGTGGGTTTTACTTTTATATAGGTAATGTGTGGGGAGTAAATTAATTGTACTTACTTTATAATTTGTTGTTAAATACTATTAGTCTTTTAATTGAAAAAAAGTTTTAATTGTGTAATTTTTTTTTTTACAGTGCAATGTTAGGTGTGGGTTTTTTGGATTATAGGGGTACATTGTGGGAAAATAATTAATTTTTAAGAGTTTTAATTAGTTTTTTTAACTAATAATATGTCTTTAATTGTGTTAATTATGGAAGTATATATTTTTTTAAATTTAGATGTGGGTTGTGAATTGTGTGGTGTTATAGGGTAGGAAATAAAAAAAACTAAATGTATGCAATAATTATTGTTTTTGTCCCTAAATATTTTCTAATTAAACATATTTATTTGTTTGAAATGTATTTTTTAGTTTATTTAATATAATATTTGTAGGTATCTGTCATATGTTTTTAACATTATAATATGTTTTTATTTATAAAAAATGTAATATTGAATATATTTGTATTTCAATTTCTAACATATGTATATCTTTTTTTCTATTTATTTTGTTTTTTTAAATATTTTGTTGTTAATATTTTGTTTGTTTTTGATTTTGAACAGACTGGAGTGGCACTATCAATTTTTACCCCTCCACAATCCAACACTTTCCCTACTTTTTGCAATGATTGGAGTGGTAATGGTACATTTTATCCAGCCACTATCCAATACTTTCCCTACTGTTGCACTCACTGGAGTGGCAATAGTCATTTTTACCCCTCCGCCATCCAACACTTTCCCTACTGTTGTACTCACTGTAGTGGGAATAGTAAATTTTGTCCCTTCACCATCCAACACTTTACCTATTGTTGCACTCACTGGAGTGGGCATAGTAATTTTTACCCCTCTGCTATCCAATACTTTCCCTACTGTTGTATTCACTGGAGTGGGAATAGTAAATGTTATCCCTCCACTACCCAACACTTTCCCTACTGTTGCACTTGCTGGTGTGGGAATAGTCATTTTTACCCCTCCGCTATCCAACATTTTCCCTATGGTTACACTCATGGGAGTGGGAATAATACATTTTATCACTCCGCTATCCAACACTTTCCCTACTGTTGCACTCACTTGAGTGTGAATGGTAATTTTTACACCTCTGCTATCCAACACATTCCCTACAGTTGCACTCCTTGGAGTGCGAATAGTAATTTTTACCCCTCCGCTATCCAACACTTTCCCCTCTGTTGCACTGACTGGAGTGGGAATAGTTAATTTTTAAAACTCCACTATCCAACACTTTCCCTACAGTTGCACTCATTGGTGGGGCAATATACATTTTTACCCCTCTGCTATCCAACACTTTCCCTACTGTTGCACTGACTGTAGTGGGAAATTTAAGTTAAAAGATTTTCTAATAGTTTAATGTTTTAATTTATAATAGAATTTTTTTTATTAGATTTTATGTTATTGGTATATATATAATTATAATTATAAAATAAAGTAAAATTAATAGTTTATTAATTGTTTTAAAGTAAATGTATATATATATATATATATATATATATATATATACATATTAAATATTATGCATGTGTTTTTAACTTTTTTAAATTAGGTTTATTTGTTATATTTGTTAAAATGTATATTAAATCGAATTTATTTCATACAAATTAATTTTAATATTTAATATATTTAGGGCAAAACGGAGCGCGGGACTGACCACCGATGCTGCGGCGGTCCTGCCATGCAAATTAGCGGGCGCACTATGGGCCTTTTGCATTGAGGCTGGCTGCAGACCCGCTCGCAATGTAAAAGGACTGTGCACAGCATTGCAATGCACAAAAAGGCAGGCACCACGTGGTGCCTGCCACGTAGTGCACTGCAATGAGGGGGGTACCATAGATACCCCCCATGTGCACCCCCCACTCCCCCAACACACTGGGGGCCCGCAAAGGGTCCCAATGTCAAAAACCGCATACCTTTCCATGGCGGCAATGGCAATTCTCCGCCTACATCATAATATGGATGGCGGTGTCTTGCAGACACCGCCACCATATTCTGTCCCTTTTCCGCCTGGTCGAGATTTTGACCAGCGGAAAAGCGGCAGACGGTCTTTTTGTCCACCGCAGTGCCCCCCACCATACTAATATGGCCAGGGGGATAATCTGGGACATATGGCGGGCGGATCGCCCGCAATCATAATGGGGCCTTTAAAATGTATTATTTTATTTTATATATGAAAAAAAGGTATTTTGTACTATATTTTTGACATCAATAATTGTTTTCGATATTTTTGTACTTACCTATATTTTTACCTCAATATTCTTTTAATCTATGGTATTGTAGTCGATATTTTGGCAGTGAACCGTGGCCAACCTGACATTTTGCAAGGCCAATAGCCGTGTGAGGCGAGAGGTCGACCAAGGCACCCAAAGGCATCCAACATCCCCCGCAGGCTGCCAACCCCATGTCGTGCACAGTTCTTGGCTTGTCTGGGGTAGGGTTTGCCTTCAGGCCCCGGGGACACCATCGCCGTGGCCATAGCTTATTTAAACATGGAGGGGGATGCACGGCAGACCCTCCCCGAGCCTTGTCAGGCCCCGGGGGCCTAATCTCCTGGTCCTCTCTTTATTATAGGTTGTTGCCCTAGTGCCCACTCGGGTCACAAGGAACCAACACATTGGGAGCTGCGAAGGGAGCCCCAGGACCCCTGTGGCCCCAGCCAGCTCCCCACATGGTGCGGGAGCCGACATTGCTCCCGCATGGAGGGAGCAGCTATACATGCTTGCTCTCTCCTGGTGGGAGCAAAATGTGTTCTATTTCCTTGCCTGCAGAAGTGCGGGCAGGGAAACAGAACAGAAGTGTGCTCCCAGCTGGTCAGAGCATGTTTAAATCTCCCACCGGGAGTAAACAGACTTGCATTTATCTTCACGTTTGGCAGGAGATTTAACAATGCTCGCGCCAGATGGGAGCAAACACATGTTTCCCTGTCAACACTTGTGCAGGCAGGAAACTACTTGGGACCAGGATTGGGCCCACCAGCATTGGCTTCTTCTAGCACCAAGGAGATGGAAAATGAAAAATCAGTGATGAATAAGTTTGAGACTGTAATAGATAGGTGCCTACTTGGGTGATTACATTTGCTATCAACACTTTTCTGGGATGCATTACATTACGAAGATGGATAGAATTGCAGGTATAAAGAAAACATGTATTCGAATATAAAATATGGGAGGCAAGTCATTTGGAATCTGTATTCCCACTAGTGGCCAAGTCAAAAGTATAACATTGAAGAATTAAGAAAATATGTATATGTATACGTACATAGTCGCATATGATGAAATTTGGAGATAAAAAGGAATGCTCAGAATCAAGCAAGATTATTGGAATGTCTTGACGATATGTTTGATTTTAATTTTTTTGTATTCTACTGTCTATGAAGCATGATTTTCTTATTTGCCTCTCTTCACTTTCAATGACACCATGGGGCATATTTACAAAAACTGGCGCATCCCTGCATATCAGCAGGGATGCGCCAGTTATTGTGCGCCACAGCTCCGCCACCATGGATGCGGCGCATTTACAATGCGGCGCACCATGGGGCAAAAACGGCACAGATGCGTGACGCATCTGTGCCGTAAAAGTGGCGCATTGCTGGAGTTGCGTCGCAAGCGCGACGCAGCTCCAGCAATGCTCTGGGGGGCCCTATCTTGTGAATGCTGCGTCAATCCTTACGCCTGCTTCAGGCAGGCGCAGGGTTTTGATGCAGCATGGGCCTAAAAGTGACTGAGTGAAATCTTGTAGATTTCACTCAGCCACTTTTAGGAGACGTTCCTGCGATGGAACGCCCCCCCCTGCACAGGAACGCCTACTTCTGGCGCAGGGCTTTACAACGTGACGCATATCCCAGATGCGTCACGTTTTAAGTACCCCACACCATGGCACAGGATTTGCGCCGCCGCTGCGTCACAAAAGTGATGCAACAGCGGCGTAAATGAGGCGCAAAGGGCTTGTAAATCTGCCCCCATGTATTTAAAGTATTTTTTCTATGCCTATTGCATTGACCGTGAACAAGACAATCATGTTGAAACACGTTGGTTTGCTTTCTCTGCACGAAGAATAAAAAAGTATTTTGTTGAATTTGTAATTGCCTCTCTGAGTGCTATTTGCAGAGAGTGTATGGATTGGAGTTATTATTTACAGGCTCCTGACCCATTGAATGCGCCTCTGCTTCATTAGGGCTAGAGACAGATGGCAATAGAGAAGTTGTAGCTGAAAAGAAAATTATATATATGTGTGTGTTTGTGCATTTATTTATCTATATATAGATCTCTATAAGCATATGCATATATATATATATATTCACTTAAAAAACCATAGGTTTCACACATGTTATAGTTAGCTGGGCATTTCCCTCGTAAAAAAACAATGAAATTCCCCCGTTATAGTTAGTGCAGGCAACTATAACTCACGCGACCGCAATCCGCTGCTGATGACGTCAGATATTACATCACTGTATTTAGACACTTATTTACCCATGTCTTCTTCCATTCATCTTTAGCTATACATATATTAAATTTTTTTTTTTACAGAAAGACTCATATGTCATCAGTGATGTAATATCTGACGTCATCAGCAGCGGATTGCGGTCGCGTGAGTTATAGTTGCCTGCACTAACTATAACGGGGGAATTTCATTGTTTTTTTATGAGGGAAATGCCCAGCTAACTATAACATGTGTGAAACCTATGGTTTTTTTAGTGAATTTGCAAGGTTTTTTAAATGCTAATTCCTAACTATAACGTGTGTGAAACCTATGGTTTTTTCAGTGAATTTGTACGGTTTTTAAAATGCTAAGTTATGTATTTTTTAATATATTTTTTTAAACAAAACTTTTTCACGGTGCGCGCACCGTGCGCGCGCATTGAGCACGCGGTGCGCTTCGCGCACTGTGCGCCCACTTTACGCAGTTCGTGCCGTGCGCGCACGGTGCGCTTCACGCACCGTGAGCGCACAGTGGGCACGCGGTGCGCTTCGCACACCTCGCGCACACTTTACACACTTCGTGCCGTGCACGCACGGATCGCTTCGCGCACCGTGCGTGCGCGGTGGGCATGGAGCGCTTCGCCCCCAAGGGCCAAATACATTTTTTTTTTCTAAAAATCGCGGAGTGCGCGCACGCTGCGCAAACTTCACAGAATTTTTTCCGTTTGGGTGGTGCGCGCAGGGTGCACGCACTCGCCGATTTTTCGAAAAAAAAATAATTAATTTTTTGCTCTTGGGGGTCCTTCTGGGACCCCCTGACCACGGCTAGGGGGTCAGGAACTGTCCACCCTGCCCCCTTTTCACGTTCTCCACATTTGTTTTTCACCCCCTCAGAGTGCGAGAGACAAAATGGCGGCTGACACTTCCTGGTTTCAACCGATTCGAATGTTTACTAAGATCTAACAACCAATCAGAATTGCGCTCGCGCACGGCAAGGTGCGCGCACCCAGCGCGCACGCTGCGCGCGTACAGATATATATATTGATTTAAATGCTATGTTCTCTGGAAATACTGAGCAGATTTACACCAAACTGCAAAAGGCACTTCATGCACCTTATGGCTACCTCTCTGCCAAATTTCACGTAATTCTGTTCAGCCGTTCGGGCTGTAGCTGCGACTAAAGTCCCTATGGAAAAATCCATGGGGAAAACGCGTTTTGGGACCCCCCCTTTTTCTCGGCCCCCGCTTGACGAATCACCCCGAGACTTTCAGGGAAGGAGCAGAGCGGCGCGCCCCATTAGTTTTAAAAACTTCGCGAGGATTCGTCAATCGGCGCCAAAGTTATTCAAAATAGAATTTTTAGATTTCCTATGGAAACTCGGTCCTAACTATAACTATCTACTGGCGACCGCCAGTAGATAACATATGTATGTATATATATATTTACAGAAAAAACCATAGGTTTCAGGGGTGTTATAGTTAGCTGGACTTTTCACTTGTACTAAACCATTGAAATTCCCCCGTTATAGTTAGTTCAGCTAACTATAACTCGCGCGCCCGCAATGCACTGCTGATGACGTCACATATTACATCACTCATGACATGGTCAGTGACATCACTCATGACATCACTGATGACATCTCAAATGACATCACTGATGACATCACTGATGACATCATCCAGTGAATGTGTGTTTTTCTGAAAATTAAATATGTTTTATATATGTATATCTCAAGGTCGATGGAAGAAAAAATGGGTATATAAGTGTCTAAATGGATGATTTGTTTTTGAAAAATTGATTGTGTAACTGACTGATTAAGTGTATCATAGTGAATACATGGCTTAGTGAGTAATGTTTAAATATGTAAATATCTGTATCAGTCTCTCACTTTGTGTTTAAGTGGCTGCATGGGTTGGTGATTAGCTACATGGGTGTCTATATAGGTTATTAGTTGGTTTTTTGAGTATCAGTCAGAGTGTCTGCATGGTTCGGTGGGGGGTATTATGTAGTGCATAGGTGCATGAATGAGTGACTCACTGTTTGTATGTGTTGAAGACAGCATGTGTGCAGGACTGTATGGGTGGATGAGTGTGTGTATGGGTGTGTTAGTGAGTGAATGACTGTCTCAAAAATGTCTTTATGAGTAACTACATATGTTTTAAACTAGTATATGTGACTATTGGTGTATATAAGTGAGTATATGTGAGAGTGAGAGATTGAAAGAGTTCCTGTATGAATAAGTATGTGTTTCTATAAGTGATTGTTTAAAAGACTAAGTATGTGTAAGTTTCCGTAGAAGTAAGTGTGGTGGTGTGTGTATAACTGTATATGCAAGTAAATGTATGTTTGATTCTTTATTAGCATGAGTGACTATGTGTGTGAGTAACTCTATGGATGAGTGGCATTGTGTAACAGGATGTATAGGTGTATGGGTACATATGATGAGTGAGTACATGTATGAGTGACTGTATAGGACTGTTGGTGAATGAGTGGATGTGTATGTGGATCTTAGAATTACTGAAGAGGTTGTTGTAACTGGTATTGGTATGTCCATTGTTTTGAAAATGTTAGTCTCTATTTTTGAATGCGTGTATCAAAGGTTATATTAGGGTGAGAGGAGGTCTGCCACTCTATCACAAGGATGATGTCATCAGTGATGTCATCAGTGATGTCATTTGAGATGTCATGAGTGATGTCATGAGTGATGTCACTGACCATGTCATGTGTGATGTAATATGTGACGTCATCAGCAGTGCATTGCGGGCGCGCGAGTTATAGTTAGCTGAACTAACTATAACGGGGGAATTTCAATGGTTTTGTACAAGTGAAGAGTCCAGCTAACTATAACACCCCTGAAACCTATGGTTTTTTCTGTGAATTTCAAAGGTTTTTTAAATGCTAATTTCTAACTATGCCTACAGAGATAGGACATGTGAAGAAAGAAGAAAAAATGCACAAAGAGAAAAAAAAGAAATGCAGAAAGAAGCAACAGAAGTCCTCAAAGACGAAGAAAAGTGCAGGAAGAAGGATACCGTGCAGAAAGAACAAAAAGAAAAGCAGAAAGAAGCCTTGTTGCAAAATCATCCTGTACCCTCAACTTTTTCAGACGGATACTGGTGGTAACTGAGTCTGACAACCAGTCCTAGAGCCAGTGCTATGTTAAAAAGACACTTAGAATACAGTGAAAACACCTACATACACAAGGGAACATTATGCATTGGAGTCCCCCTGTGATTAGCATGACCTCCTTTGTAAGCCCCTAGTATATAATAGGGCAGGGGGATTAAAACTACCTCTTACAACAGGCCACAGGGCGTTTTTGCACACGTTAACTCAGGCCCCGTCCCCTCCCTTCACCACTGTGTAAACACGCCCTGTGTCCGTTTTTAGTTGGGATATTAAGTTCATTTGAATCCTGAGGGTACCTAGGGTCCAACTAGCCCACTAGGTACCTCCAGTAAGTGCCACAGAGCTGCGTTGCAGAGAGGTGTAAAAAGTGGAAGGGCCTGGACCACCTCTCTGCAATGCAGCTCAGTGGCGCTTACTGGAAGCACTTGGTGGGCTAGTTAGCCCCCAGGGGCCCTCAGTATTGAAGGGAAATTATATCCTCAATTTAAAACGTGCCATAGTGCGTGTTGGCACACGTCACCTCAGGCCCCGTCCCCTCCCTTCACCACTGTGTAAACGTGCCCTGTGGCTGTTCTAAGTTGAGAGATTAAGCCCCCTTGAATCCTAAGGGTCCCTAGGGTCAAACTAGACCACTAGGTACCTCCAGTAAGCGCCACAGAGCTGCGTTGCAGAGAGGTGTAAAAAGGGGCTTGGCCTCAGAACACCTGTCTGCAGCGCAGCTCCCTGGCGCATACTGGAGATGCCTGTTGGGCTAGTTGGCCCTCAGGGACCCTCAGTATTGAAGAGGAATTAATTCCCCAACTTACAATTCGCCAGGGGGCGCGTTTGCAGAGTGCTGCAAGGAGGGGGCGTGGCCTCCGGCACGATGCCAGTCTTTTATTTATTTTAATTTTTTAAGAAGGGGGGCTGTGTGGTTCCCCTTCTTATTCTAATTTATTGGCCCTGATGACCCCATCCCCCAGGGCCTGTCTCCTAATTATATTTTTTTGACCCCAATCCCCAGGGCCGGCCACTGTTTTTTATTATTTTTAAAAAATATATATTTATAGACACACCTAGGACATGCTGGACAAACCGTACGTACCTATCACCATGACGATTTGCATGATATTCATTAAAAGGCGACTATGCATACAATGAATCCACGTGGAATGTATTTACACCACTAGTGAAGCTCTGACATGTCTGATGCCCTACCGTGCCTAATCCCGGTAGACACCCTTGTCGTTTATTTATACAAACATGGGTAGCTATTGACGGGCACATTTAATACACATGCACACCAAGCCATTCAAAGGGTATTCGACAAAAATTCGACCAAAACTATGCAAGAAACCCCCCTCACGGTTAATAAAACACACATCCACTGCCGGATGTGTAATACTTTTTATTTTACTCTCTGGAAAGGGGACGAATATCACTTGAGAGTCACAGCGCGCTCCTGGCAGAGCCCAATGCTGTGTTACACCCACCATTGCCTGCTGAGTGCCACACACCTCTGTGTTGTATTCCACTAGCTAGTGCATATGCTATGACACTCTCTAGCCCATGTGCACTGTAACACCACCCCGTGAATATGTCATGCCACACTTGTCTTCGCACGGGTTATATTGCCCCATCTAACGTGCCTTCCTCGATGCCTATGTTATAACGCACAGTGCTATGCCATACATATTACAATCTGGGATCCATATCTTTGTCACAGTGCATATGCAACGTTACACTCCCCAGCACATATTTTATATTACAACTTTAGAGACTAGTTAGGTTACACAACACTGCCCTGTGCATATTACACTCCAAGGCGCATATCGCATAGTACGCGCTAGTGCCTGTGCTATCTCGCGCTCTCCAATGAATCTGTAATTGCGCACAATGTATTGCATATTATATTTCACGCCCGGTTCATCTTATATCACACTTTTTGGTGCATAGTTTATACCATACACTATATCTAGTTTTCATTTTCAATCATGCTCTCAGGACTATGTTCTATATAACACTGTGTTCACCTACCCTTTTCACGGGCATTACATTTTGCAATAGGGGGTGGAGGGTCAGGGGGTGTTTCTTCCAAGTGAGCCCGGAGTCACAGTCACAAACGTCCTCTTCTTCCTGAATAAAAGTGAGATTATGCTGCATACTTGTTCATATTTTAAGTAATTCGCACAGACACACGTTTTAAAAACAATAAAGTTCCTAATACCCGCCTTCTCTGAACAGTTAGCTTGCTGCCCCATCCCCCTCCTCCCTATCCTCTGTTGTGTGAATCCATGGACTAGCCTCCTCCCTCCTGCCATGCATGGTCTGATGTGCTGCCACTGCCCTCAATTTAGTATGATGTACCAGTCCACTCCTCCTGCCCTCCATTGCCCAATTATATGCCCCATCATTGACCTCCTGCTTAAACTCTGTGCTTAGCTTGCTGCCCCTATTCTCCTTCCCCCTGCCCTCCGATGTCTTTGTACATGCCCCTGCTCCATCCTTTTTGCCCACCATGTTCCATGGACCTGCCACTCCTATTTACTCTGAGTGTTCTGTTGAGCTGCCACTCCCCTCCCACCTGCCTAGCATTGTCAGATGACTGTAACCTGTCCCTGCCACCTCCACCCTGCCTGTCCACATGCCATGCCCCTATCTTCTTCCTCCTGTCCTACATGGTCCATTGTACTGCCACACCCTTCTGCCCTCCCTGGTCTGTTGTGCTGCAACTGCTCCTCCTGCCTGCCCCGTGCGGCCTGTTGTGAGGCCCCTTCCCCTGAACTTTCTTGTCTGTGCACAGGTCCTGACCCTCCCTTCTATCCTCCATCGTCCTTTGTGCATGCCCCTGCACCCTCCTTCTTGCCCATCATAGCCATTGTGCTGCCACTAACCCTCCCACTTGCCATGCATGGTCTTCTGTGCTGCCATGGCCCCTCCCACCTTCCCTGTGTGTTCAGTTAGCTGCCCCTGACCCCCTCCCACCTTCCCTCCATGGTCTGTGTGTATGCCATCACAGTCTCAGTGTTGCTCTTCATGGTGTGTCTTGCTTCTAGTGCCCATCCTGCCTGACCTCCATGGCTATCTTGCTGCTCCTGCCCTGCCCCCTTGCCCCCAGCCCTCTGTTTACATGTGCAGACCCCTACTCCCTCCCTCCTGGCTTGTCTGTTCCATTGAAATGCCCCAGATCCGTCCCTCCTGCCCTTTATGGTCTGTTATGCTGCAGCTTTCTCTCCTGTCTGTCCATTATGGTCTGCTAGCTACCATTGCCTCTTGCCCCTCTGTTGTCCATGTGCATGGTCTTGTCCCTCCCTCTTGCTTTCTATGGATTGTTGTGCTGCACTCCCGTCCCGCATGCCCTGTGTGGTGTATTGTGTTGCTGCAAACCCTGATGCTTGCCCTGCAGGGTCAGTTTGGTGCACCTCTCCATGTCCCTTCTGTCCTCTGTTATCCAAGTCCATGTCCCTACCCCATTTCCTTCCATGATCCAATGTACCATACTTGTGAACATTTTGAACTTGGTAAGAGGGAGATTTTGAAAAAAAATTGGGGAATTGATTTTCCCCTTTGAGTTACATTGAAAAAAAGGAGATTGTAGACAGGAGACAGATCAAATAAAGCCCATTTGAGCTTAAAAACATTGGACGTTTCCTGGCTGAATCGGGTCTGTTGGCATGTATGGTTGTACTACGATTGCCTCTTCCTTCTGCCCACAATGGTCTATTACATTGCCACAGCCTCTCTTGCAAGTCCTGTGTTGTTGGTTTGTTGCCCCTGCCCCCTTTCCACTGCCCTCCATAGTCTGTTGTGCTGCCACGGCCCTTCCTGCCTGCTCAGTGTGGTTACATTGTTGCCTTTGCACCCTCCTACCTGCCTTCAATTTTCAGAGTCCGTGCCCCTGGCCTCTGCCTCTCAACAGTATCCTAATGAACAACTAGATTGCTAACATTCTATATTTATTATAAAAGCGTGGAACGCCTGACGTCATCTTGATGTAATCAAAACTGTAATACCTAGAGCATTTCCTTTAGAAATTACATATATGAGAGGGTCTTATTGGCATCAAAATTATGGTTAGTGCTCTAAAAGACTAAAATAAGGACATATTTTCTGAGTTTTCAAATAGCGACAAAGCACTTTTAAATTATTTGTTATCTTTATGTTTTTTTATCCAGTTGACCACTTGATTAAATGTTGCACTTAGGGGAGAGGATGTGGTGTTGCTTCCAGAACTGCAGACTTTGCAACTGGGGAACCAGGTTGGAGTTTCTGCTTCAGCTCGACATTCTGTGATTCTGGTCAAATCACTTAGTCTCCCCATGTCTACAACCAAAATGAATTTGTTCTTGTGTGATGTAACCAATGCTCATGTAAAGCACTCCAATACCTGACAAGTCTGCACTACATAACACTGCAAAAACACAAAATAATAAGTGTTTTGCACACTTTTGTCATTGGGCTATATTTGGGCTACATCTGGGTGATTTTGGGCTACATTTGGGTTCTTTTGTCTACGGTGGCCATCTTGGGAGATTTATTTGTTATGAAGTTTCCTAATTTACTCATGTACTGCAGTCTCCTCAGTAGGAAATGCTTTCAGTTTTTTACTTTGATTCCATCATGAAGGTATTCAGATATGTCACACATTTGCCATAAATTCTGAATGTTAGCACTCTAGTTGCTAATTAGATCACTGTAGTAAAACTACTGTTCACCATGGAAGTCTGCTCCTGGTATTAAAAGTGCATGTTTCAGTCTGCATGTCAGAATTTTTTAATGAAATAGAAGAGGATTTGAGAAGTCACTCAAAATGTGCCCTCATTTTCTTTCTTCAGCATTAATCATCATTTCCATGGCAAAACGAACCCCCTCATTGTGTTCCTTTTTAAAGTAAATGTTTTAAGTGTTACCAGTTTATTCCAATCAAGATGGCTTCAGGTGTGCCATACTTTTGTCATAATGAAGACAGTAAGCGCTCTAGTTGTTTTTAAGAACACTCTGCGACATTCTGTCATTGGGCTATACTTGGGCTACATCTGGGTAATTTTGGGCAATATTTGGGCTCTTTTGTCTCCGGTGGCCATCTTGGGAGATTTATTTGTTATGAAGTTTCCTCATTTCCTCATTTACTGCAGTCTCCTCAGTAGGAAATACTTTCAGTTTTTTACTTTGATTCCATCAAGAAGGCATTCAGATGTATCACACATTTGCCATAAATTCAGAATGTTAGCACTCTTTTTGCTCATTAGATCACTGTAGTAAAGCTACTGCTCACCAGGGAAAACTGCTGCTGGTATTGAAAGTGCATGTTTCAGTCTGCATGTCAGAATTTGTTAATGAAATAGAAGAGGATTTGAGAAGTCACTCAAAATGTGCCCTAATTTTTCTTTCTGCAGCACTAATCATACTTTTTATGGAAAAATGAACCCCTTCATTTTGTTCCTGTTTAAATTAAATGATTTAAGAGTTACCACTTTAATCCAAGCAAGATGGCTTCAGGTGTGCCATATGTTTATCATAAGTAGGACTGTTAGCGCTCTAGTTGTTCTTTGGAACACTCTGGGAAGCTGCAGTAGAACACAAAGGAATCAACTGACAGTCTCTGCCCTTGTTGGATGTACATGTTTTACTGAGAATGTCAGACTTCATTCTCACATGACTGAGAAAGATAATGTGAATTTACAGAAAATAAGCTCTCAGTATAGCTTATAGATCACCTTCCAAACCTCTGTGGGAGAAGCATGAGAAAATATTTTTCTCTCAATCATGATATCCCAGCAGAAGGCTTTTTCACATGGTGAAATCACCTTAGAACATACCACAATTCCTAAAATGAGTATGGTACCATCAACAAATGATTTATAATGTAACTAAAGTCTTAAAACCTTCTATTAACTGCAATGCTTTTTAATGAGGTGCTATCATGTATATTGGTCCCAAGATGGCTGCCAACACTTCTTGGATGAAGTGCTGACAGCCAATCAGATCTCAGGATGAGATGTGTGGTTAGGCTCCGCCCACATATATATATGATTTTACTTTTGATTCTCTCAGGAACTACAGAACAGATTGACACCAGACCTGCAAAAGGCACTTCCCTGACCTGAGGACCTCCTCTCTGCCAAATTTCAAGTAATTCTGTTCAGCCGTTCGGGCTGTACCTTGGACTAAAGGTCCCTATGGAAAATTGCATGGGGAAAACGTGTTTTGGGACCCCCCTTTTTTCTAAGCCCCCGCTTGACGAATCCCCCCAAGACTTTCAGGGTAGGAGCGGAGCGCCCCACGTATTTTGAATATTTTAAGTTATTCCAAATAGAATGTTGCGGATTTCCTATGGAAAAACGGTCCTAACTATAACTATCTACTGGCGACCGCCAGTAGATAATATGAATGTATATATACATACATCTATATACATATATGCATTTGTGGTGCTATGAAAAAAGCAAAAGAATAAATATATCTGCAAAGTAATCTTGGAGTGCTGTTGTGGTCCGTACCTGTGTTGTGGATACCCCTCTTGGCAGTAGGGGTAACAGGACTGTTTCATTGCATTTGATTGCATCTGGACATTGGCTGATTCTGGACTGCGGACACTCTCTCACACTAGTGGCGTGGCTGCGTTCGGCAATTCAACGCAGAAGCGTTTTTCGAATTGACTCGGAAGGAGTACTTTGGCCACGCCCCTTGTTGCCTTTGATTCATCATCGTTGGATCTCCTAGTTGCCGGTGTGCAGTTTCACGGATTTGCTGGAGTCGAAGGGTGCCCAGATCCTGATCGGACGTCTGGTATGGAGCCTTATTTACAGACTTTGGTTCATAATGGGTTGAGAGATATTAAGCCTCCATTTCATTACTTTTCGCATTTATTGACGTATTGTTACCACTCAATATGCAGCGGAGGCGCTAATTTTAAATTTGACTGTAGCAAGCTTGGAACCAGCTAGCGAGTCCGGTAACATCATAAACAAAGACGTCAAAATCTTGTTGAGAACTTTAGAAAAGCAGCAAAGAAACAAATTAACCAAGTGGTGGGACAAAAAAGAGTCTAGAGAAATACCGGGACGCCGGGAGAGTGCCTCGTGGGTTGCAGGTTCTAATAGCACTGACTTTTGAAAACCCCAACCCTGACATGTTGAGCGAGTGGGCTACGAATAATCTCCAGGCTTCCATGAATATTGTGTTCATTCTTATTAAATATGCCAAAATTGATAGAAACAGCATTCTAAAGGAAATTGAGCTAACCATTGCTGCCCTAGATCAGTCCGAGCAAAAAGATTGGGTGATTAAAGGCAGAGCGGATTTTGAATCATGGTTGAAAAAGCACGAGGATACTATTAAAACGCGCAAGATTAAAAAATTTGCCCGGGATCGGGATGACTACACGTCGGGCAGGGTTTTCAACTTTGCCCGCAAATTTGAGAATGTGAAGAGACGTGGTTTAACGAATAAAGTGCTGACGGTTCAACCATCCACATCAACTATTTCAGTTGCTGAAAATGATTAATCTGATCTCAATTCTTTAACCTCTAACAGTGACTCTGATGACAGTAGAGCAGGTACCTCTGCAGCAATATCTGGGGTAGCAACTAACTATTCCCCAGCGGAGGAACTCAATTTTTTAACAATGGACAGGCGTCAGACACTACGCCTCCAAAATCCTCAGAATCAATCAGAGGTAGCAGGACCAAATGCCGGAGAGAGCGGCGCAGGTAGCATGCCAGGCACTTCAAACAGGGGGACCAGAGGAAGGAATTGGAGGCGGTAGTGGAAGAACAAGACAACACCATAGTTAATCTCTCCGAAACAGTACTCACCAAAGCAGGACAACAACTTTTGACATTAGTATTGACCTTCTGCCCAGAAACTTTTCCTACAAACAGACACAAATTGATATTTTTAAATTCATTCGTAAATTTTAATTAAGGAAATTTTCCAGCTCACTAAATTTAAACCGAGAGATATTGAATCTGAAGTGTTGCAATCTCTTGCTGACATTGAATCTGACGATCTTACTGGTGAACATGGTCGTGTGGAGGGTATTCATATTGGTGCAGCTGCGTCCAGTTCATTTTGTCCTCCTTCTTCCTTCTATCCCCTCATGCCCAAAGACTCCATTGATTTTTTCAGTGACATGGTTATTGACAAATTGAAAGATCTGAACAGTTCTGTCAACTCTAAACACAATCGTCGAAATTACTGGTCCAGATGTTATTGGTCACTTATGAAAAAGTTTCAGAACAACAATGAGATAATAGTTAGTAGTGCTGATAAGGGTGGCAACATTGTCTTGTGGCCAAGGATAGAATATCTTGCTGAAGCTCAATGCCACCTATCAGACTCCAACTGTTATTGCAAAGTCTCACGTCAACAATTGAACATTGTCAAGAAAGTTGTATTTAAACATCTCCATCAATGGAAAAGACTAGGCCTTTTGTCCAAGAATGAGTTTCTTTTTTTAAAGAATGATCACCCAACTACTCCTATTATGTACTTCATTCCGAAGGTGCATAAGGACATATCCCCTGTGTCTGGTAGACCTATTATTTCAGCAAGGAACAATGTTTTGGAGGCTATGTCTAAATACGTGGATTTTTTCTTACAAGAGCACATGACGCATCTGCCATCATTCATTCAGGATACAGGAGACTTCCTGAGAAAAATTAAAGAAGTCGAATGGCAGTCCAGTTATTTGTTAATTTCCATGGACATCGCCTCTTTGTCACTAGTATTCACCATACTAATGGACTTTTGGCTGTTCAATATTTTTAAAATGACCGAGCTTTGTGCTTACATGATCACAATATCATGCTTCTTGCTATGATTGAATTGTGTTTAAACAATAACTTGTTCCTCTTCAACAAAGTTTTATATCAACAATTGAGGGGTGTGGCCATGGGGGCGTGCTTCTCTCCCATATATGCTTGTTTGTTGGTTGGCTGGTGGGAGGAGCACGTCCTCAGGTCACAACACAAAGCAATTTGGGATACCCTTATCAGGTATTACTGTTGATACATTGATGATGTGTTTTTGGTATGGGATGGTTCCCGGGAACAAGCATTGCATTTTGTTAGATCCAGCAATAAGAACAGGCTTAATTTGTATTTTACAGCATCCATCAGTGACCACAGGGTTGATTTCCTAGATGTGGAAGTGTTTGTTAGTAACAATTGCATACAAACAAAGTTACATAGAAAGAGTACCGCAGGGAATTCCACCCTACATGCTACTAGTCAGCATCCGCGTCATTTGATACGCAGCATACCTTATGGTGAATTCCTTCGCATAAGGCGGAGATGTAGTCTCAAACCTGATCTGTTTAAGTGTCAGCTTGATGCCTTTAATCGCTTTCTTAGGCGTGGCTATACATATAATGATTTACAGGTGGCTTTGGATAAAGCCAACAGTCAGACCTGTGACATGTGTTTGGTACCAAAGAATGTATTGACTCTGGACTCCGTCACCCAATCCACTATTGATGACAACAGTACTGACAATCCACCTATTAGACTTATCACAACTTACAGCAAACAACAACAACAAATCCCCAGGATTATAAATGCCCAATGGCCTATCGTCCTGATGGATTTGACATTAAGACCTCTGTTGCCACCAGCCCCGAACATAACATTCAGACGAGCGCCCTCTATGAGGGACGCATTTGTTAAATCCAGCCCGGAATTAACCCCAAAAACTACTTGGCTGTCCAAAACTGGCTTTTTCAAATGCACCACATGCAGAGCCTGTAAATTTGGTGTTAACCGTACCGAATACATGACAGCTTTCAGCAATATTCCAGTCCTAATCAAGGAGCACTATACTTGTTGGACTAAATTCGCAGTGTACATGTTAGAATGAACCTGCCATCTGAAGTATATTGGCAGCACCAAATTGGCCGTGTACAACAGGATCCAGCAGCATTTACGTGACATCATCAACTCGGATTCCAATTATCCCGTGGCACTACATTCCAACAAAATAGATTACCTTAAATATTCAGTTCTTGGGGCAGTTCCTATAACCATGCACGGTGGCCACAGAGAGAGAAAGTTGCAACAGCTTGAGTCTTTTTTTATCATGACCCTCGATACCAAGATGCTGAATGGCCTTGATACAAGTGAAGACCTACACAATTTTTTATAACTTTTTAAAGTAATTTTAGTTTTGGTAGGTCTCCTCTGTAGCAACTAACATATGGTTCTGCACTGTTGTCCTACAGACCGAGCTGTCTCTTCCTCTAGTTAGACATCTGCTGTATTTATTTGGAACTATTATCCTTTTATATTTTATATCATGGTTTATTTTCAGTTATTTAGTACTGCTGCTTCTCGTATCTTCTAAATTAGTCTTTTTTCTATCTTTGAGTGAATGGTTTTTAGTCACTTACATTTCAGCTCAGGCATTATATTATCTTGCACTTGCACTTTCAGGACAACCTGTTGGTTGTAAGTGTCCTCACTCTTTATTTTGTGTATACTTGTAGGTTTCTGGGTTAGCTTTTTGCATTTGCACATTTTGCACACAGTCTGGTTACACATTGCACAAATCAATTGGTTCATTTGATTTTTCTTAGGAATAAAATATACTGATCAATTCATGATATGTTATCCATTTTATATTTTTGTGATACTACAATACTTGAAGTAGGGCAATCATTTTGGATACCATTACTTGCATTAGGTGCACTTGCACTTTATTCACTTTGTGATATATTACACAATGTAAATAATTCATATTTTACAAGGGAGGAGAATGTTTTCGTGTACTTGCAGGTTTTATACCATTCCCCCATAATTTTTATCAAGTATCTGTGGTTTTAGATGATTTTATGGATGCAATCTTATGAAAAGATTTACTGCTGTTTTTTATACTATGCATCTTATTTATTGATCTCATGAATTATTGTTCAAATTGTACTCCAAATATTCATTTGTTTTAATTAATGGCCATTTATTGTCTTCTATTTTCCCCTATTGTCACCTGACCAATCATATGTTTTTTTTTATTGGATGTGCACTGTATATCTATTGTGATTGGTCACCAGAGCGTCAGGTGAGCAAGATCGCTATCAGCAATCGATACGAGTCTGGGCGGACACTGGTCCGATTCACTATGTGGTGGTGCTATGAAAAAAACAAAAGAATAAATATATCTGCGAATTAATCTTGGAGTGCCGTTGTGGTCCGTACCTGTGTTGTGGATACCCCTCTTGGCAGTAGGGGTAACAGGACTGTTTCATTGCATATATATACATCTTTTTTGGACATTAACAATCTGTGGCATGTGGAATCAAAGGCACTTGGGAGTACGCTTACTTTGATCAGTGTGCAGTAAGCAGTCACTTGCAAAGTACTTTACATCTATATGTGCACTGCATTCCTGAACTGGCGTGATTCTTCTCCCTTGATGCATGTTGGGTAATGTAGGATTGGACTACAATGCAAGGTAGTAGTCTTCCTTTAAATTTGACCTCATGGCAACACAACCCAAATCACCAATGAATAAGGCCACAGGGCGGAAACGCGTCTGGTAAATTGATTTTAAACTGTCACCCTGCGTCAAATAAAAGAGCTCTGTTTCCTCTGATGTCGAGCCTTGGCATTTGTTTTTTGCTGTGATGTCAGATGCAGGACACTCCGTTCCTACACCGCCGAGGCCGCCCTGCCAGGGTCGGTGGCCCCTTAGCACGGAGATGGTTTGGTGATACTTATATATATATATTACCTACTGGTGGTCGCCAGTAGGTAGTTATAGTTACAACCTAGTTTTTTGCATTTTTTGAATTGCTAATAACTTTGCCGTCGTTTGACGAATCTTTGCGAAATTCTTTAAAAAAAAGTCTATCCAGGTCAGCTCCTATCCTGAAAGTTTGGGGGTGATTCGTCAAGGGGGGGCTGAGAAAAAAGGGGGGTCCCAAAACGCGTTTTCCCCATCTTAATCTCCATAGGAAATTTTGCCACGAGCTACAACCCCAACTGCTGAACGGAATTACCCCAAATTTGGCAGAAAGGTAGAGCTTGGTTCAGAAAGCGACCTTTTTTTAAATGGTGTAAATCCGTTCAGTAGTTTTTGAGAAATTAAAAAAAAATCAATTTCCCATAGGATTCTTTGTGCAAGGCTACAGCTGAAACTACTGAACGGAATTAAACCAAATTTGGCACCAAGGTAGTGCGTGGGTCAGAAAGTGACCTTTTTAAAAAATTATGTAAATCCGTTCAGTAGTTGCTGAGAGATTAGAAAAATAAAAGTTTTGATATCTGGGTGGATCCTAAGTCCCGTGCACGAGCTTCCCTGTGATTGGCTGCCAACACTCCAAACCAGGAAGTGTTGGCAGCCATCTTGTGGCTCGGTAGAAGCAAGTCGCTAGAAAACAGAGAAACAAAGGTAGAAAACAAGATAAGGGGGCAGGGTAGAAATAGCCTGACCCCCTAGGCCTGCTCAGGGAGTCCCAGAAGGACCCCGAGGGCCCAACATTTCAAAAAAATAAAAAATAAAAAATCAGAGCAATTCGCGCTGTGGTCGCGGGTTCCCACATTTTATTTTAAGGAGACCCCGGGGTGGGCTAGGTCCCGGGGGCATTTCTTAAAAAATTATAGCAGGGGCTCGCTGGGCCTTTGGGGGCCCGCTTGGGTCCCCGCAGTCTCAGGGCTTCACTCATGTTGGGAGGGGGGCTGCGCAGCCCCCCTCCTGGAGCCCTCCATCTGCCTATAACTTTGGCATCGTTTGACGATTCTTTTTTTTTTTTTCATCTTTTTATTAAGCAGTACCAGAATATAGAAAGAATAAAATAATACAAAACATTGAATACAAAAATACATTAGTACAATAGAAATTAATAACAAAAGGAAAATTTAAAGAAACTGGAAATCAAAACAGTTGGACGATAATCTTAGAATATTTACAGGCAGATCAATTCATTTGAAAACTATCCCCAATAATATTGAACCGTAAGCTAATTTATTATTGTCCAATTATGACTGCCTTACATTTCTAGTCCAGGCAGCGATAGGTGACCAGATCTTAAGACCCCGGATTCTTGACTGTCTACCCTTGGTTGAATAGAATGCTTTTTCTTGATTGTAAACTCCCAGAAACCTGGTGAGCCACATTTGAAAGGTCGGGGAATCCATGTCTTTCCATCTAGCTGCTAGTAAAATTCTATATACCGCAGTCCCTACAAAGAGACATGATTCCTCCTCAAATCTTAGCCCCAACGTACTATCGTAGCCAAGAATTAGCAGTGTAGATGATTCAGCTATTCTATGCCCAAATACTTCCTCCCAGAACTTTGACAGCTCATTCTTAAGTGAGGTTACTTTATCACAGTCATAGAACATATGAGTCAGGGTAGCCGGCCCTAGTCCACATCTGGGACAATAATCATCTATTCTTTTCCCCCATATAAACAACTTATCAGGGGTAAAGTATAAATTAAAAACAGTCTTATATAATTGGGCTTTTAAGCTTGGGGATAGAAGTATTTTCGATGTTAAAAAAGAATCATGTCAATGTCAATGTTGGGGTTAGTAAGCTTCAGCGCCCAAGATGATTCTGTTTGTTCCAAATCGTCTGGAGTTTTATCAAGAAGCATGTTGTATAAATTCCCAATTCTTGTCGATTTCCTCGCTATAGCATCCAGAAAAGGAATTTTTTCAAATGTAATCTTAGGGGTCTTTAAACTAAGAATATTTTTAATCTGAATAAATTTAAAGTAGTGGCTGTTAGGAATTTCAAAAGCACTCTGTAACGCCGAAAACTGGAAATCTGATTTTCCCCCAGAAAAATCATCGATTGTTCTTACACCCATAATTTCCCACTTTTTGGCCATATCATCATTAACCTGTATGGGCAGTAGTGATGAGTGCCACAAGGGAGTGTAACTGTTAAACTTCAGGATTTTCATAAGCCTAGAAACCTTCTTCCATATTTTCCATGCGGTGGTAATTACCTTAAATTTAACCTTTTTATAATAACTCGGTTCTACTTGTTTCAGAGGAAGTCCTTGGGCTTTCTTTCCAATAGAAAGTTCAAAAATGGTGGGTATTTCTAGAACGGGTCTAGTTCCATTTGCAGTCCCAATATTAAGCAAAGGGGCTATTTGATGAAGATGGGCCGCCCAATAGTACAATGTAATATTAGGAATTGTTAGGCCACCCCTGCTATGTGGTAGGGCTAAATACTTCAAAGATCTCCTGATTTTCCCATATTGACAAACGAAGTTTGAAAATAGGGATTCTACTGTTTTCAAGATGTTGTCTTCCACCGCCAGTGGTATAGCCCGAAATAAATACAGTACTTTCGGGAGCACATTCATTTTTAAAAAGTTGCCCCTACCAATAATAGATAGGTGTAAGCTATTAACCCTCTTTAGGTCTGTCCCTATGTTTTTAATCAGAGGTTCATAGTTATATTTATTGATATCCTCTATTATTGAGCAAAGATGAACCCCCAAATAGGTAGCCTTGTCTGTTTTTCTAGGGTCAATATATTCAATGTTATCAGTGCATAAGATAACAGTTTTCTCTTTATTAAGTGCATAGCCTGAGTACCGACCAAACTGTTTGGCTATTATATCTATTTCTAAAATTGCCTCAGCTGGATTTGGTGTTAATACTGCCACATCATCAGCATAAGCGAGGACTTTAGTCTCATAAGCCCCAGTAATAATTGGTTTAATTTTCAGGCTCTGCAACAAATTAATAATCAAGGGGTTTATATATAGGGCGAATAAAATCGGAGAGCAGGGACACCCCTGTCCTGTTCCCCTGGATATGTTAATAGTGTGTGATTCTTTACCCATTAGTTGCAATCTAGCTCTCAGTTGTAGATACATAGCTCTAATTGATTTAATAGGCTGGGGCCCAAAATTATTTATCTCAAGTATCCCCCATAAAAACTAAGCCTGGGCAAAGCACTACGCTACGCTCGCGTAGTTTGCGAAGTTCGCGCTACTTCGCACTACGCAAACTGCACGTAGCACAGTGCGCACACGCGTAGCGTAGTTTTGCGTAGTGCTGCGGTCATTTTTTGCTTGCTCGCGGTCCTCAACGTCAAGTTGGCGACCGCGAGCAAGCAAAATGACATCCCGGCGAGAATTTTTCCTTGTTCGCGATCAGCAACATCAAGTTGGCGATCGCGAGCATGGAAAATAAACCTCCCGGCGAGATTCCCAACGCGAGGAGGTCAGGTTTCTCATTGCGAGTGGTCGCGTATGCTCGCGACCGCTCAATGTGAGAAACTACCAGTTCGAGTAAAAATCTACTCGAGCAGCAGAAAACTACAGCTCGCACTGTGCAAGATGCCATTTTCAATGATTGCACAGTGCCGGTTGCTTGTCCGCACTGTGCAATCATTGAAAACGACATCTGGCACAGTGCGAACAAGGTACTACGCAGTTCGCGAAGTGCTACGCGTAGCTCGCGTAGTGCAAACTGCACTTTGCGTAGCTTCGCGAAGTGCTACTTCGCAAACTACGCCCAGGGTTAATAAAAACTCCCAGGACACCCGATCAAAAGCTTTCTCGGCTTCAAGGAGGATCATAGACATCTGACCCCCCGTCTCAGACATAATATCAAAAAGTGAGATGACTCTGCGGGTATGGTCAATAGTACCTTTGCCGGGGATAAAGCCATGTTGCCAAGGGAAGACCAGATGTTCGATGACCCTCCCGAGCCGGTTAGCCAAAGTTTTGAGTCTGAATTGATCAGGGAGATTGGTCGGTATGAAGATGGATTCTCGATAGATTTGCATTTTTTAGGAAATATAATTATATCAGTCTCTTTCCAGGATTCGGGGGGAACTCCACTTGATTGTACTCCATTAAACAGATCCAATAGAAGGGGTAATATTAAAATCCCTAGTATTGTATAAATCTCCGTAGGGATTTTATCAGGACCTGCAGCTTTACCTGAGGCCAAATCAGAGAGGGCTAATTGGACTTCTGTAATACTAAATTCTCTTTCTAGTTCTTCTCTAGTTGGGTCATCCAGACGTCTTCCATGTTCAAGGTTTGTAGACAGTTTTTTAATTGCATCCCTAACTTGCGCAATGTTTTTCGGAATATCATCTTGATACAACTTTTGGTAGTATCGTTGAAATCCCTCAATAATATCGTCCGGACTGGTATATTCATGACCGTCTAGTTTGATAGAGGATATTACATTGTGGGATATCTTCTGCCGAGTGCATAAGGCCAATAGCTTACCTACCCTTTGTCAAGGTTTTATTCCAAACTCCCAGGATCGGTGTGTTGCTCAAATGGGTCCACCTCTCAATCGCTCCACTCTCTGATGCTATAACAGCACAGAGGGTAAGAATGATTAAGCGAAGGAAGGAAAGGATGGGGACAGCGGGGAGGGAGACCTACAAGTGGAAAAACAAAACAAGATTTACCAACCATTCTATCTTCCTAATTTTGAAACTAGTACCCCCTAATCACCCTTTACAATGTAGTGTATACCTGTAAAGGAAAATACTTCTGGCTGTCTTGAAAGCAGACTTAAGCTGTGATAATCACGTATGCCACCTCCTATGCATTTGACGTAATCAAGACAAAGACACACACGGTCAATATCTGAACACTGCACTGTCACGAATACACACTCGCCCCTACACACACACACTCACACATGTATGGCTTTGTACCTACCACTATCCGTGTAACAAAGGCATCACAGTGGCGGTTGAGCTCTCTCACACCATACCCCTGCTAGGAGAGAAAGCAAGAGCACCAAGGCATATACGATATAGGTAGACACATAACAAAGAAAATAACTTTTATGCAATCAGGGCATTATCTTCATGCCCAGTATAACTTTTGGTGGATAACGTAGTTTTGTGACATAACACTCCCTGCAAATATTCCAAAGCGGTATGCACGCTGTGCACTCGTGTTTCCAAAGCACACCTGCAGGACTCTCAAGAGATTTACAGTTCGGCTCTCATGTACTCAGCTAAGGTTGAGGAACTTCCGTTCCCATCCGGCACCATAACCCAATTTAACAACGCGTGTTCCAATCACCTGACACTCCAACAGAGGCACAATAAAGTCTTGCACGTTTCCCCCCATTGGATAGTGGTGACACCGTCACCCTTACCGCCCTTCTCTCAGCAACTTCAGAATTTAGGCGTTCTAGCGCGTAGGCGCAGGTCCTCGTCTCAATCGTCCTTCGGCAACACTGAATTCGCAACGCTGTCGACTGCCTCCGCCCCTCCTAAATGGCTTCCGGGTAGGCGAGTCATCAGTCTGCGTCCGCACCTACCCGGAAGCGATGCTTGGGACATGTAGTTTTTTGACTGCGCGAAACCCTATCTCCACTTCGCTCTGCAGGCGCGTCAGCCCTAGACGAGGAAAGCGTGACATCCTTTCTCCATTTTCATAAGAGCTATTCAGATGCGACTGAAATATTTCAGCAGATCTCTGGATTAGCCAGCTGTTAAATTCTGTTTTTAAAACCAATATCCGGTGGAGAATATGGACCCCATCTTCACCCTGCATTATTGTTAAAGCATGCTCTTCCTCAGCTCTGGCCAAATCACTTAGCAGTTGTTGATTTTTAGATTCCTGTTGTTTTTTTGCTCTGGCTGTGTAACTAATAGTTTCCCCTCTAAGAGTGGCCTTGAAAAATCCCAAACAGCCCCTCTAGCTGCGCTATAACGATTCATATCAAAATAGTTTTGTGTCCATTCCCTAATAAATTTTATATAATCTTCGTTAACAAGGAGCTTTCTGTCAAACGTCCATTTAGTACGAAGTTAATTAGATCTATGACTAAAATTAAGGGATTATGGTCCGAAATTATTTTAGGGAGTTTCATCATTTCCGGTCTTTTCATGGTATATGTGTCTCCTGCATGCAGATTATGTCCATTGATTTTAACTTAATTATTTCAGCAAAGTGGGCCCTTTTAGCCCTATCATTCAGGCCCGCCACATTCCAGGAGCAGATTGTTTTCCTCCCAATTAAGATCTTCTAAACAGTTCCAAGAATCCCTTTATCAGCATCCAAAAGCCCTTGTTAATCTTCCAAGTGTATCTTAGTTCTTGTCTTTTTTTGTCTTTCACTTTTCTTTCCTACCTGTTTCACTGTTTCAGTAATATTTCTGGAGTTGCCTTTTATACTTTTTTTGTATTTCAAACCCCCCCTTCCCACCATCTCCCCCTCCCTCCCATCCCCAAGACACACCCATCACCCCTACTTAGGCGTACAGACTCCAACTAGAGTCTGTTGATGATGAACGTGCGACACATGACCAAAGCTGAGCTAAAATTTCATCCGAGGACCTTTTTACATATTTTTTCCCCCCCCTTCTTCTTCCTCCCCCCTCTTCCCTCCTTTTTCCCTCTTCTCCTTCCTTTCAGCCTCCCCCCATCATCTTACCCTCTTTCCTTTCCCTTCCCTTTTTTTTCTTTTCTTTTTTTTTCCCCCCAGCTTGTGTCAACCAAATAAATATATAAAAAAAAGAAAAAACAAGGAGGGAGAAGTTGGAATCAAAACATATAGTTCCCTTTAAACGGTTGAAAAGGAGGACCCAATATATAACACAAATTAGCATATCTCAATGTATCCAAGAAGGGGTAGATCTAATCTAGCCAGATAACCCATCTAAATACTCTTTGGCTTTTATCTCCGACAGAAAAAATTGGGTTGTCTCCCCCAAATCACTTTAAGCTGAGCAGGGTTATTAAGATTATTAAGATAGGCCTGGGCTTTCTTATCCTGAAATGGCTTGATTAATTGGCGCAGCCTCCACTGTCTCTCGACGGTGGAGTGGCAAAAATCTGGACGTACAAAGTAGGAAATCTCATTTCTAACTCTCTTTGACTCCAGTCTAGCCTTTTCAAAAACTGCCTGGCTGAGTAAGAAATTGCCAAAATAGACCAAGATGGCACGAGGAAAAGCCCCTGCTTTTGCCGGATGTTTTATATTGAAAGGAACGCGGTGAGCGCGTTGAATTACTAAGGCCCAATTCGACCCAGTAAGTTCTGGCATAGAGTCGCGAAAGAGTTCCACCACATAAGAGCGAACATCCTCACCCTCCCCTCCCTTGGGAACCCCAAGCACTCGTATATTGCTCCTCCGCTGGCGGTTCTCAAATTCCTCTAGTTTCCATTTGACATCCGCCAGCTGCGCCTCATGAGAGTCTACTCGTACTTGATTTGAAGCCAATTCCGACTCATTAGAAACAATTCTAGACTCCAAGTCAGTGAGCCAATCTCCAAATGCGCTACATGTTTTAGTTAGTTTGCGAACAACCCCTTGCACCTTACGCATGCCTTGGGTCCATCTTGGCACGTCTCTTCGCAGTGCATTGAGATGGCCTGAAGTATGGTATTTAAAATTAGGGCAATTGAGGTTGAATGCTCCGGGTGTTCTGATTGTATAGCGTTTGAGGTATTCGGGCGATCGGTAAGTTGGGTTGTGGGGGTATAATCCCAAGCCAAATCCTTTACTCCATGTCTCTTCTTTTTTTTCTTTAGAGTAGTCTTTGTTTTTGAGCCAGGATCATCCCCCTGATCACTGCAACTCTCATCTGTGGTAGATAAGATATCTTCAGACCAGTCACCCCTATCCGAAAAGGAGAAGAAATCGCTAGGGTCTTTTTCCGGTTCATAAATTTGACAATTCTTTACAAAATTTTCCAAAAGATTCTCTTTTTTGATCAGCTCCTATCTTGAAAGTTTAGGGGTGATTGGTCAAGGGAGGGCTGAGAAAAAAGGGGTTTGTCAAAACGTATTTTCTCAATGCATTTTCCTTAGGAAACTTTAGACAAGGCTACAGGTCAAACTGCTGAACGGAATTACGCCAAATTTGGCAGGGAGAAAGGTCTTGGTCCAGAAAGCGCAGTTTTGTAGAAATGGTGTAATTCCGTTTAGTAGTTTTTGAGATATCAAAGGAAAAATATATATATATATATATCTGGTCGGTGCCTAACTCCTGAGCACGAGCTTGCCTTTGATTGGCTGCTTACACTTCAAAGTAGTAAGTGTCCTCTGATTGGCTGCTAACAGTTCAAACCAGGAACTGCTAGCAGCCATCTTGTGCCTCGCATCGAGTGAAAATATAAAAGAAAGGTTCCGGGGGCAATTTAATATAGCGGAACTCTGTGTAATGATGATTTGAACGCAGTGAAGGTTTAAGATTTATTAAAAATAAAGGAGAAACAGGTGAGCGCCAGGCAGCATGACTTCCACTCCAGCACGACTTCCACTCCAGGACACCATTAGGAAGATAACCCTTTCACGCTCCCTGTGCCCAACATCACCACTTCGCAGCTATGCCTTTAGAAGTCAGTCTGTCGGCTCGCAGCTGTCTACCTTTGTGAGCTAGTACGCTGCTGTGCCTCTACCTCTGTGAGCTACTATGCTGCTGTTCCTTTGGGAGTGGACGGCTCGTAGTTCTGCCTCTATGAGTCGAGCGGACGGGCCGCAATTGTCCCTCTGCGAGCCTGGGTACGAACTGTTCATAAGTCACACTATATGAGCATTGAAAAGCCATTTTGTGATTCAGTCGGTCAGCTGGCATCTGTCCAAGGCATTTCTGAAAATATACCGGAGATTTTTCTGTGAGCGATACCCCTTTCACGCTGCGTCTCCCCACATTAGCAGGTAACGCACCCTCTTCCCACATCACCAGCATACCCCCAACAACCGTCTTGGGCCCGAAAGTGTCCATCTATGAACGTTTAATAAAAAGATACATGTGAGGTTGGAGAAATAAGAATCTTAGTCATGTATAGATTTACATATAAAACATTTTATTAAAACAAAACAACAACAAATAAAAACCGTTGCGTGTCATCGCTGGTCCATTTGTGATTCACAGCCTGCAAGACAAAAAGAAAGATAAGATGGTGCATCATGCGTCCAGCAAAGGAGATAGAGAGAGAGAGAAAGAGTGAGTGAGAGGAAGAGAGAGAGAGAGAGAGAGGAAGAGAGAAAGAGTGAGAGAGAGGAAGACAGAAAAAGAGAGAGAAAGAGAGAACAAGTGAGATACGAGGAAGAGAGAAAGAGAGTATCAGTGTGAGAAAGAGGAAGAGAGAGAGAAAGAGTGAGAGAGGAAGAGAGAAAGAGTGAGAGAGAGGAAGCCAGACAAAGAGAGAAAGAGTGAGACAGAGAGGAAGACAACAAGAGAAACAGTGTGAGAGAGAGGAAGAGAGAGAGATAAAGAGAGAAACAGTGTGAGAGAGAGGAAGAGAGAGAGATAAAGAGAGGGAGAGGAAGAGAGAAAGTGAGAGAGGGAGAGAGAGAAAGAGTGAGAGAGAGGAAGAGAGAATGAAAGAATGAGAGAGAGAAGAAGAGACAGTGAGAAAGTGTGAGAGAGAGAAAGGAAGAGATGGAGAGGGAGTGTTGACACTGGAGAAAATCTTCGCAGCTCACCTTTGTGCCACCGGTGTGTGTCCAACCACGTGCAGGGAGATAGTGCAGTCCTCAAGCGATCGGAAAGATAGTATAGAATTAGTAATCGCAGCGTACATACAAATGCACATGCGTAATTCTCTGTTTCGCTAATGCGCAATGAGGCTGGTGCACCCCATCCACTCTCACTGCTCAGAGGTGTCTGTGCACTCTTGTGCACCCAGACTGCTGCACACTATCCACTCCCACTGCCCAGAGGTGACTGCCCGCAGCTGCGGAAAGAAGTCTCTCTGCTCACCTTCCGCCACCAGTGTGTGTGTAAGAGGGTCTACCACGTGCCGAAGCAACGTTGCCATGCGTTCAGGATGGCCACGCATCATTGCAGATTTTTCGCGCGTTCAGCTTTAGTGGTGGTCGGCCTGTTAGATAAAAAGCAAGATAAGATTGTGCGTCATGAGTCCAACAAAGGAGAGAGGAAGAGAGAGAGAAAGAATGAAAGAGTGAGCAGAAGACAGAGAGAGAGAAAAAGAAAGAAAGTGAGAAGACAGAGAGAAAGAGTGAGAAGGACGAAGAGAGAGAGAAACAGTGAGAGAGAAGAAGAGAGAGAGAAAGAGTGTGAGAAAGAGGAATGGAGAAACAGAGGAAGAGTGAGAGAGAGAGAAACAGAGAGCGAGGAAGAGAGAGAGAAAGAGACAAACAGTGTAAGAGGAAGAGGGAGATAGAAAGAGTGTGAGGGAGAGAAAGGAAGAGATGAGGAGGGGCACTGAGTGCACACACTGTGTACAAAACCGTCATAGCTTACCTTTACGCCACCGCTCTGTCTCCAACCACGTGCCACGACCTAGTGGAACTCTCAAGCTCCCACATCTGAAAGATAGTACAGAATTAGTAATGGTAGAGCAGGGTTGGATTAGGATTCAAAATCAGCCCGGGCACGCTAAAAAAAAAAAGTGGCCCGCATTTGCATATTGCCTTTCCTCAAAACACTGCTTTGGCAACATTTTATTTAAAAAAAGGGGGGGTGGGGGAGATATAAAAAAATGCATGGATTCGTTTACACTGGTGACTTAAAAACAAGTCAGGCCACTTCTGCTCAGGCCCCCTGCCCTGCTAGGTATGCATACATTAATGAGCGGCCCTGCGAGAGAAAGAAAGTGACACTTCTGCCTGTTGCTAAACGTGAGTTAATGATGCCCATCTGCCTCCAGAAAGGCCATTCAGAGACCCACTAGGCCGCTGGCTGTATCCAAACAACAGCGACACTGCCCAAATCTGCCACCCAGACAGCTCCAAAAAGCAGCCCACAGTTGGAACTCGGCACCGGCTCCTCGGGCATTACATCAGTGCCCGCGTTACCAATCCGATGCTGTGGCAGAGTATATACGAGTGCGTACGCCTAAATCACTCTGCCGTCTTTCTGCATTCAGGCTGCTGTACCCCATCCACTCCCACCGCCCAGAGGTATCTGCCCAATGCCTCACTGCTCACCTTTTCATGGTCACGGCACCCTCCAAATCATGCAGCTCTGTTCTGCTAGCTAATAGGTCTCACATTTGTTACTGAGTCTTGATATCGCCATGGCAGAGGACATACTAGTGCACCTATCATCATCGCAGGTTGTACACCCGCTCAGTGCTTGCGGTGCTACTAACTCAGTGAGAAGTGAGGCCAAGCATGTGATGGTAGGCCCTCGCTGTTGGGCTCAGGCCTACACTGCGGTGCAGCAGAGCACACAAAACATCAAGTGTCCGGACCACCGGGACGGGCCATTACCTTGGCAGTGTGACTCTGCCAGCCGCAGTGCATGCATTGCGAGCAACTCTAAAATGGCATGAGGCATGTGCGCCCGGTCTTTTTTGTTAGTAGGGTCACGTGTCCTGTGACGCCTGTGTTGGATGGGTGTGGTGTGGGTGTATACCAGCCGTGAGGGAGTGGCTGTAGCTTCAGTGTTGCCAGATTGGGCTAGATCACGCGTAATTGGGCTATATTTTGCCGGTTGTGTGGTAACATTTTGGTTTGTGCTAGTTGCCAGATTATAAATATATATACAGCGCTCCAGCAAAGTAGTATGTTAAAGCACTTTATTAGACACATATTTACTTGGCATCCTGCTGCAACATCAATTTCAATGCATTCACCGCATGCTTGACGCTGTCCCTGCCCTCATTCCCTAAAGTAGCAATATTGGGCTACTTTTGGCTACTTTTTGGCTGGCTTTGGGCTATAGAAAGCTTAAAAAATCTGACAACACTGGATGCGGGTGTCCGTGTTGGAGTGCTATCGTCACCCTAGTTGCAAAAGCCAAAGTGTCACTCTGTGAGCCAAGTCCAACAATATGGCCAACATGGAAGTTACGGGGAATTACTGAGCCTATATACATCCATACTTCCACACAAAAAAGATGGTGGACATGAGACTTCTGCGTGCATATGAATGTTTATTGCACATTCAGTGAAGTGTTGCGCTGTAGCAATACAGGGCCATGGAAAGTTGAAGTTTCAGTTTTTGGCACATGGAGGGCAGCCAATTAGTAAAAAACTTGTTGTCGGAATTAGGCTGCGCCAACATATGTACTTATACAATCACTTTGACGATCCTCACGCACTTATAAATTCACTATACACTCTGCTTGCAGTACTCTAATGATGCCGTCTCTACGTATGTACTTGTCGAATGACAGAGACAAAGTTACACTCTAAAGTTTTCCCCACTGTCAAAGGTAAGATGGTTGCATATGCTGTCCAGAGTAGGGGTGGGCAGAATTTGTGAAATCCACTTTCGCAAATTATCACGAAAATGTAAAAGCGCGAGCAAGAACCAAATTATTGCTAAGCTGCGGAATGCGGAAATTTTGACATTTTCCCGCTTTCCGCGGAACGCGAAAATGTCAAATTATCGCAATTTCCGCGAACAGAACGAAATTTTAGCCCAGGCCTAGTCCAGAGCACTATGTAATGTGGTAGGGCCTAGGGCAGCATGTTGCATACATAATGAACACACGGACACAGATAGATAGTGGAACTGGGTACGGGCACGTGCGCTCAACTCCTTTTTATTATCAGGGTCACATGTCCAGTGATGTCTGTGGTGGATGCTTTTGGGGTGATTGTAAGCCAACCCTCCGTGAATGGTTGGTGCTGGCAACAAGTACAACAGTAATCATTGAATCAGACACAGAGATTCAATCATAAAGGGTCAATGATTTGTGCTGCACTAAGGTACGGGTACCAGATATGAAATCATACAGAAAAGATTCTATCGTAAAGGGTTCATGACTTGTGATACACTGAGGTAGGTCAGCAGGTGTGAAATTATACACAACATATTGTATCGGAAAGGGTGCATGAGTTGTGCTGCACTGAGATAGGGGCACCAGAAGCATTTAGCATCTGCGCAGCCAGCGATGATGCGTGGTGCGGGCGAGCCACAGAATTGCAACTCAATGTGAATTGTGAGCCCTGCTATGGCTGGTGTACATCGAAGGCAGTAGTCAGCACAGACATCGAGAAATGTTTTTAGTCACTTCCTCTTGACAAAGTTCAAGGACATAGAGTACAATTCTGTCTAATAAATAAATCATGTTTCAATTTAAATTGTGAGCTCTGCTGACCGCAGTGTAGGTGTATGGAACAAAAGATGAAACATTTATGGAATAGACTGAAGAAATCTTGGTTTTTCTCAGTACAGCTGTAAAGTACGGTATTCTCAAGCTAGAATCTGAACTAGTCGTTCATCATGTTGTCTACCTTTTCAAGTAGGGAAGAGCTGTGGAAAACAAGGAGCTTCCAAACTTGTTTCTCACACACTCATGGGAGTTCGTTTTGCTTTTTTCATCTGGAACAATTCAATAGTATGTCCTGTCAGTTCTTTTGAATGTAGAGGATGTATAGTATAATGTTCATAAGTTTCTTCTGTTCTTGAATTGTCCACTTGAAATATGTGTTTCATCTTCTAAAGTAATTTCTTCTCCTTCTACATTTACAATTTTATAGTAAATATTGTTTTGCACCAGATATAATGTAGCCTTTTGCACTTTTGTGACATGTACTAACTCTTGCCATATTTTTCGACTCTTTTTGGGTACACCATTAACAAGAATGACTACAGGTTTAGTATCATCTCTTTCTACACTAACAGTTTCAACAGTTTTCTTGAAATCTAAAGGTAAATACACAACTCTTCCTTTTAAACCTCTATAGATCTGTTGAAGGCAGCTTACCTGTTTTAGGCTGCATACGAATTATAGCCTGAAAAGGGTGCACAGATTGTATAAGGATGGCCTTATATGTATTTAAATCTGTAAGTTTAAATATGTAAGTTTAGGAGGAATAGCAACTAATTCTAAGTCATTATGGACAGCTCTAGCTGGCATTTTGTTTTGTTCTAATTTATTGTAACAATATTTACAAATAGATTGTACAGTACGTAACTTAAAGCGAGCTTCCACAAACAGATGAGCAGGAAATTCTCTGACTATCTTGAGAACTATCTCTAGCTATATCAGCTGCAATAGTACTTTCTTGATTAATTTCTTCGTTCAACATTTGGAGATAATTTGGAATAATTGTACACTCAATGCTATCTTTACATGCATTGAAAGAATCTTCATAGCAGTCACAATCTCCAAGTAATTCCATTTCAGTCCGCCAAGGTTTGAAGAGTTGTAGAAGAGCTAAATGGAAAAACTCTCTTTTATCTGGAGTATCACAACTTAGTTTCCTGTGATTAATCAGATTTCCTTTGGTGTGCTTTAAAAAACATCCTTCAGATCCAATTACAGCGTATTTTCCTTCATTTATATTTTCTGTAACATTTTTTTAAAAACTATAATGTTTCAGTATTTCATATAGATATATCTTTTCCAGGTGTGGACTTCTATTTGAATACTATGTATCCAACATATTTGTTTTCAGAATATCTGTTTCCAGAAAATCTGTACTTTACGGTTCATTCAGTGCCAGCCAAGTATTCAATTTCTTGTACAGATTTCAAAACACGATTTCGTGTTGCAGCAAAACCTAGACTTATGCAAATGATTCCTCTTGACTTTGAATATAAAGTTGCAGATGTCAATCGATCTGAACACTCATACGATCTAATTTCTCGATGTGAAAGCATCTTCAAGCTGAAGCTTACAATTTCTTGCTAAGTGTCTTCTGCTGTGAAATTTCTTCCCACATTTCTTTCACTTCTGTCTTCTCAGACTTGGTAATATATGAGATGACATAGTGAGAAACAGCAATTAAGTTATCTGCAACATATTGTATGTCCATATTTGCATTCCACATCTTCAAAATCACCGGATTGTAATCATCTTCTGTTCTTTTTATATTATGAGTATTTTTGGGTGATTTTCGAGTGATAGTATGCCTCACTGCTGAAATAAAACTGTTCAGTCTTCATTGTGATGACTTATGGTGCACTGAGTTAGTAGTACCTTTGGCGCTCAGTGTGTACGTACCCTGAGATGATGTGTGGTCCAGGGCGCCACACTCGGACCAATGTCTTTTGTCTATTGAATTCTACCTCAATAAGGCCACGTGGCCATGACTTATGGTGCACTGAGTTAGTAGTACCTTTGGCGCTCAGCGTGTACGTACCTTGCGATGATGCATGGTCCAGGAGGGCCGCACTCGGACCAATGTCTTTTGTATATTGAATTCTGCCTCAATAAGGCCATGTGGCGATGACTTTTGGTGCACTGAGTTAGTAGTACCTTTGGCGCTGAGCGTGTGCTTACCCTGCGATGATGCATGGTCCGGGGGTGACGCACTCGGAGCAATGTCTTTTGTCTATTGAATTCTGCCTCAATAAGGCCATGTGGCGATGACTTATGGTGCACTGAGTTAGTAGTACCTTTGGCACTGAGCATGTACGTACCTTGTGATGATGCGTGGTCCAGGGGGGCAGCACTCGGACCAATGTCTTTTGTCTATTGAATTCTGCCTTAATAAGGCCACGTGGCGATGACTTATGGTGCACTGAGTTAGTAGTAACTTTGGCGCTCAGCGTGTACGTATCCTGCAATGATACATGGTCCGGGGGGGCCGCACTCAAACCAATGTCTTTCGAATTCTGCCTTAATAAGGCCGCGTGGCGATGACTTGTGGTGCACTGAGTTAGTGGCACCTGAAGCACTCAGCGTGTGTGCACCCTGCAATGATGCGTGGTCCAAGAGGGCCGCACTGGGAGCAATGTATCTTGGGTACTGGACTGCATCATCTGCAATCGCTACTCCATCTGGATTGTGATGCCTGCTGTCTGCAGTTTAGATCGATGGCAGTAGTCTGTTCAGACATAAGTCTGCGGTGCTGTGCCGCTGGATTCGCAGGGGGCCTGTGTCGAGGAGACCCGCGGTCATGGCGGCAGCCATGTGGCAGGGTGAGGCCTGCCGCTCCGGCAGACTCGTTGGTCTTCACAGTTCACAAGTGAACCACGCCCAGAGCCCCAGCTTATTTATTCATACTCCTACACTGGACTGGCGTACGTTGGACCAGCCCACTGCGCTTCCGCTTCCAGAGGAGGACAACACAGCTACATGTCCGATATCTTCCCCACTGCCTGAGGTAACATGGTTGCGTCTATTGTGCACAACACTACAAGCACCAGCAGTATATGTACAGATGGAGAGGTTTATGATCTGTATAGTGAGGTCTGTCCAGTATATCACCGCTACACTTGGTATTGTGTGCATTATTATTATTGATGGATGAGTTGCGTCCTTAAATCCAAAAAGGAACCTGGAGCTTTTGATGAGGTCCTGCACAATGCTCTAAAGGAATACAAAAAATGGCAGAATGTGCAGTTCCTAACAAAGGGGGGAAGGAAGCAGGTCTCTTATTGAATGCCCTCACACACCCAGCAAGGTGTCATGCTTCATCATTGGGCTGTGCTCCTCGTCGGACCAGCGCTGCAATGCCCGACGGGGTCCGGTGAAGGGGCTCTTTGCCGGAGATCTTTTAAGAGACAGTCTTTAGGTGCATAAGGGTGAGTGGCCGGTGTAGTGAATGAGTGTGAGGGGTGGTTTAAAATAGGTATAGCACTGCCCTGAGGGAATTATTTTATTCACAGGGTGCTACCCTAATTAAAATGTGTGAGCCCTGTATGGAGTAACAATGATCCACAGGGTCTAGTATGTGTGTGGTCAACATGTTTCTTGCCTGCTGCCCCTAGCGGGTCACTCGGCAATTCTTCAGGACCAATGTCTACAGGAGTGAGTGCTCAAGAACTCTAACACTACTTCAAAGCCAGTGCGCGAAACTTTCAATATCACCAGCATTGTTAATAGAAGGTCCGGGGGGGACACCTGCATTCTAGAGACCCCCACAGGTGGGGTCGTAGGTAGACGGGGTTGCCATGTGAGCACCGCGTTGCTCACTATGGAGGGGGGCACACAACTAGCGATGCTCCTACCCTAGCTCAGGCTCCAGTGAAGTGATGTCACTGACCATGTCGTGAATGATGTAATATGTGACGTCATCAGCAGTGCATTGCGGGGGCGCGAGTTATAGTTAGCTCAACTAATTATAACGGCAGAATTTCCATGCTTTTGTATGAGTGAAATGTCCATCTAACTATAACGTCCCTGAAACCTATGGTTTTTTTCAGTGAATTTCAAAGGTTTTTTAAATGCTAATTTGTAACTATAACATCCCTGAAACTTATGGTTTATTCAGTGAATTTCAAAGGTTTTTTTAAATGCTAATTTGTAGCTATAAAGTACCTGAAAGCTATGGTTTTTTAAGTGAATATGTATATATATATATATATATATATATATATATATATATATATATATATATATATATATATATATATATATATATATATACATATTCACTTAAAAAACCATAGGTTTCACACATGTTATAGTTAGGTGGATATTTCACTCGTAAAAAACCAATGAAATTCCCCCGTTATAGTTAGTTCAGATAACTATAACTCGCGCGCCCGCAATCCACTGCTCATGACGTCACATATTACATCACTCATGACATGGTCAGTGGCATCACTCATGACATCACTGATGACATCATCCTTGTGATAGAGTGGCGGTCGCGCGAGTTATAGTTATCTGAACTAACTATAACAAGTCTTCCGGGAACAGCGGCACCGAGAATTTCAGGACTTACACTTCACGGGACCCATAGAGGGTTGATTAGGGGACCTGGCCACACAGCACCCATATGGGGAGAATGAATCCGCACTGCAAGTCCCAGAAGACCTTGGGACAGTGCTAATACAAGCTTACCGATTGGCCAATCAGCTGGCGAATAAGGGATAAAAGGTGCGGTTTTGAAAAACGCTGTGTATCCGGTGAACCAGCCTAGAAAAAGGAATCTTCCGAAACGCGTCGGCTACAGCCTGTGACTTGAAGGACCTGCGTGGATTTCCTGCTGTTGGAGTGCATGCTAAACTTGTGGGAACACTTTGAGCATCATATTTCACGTGGCCTCCCAGCCGCGGAGCGTGCACCACTGCAGAATTAGCGGGCCGAGGCTTGGCATCCCGCCAAGTCTTCCGGGAACAGCGGCACCGAGAATTTCAGGACTTACACTTCACGGGACCCATAGAGGGTTGATTGGGGGACCTGGCCACACAGCACCCATATGGGGAGAATGAATCCGCACTTCAAGTCCCAGAAGACCTTGGGACAGTGCTTATACAAGCTTACCGATTGGCCAATCAGCTGGCGAATAAGGGATAAAAGGTGCGGTTTTGAAAAACGCTGTGTATCCGGTGAACCAGCCTAGAAAAAGGAATCTTCCGAAACGCGTCGGCTACAGCCTGTGACTTGAAGGACCTGCGTGGATTTCCTGCTGTTGGAGTGCATGCTAAACTTGTGGGAACACTTTGAGCATCATATTTCACGTGGCCTCCCAGCCGCGGAGCGTGCACCACTGCAGAATTAGCGGGCCGAGGCTTGGCATCCCGCCAAGTCTTCCGGGAACAGCGGCACCGAGAATTTCAGGACTTACACTTCACGGGACCCATAGAGGGTTGATTAGGGGACCGGGCCACACAGCACCCATATGGGGAGAATGAATCCGCACTTCAAGTCCCAGAAGACCTTGGGACAGTGCTTATACAAGCTTACCGATTGGCCAATCAGCTGGCGAATAAGGGATAAAAGGTGCGGTTTTGAAAAACGCTGTGTATCCGGTGAACCAGCCTAGAAAAAGGAATCTTCCGAAACGCGTCGGCTACAGCCTGTGACTTGAAGGACCTGCGTGGATTTCCTGCTGTTGGAGTGCATGCTAAACTTGTGGGAACACTTTGAGCATCATATTTCACGTGGCCTCCCAGCCGCGGAGCGTACACCACTGCAGAATTAGCGGGCCGAGGCTTGGCATCCCGCCAAGTCTTCCGGGAACAGCGGCACCGAGAATTTCAGGACTTACACTTCACGGGACCCATAGAGGGTTGATTAGGGGACCTGGCCACACAGCACCCATATGGGGAGAATGAATCCGCACTTCAAGTCCCAGAAGACCTTGGGACAGTGCTTATACAAGCTTACCGATTGGCCAATCAGCTGGCGAATAAGGGATAAAAGGTGCGGTTTTGAAAAACGCTGTGTATCCGGTGAACCAGCCTAGAAAAAGGAATCTTCCGAAACGCGTCGGCTACAGCCTGTGACTTGAAGGACCTGCGTGGATTTCCTGCTGTTGGAGTGCATGCTAAACTTGTGGGAACACTTTGAGCATCATATATATATATATATATATATATATATATATATATATATATATATATATATATATATATATATATATATATATAAATATATTTATATATACATTACCTACTGGCGGTCGCCAGTAGGTAGTTATAGTTAGGACCCTCTTACCATAGGAAATCCGCAACATTCTATTTTGAATAACTTTGGCGCCGGTCGACGAATCCTCGCCAAATTTTCAAAATAGGTGGGGCGTTGCGCTCCTACCCTGAAAGTCTCGGGGGGATTCGTCAAGCGGGGGCTGAGATAAAAAGGGGGGTCCCAAAACGCGTTTTTCCCATGCATTTTTCCATAGGACCTTTAGACACAGCTACAGCCCGAACGGCTGAACAGAGTTAAATGAAATTTGGCAGAGAGGTAGTCCTCAGGTCAAGGAAGTGCCTTTTGTAGGTTTGGTGTAAATCTGTTCAGTAGATTCTGAGAAAATAGCCTTTAAATCAATATATATATCTGAGCCAGCTTACGGTGCGCTTACCGTACGCGTACGGTGACGTGCGCGAGCGCGATTCTGATTGGCCGTTAGATCTGAGTAAACATTCGAATCGGTCGAAACCAGGAAGCGGCGCCCGCCATTTTCTCTCTCGCACTCTGACAGGGGATTGCAAAACAAAGGGCAAAAACATGTAAAGGGGCTGTTTTGACATCCCTCAAGCACCTAGCCATGTTGAGGGAGTCCCCAAAGATCCCCCAAGGCAAAAAAAGCAATTTTAATTTTTTCGAAAATTTCGCCGATTACGCTTACCGTACGCGGTAAATAATATTAAAAAAAAAAAAAAGTATCCATACTCCCCCCACCCCATGTGCAAATGGTGCCCGAAGTGCACCATTTGTGCATGGCATATAACTCCCAAGAAAAACTAATATATTATCTGTCACAACGATGCTCATCATATGTCCTCCATGTGCGCACGGTGCGCGAAGCGCATCGTGCGTTCATGGCCCATCTAGCGTAACGTGGGCACGCGGTGCGCGAAGCGCACTGCTTGCTCACTGTGCGCGCACGGTGCGCGAAGCGCACCGTGCGTGCACGGAACGAACTGCGTTAAGTGGGCGCGCACGCCACGAATGGCGTAAAGTAACTTAGCATTTAAAAAACCGTACAAATTCACTGAATAAACCATAGGTTTCACACACGTTATAGTTAGGAATTAGCATTTAAAAAACCTTGCAAATTCACTGAGAAAACCATAGGTTTCACACATGTTATAGTTAGCTGGACATTTTACTGATAAAAAACCAATGAAATTCCACGTTATAGTTAGTGCAGGCAACTATAACTCACGCAACCGCAATCCTCTGCTGATGCTAATACTGTATTTAGACACTTATTTGCCCATGTCTTCTTCCATTATATTTTAGCTATACATATATTACAAATATTTTTTTTTCATAAAGACACATATGTCATCAGCAGAGGATTGCGGTTGCGTGAGTTATAGTTGCCTGCACTAACTATAACGTGGAATTTCATTGGTTTTTTATCAGTAAAATGTCCAGCTAACTATAACATGTGTGAAACCTATGGTTTTTTCAGTGAATATATATATATATATATATATTTCAAGGTACATAGATGTGGAGTTACGAATAGTAAATCTATACTCTCCTCTATGCACCTACAGTTTGATATTTTTTGCCTCAGTATATTGTGGAGAATATTAGTATACCACAGTATTCTTGTACTCAGTATTCCCAGGTAAAGTCAATACTGGCAGGAGACTGGTTAAAAAACAAGTAGTGGATTTGTGGAATAAAACTAGTCTTTGTGTGATATTTTCTACTCAAACCAATCAGGCAGAACTTTGCGTCAGGTGAAATGGCAAAAAATTTGCAAATTATGCATAATCAAAAATTCACCAATTATGAGAGAGTAGATGCAGCTGTTGGTTAAGAAGCACTGCTGCAGGAGTAAATATTAAATATTCACTAAGGGTGGGCATTAAACACCATTCCTATGATGGAGTTCCCAAAATTTGCCAATCTGCGCTTCACTTTGAGCATGAAATTTGGCTAAAAGTTAAACTCTGCCACGTGGCAGAGTTTACCAGCTCATACTCGACCTTGGTATGTAAATGAAACCCAGAAGCTCTCAATAATGCTTTATTTGTAGCCAGTTTATGCAGTTCACAGAAGACAACACGTACCAAGTTGCACAAGGGTTGTAATGAAAGGCAGATAATGCACATGCTCCCACAACCTGCCCTTTCATGCTTTTTAAGCTCCGTGTTGGATCAGTTGCCTCTCTCGCCTCTGATCCATTATAGAGTTCAGCTGTAAATGAATGCATGGACCAATAGGGGTGGGGGAGAGGCTGTCATGCTTCTAGCTATCAAGGAGGTCTCTGCAGTCTGGCAGCTGGCGCATGGCAGCTGATGACCATTAAGGAGTAATATCATGTCAAACATCCACCTTCTCATTTTTGTAATCGCTCATCCTCAGATTCATTTCAATGGATTTTTAGTCAATATCAGTAAAAGTGTAATTTCACTAAAACAAATTATATGGCAGTGGTTACTGCATCACCTGACTGGCTAAAGGTGCCACGTTGTTATGTTATGTTATGTTAGCTGGTGTTTTATTGAGCGCTCAGCTACTCAAGCAGAGTGTCCTGGCGCTATCAGACCCATAACGGCAGAGCCCCGGCGAAATAGAGGAGAATTATTGGCCGAACAGCCACGTTTTTAGCTCCTTTCTGAACGACAGTAAGCTCTCACTCTTTCTTAAGGACAGTGGGAGGGCATTCCAGGCCCGGGGCGTAAGATATTTAAAAGACCGCCCACCGGTCCGAGCTCGCCTACTTGCCGGGACCGTGGTCAGAGACAATGACGCTGAACGCAATGCTCTGGAAGGCAGGTGAAAACCAATTCTCTTCCTCAAATAGAGGGCACCAGTGCCATGGAGTGCCTTAAATGCCATGGTGAGAGCCTTAAACTCAATGCGTTTCTGAATTGGCAGCCAGTGAAGAGACTCCAGCAGTCCCACAGCATGGGATTGATGGCCGAGGCCAAAGATTGCCCGTGCGGCCGAGTTCTGCACTACCTGCAAGCGTGAAAGAAGGTACTTCGGGAGACCCAGGTAGAGGATGTTAGCGTAGTCCAGCCTTGATCCTACCATAGCTTGCACCGTGGTTTTCCTATGGGCAATAGATAGGAAAGGGAGGAATTTCCTTAGCATTTTCAGTATCCCAAAACACTGACCGACCAGGCTCAGAATCTGTGGCTTAAGAGTAAGACAATTGTCCATCCTAACACCAAGATTCCTAGCCACCGAGGCCACAGCGGAAGGAGGAAACATATCCGCCGGCCACCAGGACTTCCAACAGGGATTCGGAGGACAGCCGAAGAAAAGAACCTCAGATTTGTCCGAGTTGCATTTCAACTGATTAAGTTGAAACCAGGCAAAAACCGCACCCAGACAGCTTTTAATGCGATCCCCGTTAAAGTCCATGTTTTTTCCGCATGTGAAGAGAAGCTGAGTGTCATCAGCATATGAGACAATCTGGGCGCCAAATGACTCAGACAGCGCCACCAGAGGGGACATATATATGTTGAAAAGAGTGCGGCTTAATATCGACCCTTGGGGTACTCCCACCTCCAGATGCGGCACTGCCGCCGAGTACGGGGGAGCCCAGACTGTCTGTTGCCGGTTGGAGAGAAAGGACTTAAACCATCTGAACACCGTTCCCCCGACGCCAATCTCCAAGAGTCAACCAATAGGCGGTTGTGTGGAACGGTGTCAAACGCCGCCGAAAGATCAAGCAACACCAGCAGTACCTTCCCTCCGGTGTCCTGGACCTCTTTAATGGCCTCCGCCACCTCCAGCAGTGCCGTTTCCATGCTCATATTCACACGGAAACCGGATTGAGTATAATGCAGAACACCGTGTGACTCAACAAAGTCTGAGAGAATGGACTGTACATGCTTTTCCGCCACCTTAGCCAGGACCGGGAGCAGAGAGATAGACCGGTAATTAGCATGGATGGCGGGGTCCAGAGAGGGTTTCTTCAAAAGAGGAAGAACCAGCGCCTGTTTCCAGGCAAGCAGCACTATCCCTGTCTCCAATGAACGATTTAAAATCGGATTAACAATGGGCTTGATGACATATGCCACTTTGGCTAGAAACTTAGCGGGACAGGGGTCCAGCGGAGAGCCAGATTTCATTTTAGAAAGAAGTTCCAGTGAGACTTGAGGCTCAATAGGAGGAAAGCTCGACAAACTGGGCAGTCCCGAGTCAGACACAAAGGAATGGGGTTCTGGATTAGACACTCCCCCTATCACAACAGATGGAAAAGTTGCCTGGATGCTTTTGATCTTGTTAGCAAAGAAGCCTGCCAGTTGCGTAAATCAAGGTTCCGGAAAAGAGCACTTCGGAGTGAAGGAGGCTGGCGATGTGAATTCCTTCACAATCAGGAAGATTTATTTGCTGGTGTTAGTGGCCTCCTCAATCCTTCGAGCAAAGTAGGCTTTCTTAGCCAGATAAATTTCCTTGTGATAGGCCTTAGTGCAGCACCTATAGGCCTCCCTCAATGGTTCCAGATAGTTTGATCGCCATGCTCTTTTGGCCTTCTTACAGAGCCGTCGATTGGTATTGAGCGCTGGCGTGAACCATGGGGCAGACGCTCGCGTAGAGTTCTTAGGAGTCCGCCTAGGCGGTGCCAATTCCCCCAAACACTGCGTGAGCTACGTTTGAAAGCGGACTAAGTCCTCCTCTATGTCACCCGTCGACAAACAGGGGTGAGTTAACAGATATTGTTCAATCATATCCGGTGTTACTCGATGGAGGGCACGGGACAACCGGGGCTGACACCCATTGTCTTTAATAGTCAGGGTGGTTTTATACTGGATATTAAAGGTCACTAGTAGGTGGTCAGACCACAACACGGGAAGGGGGAGCCACTGTAATAGGCATAGTGGAGAAAATTTGGTCCAATATATGCCCCTTGTTGTGAGTAGGAGACACCACATAGGGTGACCAGCCCAGTGGAGTAGTGATGTCTAAGACTTTGATGGTATCCGCAGCATCCGCTGCATCAAAATGAATGTTAAAATCGCCCAGGAGAATGAAGTGTTTAAACTGTACACTCATTGCCGAAATCACCGAGTCCAGCCCCTCGTGAAATGATCCAATAGGACCTGGGGGTCTGTAAACCAGCAGACCCGTGCAAGATTGGGCGGGTGAAAGTGTCAGACAAAATCCCAATGCTTCTGACCCAGGAATGTCTTCCGTAGGTACAATAGAGCTCTCATAGCATCTATCTATCACCAGAGCCACTCCCCCTCCTTTACCTATGCACCGGTCTTTCCTCAGCATAAAGTAGTTAGAGGGCAGGGCATTAGCTACATCTGGACTTGAGGCTTCGCCAAGCCAGGTTTCCGTCAGGAAAAGGCAGGCGGGATTAGATTCTGATAGGTAGTTAAACAGATCCAGAGCATGTTTGCTCGCAGACCGAGTGTTTAGAAGGGCGCAGCTGAAAAAGCGTTCTGATGGTCCCCGCCCCACCGTCGGGATGACATGGTGCCCTGGCTCCACGGGGCCCCTCTCAGCCCATACTTCCTTCAATCCCACAGATACTATGATTATCTGACAAGACTAGCACCTTTTGGATTTCATTATTATCTTTTTCCTATTTGACTGGGGAATTTTCATTTGTTTCGTATGTGCAACTATCATATATAAATCATGTATCCTGATTTCTACCACTCATATGCCTAGACCAGTGCTTAATATGATCTTAAATACATGGTCCGTTTTTTGATATTTTATGCAGTTTAAAATGTTGGATCTTTAAACATAACAACTTAGAAATAGCATATTATCGCTATATTTTGTGTTTATTATTTGATAGGTCCCATGGAAATCGTACATGAATAAACTCACGCCCTGAAGAAGGTGTTACCCCAGGAAAGGGGGTGTCACACCGAAACGCGCGTCAGAATAACCCTTTGTTTTCTTCTTTCTTCTTTTTTCCCCTTTTGGATACCCTCGATTGTAAATCTCTATCTACAACTTACTAATTTGTGTGTTTCACGCTAAAAAAGACACGTCTACAATGTTGGGCCTCTGAATTGTTCACTTTCCAGAATTTAGGATGTATGTGTTATATGTTGTTATGGTGTGAATGGATTTAAGTATGAATGAGAATGCTTGAATAATTTATATCTTAGATTTTCCATGGGCATTATTGTTCATAGGACCATCATGTCCTTTGTTTGTTGAATTGTCTCTGTGATTTATGATTTGTGCATTTAAAAAGCAAGTTTCTTTCAATTAATTTGAAAATAAAAAAATTATAAATATTATATTTTGATTTGTAGCACAATTTATATGCATGGTCTAGATAGAGTGCTTTTTTCTCTAAAAACTGACTTAGATGCATTAGTTAAAAATTTATAGGTACAGCAGACTCTCTCTTGTGGGCGGGTGAAAGTGTCAGACAAAATCCCAATGCTTCTGACCCAGGAATGTCTTCCGTAGGTACGATAGAGCTCTCATAGCATCTATCTATCACCAGAGCCACTCCCCCTCCTTTACCTATGCACCGGTCTTTCCTCAGCATAAAGTAGTTAGAGGGCAGGGCATTAGCTACATCTGGACTTGAGGCTTCGCCAAGCCAGGTTTCCGTCAGGAAAAGGCAGGCGGGATTAGATTCTGATAGGTAGTTAAACAGATCCAGAGCATGTTTGCTCGCAGACCGAGTGTTTAGAAGGGCGCAGCTGAAAAAGCGTTCCGATGGTCCCCGCCCCACCGTCGGGATGACATGGTGCCCTGGCTCCACGGGGCCCCTCTCAGCCCATACTTCCTTCAATGACCACCCACAGCCAGTGCAATGGAAATTTCCCTTAAAACAGTGGTCATGGACAATGCAGCCTCTATGAATAGACTGTCTTAAGCCCAGGAGACGTGCTGCAGAGTAGCCTTGGGTTCCTCCCTGGTGCTGCGTCCTAAGGTCACCCACCCGTCCGCACCTGTCTGCCTCCGGGACGCTGAGGGGCGCAGACGGGCTTTCCTTAGGCGCTCCTTTGGCGCGGGTTAGGCACATCCACTGCTCGCGTCCGCTGCGCGGAGCCATCCCCGTCTAAATTTATACTTCCCGCCCGTGAGGCAGCAAGTCTACTCCGCAAACTAGCAAGCCTGCCTCACCCAAGATGGCCGCCGTACTTGTGCGCAGCCTCCCCGTCTGTCCCTCAGCTCCTAATCGGCTGAGAGGGGGGCGCCCAGAAGAGCACGGCAAGAGGGTGGCAGGGGAAGAGTGGCGCGGCCACCAGGGTTGCAGGTAGGTGCGCAACTGCCCCCAAATAGGTAAGGAACCGAGTCCCCCACACGATGAAATAAAAGAGTACAGAGAGAGATCTCCCGGCTTTTCGCCTCAGGAGAGAAGAGCAGTGAACAATTAAAACAGTGGCAAGAGTCAAAGACACAGTGCAATGCAATTTAAAACAGCACACAAGAAAAGTGCAAAGACAATTTATTAAAAAGCTCAGTATGTATAGCTCACTCCGTCAGGCATCCGCCACAGGAGTCTCGTTAAGACAGGTCTGACCAGAGCCCAGAATGGAAGCTAAATTTATACTTCCCGCCCATGAGGCAGCAAGCCTAGTCCGCAAACTAGCAAGCCTGCCTCACCCAAGATGGCCGCCGTACTTGTGCGCAGCCTTCCCGTCTGTCCCTCAGCTCCTAATCGGCTGAGAGGGGGGCGCCCAGAAGAGCACGGCAAAAGGGTGGCAGGGGAAGAGCGGCACGGCCACCAGGGTTGCAGGTAGGTGCGCAACCGCCCCCAAATAGGTAAGGAACCGAGTCCCCCACACGATGAAATAAAAGAGTACGGGGCCGATTCACAGAACTAACTTAAGACAAAATCCTAAACTTACTACTTTTGGCATTCACAGAAGTTAGGATTTTGTCTTAAGTTTGTCTTAAGACAAACTTAAGACAGACTTAAGACAGACTTAAGACAGACTTAAGACAAACTTAAGACAAACTTAAGACAAACTTAGGACAGACTTAAGACAGACTTAAGACAAACTTAAGACAAAATCCTAACTTAAGTCTGTCTTAAGTCTGTCTTAAGTTTGTCTTAAGACAAACTTAAGACAAAATCCTAACTTCTGTGAATAGCAAAAGTAGTAAGTTTAGGATTTTGTCTTAAGTTAGTTCTGTGAATTGGGCCCTACAGATAGAGATCTCCCGGCTTTTCGCCTCAGGAGAGAAGAGCAGTGAACAATTAAAACAGTGGCAAGAGTCAAAGACACAGTGCAATGCAATTTAAAACAGCGCGCAAGAAAAGTGCAAAGACAATTTATTAAAAAGCTCAGTATGTATAGCTCACTCCGTCAGGCATCCGCCACGGGAGTCTCGTTAAGACAGGTCACGTCAGGTCACGTATGACAGAGGATCAATTAACTGCTATGCTGATTTCTTTTGCAACGTCAGCGGATGTTGCGTTTATTGGCACACAAGAAGTGCTCCAATATTAGATAAAGGAGGATGAGCTCTTTCATATGAGCTGAGCATATACATGAGGTACTACAGTATATTTCAGCAGCAACCTACTAGTGCCCTTGAATGCATTTGGTCTGATTCAAATGCAATTCCTGCTCACGCTGAGGGTAAGGATAATTATTGAGCTTGTGTAACATGCATTTCTGCAACCTTGAGAAACGACCATGTAGTTCTCATTGTATTTTTGTTGACCCTAAGCTTGTGTGACCGACTGTTCTGAGCAAGAAACCAAGATGGAACACCACCTTGCAGCACCCATAACCTTAGCGCACTTCTCTCCCCAGTTACCACTTCGGTTTCTGCTGGGTCAAAGGAGTGGGTGGCTTTGTAAATGTTTAACCCAAGTGTTTTGAGGTAGATTTGACCATCAAAGCGATTGGGTGACGGGATGGGCGGAACTACACATAATCTCCTTGAGTTCCTATGTATGTAATTTTGTGGAATTCAATGGAGTACAACTCTGTGAGTTCTGCTGAGCCCTAATAATTACTAGTAAAAATGACCTGTTAAGAAGTGGTGAGGTTGTGAAATAAATGAAAATGATTGTTCTGCTGCAGTTCAGCAGAGTAACAGGGGGATGTGAAACCCTCTGTGTTGAAAGAATGAATCCTGGAAATATAGCATATATAGCATAAAGATTATGTTTATTGCAGCAGCACAGCATCCACAAACTGATCGTCTGAACAGCTACCAACAACTGATCCTTAGAGATTCTGCATTCTAAAAGTGAAAACAGCTACAGTTCAGAATGCAGTCAAACTTAAACAAGAGTAAAACATATATCTAATATATGCCTAACACTAACAACATAAAAATACAACCCATCTTTCTCCCTGAAGACAAAATTCCCCCCCCCCCCAAAAAAACACCGGTGATAAAACAAAATTTCTTATGAAATCTTTATAACTCATGGGAGCACATCTCATCCAACGTGTACCCTAAATCCTAGAAGAAACCAATTCATCCATCATCTCTTCCCTGTTCAACCCTGAATCAATGATATTCGCATCTCTCTGGACACAATCATCAATTCTTTGAACATTCTACTCTTTCGGGTCACACTGACCATTGCTTTGTGAATTGTCAATTTTAACAAAATATCCCTCACATTCCTGTTCCATATATGTTTTTTCCCACAGCATGCTCTGCTACTCTACCCTTCTACTTTGCAACATGCCTTGCCATATGGTTACTACAAATCAAGTAGGACTGTGTATCTGGACAAAATAAACATCAGACTATGGGGGCTGAGTCCACTCATATCATCAGAGTTTGTTCACCGAATTACTAGCTGTCTCACAGTGCATCCTCTAAACCCCTAACCTTATAGGATACCAGATGGTATCTGGACCATCAGAACATGACCACTCAAGTCAAGTCAAGTCAAGTCAAGGAAAGCTTTATTCGATTGTTAATATACCAATCATAAAAGCACATACAATAAAAACAAATAATAATTTCATTATTAACTTAACAGATTTCGGTATAATTACACATTAAAAATTGATCCAGCACCATCAGGGGAGCTAGTGCCCACAATTTACACCTCAAATACCATACTTTTCCTCAGCTGGATTGCCTTTTTTTAAAACTTGGCCATCCTCCATGCAGTGTGTTCATCTAAAGCTGCAGCCAACTAAAAGCTGGGCGACATTGCCTTATGCCCAGATATTTTAAAAATGGAAGTAAATAGACTTTCCTCAACTCTACGTAGAATTTACAGAATAGGAGTAGGTGGATCGTAGACTGTTCAGAGTGGTTGTCACACGGGCAGGGTATCAGAGTTCGTGACCAGTCATTCATAGTTGGTATTGACAGTAATCTATCTACGACTCCCAATCTAAATCTTGTTAAAAGCATCCTATCAAATATTCCTGGGACATATAACAAGTAGGGCTCCATTCCCATACATGTAAGCAATAATTGATGCTACCTAACGCTAGGTTTTAGCACTTCTTCTGCCAGTCGTATTGAACTCAATAATTGAAGACTCTCTAACTTTAGGGTCTTTCTCGATACTGACAGCATAGTAACGGGGTCCACAAAGAATTCCGGATGCCCTAGGTCTTTCATAAAATTACATATATATTTAATCCAAGGGATCTTGGCAGCCCCATCCAAGCTCATGCTATCATTTAAAATCTCTCTATTCAACTTGGTCTGCTCCTTAGTCCAAATCCTATGCCATAAAAGCACTGGTTCCAATTTGATGAGGTCTGAAATAAAAGGGAGACCCAGCTCCTCATGGCATGTGTAGGAGGGCATGGATGGGGAGGCTGACAGAATATAACGCAAAAAAGAATTCTCCACATTGTAGTGGGTAGTTATTAACAAAACCCCTAACACCTGCCCTATACATTGTAGCTGTGATACACTTTGCTTTGTATATTTGCAAAAGCTCCAGTGGCGGCTTCCTCTCTAGTTTCTTGGCAAAGGAGACTAGGGCTGTCGTCGTTCTAGTAAACGCGAGTCTTTTCGCATTTAACCTCTGAGACCAGTTGTCTTTTTGATTTACTAGAATGCTGAGATAACTAAAATTCTTGGTGGTGGCTAACTTGTTTCCATCCAGAAAAATTTCCCTCACACTCTGGATCCCTTTACCACACCTCATGATAAATATCTTAGAGACATTAATGCTTAACCCTAAGTCCTTCATAAAATCATTAAATGTATCCAAGGCTTTTTGCAAGCCATTTTGTGTGCGCGCCATTAGAACCGCGTCGTCCGCGTAAAGAAGGGCTGGGATTGGTCGCCCACTAGCTTGAGGGAAATCTTGACCCTGATTAAGCAGTACTTTGCCAAGGCCATTTGTATACAAATTAAAAAGGAAAGGGGCCAGGACACAACCCTGCCTGATCCCTCTTCTGATGGGGAATGATCTAGTGCGTTCCCCACCCTGTCCATAACGGACACTGGCAGAAGCTCCTCTATATAAACACTGCAGAAAGATTAGAAAATTTAGATCCACCCCCATATCTGCTAGGATCACCCACAGTCTCCCATGCCTTACAGAATCAAAGGCTGCGGTAAGGTCCACGAACGCTAGGTACAAACAACCTTTTTTTACTCGTATATATTTACCTATACAAATAGATAAATTAAGGCTTTGCTCTATGGTGCCTAACCCTTCTCGGAAGCCATACTGCAAGTCAGAAATGATCTGTTTTTCTTCTACCCAATCTTGCAGTTGTTCCAGGATCACATGTCCTACCACCTTAATCATTGAATCAAGTAGGGAGATCGGCCTGTAACACCCCGGGTCATGGCAATACCCCTTCTTGAAAATTGCAACGGTGATAGATTCCACCCGGGTCTTTGGTATTGATGTCTTAATACTAGCGTTTATAACTTGGGTTATTATAGGACCCCAGAGTGAAATATTGACTTTGAATAAATCAACTGGCACTCCATCTGGTCCTGGAGCCTTACCCCCTAGGCTACGAGAAAGGGCTCTGTGCACTTCATCCAGGGTAACTTGTAGCTCTCCCTTATTAATCTGAACTGGGGGTGTTACAGGCGGTTGAAAAACTGGGTTGTCTTGTTCATTGTACACCTTAGAAAAGTGATTGACCCAGACCTCCTCAGGTATTGCGATCTCGATATATGGACCGTCTCCCTCTTGTAGAAAGGGAGCCCTTATTGCCCTCCAAAATGCTGCACTATCTTTTTGTTGGGCCACTGCGAGGAGTGTTTCCCATGTTTCCTGCCGCAGGATGCATTTTCTATCCAAAATTGCCTGCTTATACTCCACCCTAGCATGTCTGACCCTGTTGGGGATCTGGGTTGCCTATGCAACTCATACTTCAAGTTTGAATGCGCTTGGGAGCACTTTTTATCAAACCACCCATAGTCTTTACGCTTGTTGCGATGATTGGCAGTTAATAATCTTCTAACCTCATTACCTATAGCTAGAAAGGAATGGACAATGCTATCGGAGGAATATATCTCACACAAACAGTTATCAAAATCCAGTTTGCAGTTCTTAATTAATTTCGTAATCATCACATCGGGATCAAACTTTAGACCATCGTATGGTGTAGCCATTCTTACTGCTCAATTCAAGGTCACTTAATACTGGATAATTTTGTTTGACCTTCCCTGTTCTACGGGGAGGCAGCGTAACCTCAAGACGTAGCGGAAAGTGGTCACTCATAGCGTTGTCCCCAACACTAAAAGAAGATACCCTTGCTGCAAATGAGGAAGAGGCTAGGATAAAATCAATTGTGGATCCCAGACCACGGCCATTAAAAGTACTAGATATGGGTATAGGTAGAATTACCAAGTCATTCACAAAACCCAGGTCATTAGAAAACAGGAGCTCATTAAACAAGTCGCCCGACAAAGTGTGACGAAAATGTGTGTTACGCCCCCCAGCATCATTCTCAAGTCCACATAATCTAATATCCACATGGTACAATTAAAATCCCCCAACAAAATTATCATACAGTCTTTGATGCCCACATTACGGATAACAGTTAATGTCCTGGTTAAAGTCATAATTACAATACCCAGTTCCCCAGATGGAGCGTTATTATAAAAATTTACCAGGACCATGCAATGAGTTGGGCTCAAAGAAAGCTCCAGTATATGATAATAATGTTTCCCCGCACAAAGGGCTATACTTTCTATCTCCAGCATGTTGGAAATGTACGTGCAGAGTCCACCCTTGGGTCTACCATCTAAACCTTTAACTGCCCTGGTATCAAATGTCTTAAAACCGTTGATATGGATGGGGACTAGGCACCATGTTTCCTGTAAAACCAATATGTCGACTCCTGCCATGACCTCACACCAGGCAGGATCTTGAATCATAAAACGTAGCCGTGCAATATTCTATGAGGTAATCCTCCAAGTGGAATCTACGGGAAGAGGCAAGGGGCTTATAGGCGACACAGCTAAGTGGATATTCAGGTCAATACAACTTGGCGGTCATGGGCTGATACAATCGGTTGTTTGATCTATACAAGTGGAATCTACGGGGAGAGGCAAGAGGCTTATAGACAACACAGCTAAGGGCATGTTCAGGTCAGTGTAACTTGGCACCCATGGGCTGATACAATTGGCTGTTTGATCTATACACTGAGCCAATAAAGCTCGATCATCATTTTTACCTGCAGAGTCAAGATCTATCTGGGTATGAGTTGTACTTTTCACCATGTTAATACTTCCTGTGGTTAGAGCCTGATCTACACACCCCTCTTCGCTACCCAGTTGCAAACTGCCACCCAAGTCTGAGTGCTGGGGGAGGTAAATCAGTCAGTCAATATCTTCCAGATTGTTAAGGGGTTAGAAGTAATTATAAGTTGGTACAGTTTAGTTACGTTGAGATTGCCCACAACCAGAACCCTCCCCAAAGGGGTTCTGTGGTAATCTGGGGGGTTGGTAAAAAAAAGAAACAAAGGAACCACACTTATCCCCTTGCTTCTAATCGGCCAGTTTCCCACCCTATCTAAGATCAAACAAACTAGGGATGGAGCTCTAAAGGACAACACCACACAATCGCCTGTCAGCAATCCCCGCCTCGCAAGTCATAGTTTGCCCTGTGCGATTTGTCAACATCCATATGGTGGATGCATTAATCATATTGCAGTACTCTTATAAAAGTGCTTTAATCAATGTTTATATGTATTTTGGTTTTTTTTTCTGTTGCATGTGCCAATGCTTTTTGTTTTCATTTGAAGCCTTGCCAATGCTTGTTTGGGCTTCATCCTGTTTTTCACGTCTCACTGCTTCGACCATACTCTTCCACTACTAGGACAGGACCTCCACCACCCCCAGTTAAAGTTCATGTGGAATGGGAATTTGAGGTGGCCAAAATTTTGGATGCTAAGAGAATTAGAGGAGTGTTGCATTATATATTAGCATGGAAAGGGTACAGTGCTGAAGACAATTCATGGGAACCGGCCTCCTTTGTTCATGCTCCTCGGTTGGTGCGACGATTCCACCAACAAAACCCCTCTAAGTCAGAACCACTACCAGGGCTTTTGAGAGTGAGGACAGTCAGCAAACCCTGCCACGCAAGTCATAGTTTGCCCTGTGTGATTTGTCAACATCCATATGGTGGATGCATTAATCATATTGCAGTGCCCTTATAAAAGTGCTTTACTCAATGTTTATATTTATTTTGGTTGTTTGTTTTCTGTTGCATGTGCCAATGCTTTTTGTTTTCATTTGAAGCCTTGCCAATGCTTGTTTGGGCTTCAAGGATCAGAGGACACATTTATTTAAATTAGAACTGCTCTTGGCAGTTGACACGTGAGCACACGCCCAAGGTCTGGGCTATAAATAGCTCTGAGCTCTTCCACTCCTTGCTTGGCTTTTTGTTCCGGTTCTGAAAGGGGAATCCCAGCTCTTCATCATCTGAAAAGGATTTCCCCTGCAGAGCTTTGCCAGCTGATCACCTCTCCATCTTCCAGCTCAGACTGACTTCAAAGGACTTTCCAGGAAGTTGGGACTACGCCGGCAGCTCTTTCCGCTTGGGTGAACAGTGTTCTGAAAATCTTTTAACTTGCTTTTGAAGGCTTATGAAAAGCATTTGGACTCTAATTGTGTGAACATTATACTGAAACACTTTAACTTGATTTTGGAGGCTTATGGAAAGCATTTGGGCTCTAATTGTTTGTTGATTTTGACATTGCCTAATTGTGCTGCTACACTTTGGGCTTATGTTTAGTGCTGGTAATTCTTGTTACAATAGGGCAAATCATTTCTTTCTGTCATTAGAGAAGCTTGTCACATGCATTTTAGCAGCATGTATGCAAGTGTGTGTATTGTTTAATGCTTGATTCATATATATTTTTTGAGTGATCACGGACACATTTGCTGATTTATAACAGGCGCTTGAGGCTATTTTAGAAGCGCTTCATTTTGATTTTGAAGGACAACACGAAAAGACTGGTTCATATTAAGGTGAGATTATTGCAAATTACAATACATTAACATTGCTAACTGAATTTTCATGATCTAGAAAAACGAAGTCTTATGTAAATTCTGCTTTATGTTTATAGAAAAGAAACCCTATTTCATATTCGCATATTTTTAAGAGACAACTTGTTCGAAGCGTCAGAATACCAAGAAAGGTAATTTTGAGTGGTAGAATTTTAATGTGCAGTATTGCAGTTACCTTTAGGGATTTAGGGCATCCTGCGCTTACATGATTTTTGTGTATTTTAGGAACGCATGAGTGTTTGGCCGTGTTAACCTTACAGAACCTGGCAGGTCCAGACGGCATCCTTATTTTTTGGTGAACACGCAAGGCGTAGTAGTCTCCCGTTCTTCTTGTCTCTTCCCATATTCCCCTTCCCTCTTTGGACAGCTGCCAGGGCTTCTGTTTTAGTCAGTAGCACTGAGAGGTGTTCAAAGGGAGTTGAGGAACAAGTATCGTTCCTGCAGACAGACCTGGATTTCAGGTGAGTGGCTGGACTCACATCTTACATCGCCGGGCAAAGATTTGTTAGACGGTCTGACCCATCCAATACGCCGAGCCATCTTAAATTCGGTAAAAAGCTTGGTGTTCAGTCCTATCTTCCCGCTTAAGAAAGGCAAGGCTTTGTTTCTCAAAGTGGACCAGTGCTCAGTCTCTCCTGTAGGCAAGGGGGGAACATTTGCCAACACTACAGTGTACAGAGTAGCTTGCTGCGGAAGGTGTAGTACCTTGGGGCCACATAAACTGTCCCCTACAGCTTTTTGGGTACCCACCCTTGATTGGCTATGACCCCCCAGCTCCCTCGTATGGGCCTCTTGGGCTGCTGTGACCCATCTAGGTTCGGGTCGAACGTTATCATTACTAACCCTGGGCGAGACACTACGCTTCGCCCACGTAGTGTACGTAGCGCTGCCTGCTTCGCAGTTTTCGAAGTAGGCGAAGCAGGCTAGCGCTACGCACACCCAGGGCGAAGCGTAGCTGCCTGCCGCCGCCACCCGCCTCCCGCCTGCCCTCCTTTTAAATCAAACCTGCATTTTAAAATAAATACCAAGTAAAGAAACTTTCCTGGAGCGCCGCGTCTCCGGGGCTCCCTCTTCATTATTTCCGACATCTTCTAACAAATGCGCATGCGTGGACGCCCGCGCATGCGCATTTCTTTTGAGAAATGCGCATGCGCGGGCGTCCGCGCATGCGCATTTGTTAGAAGATGTCGGAAATAATGAAGAGGGAGCCCCGGAGACGCGGCGCTCCAGGTAAGTTTCTTTACTTGGTATTTATTTTAAAATGCAGGTTTGATTTAAAAGGAGGGCAGGCGGGAGGCGGGAGGGCAGGCGGGAGGCGGGTGGCGCGTAGTGGGGCTACGCGAAGCACGTAGTGTGCGTAGATTTGGGCACACTACGCGCTGCTTCACGTAGCCCCACTACGCCCACTACGCCCACCCTTAATCATTACCCCGAGGTCCACCCTGCTTAAGTTGAAATCCCTTCTGTTGAGTTGTTGATGTGTGGACTGCTTCTACACTTCGAGTATTATGGTGCGCTTCGTTACCTGCTGAGGCTTCGGGAAACTGTTCTTTTCAAGGCAACAGATCACTAGACGGGGCATTAACCTGAGGGTAATTTGAGCCTCCAATCATATTGGCAAGGGAGGGATTAGAACTCCACGTGGGACCATATTCGCTCTCTACTGGTGGAGAGGTTAGGTGGCCTTCCAGACTAATTAACCTCCCCTCTATATTAGTCAGCATAGTGTGGAGGAGCGGTAGTAATTTTGAGACTATTTCCTCCATCTTTATCCAGCACACTCCTTGATCAACGGATATGTGGTCGCTACTACCTGCACTAGCATTTGTGAGGGGTACGGAGTCCTTGTTTATCTCACTCACACTCCTCATGGCTACACGGCCGTGTGCTTTGTGCTTATTAACACACTGCTTCTTTCTCTTCTTTACAGGAGGAGCAACGCTCTTTGCATGCGTATTTCTCACCCTTTAGTAGTGACATTAGGTCTATTTGGTACAGAAAATAACTCCTGAACCTCACGTAGGTTACAGATTTCTATTTCAGGTTCATGGGGTTGGATGAATTTAGTACCTCAGAATTTGTCACTTGGGGTGCATTTATCTCGTGTGTAAGCAGTGGCAAATGGGACGAAGCTGTTAAGGACTCAAGGGAGAGGCTTTGTTCAGTTAGCGCAATTTTGTGTATTAATGCAGACTCTGCCCGCAACAAAAAAGCATCTAGCGTTCCCACCACCCCTTCCCTGTTAACGACTTGCATTTGCTCATTGCAAAGCCCACTACGTAGCAACGAGTCAGTTAAAACAACTAGGACCCTACACCACAGTCCTATATCACCATATCACCATATGACCGGGACAATCGTAAAGGGTTACAGAAGAACAATATGTCAATAACCATGGCCCGGCCCGGGCTCTTTCGATCTCTGATGGGCACCCTTGGCACTGCGGGGGCCAGGCATGCTCTTGTAGCGTGTGGGGGTGCTGTGCGCACCCTCCTGGGAGAGCAAAGGATTTTGGTGTCAGTGGTCCCGTAACAGTCCCGCAACAGTGGCAAAGGGATCCAGTCAGGCTCTACCGTTGGTTCCAGCGCTGGCTCTCCTGCATCCCCGAGTGGCAGATTTTTACCGCCAACCCTCTGCCTCGCTGCCTCACTGCCTCATTGCCTGCCCTGCTACTGCTTAAGGTGCCGGGCGCATGCCCGCTCTTGACTTGTGCCCTTCCTCGGCCGTTAGCAGTGTAAGGCAAGATGGCAATGATAGCTGTAGAGGCGGCGGAGGCAGTAACTCGCAGGGTGTCTCCGCTCGTGATCCTTTATTTGCGCCTCCCAGCTGGGGATCAGAAGCTCTGCCGGTGAGCCTGTCAGGAGGGATCGCCCCCTGCAGGGGACTGCAGCACGTCGTTAGGAGCAAAAGGCTTCCCCAGGGTCCGAGAGGTCAAGGCAGGCCCAGGATGAAATGTGCCCCACTCTCCTCACCTCAAGGGTTCCTGCAGGCGGGCACAGCAGACTAAGCTCCACGGGGCCGGCGCCAGCAGTCATTCAGGCAGGGGAGCTTCAGACAAGTGCAGAGGTTCGAGGACTGCCTCTGGTGCAGGAGCACACAGTCCGGGGCCGGGCCGTGCCGACTCCTCCCAGGCTCCTCCGTGTACCGCTGCAGGTGGGGGAAAATTCAGGCCGCCGGGAAAACACACTTCTATCCCAGGCCTCAGTCTCTGACAGCAGTCCAGTGCGGGTAACCCAGGGCCCCTCCACCAATGTCGGGTGAAGTACTGGGCAATTTTTAAGACCCAGCGGTGCCAGGGGACAACACCTGAGACCTTCGGGGTTCACCTGTTTTGGCGTACTAAACAAACAGAGACACGGGAATCATCCTCTGGCGTCGAAAGATCTTTTTAATGACTGCAGTCAGGAACAGAAGTCACAGAAGTATCATACGAGATAGATTCTAGGGAGACTGCTCGATTTGTACAAAGCAGGTCGCTCCTTAAATACTGAATATTATGCCTCGGGCAAACATTCCTACAAGTTTACAATTATTCCCGTTTCTGTATTCCAAACAATAAGATCACACAACATCACATTCCCATCTCCAGGTGTCCGGCCTTCAATCACACAATTCTGACATCCTTCTATTGAAAGGCCGGACCGCCCCATAATAAAATTGGTCACCTCCTCATCATAAAAGGCTAGAGGGAAATACAGGGACAGATGCAGAAAATAGGAGAGTCAGATAAGACATATTCGTAGGCAAAAAAAAAGAAGCTATTGTATCAGGGTCAGTAATCTTGCTCAAGCAGGACAAGACAGAAAACCGGTGTGGCAGGGTCAGCTTCGGGCGGCAGAGTCAGCTTCCGCCAAGTCATGCGGAATTCAGCAGAACGTGCACTAGGGAATACGTGTCCTCGTGAGGTTACCCAAACAGGGTCATCGCTCAGACATCGCCCATTCACTGACTATGTGAGAGCAATGATACAAAATGGACATCGTGCACAAAATGAAACCCGTAGGTTTGAACACGAAAACCAGCAATATATGACAAATCCTTCAGTGCAGCGTTGTGAAAACACTCACCCATACTAAACTCATCATTTGTGATTCACTAATACCAAAATCGTCACGGTACCATTAGTTCCAAAACACGGGTTCAGTTTTCACGGAACCTCAGACCCTCCTTTTGCCCTTACATAGGCAAGCACTAATCGATATCTGAGTCGATACCTATTTTCATCAAATCACTGAGGTGTTGCTGAAGCATCATCCTTTCCATCAGTACCTCTCTAGTAACAGGCGGCCTTCTTATACATGTCGTAGTACAAAGACCACATAAGGCAGGACCACACTGGACACAGAGACAGCACGAAAACAGGAGAACTAAAACAACCCCAATGACCATCAGAATCTTCCATCCCCACGCAGATAATAGATTCCAAACCCATCCAGTTAGCGACCACTCTCCTTCATTCACATGTATAGAATCAGAGATCTTATGCAATTTGGAAATGGCCTCATAAACTGTCAGAGCATTATCCGGAATGAAAACACAGCAACTCAATCGGATCACTTTACATACTCCACATCGATCTGCAAGTACAACGTCTAGAACCATACGATTCTGCAACGTCATAAGGCGATCCGCCTGAAGCTCAGTTGTCAAGTTACCAAGGGCACCAGCCGTTACATTAACAGTGGATTCAACTACACGAGTCAGTTGTCCCAGGTTCCTACTATTGACCATAGGTCCCCAAAATGGCAGGAAACCCATGAAGAAGTCTCCCGCTTCCTGACCAGCAGTATCCTCCTGACTAACAACACCTCTCACAACTCTAGTCTTGTGATAATCAGAGGCAGCAGTAAATGTTGGCGGTAGTAAGTTAGCAACATAACATGTTTCTGAAAAAATCAGGGGGCAACCATGTGTATGCTCGATCATAACAGACAAAGTATGTACCCTTGGCAGCCAAAAACGCAGGGGAAGACTGTGATGGGAATACGTAAGTTTCAGTACAGTCACTCTTCCCTAGCTGAGCTCTCGGATTCTGACCATTGCCTTGCAAACAAAAACGACCTAAGTGGGGTACGACCCAAATCGGAGACGAACTCTTGCGCTGTTTCTCGCCCAGACTAATGCTATACCCAGTCGCATTCCAACCCACATAAGCTCGCAACTCATCCTTGGGAATGGATGAATATGCATCGATATCTCTACTCATATCGGCAACTCCTCTTACCAAGGCCTTATTGTTGGAGCTAAATTTTGTGGAGCGAGGTGGTCGCGGGGAATAGGTCTCAAGGGCAAAAAGGAACATAGTCTGGAATGCCCACGATGACCCATTATAGCTAAAAGGCAGAACTCAATACGGGATACCCTTATCAGTGGTATGCGGCATCAAACCACACACCCAGCAATTAGTCGTATTCATCACTAGTTGGTGTTGGTGCAGGAGTTGAATAAACAAATTGTTTACAAACTCAGAACGTCTAGCTTGTTCGTGCTCAGGCAAAGGGTGGAAGGAATGTGAAGAAGCAGTAGTAACGGAAAAAGAAACGTGAGGAGGCACCGTAGACATAGTAGGTACAAAAATTAAAACAGTTCCACCCACCAAGGTTATCAAGAAAATTAAAAACATTAGGACACACTGGATCAGGAAACATTTGTTGCGCAATATTTCATGCAATTTCGCTTTACGCTCAATCACAGTATTAACACCTCGCAGCTCAGGAAGCTCCATCCTCTACTCGAGCTGTCCGCGGCGGTTGGTTTGTACCTGTTCAGAAATGCGTCCGTTAGCCTTGGGAGTTCCCAAAAACCAACCGGGGAAACCGACCTAGTGTCTGGTAACCTGCAAATCAAAACTAGGCACACGTCACGGCCCTACGGCGAACCCGGATGGCCGGTTCAAGAACACACATACAGCAAACTTCCTGGCTGAGGAGAATACAATTGTCCAAAAACTAGTTGTCAGGGCAGAGGAGGCAAAGGAAAACAAAAAAAGGGGTATTCACTTTATTAGTCCTTGGAATGGGAGCGTAAAGAGTAACGATGTCTTCCAGGTTGTGTCTGCTCTTCGAACAAAGGACCAGATGACAAAACAGTGTTCAATTGTTCAGGTGAATGTTTGAATGGAGTAATGTTCGGATCCAGGGGCAAAGGCACAGTTCCAGGTGGAGCAGCAGTGTTCTTCAGTTTGGCTGACTCAAGACTTTTGAATCGTGCATCGCTGAACGGGACAAGCCTAGGAACACACTCTGTCTCAGAACTGCCAATTCCCTGTCTAATCCACTTGTCATACGTAAAGGTAGCGGTACACGCTTCGTATGGGCAGCGTGCACCCAATGCTTTCTTCCAGCCAATCGAACAGCAGTCCGTGTTGACAACAGGACCTGGAACGGTCCAATATATCTTGGCTCCAAGTTTCTGGATTTCCCAAAGTTCTTTACGACAACGAAATCGCCAGGCTGTAACTTGTGTCCTGGTCCCTCTGTTGGTTTTGGCAGAGCCTCAAAAACCTGTTGATGAATGGCACTTAGTAAAGTCAAGTCATAAAGGTAATCGATCAACATGGGATATTCGAGCTGGGTAAATTCCTTAGGTCTAGGGACTCCCCAAACGTTTGCAGTACGACCAAACACAATTTCATACGGGCTAAGCCCTACTCGAGAGTGAACAGTCGCCCTAGTGGACAGAAGAGCCAAAGGCAATGCATCTGGCCGTGACAATCCAGTAGTTGTTTGGATCTTAGCTAACTTCAATTTCAGAGTCCCGTTATAACCCTCAACAAGACCTGCGGACTGTGGATGATTAGCACTATGGAACTTCTGCATAATCACCAAACCCATACACACACTCTTCATAACCTTTCCCACAAACTCACTTCCATTATCCGACCATACAATCCGTGGCATGCCGAACCTAGGGAAGAACTCTTTGAGAAGGACTTTGGCTGTAGACAGGGCTGTATTATCTTTCAAGGGGTAGGCTTCGATCCATCGTGAAAATGCACAAACTACAACAAGGACATACTTAAGGTTGTTACACCTTTCCATATGAATGAAATCTAATTGAATAATCTCAAAGGGACGAGTCGCGGGAGCAAAATGACCAGCTGGAGTTGGAGTTCCCTTGCCAGGATTATGCATCAGGCACACCATGCAATTCTTAACCACCCTCTCCGCACACTTAGAAATCCCATCATTCTTCCATACTGGGGCCAACAATTTGCAAATTCCCTTCGCACTTATGTGTGCCATTCCATGTGCCATTGTAACTACTGCAAGCACATACGCATCGGGTAACATCCATCTCTGATGTTCAGACAGATCAATCCAACGACCAGTCGAATCCAATTTACCCATATTTTCTTTCCACACATTCTTCTCACTCTCAGTAGCCTCCTTCTGAATTGACTTCACACTCTCAATCGTATTTTCACACATTCCAGCATCCGTAACCCATCTTGCAGAACTTGCAACATACATTCGACTCATCATGTTCTTTGCCGTCTCTTTCGCAACCTCATCTTCAAACGCATTACCACGATCAACATCATCCGTAACCTTCCGATGCGCACTACACTTCACAATCGCAACTTGCTTTGGCAAAGTAAGTGATTCCAGAAGCTCATTCACCAATTGTCCATGCTGTATTTTTGTCCCGTGGGACGTCAAAAATCCTCTCTCTTTCCATAATCGTCCAAAACTGTGTGCAACACCAAACGCATACTGACTGTCGATGAACACATTCACTCTCTTTCCCTCCGCCAAGACACATGCTCTCGTCAACGCAATCAACTCTGCAGCTTGTGCAGAATTCTGACTTACTCTCGCAGTCTCAACAATAGTAATCAATGTCGTCACAGCATACGCAGCAGTCACATCACCATTCGGCAACTTAAAGCACGAACCATCCACATACAAAGTACCATCCGGATCTGACAACGGGGTATCTTTCAAATCGATCCGACCCTTCGTTTCTTCTTCAGTTCGCAAACAACAATCATGTGGTTCTGAATCACTCGACTCTACAGTAGTCGGGAACAATGTGGCTGGATTCAACACACTACATCTTTTAATCTGGATATGGCTTGCCAAGAGTGTCAGCTCATAGCCTGACAAGCTCGCACTCGTAAGATGTTGAGTTTTCGTCCGGTTCAATAGAGTATCTACTGCATGTGGAACCATTACCACTAACATATTATCCATGACCAGACCAGCAGACTGTTGAATAGACACAGCAGCTGCCGCTGTCGCTCTAAGACAACTTGGCAATGCTCTTGCTACTGGATCTAAAGTCGAAGAAAAATACACACACAGGCGCTGTTTATCACCAAATTGTACTCAACGCACAACCCTCTCTTTCATGAACGTATAGTGTAAACGGCTTACTGTAGTCGGGAGTACCCAACACAGGAGCTGAACACAACGCATCGCGTAACTCAGAAAAACTCTTCTGACAGTCATCAGGCCAAGGCAGAGGATTCGAAACATCTTTGCACGTGAGAGCTAACAGAGGCTTTGCTAACAAGGAAAAATTTGGGATCCATTGTCTGCAGTATGATGTGATACCTAAAAAGGCACGTACTTCTCTTTGAGTGCTTGGCACAGTCATTTGAGCAATTGCTCTAATTCGTTCCGGGGTCAACCTTCTTCCCTCCTTTGACAAGAGATGACCTAAGTATGTTACTTCTTGGCAACAATATTGTAACTTAGAAGGTGACACCTTATGATGTAAATCAGACAAATGCTGTAGCAAGGAAATCATAGCCGCTTTGCAAGTTGCCTTGTCATCAGCAGCTACTAAAAGATCATCTACGTACTGGATCAGAGCAGCACCAACAGGTAACACAAAGGTATCAAGCTGGCTTTTCAAAGCCTGACTATATATCGAAGGACTCTCACAATAACCTTGGGGTGCACGCTTGAATATAAAGCTACGACCACCCAAGGAGAAACCAAAAATGTCCATACTCTCTTCTGCTATCGGGATGCTAAAGAAGGCATTCTTCAAGTCAATCACCGAGAACCAGGCAGCTGAAGCAGGAATCAATGTCAATAAAGCTGTAATGTCGGGAACCACAGGAAACTGTGGAACCACAATCTTGTTCACTTCTCTAAGATCAATTACAAACCGATACACAGGAGGTTGGGAAGAATCGGTACGTTTCAAAATCGGCAAAACAGGACTATTACACACGTTACCTCGTGTTTCTTCAATCACACCCTTCTGGATCAAATCATGGATGATCGCTAAAAGTGCTCGTTCACCATCGCTCGAAATTCAATATTGCGGAATTTGCAGTAATCTGACATTCGGTCTAAGCTGAACAACATATGGAGGAATTTCCAAAAGACCCACATCATTAGGACCCGTAGCCCAAAGAGATTCATGGAGCGAACGCAATTCTGGTGGAAGTCTATCTGTCGACACATACATAGGAGAGATCACTTTCCTACCCAATGTAAGTTGTACTCCCGAAGGGGAACAATGCAACGTCGCATACAATCGTTTCAACAGGTCCAAACCCAACAAGTTCTCACCACAGCCAGTAGTCAAAATCAACGGTGCTTCTAACTCACATGGTCCAATTGAAAGGGACAAAGGACTACAGACTGGATTATGAACAGGGGCGCCAGAAAATCCTACTGAGACATTCGTTAAGCCAGACAGAGGTGCACCAGGGAGTTTAGAATGTATGATTAAACTTTTTGCCGCACCAGTATCCAACAGAAAAGGCTCAACCACACTTGATATAGCTACTGAAATGTAAGGCCCACTCTGATCGACTGGAATTGACACAACTCCCTCTCTCTGTCCATGGCTATCCTAGCAATCATTATATGCAGCACTCTCGCCCTCGACATAGTAATCATCTACATGGTACTGTGGAGATCTACCAGATTGCACCTTCGATTGATCAAAACAATTAAGAGAACTCTGTGACGGAAGAGAACGCTCATTCTGAGAAAACGCAACACCACGTCCTCTACCTCTAGAGACTTGTTGAAAACCACCACGACCTCTCTGAACTGGCACACCATTCAGACGTTGTCGCAAAACAGGGCACTCGTTCTTATAATGACCCTCTTCCTTGCAGTATGCACATTGATTCAATCCTAACAAGGGCCGAGAAGCGAAATACTCCGATCTCAGTGGTACTTTCGGGAACTGTGTCTGTTGCTGATATTGCGAACGTTGCTGCGAATCGTTCTGATTCGAGCGAGGCGGATACGCCTGCTGCAACAACACCTTAGTCTTCAAGTCCTTCGTTTTCTTTTCTACTTGTTCCTTTTCTTCCTTATCTCTGTTCTCGTAATATTGGGCTGTAGATAGAATCTGAGCCGTTGAAGAAACAGCCCAAGCACTTTCTGAGTCTTTCAATTTGTTGCACAAGTCAGGCAACAAGTTAAACACGAATTTATCGACAAATAGTCTCTGGCCTCCCTCCGAACTCATGTCTTGACCACTGTGGTCCACAAAAGTCTCTTCAAATCGCGTGAAAAAGTCGGACACACTTTTATCCTTCTTCTGCTCACAAGCCGACAATTTATCCCAGTTAACTCTCAACGCTGGCATCAAAGTCTTCATCAAATTAACTATCCTATTCGGTAACTCCGCTACTAGGGGCTCAGGCTTTGCACCTCCTACTTGGAGAGCATCCGCAGCTAAAATAGCCGTCCAGGTACCACCTAACTCGTTCGGATGATCCTCATGGCGGATCTTTGCCCATATCGGTTGTGGCACTACATTGCCAAACAACATCTCAATATCTGCAATGTTCATAATACAAGCGTCCACTGTCTGGGACAATTCCTTATAGTAACCAGCAGGATTCTTACGCGGGTCTGGCAAAGTCTGTTTTAATGCTAACACGTCAGACCTTTTCCACGGGACATGTATCCAAACTCTCTGAAAATGTGCTGGAGTGGCCTGAATTCCTCTCCCTGCATCAGCCTGTACCGCATCACGCCATACTGGCGGGACCTCTCTCATAGGATACTGTCCTAACGTCTTCGTTGCCGAAGAATCACTCGCAAACAAAGCTCTAGAGTGCAGTACAGACCGATAGGCAAGAAGCCGTTCCAACGCATGTCTAGCTTCAGAACCCACTATCATACCTTTCGCAAATTGACTCTGGAGTTCGAGCATTTCAGTAGGGGCTGAGTCTAATTCGTCGTTATCCCATTTATCTCGCAACAACTTACACATCTCCTCAAACACATACCTCTGAGTCGGTTCATTCCATTGAGAAAACGTATCGTAAACTATACGAGAACTATACCTATCGGGTTTCAAAATCCACCTATGAGCCATCGAATCTAATACGGCTCATTCCCCAGGGCCAGGGAGCTGGCTACATCTCTGCGTGGAATCAGAAACGACGGGCGCAATTAGCGACCCAAAAAGAGGAGTCAGAAAACTAGGGACGGTGTCCGTTACTCGCCGATGAACGGAAGGTGAAATAGACATAAGAGCAGGAGAGACAGCGTTCAATGAAAGCAAAGGAGCAAAAGGAGTACCAGAAACAGGAGTAAGAGACGTAGTAAGGTGAGGTGTAGTAGTTAAAGACGAAAGAGGCAACCCAGGAAGAGGGGGTGCCGGAGGAACATAACCCAACTGAGGAACAGGGGCAGGGACAGGAGCAGGAACAGGTGATGGAGGAGGAACTACCAAAGGCTGACCAGCAGCCGGTTGTACAGCAGGGGGAACCAAAAGAGCTGTAGGACTTTGTACATAAGGAGGTGGCGACTTCAATAAATAAGACATCAGAGGATCCTTTTCGGGGTCCTCTATCGGCTTATCGGGACATGATGGCAAAACAGGGTAGCACTTATCAATTGCCATGCTATGTTGTCTAGTGGAAATCTAGATCGCTTTCTCTTCTTCATCTTCCTTAAACTGCCTAGCAGCTTGCATAATCGTGACGCCTTTTTCTCGTTTATCCTTTTTAGCCTGTTTGATTTCTTTCTGCTTGGCCTCTTTGCGCCATAGACGAAAGGAGTCAAACATCGCCGGCCGGGCTTTCTTCTTAAATAATTTCACTTCCAAATTATCCAAAATCGAAGTTTCAAAGCTACCATGTTGTGGCCATCTGAGAACACCATCTTTCCTCGTATAGTGTACCCATTCCGCATTATACGTGATAGGACCCACACCATGCTTCGAATAGAGCTCGTAAGTCGGAGTTCCAACCGGAGGTATCGGACAAGAGTCCTCCAATCAGGAATCCTTGTTGCAACATCCAAGACAAGACAAGAAACCAAGACAACGGGTAGGCATCTTCGCTCACTAACCGAGTTTCAAACTTCAAGGGGCTATCTCTACCGATACACTTGTGTATGTACGAGACCCTCGGTTTTTGGGAACTGCAGCTACCAAATAATCCTAAGGACCAAACTAAACCAAATGCAATGGAACCATGCGAACCAAAACTAAGGACCAAAGAACTCAAGTTACCAATCAAAACTAAGGAACAAACCTGAGGACTGGGAGCGACCCACTTATACTTAACTGAAAGATCAATGACGTCACCAGGAAGACCCGTCTATCGTCTCGCCGTACTAAGGACTACGCCAGGCTCCAAAACAGGTCGACAGACAGGGCGCCAGTCCTTAGCAGCCGTCTGGAAGTGGGAACCTTCGCGGGGAAAGCCCTTCGGACCACTTATGCGACATACATGGATTGATGAAGTGGGGTGCACCTCCCTCGGAAATTTCACACGAAGCTCCTCACAATCTTCAGGCTAGGACCGGGACCGCTCGATGTCGCCACGCTTGGGCGCCAACTGAAGGACTGGGCAATTTTTAAGACCCAGCAGTGCCAGGGGACAACACCTGAGACCTTCGGGGTTCACCTGTTTTGGCGTACTAAACAAACAGAGACACGGGAATCATCCTCTGGCGTCGAAAGATCTTTTTAATGACTGCAGTCAGGAACAGAAGTCACAGAAGTATCATACGAGATAGATTCTACGGAGACTGCTCGATTTGTACAAAGCAGGTCGCTCCTTAAATACTGAATATTATGCCTCGGGCAAACATTCCTACAAGTTTACAATTATTCCCGTTTCTGTATTCCAAACAATAAGATCACACAACATCACATTCCCATCTCCAGGTGTCCGGCCTTCAATCACACAATTCTGACATCCTTCTATTGAAAGGCCGGACCGCCCCATAATAAAATTGGTCACCTCCTCATCATAAAAGGCTAGAGGGAAATACAGGGACAGATGCAGAAAATAGGAGAGTCAGATAAGACATATTCGTAGGCAAAAAAAAGAAGCGTGGTCTATTGTATCAGGGTCAGTAATCTTGCTCAAGCAGGACAAGACAGAAAACCGGTGTGGCAGGGTCAGCTTCGGGTGGCAGAGTCAGCTTCCGCCAAGTCATGCGGAATTCAGCAGAACGTGCACTAGGGAATACGTGTCCTCGTGAGGTTACCCAAACAGGGTCATCGCTCGGACATCGCCCATTCACTGACTATGTGAGGGCAATGATACAAAATGGACGTCGTGCACAAAATGAAACACGTAGGTTTGAACACGAAAACCAGCAATATCTGACAAATCCTTCAGTGCAGCGTTGCGAAAACACTCGCCCATACTAAACTCATCATTTGTGATTCACTAATACCAAAATCGTCACAGTACCATTAGTTCCAAAACACGGGTTCAGTTTTCACGGAACCTCACGGGAGCCCTGCCTCTGGGCTATCGATATACTGGCTACGCCAGGAGGGGGGTCCCGCGAGTCCCGCAAGTCCCGCAGCAGATTCCGGACCACTCTAATTCCCCAAGAAAATTGTGGAAACAGATCTACCCTTTCATTGTCACTCAGGCATGTCTAAAGGGAGACAAAATAAATATATGAATGAGCTTTTCAAACATTTATTGAAGCGATTGTATTCTTATGCAAAAAACATGAGCTGCAATTATTAGCAGAAGGAAACAAAACATTGTAACCAGCATTACAAGAATGGTGAAAAAGATAAACAGTTCAACCACCATGACATTACAGTGATTACATGAATATATGTGAATATATCATACTGATGCTAGTACCTAAAGCTACCTACACTATCGAGAGCATAGTGGGAGTACCCTCTTCCAGATCCCTTGGGACAACCCAACTCTCCATAACTGTGGGTGATGTAACAGGAAGCTAGTCTGGTGTGAAAGAGGCCCCCATCTTTTGCAGCATAGAGATTAGAGTCAGCAGGGCTGTATCTCAGTCATAGCAAGCATTTCAGGATAATCAGTAGAAGAGCTTCTCTGGTGAACTTAGCTCAGAGGTCGTTTATCTAATGAAAGCCCTGTTCCGCTCACACTGTATCAGAGGTGCAATGCTGATGTGATTGTTTGTCTTTCTGATAAAGAGCTGTCTCCATCAAGACAACCAAAGTAAGGGCAACATACTCAGTGTTCCCTGGCTTTTGTCATTATAAAATGCTTATTAAGAAATGTGCTGCAAGCAGAATACTTTCTAGGTATGTTATATTGTACGTGCAAAGCATGCAAAAAGGCACCCTTTAAAAAGTTAAACATGTAATCCACATTGGACGCTTTTGTGCATGGGCCCTGTTGAACCTCACAACAGCCTGACATTCAACAACTTGTCATCTTTCACAATCCCACTATTGGTATGAACTTTAACAACCTTTATTGCTTTACCATATATTGGCATGCCTTTCATCAATACTCCAGGTAAGTGCATTGTCACCCAAACTCCCACAACAAATACAGGTTTCTTAACCTTCCATTTCAAATCGTATCACTTCTATAACCTTTCTTGCTTTTCCTCAACCCTACTGGCCACCTGATTCATGCCCATATCTCTTACTCCCTTATCTCACTTCTTCTTAAACCAGCATGGACACAAATTAAAGACAGGATCTCTTCTCTTCATCAGTATGTGGTGTTATAAGATAAATCCAAAACTTCTTCCTCAAAACATTTTTCCACATGTACCCACATTTACGTGCCTCTACGACCCAGTGGTTTTCATTTGTGACTAAATCTCTCCACCTGTCTATTTCCTTGAGGTTCATACAAAGCCGTAGTAACATGTTGCATAATGCTGTGTTTAAGAAAATCTTCAAGTTTTTTTAACCTCAATTGAACACAGTTATCCGTCTATAAAGCCTTCGGGTAGCCTTATCTTGCAAATATTTCTTTTGGAAACTCTATAATCACATCCGTGGTGGCTTGCACTACAAATTTATCTTCAGACTCCTTTGAGTGGTAACCAACCAACACCAATGCAAACCGCACATGCTGTAGTAACGAGAGAAATGGTCAGGAAACATCAAACCCCACTTTCTGCATTGGAAACTCTAAATCATGCCACAGGCTTCAAAGGTGTGGGAGCAACCTTAAGCGTCCACTCTCCACTGCACACAAGTCACACTTACCACCTTATCAGCTATTCTACCCAGCCCAGGACACAAAAAACATACCTGGATGTTCTTCATGAGCTAATCATAAAATGACATCCTACATTGCCATGGGAGGAATGCATATGTCTTCCTTAAGCAGCAATCCTCCCTCATCTTCTAACTCATCAGACATCTTTCAAAATAGTAACATTTCAGAAGGCACTTTCTCCTTCCTAGGCCACCCTCTATAACACTTGTTGTGACTGCTTGCCAAAACTCATCCTTGGCTTTACTTCTAGTATTCCTCCAAACTTGCCCAACACCACATCTTTAATAGTGGCAATCCTATTCACTTGCACTCTTATTTATTTATTTGTAGAGCGCATTGTGACCAGACTGGTATCTTGGCGCTAATTAGCAGCAACTGTCTACAGGGGAGAAGAGAAACCAAGAGCTTTCCGGCATCATAAGTATTCATTATTTAGGGAAAATCATGAGCATTCATTATTTTGGTAACAGCCAGGTCTTTAAGGCTTTCTTAAATTTCAGCACATCTGGCAAGGCTCTTAGATAAGACAGCAACCTGCTCCAAAGCTGTGTAGCTTTCACTGTGAAGGTGCAAACCCCTTATAGAACATTCTAGAACTTATTTTCCTGGATAAGATTAGCAGTTGCTGACCGAAGAACCCTCCTTGGGGTGTATCTTCTTAGTCTATGCTGCAGAGGTATCAGGCTCTTCTTCTGTAGGCCTTTGAACATAGTACACATAGATTTGAGTAGAATCCTTTGCTCCACTGGTAGCCAAGTAAGTTCCCTAAGAGCATTGGAAGATGAAGATCTCCGTGCTCTATTCAGCATCAGATTGGCTGCAGCCACCTGGACTCTGCATAACCTCTTGATCAAGTAGTTAGGGGTTCCTAGGAGAAGAGCATTATAGTAGTCCAGTTTACAGAGGATTATACTTCGTGCTATTAAGTCTTTAGCATGAGCAGGTAATGGCTAAAAAGATTTGAAAGTAGTGGAATCTAGATCGTATTCTTCGGCAGCACAGAAATTCTTTCCTATTCCCTCTGTTATCATCTTCACTGTCAGTAATATATATGACAGATGGGATAATAAATCACATGTGACATTATTCTCCCCAGGTACATATTCCACCTTAAAATGATTTTCTTTAAGCTTTCAAGTAAGTCTCGCAATGTGAGAAGTGGGATTTCAACCGTCACCTGGTGACAAATTATTCACAAGCCACTTATGATCAGTTTGAAACAAAATAACTTCCCCACACTTAGTTCTGAAAATGTTCAGTAACCCCTACACAACCCAACAACTCTTTCTCAATCACTGCATACCTCCTCTCGGCATTATTAAGAGCCCTGATGCAAATGCCACATTTCAGTCTTCCTTCCCACATCTTTGACAAAGTAGTTATACAGTCGGTGGTCAGCAATAGGCAAATGGCCCTCTAAGGTCTACCAAAAGAACAAATCAGTTATGGCAGTTAATCTGCCATGGTGCATAAAGTAGGGAAAAACCAACAGATCCCCACATGTGTGGCTAGCAGACCACTTATGCTATATATATATAAATCCTCTGCACACGTTCAAACGTAAATACATAAAGTTACATAAAATATCACAATGATGCTTGTCTTTATATTTTCAGTTGCCTGCTGATTTGCACAGCGAACACGCCACGGCCTGGAGAGCTGAAGGGTTCTACCTAATACTGCCGGATGGGGCAGCTCTTCTAAAAGAAACTCCCTTACATTTGGAAGCATATTTAGCTTTCCGGACAAGAGACTAATTAGTCTACCTCTCTAGGAGCAGAACTTATAGGAACCCCTTCCGGGTTGGAATTATCACCGGAACTAAGTGTCTACTTGAAACTGACCTCAGCCCTGTAGAAGTGGCGGGGTAAACCCCTGTAACAGCAACGAAACACTTGTTGGATAAGAAGGCTTAAAGATATTGAATTAAAGACATCTGAAAATATAAAGAGAAGCATCATTGTGATATGTTATGCAACTTTATGTATTTACTTTTGAACGTGTGCAGAGGATTTGTATACATCTTTGACAAAGTATTCCTCCCAGACGATATAAAAGTGTATCAACTTTGAAAACACATTCTTTACCCATGCAAAAATGATTCAATGTAGGCACTTCCACAATATCCAATTTTTATTTCTTGACACACATGTTGCTGACTATGGGACCACCTAAAGTTGGCATTTTTTCTGTGGCAACTATTGGCAAAGGTTCAATTTTGGTTACAATAGAATCCTCCAGAGACGTCTTAATCACTACCCCATCCTCAGGAAAAAAAGGCCTAAGTACTCTACAGAGTGATAAAACAATTTACACTTTGATCCTTTCAAAGTTAGCCCATGTTTTCTAACCTCATATGCTTCATGAATGTGTTCCAAATGTTCTTGTTCATTCTTCAAAAAAATATAAGGGTATCATTCTGGAAGCATTTTATAAACTGATCAATATCCTTATAAATGTGGGTCATTGCCCTTTGGAACACCAACGCCACAGAGGCCAATCCAAATGGCATTTTCTTGAATTGAAACAACTCTGTGGCGTAAAAAAGCAGTTGAACGTTTTGATTCTTCAGTCAACTCAATCTGGTGATATGCATCTTAGATATAACTAGGAAACCAAATCCAGGACCCTCTAACATAAATATTACTTCATCAATATTAGGCAGGGGATGTGAATCCACAATGCAATTAGCATTCAATGCCCTAAGGTCTACGTTCAGTCTCAATTTTTTTTCAAGCCTTGTGTGCCAAAACTATGGGTGGGGACACCCTCAGAAGATTTTGATCTTTTCAATAATGTCCTCATCAACCATTTCATCCAGCATCTCATTCTACTCTTGACACATCTTTCTCAACCACATACAACTTAATCTGAGCCGGTCTTCCCTTGAACTTCAACATCACACTCTCATAGACCACAATATCAATGGTAGACCAACAAAATCTTCAGCCATAATGCCAACTCTACAACTATTTTAATCTACCCAGGTCCAATATATTACTGAAAGTCTCTAAGAAATACTCCTTGGTTGTTTTAGTCCATGTAGAACCAGAATCAGCCAAAAGAACCAACTCAATATTTAGAATTTTGCCAACACACTTAGGTGGCCTTTTAACTTACTGCTCCTCTTCATAAGTGGCAACATTTTTAAAAGGCAAAACTATCCCCTTACTGTATCCTTCTGTTTTCCCACAATCACATATAATTTTGAAATTTTTACCTTCACTTAGACAAAACACTTTCTTTCTTGGAGTTGTGGCATTCATCTTGAGGTCTTTACACGCCCAGGCAAAATGTCCAAAGCGGCCACACTTTTTACATTCTTTCCCAATAGCGGAGCACTGGGCAAAGGAAGCAATGTTGTTGGCACTCGCACATCTATAGCACAAAATTAGTTCTCTACCCTCTCATATTAGAGCTAGTGTTATATGAATGAGCACTACTCACACAACACACCTCAGAACCATTAACCAAACACACTTCATCTACACCACATGTATTTTTATTTCGTCAGTCATGAGGCCAAAATTGCATGTCATAGAAACGGCTTGCAAGACTGAGAAATTCATAAAAGTGTTCCCTGTCCAATTGAGTTCAATGCTATACTAGTGGTTGGTTTAAATCTGTATAGATCATCAACATACACATCAGTGTTTCCCTGTCCATCCTGCTTTACAACTTGTGGTAAAGTGAAAAGTCCTGAAAACCGCTTGATCCACTGATTCCAAACAATGTAGCAAAAAAACATTATTTCCTTTCTGCACTTGTACGACAATGACCTTCATGTAGATAATGAATTCCTACTTCCACCTCATCCAGGAAATGGGGGTTTGCCTTTACTTTGTAAGAATTTAATTGGAGAGTCACACTGCATCTTGTTTTTACCAGTATACATTCCTCCTCAAAGAATTCAGAAGCAATGTTACACTATAATATTGTTAGTAAGACAGATACACCCACCAGAATAGCCAAGTTTACTAAAACTGTACAAACCAGTAGATTCCGCAATACTTGTGAGAATGATGATAATTATCCCTGCCAACCCATCAGCAAAGCAAGGAAAAGTAACATGAAAAATATCAAACCAGGTAACAGCTTCCCGATCCGATTCACGAATGTGGCAGGACAGCGAAGACTGAAAACCAATGAAGCCGACGTCGAAAGGTTTTACCGGTAGCGTCCCACTAACAATGTGCATATCATTGCCACCAATCTGTGTTTGCATTGTAACAACATAGAAGATATGATGGTGTCCAATAGCAACCAGCAGGGCACTCAGTCAATTGGTGCTCACGTAAATCAACCAATCCTGGGGCGCCTATCATACCCACACATCGGTAACCATGGATTATGAGAAAGAGAGCATGCTCAGGAAATGGTGCTTCCGTTGATTTCAAGATCTCAAATTTCAAAAATTGTGGTAAGAATCAAAGTATAGTCTCATTGAAATATATTGCTTTACAGTAGATAACCAGCACTTAAAAATGCAGGTTGACCTGTATGCAGGAATATTACATGAATATTGCCATATTCCTGAATCTGAAGCTCAGCAGCTTCAGAAGGATTTGAAGACCAAAGAGGGTCCTCCAGAACTTGTACTGCCCCTGTGCTGAAAGTTAAATGACAGGTACTCTCCTGAAATTTGTCGCCAATGTTAAAAGCATGAATCCAAGAAATATAGCATGAGGATAATGTTTATTACAGCAGCACAGCATCCACAGCTACCAACAACTGATCCTTAGAGATTCAACAATCTGACAATGAATACAGCTACAGTGTAGAACACAGTCAACTATAAACAATAGTAAATCCTTTATCTAATACATGCCTAACAATAAGAACATAAATATACTACACTCTGGCAAATGAAAAATGAACGAAAATGGGATGCGATTGCCCACATTTTGTTGGATTTGAATGTTTGCTATGACTGGGCAAGTAGGAAGATAGTCCACCTTCAACAAAGAACAAATAACATGAATAGAACACATCATTCAATATATCTGTAACTTGTAGCAAAATTAAAGCTTGGACAAAACTTCAGATGCAAAACAAGATGGGAATAAAATGCCAAATTAATTACAAATAGAGCAGTCTACTCGATCATCAATTTTCTGTCAAAAGAAAATTCATCAGTCGTTTTGTGTTTTTAATCTTCCTATACATTTATAGTATATAACTTAAAGGCACCGATGATGTATGTAAATGCTCTCTTAGACTGATAGATTTCTGTTCTGTTGGATCCATGTGTGCTACCGTATTGTGACGTCCCTATTGTTTTGTTTGAAATTATGCTCAGAAACAATGATTTCATTGTAAAACAATAGGTGCTGGACCCAAGGTTTTGCCCAGAAGCCCACAATAGGAGCAAAGAATATCAGGGGTGCTGCATAGTCTTGATTCCACCTCATGCCTCTTTCTTCCATCGCCATACTCTTCTGGCCTCTTTCTCTCACTCTCTGCTTTCTCCAATTCCCACTTTTTTCTATCTTTAACTTATTCTTTCTTTCCCCCTTTTTCTCTCTGTTGCTCTGGGTGAACTCCTGAGGATTAAAAATAGGTACCATTCCACAAACATTATTGCCTGTGGGGCCCACATCCAAACACCGGCTCAAATTAAGCATGTCTATGAGAAGCTCAAGGGTCCCTTGTGTATGGTAGCATGCGCTCTTCAGTTCTTTCTGTCAGAAATAGAGATACATTCTCCCTCAGCATTAGTGAGAGGGGATAAGGGCAATTTTCCTCTTGGTTAAAGCTCAGAGCATGTTAGACAAAATCTGGTAGTTATTTATCAAAGTCCCTAGTCCATCCATACCTCAGTCCCTTCTTCTCATCTTGGTAATTTATTATGGGCAGCAAGGCCAAGATGTAAATGCATAATGGCAATCAGCAAATGATATCTGGTCTCTCCTAAGCAGCCCACAATCATCCTGGGACACATTTGCTATCATCCCTAATGGACTGCCTCCCACTAACCTGCTGGTGAATGTCTAAGAATTTCCTAAAACTCAGTAGTAAAGCATATAGCTCCTGCTAAATTAACACTTGGCATTAGCTCGAACCTAGTTCTGTGGCCAGTTAAGGGCTAAGGATTTCCTAAAACTCAGGACATTGAAAAAAGAGCTCTTGCTGACTAAGCATTCAGCTATTAGTTTGATAGCCAGAGGCCAGAGGGATAGACCTCCTTAGTCAGTGATAATGGGAACTTAACCACTGCCTATCAAACCCGCACATAAATTTGGCATTTGAATTGGAAATAATCTATCTTGAGCCACATGGGGGACTTGAGTCTTCCATTCCTGCTTGTTTCATAGTAATACTCTAAAATGGATCCCCCTCTCCAAATGTTATCATACATCATCTACATTGTGATCATACATTGACTACATATTAAAACAGACTTCTTTTTAATGCCAATGTTGTTACCCACAAGGCAGTCTGTTCCTAAGTTTCTGATCTAAAGGCAATAATGTTCAGAAAGCATCAACCAGGGAGAGAAACACTCAAACTACTATCCTCCCAACTTACATTAATCTATATCCTGAATTCATACTGCTAATTTTGGTGACCAGGTTATTACAGCAGCAGACACAATAACATGGGTCTCTCCCCCTATAGTTCTGCATCAACCATCCTATCTATTGGGTTTTAGGAAACCGCTGGAGACGTGAATACTCAAACAAACATTTTCTAGCTGTCAAGCCATATAGCTGGCTACTCTTTTCTGCAATTGTAAATATATTTCAAAATCTGTATTTTTTCTTTTTTGGTTCTACCAGTGATGTGTTTTGTTCTGTACCAAGAAACCTAGAACTGTGAGCATTTTACACATGAAAATGTAATACAACATAACAAAATGCCCCAAAGGTTTGGGGTAAAGACGAGTACCCTTTGTCAATCAGGACTGGATAAAGGGATACGCTGTAAACAAAGGGCCCATTTTCCTGTTCCTAAGTAGCACATGGAGAGTAATTGCACCACATATCAATAGGGATGTACTACTGCCTCCAAGAGATCTGATTATTGACGGTACATTTACTCAACGATGATCTGTACTCAGAGCCTCAGAGGAAGATACACAATGCTGTGTAGACAAGATGCCATGTCAAAGCATTTACCTGATCATGCTGTCATCCAAGGTGACCTCTTCTGTTTTGTGTGCTGCTAGAACTGCTTCTGATCTCTAGAATCTGTTTGCAAATGTTACTTCTATCTTCTGTTCTAAGACACTACCCCAAGAGAACAACCTTCCCCAACACTGCTCGCTCCACATTGAAGTTTAACAACAGCAGTCGAGTTCATCCAGTACCTTTGTTGTTGTAAGCTGCCCTGCCTTGCAGACCTCACAAAAGGGTAATGCCCTTTAGAGTGGAGAAACTGAAAGTATGGTCCGGAAGCCACATTCGACCCTCCTGACCTTCACATGTGGCTCCCTGGTTAACAGCAGCTCTGGGCTGCTGTTTACTTGTCTCTGCACCAGCAAAAGAAAGATGCTAAATAAATGGGTAAACATTCATTTAATTGTTAATTTGTGTTAAAGAAAGGAAGTAACTAGGGAGTCCCACACTGCTCAACTTTAAGAACATCTTTTTTAAAGTCATCATGCAGCAAAAGTGTAAAAATGTCATAGTCTCTTCCAAATTCAAAAAGTGTATGTAATTAACCTGTAAAACCTTTTAACCTTAGTTTATCAGATTATATCAGTCCATTGCCAAGTATTATTTAAACGTCATGGTTTTCAAACGTGAATTTATAAACATGAATTCTTCCCTCTACCCTGACAATAATGCCAATGGTGAACTAAATAGGCAAATCAGTTGTTAGGTGCACACTTCGGGTGACCTGGGTTCCTATTATGAATGAACAACATTATAGTTTATTAAATCAAACACAGGAGAAGGTTTTTTACAATGCACATCTTGAGCCATTTATTTTGAGGTACTCTTATTTGTGATAATGAAGAAAAAGGTGAGAAAGTGAAATAAAACAATTTCCTTAAGTCACACAATTTAATAAAGTGGGGAAGCTGGGATTAATCCCAAGATTTCTGGTTTCACATTATGCAATTATGCTTCACTTCACGTACACCCACCTGGACGCCAACTCCCCCTGCCCAACCTCCACCCCGCTGGCATCTATGCGGCCCTCTGGTCACATCACAGACCAAACTTATGGCTGCTTGGAAAATGTTTGTGAGTACCCATGATTTAGAGCCTGCCATTTACTGGAACTGACAAGTGGCCAGGAAAGTCTGCATGTACATGTATTCCAATTTGTAGTGGAGACGGAGTTCTATGTGCACACATTGCTATGTTAGCATAAGCGCTTTAGATGTAAAACGCCATCTTGCCACTTTGCTGCTTTTGCACACGACTCTGCGGGTAGCTGTTATTGCAAGAAAAACTGCCTGCTTGCTTTTTCTTCACATGAGAACGGTCTGTTGTTCACATCCTAGATGTGCACCGCGACCTTAGTCTGAACACTGTGTGCAGAAACCGTTTGTCTGCTTATGTTAGCCAAAGTACTGCACCTTAGGACACGTAGTTAAAAATAAACATTTTAAACTTTACCGTGTCTCTGATTACTCTTGTTGTGGACTGATATGAGAATAATAACGAAAAGGTGTTTCTGATTGCCACCATTCCTGAGAGTACTCTAAGTCGCTTATTCTGGGTTGTCTAATCATTGGTAGCTTCGAGATGATACGGAGAACGAATGAGACACTCATGCTGGTTGGATAGGGATTCTGGGTACTGAGGTGAGTTTTTGGTACACCGCAATTCACTGAGGTCCTAGTTTCCTGTGCATAGTTCTGTGCATGAGCAGAATCCCTGCAACAAATTCATCCAGAATTGGTGGTCAGCCAAATGTCATCAAAACTAATTCTTATGTCCTGTATTGCAAAGTACACAATCTGATGCCCCTGCAGCCCTATGGCACCAACCAAGAAGCACAAAACCTATCTCGCTCCAATGCTTAGTATTTTTACATACCGAAGCCGATACTCCTGCGGGGGAAACAGCCTTTACAATGAGATGTTTACCACGTTGTGTCTTTACCATGCATTTCCGTCATACAACCCCTCTGCAGCCCAAAGGCATCAAACAAGAGGCACAGTCCCAGCTTCCCACCACAGCCTTGTATTCATACGTGCATAATCTGATGAACTCCAGAAGTGTCACTCAAGAGGAACGGATACAACCTTTCTCCAGTGCCTCCTAATCTCTTATACAAAAACTGATACATCTGCAGCCCAACACCATCAATCAATATGCACATATCCAGCTTCACTACTGTTCGTTTTATTCTTACAAACAACATCTAATACCCCAGCAGGCCAACACATCAAAGAAAAGGCACTGGTCCACCTCCCTTCAATGCATTGCATTCTTGAATACACATTTAAATGTCCCTGTAGTCCAAATGTTCCACCCACGCGGCGCAGATCCAACCTCACCCAAGAGCCACAGTTCTTGCCTACAGTTCAATAGTGTCAAAAAGGAGCACAGACACAACCTTTCTTCTGTGACTTGTATTCATACATACACAATCCGATGCCTTTGCAGCCTAACAGCATCAAACAAATGGCACAGATCCAGTACACTGCAGTGTCTTGTATTCTTCCAAACACAATCTGATGCCTCTGCAGCCCAAATAGATGGCAAACAAGAGGCACAAGTGTAACATCACCCCAGAGCCTTGTATTCTTACATACAGAGTCTGATGTGCCTACAGCTAAACAGCCTCAAACAGGAGCAACATTACAACCTTTCTAGCACCAATGCTGGCTGCCTCACGCCATGGTGCAAGAGTGCCTGTTTTGGCAGGAACGGACACCTTCCTGCACAAAACCAATCCTGACAGGCATATTCCTCTTTCTAATTGTGCTGCAGAAAGCAGCACACATAGAAAGAGGAAGAAACTAGGATAAGATAATTCTCATTATGCTTCTCCCTGGAAGGGTATCTTTTTTAACATTCCCAGGTCTATCAGTTCTGGTAAGTCTGGGAATGCGTCAAAAACCATGGGAGTTGCATAGAAACACCGATTCAATGCCCATGGGTTCGCTTCCCTGGGGCTGAGTAAGGCAATGTGGTGATTTGTGCTGCATTGCCTTACTCCAGATTCATGGAGGCACTTTGGGCCATGCAAAGTGGTGCTGCGTAGCTTCATAAATCTTTCTTAAGGTTTGCATTGTGCATGTACTACATTGCGTGTTGCAAACATGATGTAAACCTATTTGTAAATAGGCCCCCAAATATTCTCCGAGGTAAAAATAATTTACCTGAGTTTAGAGATAACCCTAATTCATAAAGGAAATACCAAGGGGCATATTAACATGGGCTTTATCTCCGCTTTTTTGGCTTTAAAAGCCAAAGAAGCGGAGATAAAAATATCGCCCTATCAACAACAGGGTGCTAACATGCAAAATCGCATGTTAGCACCCTTTTTCACTACGCTTCCCTTTGCATCTCTAATGAGATGCAAAGTGAGCATTTCAGAGCAAATTAATAGGAGAAATGTCGCTAAGCGACATTTCTCCTATTGTCAAGCTTCACGCTAACCCTGTTAGAGACAAAAAAAGCAGCGCTAACCACGGTTAACGCTGCTTTTTTACGTCTGCTAATTTTCAGACTTAGCCATGTAATCCAATGGGAGGTGGATTACATGGCTAAGTCCACCATGGGCTATCAACAAAGATATCCCTATCCTTGTAGTTTTATCGCTGCATTACCAGCGATAACCTCCCAAAATGCCGCTATCACTGGATTTTTTATCGCCTAGGCGGTTAGCGTTGTTAATAACGCGATAACCAGGCGATATTATCCAGCGATAGCGGGTGTTAAAAAAATGAACGCAAAGCGCCCTTAGCGTTAAATTTCCCTGTTCCTTGTTAATATGCCCCCAAGTTTGTGCAATGCATTGTGCAGTCTTAGTTATGGAAACAGCAATGATTTGCTTCTTCAAACTATTTTCTTCCTGCTCAATCAAGTATTTTTTTCTACGTGCTTTCAAAGAACACAAACTTATTCGGAGCGCATCTTGATGGTAAAAACTACATCAGCTGTTTAACATTCGTACACCCTCAGGTTTCTGAAATAGGAAGAAGCTCTTGATTACATCTGCATAAATGAAAATAGCTGGCAGAGTAATCTGCTCCCATGTTGGATGAGCTGTTAACACCAAGGTACACAATTGTAAGTCAGCAGAGAACAGTTGGCAAGCCAAGTAGTCTATTTTTACAGACCTCATGCCATGTTCCAACAGTCAGCAGAGAACAGTTGGCAAGCCAAGTGGTCTATTTTTACGGACCTCCTGCCATCTTCCAACAATCAGCGAAATTACCATGGAGTCTCTTTTCTCTTCTTACTAATCACTGTAAACTATATAATGGGCATATTTATGAATTCAGAATCAACGCTGCATTGCAGCTGCGTTGCGTCAGAAAAACTTGCTCTGTGTTGCAGCACTTCCATATTTATGGCACGGTGCACCATATCACAAGTACCAAAGGTATGGTAAAAACCCGACAAATCGGTAAGAAGTATGACGTAAAGTGTTGCAATGCAACTGCTACCCACATGACGCAAAGCTGATTTTCATGTCGGAAAGCACCTTTACAAGCAGCAAAACAACTTTGCATCATGCAGGAGTGTGTTGTGTTGTGGGAAGCTTAAAACAATTACGCATTTGAATGCGAAGAATGTCTGAACATCAATAACAGGAAGAAATGAAGAGAGTACCATCAACAAGCAGTGAGGGCAAGAACCTCAACCCCAGTTAAGATGACCAGACAGCAGTCCAGGGGAAAAGGAAGAAGAAGATCAATTTTATTGAGGAGAACCAAATATCAATATCTGAGGTGACAAAGAATGAACACCTTCTCTTTGTCACCTCCAAAGTGTCATTAGGGAAGAAGGAATTCATTTGGAAATCCATAGAGAAACAGTTCAGGAACATTAGGGGTGCCATGGGGACCGAAGGAGGACCTGATGTACAGGAGGAATTGGATCCATTGAAGGAGCAGGCGGCATCACTCATCCCAATATAGTTGGTGGCAGGAGTTCCCAGATAGGACAGTGCTGTGGTCAAGGACCAGGAAGAACTCATCCATCACATAACTGTGAATGAATTGCCCAGTCACTATTTTTCATGTCCAACCCTTCCATGTTTGCATGATTCATGTGTGATGTGTTACCCTAGTCCAGAGTGTCCATTGAATCTTGGGACTTGTAGAGTATTCTACAACATGATTGACCAGGACTACAAGTCCCACATTACAAAGCAAAAAAACTGAACTGAAGCAGCACATCATTTATGGACATAGGGAACTTTGCAGATATGTCAGTGCCCATGCAGGCCCCCATGCACCATGAAGCAAGTGTGCTTGTCTTGGGTCTAGACAGCCACAAATGTAATGTAAAGAACTATGGTTCTACAGAGGGTTAACTACTCATCGGATGGGTATCTAGGTGCTGAGTATGTGCAGGCACTCTCAGTAGGATCACATGAAGAGCCAGGTGTACAGTCACTAGCACTAAATCATACCACACGCAGCTGTCCTGATGTGTTGGGTGAAGATTTTACAGGTGTTGTGAGGTACATTATGAGTCATTACTCTCACAAACAGGTAGGCATGTTGGTCAATTGCAATAGGTAACACATTTTGGTGGTTTTGGTGTCTCCTGAGAGTCAATATATGATCTGGGTGCCATCAGTGTGTGAGATCAAGTAGAGCTGCTGGGTCTGAATGATGATTGTCAGATGACAAGCCACATACAAGTACAAGTGAGTGGGGTTGAGTGAAGAGATTTGTGGGATTCTGCAGATGAGCATCTTGGGTTCTGAGGAAATGGAGTGAGCTTGATCTGCTGCATATTTCCAAGTGTGACAGTGGCTAGCCCCTTCGGAGATGGTTTTCAGTGTCTGCTGTTGTGGACTCTGAAGATAACTGTGTGTACTGTAGAAAACTAATGAATTCCACAAAAGTAACTAAAGTATGGTATATGCATGCCCATAATCTTTCCTGCACTGTAGCAAGGTTGCTTGCTGTGTAGAGTTGTGTGGATGTATGTCAAATATGACCCCTAGGCCATAATATTGCACAAATTGCATGCAAGACGGTGCAGCATGGATGATTGGTGTGTTTTACTGTGTGAAATCCAGAGTGGAGATTATTTGTAAAATATAACAAAATAAAATTACTTGCTCAGTGCTGTGGTGCTAACTAATGGCTAGAGGGAATGCAGGCACCCTGTTGACATAGTGCAATGGTCTCACCAGTTGTGTCAAGAAGCTAACATCCTATCAGTGTAGACCAGAAAAGCAATCGAATATGTAAAATGGGCAAACTTACCAGTACTCAGCCTTTCACTCAGGGCAGGCCAACAAGATACCTATCTGCACTGTGTAGCGTGTTAGTACACAAACAGGCACCCTTGTTCATACAGAGATTATGTGAATAATGTAAAGTTATTGCCATGAAAAGGCAACAATAGTGTAACCTGTGCATCATTTACTTGTAGTTGCATTAGTTCCACCTATCCATGTGTACTTGAAAGTGAATTAAAATCACTCTGACTGTCACCAAAATACCTTATGTCTACAGCCCTCATACGCCATGCTAGCTTGAATCCAGTGGCAAAGTGAGCAAGGGACCCACGTCTGGGCACACAAGGAGATGATGGACGGAGCACTGAAACTTTTCCGTGTGTTTGCTTTGTTTGCCCTAAGTTGGCAGGGTATGCCCAGACGTGGGTCCCTTGCTCGCTTTGCTTCTAGCTTCAAGCTAGCCCGGCTGATATGGGGTGTTACCCCAAAACCGTTCCCAGGATGCTTGTTTCCGGCCCAGGTAAGACATGGCTTGGCAGTTCGGGCTGGACTCTTTCCATGAGGCACAAGGTCAAGACTGATTTGCATATAGCTTTGTCTGAACTAGGGTGGTAGCCAGAGCCTCACCACTCCTGCTGGGAGCACCACATCGTTGAGGACTCGGAGTCCCAGAAGCCCCTGTGCCTCTGGCTGCCAGCTGCCGATGCTGCGCATAAAAGTGCGCAGGAGTCCTGTGGCACTGTAGCCGCAGCCTCACCACTACCGCTGGGAGCACCGCAACACTGGGGACTCAGTGTCCCAGCAGCCCCTGTGCCTCCAGATGCCGACGCTTTGCATAAAAGCTTGGCAGGAGTCCCGCAGCGCTGTAGCCGCAGCCTCACCACTACCCCTGAGAGCACCAAATCGTTAGGGACTCAGAGTCCCAGCAGCCCCTGCGCCTCCAGATACCAGACGTGATGCAGTGTAAAAAAGCACGCCAGGAGTCCTGCGGCACTGTAGCCGCTGCCTCACCACTCCCGCTGGGCACACCACATCATTGGGGACTCAGAGTCCCAGCAGCCCCTGTGTCTCCAGACGCCAGCCGCTGATGCTGCTCATAAAAGTGCGCCAGGAGTACCGTGGCATGGGATGCGCACAGGGACATGCCCAGAAAGCCTGGGCTAAGGGCGGGCCCGTCCATGCCCGTCGGAGCCCATAGGAGGCTGTGCTGGCCCCCCCCTCTCTAACTCACTAAACCACAGCTCTAACGTTCATGACCTGGAACTGGCCCTGAAGATAGAAAAAGGAAGTCAACTACCACCTGACGTGAGTCAATTAATACTCTAGGGGCCTCATGTAGGAAGCCAAATACCGGTCGGGAACGGTCGAAATTCGGTAAATATCCTGTTACCGACCGGTATTTAGGCATTTGCTATGTAGGGGGCTGATTTCTGGATTCGGTATTTACCGAATCGGAAATTAAGAAATCGGTAAAATACCGATTCGGTAAATACCGAATCCAGAAATCAGATGTAGGGAGCACTCTAAAGAGTGAAAATTAGTATTAGAAATTCGTTATTTAGCACCAAATATAGGTTGGTGATAAATAACGAATACCTTGCAAAAAGCAATATTTTGCAGATTTAAGAGTGCCATGTGGCAGACATACATGCCCTTAGGGCATGTATGTGCGCCACATGTGCACACATGCAAGATTCAGGGGTGCAACAGGGTGTCAATGTGCCACCCTGCCACCCTTGAATATGCTCCCCCCATTACCGAATCGGTATTTACCGAATCGGTAATGAGGCATACCTTCCCATTGATTCCTATGGGCCTCCAGGCCTATAGGAATCAATGAGAAGGTATGCCTCATTACCGAATCGGTAAATACCAATTCATAATTACCGAATTTTTCCGATTTGGTAAACTTTACCGAATCATTACCTACATCACATTTACCGATTCATAAATACCGAATCGGTAAAATTCGGTATTTATGAATCGGTAAATGTGAGGCTACCTACATATGGCCCTAGATGTCTTCCTCATAAGAGCCTCTGATTCTCTGAATAAAGAGATTCAGACTGTGGACTGCAGGCTATCAATGGGCGCGCCAGTAGCACCGGACCGCCCAGTGAAATGTATTATCACAGAGTCCCCAACCGCACATGTAGATGACATACCTACCTCTTCCCTATCACCCAAGCCAGTTGTAACTTGCTGGAAACGTGTTAACTGTCGACCCGAAGCAAGTGCCCACTCGCTGTTTGCCCATACCGAACCGCCTCCAAAGAGGAAAAAAGGGGGTGGAAAACCAGCCGTTAAGACAACCTCTGTTTTACCCTCAAGAAGCTAACACTGCCCCCCCCCCTTATCCAATGGACGCTCTGCTGTTAAAATCTGAATATTCTCCTATTTGCCTACTCCAACCGCTATCGTACAGACTTTCTAGAATGGAGGCAACCCTGGTGTCCTTAAATCTTACCACAACAGGCATAAGTCGTGCGATCCGGGCAAGGACTACAGAGATGCCCCTGCCCCCTGAGCCCACTCCAACACTTCAGTGCTCTTCTATCTCGCAGAGTGGCACAAGACCTGACGTTGAAGAACTTCTCAACCAGAGGGTCTTAGTGATGGGGAAGTGGTAACCGGCCCGACCTACAACCTTGCAAGCCACCCATCCCCTCCATTATTCCTCCCATTATTCTTTAAACCTGCAGAGGCTACCTAGCCCCCTCTTACCATCAACTGTGGCACACTCTAGTAACGACAATATTGAACTGATAAATTGGATCAATGAACTTTCCGATTCGAGATTGGACCTTTCCCCCGCCGGCTGTCCCTATGTAATAGTCTTGGCCAAGGTCCCCAAACTAGTGGCTACACAGAAAGAGACCACAGACCAGCTTATCACCAAGGCATGTCATTGGATTAATAAACACAGGGGTTCGGGGGAGCTCCTTCCCAGCATTTTAATGGCAAGAAGGGTGGCTTGGGAATTCCAAGAAATCTATTCAGGGGGATTGCGTGGTAGCTAACTTTAACTCGCATCATTTGGTGCAGCAACTCCTTGGGCACCTACCTAACACAGCTACTCTGCACAGTCAATTTTCTGCACTGCCACTTATTTTTTTTTATAGACCTGTTAGCTCTTTCAGTAGGGCCCAAGTTCCCCCGATCCCACTGACTGAAAACTATCATGAGCACCCCTTACCTTTCCCAAGGCCGCCCCATAATTCCCTTCCCCACTAATGATCACTTCAGCGCTTTAGCAGACCTGGATGGGTGCGACTGACAGGCGAGGGGGCATTATCAACCAAGCACAAAATTATAGGAAACCTGGGCCCAATCCTTCTAAACCTTTGACGGCTATCCCTAATAACACACTCACCCCTAGAGACCATGTGAAATTAGTCTCCTGGAATATTACTGGAGTAAGGTCCAAAATGTCCAACATAGCAAATGTCACCAAATATGATCTGATTTGCATCCAGGAAACATGGGAAATGGGACCAATTGAATTAGACGGTTACCATTCTTTCCATACACCTGCCTGTCCTTCTGTCTCGGGCCACGCTAGGGAGCGGATTTTAACATTGTTAAAAAATACCTTAAAACTATCAGTCTTATCATTTTTTAATGATTCTCCTTATTATCATTTTCTTTATCTAAAAGGTCTGAATTGTGACATAATTTTCTTAATCAAGTACTACAACAATAACTTTAACAGTATTAGGAAGCAGGTTGCAGATATGCTGGAAAGAAATGTTAAACCTTCTTTAACACCCTTAAGCAGCCTTTAAAAATCCTTTGGGTGGGCGACTTTAACGCACACAGCTGTGTGATCTTAAATAAAGCAGTGTGCAGTATACCTAATGATATGGGTGACCCGATTCCCCACTATGAGCACGATCCTTATGGTGATGCCCTAAACAGATTGCTCATTATTAATGACCTGGTAATCATTAATTCCATTGACCCTATATCCAGCTCCTTACAACATACTTTTGGACAGACCAGCCAAGGTTCGACCCTAGACTACTTACTGATCTCTTCACCCCTTAAAAAGCTTTTCTCTAACATTGTAATCATGCCATACAGATTCTGTGACCATCACACCATTACTGGAGACTTGAAATGGGGGGGGGGGGGATGTTACTGTTGTGGCGCAGCCAAGGCACTCCAGCAACCCTGAGATAGCAAGGAAAAATTGGATTATTTTAAAATGGGAGATGGTAGACAAAGCGAAAACTGCTACAGCCGTGGTCAGCAAAGGACTCAACAACATTATGACCTGTCTGGCAGTGAATCCGGATCCAATACTTGTAAAAGTGGCCTTTGACAGAATTCTATCAGAGGCCGAACAGGCCTCTGATAGAACAACCATCAACTCCCAACGCCCAAAATGGCTTGACCAGTCATGCACAAAAGCTCTATCAACCTTGCACCAGGCTCTCAGATCTACTCCTAGGGATGCGGAACTAGTTAAGATTCTGTGGCTCCGTTACACTGAGGCAAGGAAGTGGAGAATCAATACTATTAAGGAAGAAGCTTGGGAGAAACTCCACCAAGCAGGTCTCTCAAAAAACATGAGGGATTTCTGGAGAGTTATAAATGTTCCATTTCTTAAACCTCCTGAAAACCCGAGTACAGCCTATCATGTGGATGAGGATTCTTGGATCTTACATTTCTCCTCAATCTTTAATATCCCTGCTGAGGAACTGGCCAGCCAGCTGATACTGAGTAGCTCTCCCACTAAATCCCAGTTATGTTTTAACCTACACGATATTAGACTGGCACTTTCACAGTCTTCTACCAATAGAGCCCCCGGTCCGGATGGGACACCGGCAGATCTTTTTATGGGGACCGGTGTTGACCAATGTCGTTAACATAATAGCCACGGTGGGTCCACCAGACTCGCGGAAGAGGTCAATTATCATCCCTATCCATAAGAAAGGAGATAAATCCCAGCCTAAAATCTCCAGGCAAATCTCTTTACTAATCAGTACCACCAAACTGATGGGCCGTGTTTTACTTAATAGGCTAGAGGAATGGGCCAGACACAATAACGTCCTTAACCCGGCTCAATACGGGTTTAAAAAGGGGAGTGGTACTCAGGACCAATGCCTCAATCTAAGCTTATTAATGGCCCAGTATTCCCATGCAAAGCAGGGGAAATTATACTTGGCATTCATGAATCTTTCAGCAGCATTTGACTGTGTAGCACACCACCACCTTTAGAGAATGATGGCAGAAATGGGCATGACTAGGGGATAACCACTCTTATAAGACAGCTTTATTCATCAGCCTCGGCAATTGTGCGCTATGGAAACCAGGTTGAGTGCGCTAGGTCATTTCCAATCATGAGGGAAGACCGCCAGGGCTGTGTTTTTGCCCCATTCCTCTTTTCCATCTATACAAATGGGTGGAACCACCCCTGCTGAATTCGGACACCACATGGATTAATAAGGAGCGCACCCCAATTCTGCTATTCCACGATGATGCTGTATTAATTGCAGCACTGGGCGAGCCTTACAACAACTGCTGGAGATCTATGTAAATTATATGGGTAGTCCAGATTTTTGTTTAAATGAGGCAAAATCTCTCGTTTTAATAATAGGACGTAGAGAAAGGAGGATTCCACACTTCTACATAGCAGGACAAGAAATAGCCCATACAGACACCTTCTCCTAAGTTGGAATAACTTTTGGGAGACAACTATCCTGGACCAAAATGATCACTATTAGGGGCTTAGCTATGGTAAAAAGCATGATTGCACTTAATTCCTTTACAATGAAGCTGGGTGCAAAGCCCATTGAAATAATCAAAAAGGTCTATTCTGCCAATTCAATATCAGTGGCAACTTATGGGGTGGGGATATGGGGTTTTACTAATTCACACACCCGTTAGACTATCAAGAACTCCTTTTGGTAAAAACTGACTGGCCTCCTAGCAAGCTGCTCTAACTTTCTATGCCATGCCGAGCTGGACGTCCCTTATATTGAGGACATAATTAGGCTGGCACCAATACTCTTATGGCATTTGATCTGTTGACGAGCATCAGTGAACCTTACTCAGAATTTAATAGAAGATTGTCTCCATCTGGAACATGTTCAAAAGATTTAGTGGTTATCATATATTAATAACAGCCTCACCTCACTTGTTTATATCACTTATATATCTCTCCATCAAAGTGTACCACAGTCTCAAAAAAATAAATCAAAACATTATTCCATCACAAAAGAGTACTCAAGAGACTTAATTTGAATTGTTCAAAAGTGTTTGTAAAAATGTACCTTGAGGGCCCAATTAATCAGGAATGTGCACCTCTATATCTATTTTATGTGATTAATCCATGTCACCGATTTACAGGTTTCGATTGAACCTTATCCCTTGAATGTTTCACCATCCAGCAGGTATATATTCTATCTCTGATCTACCCTTTTGCCCTTTCGATGGCTATTCTTCCCAATCTAATATACACATTTTCTTTATCTGCAAATTCTGTAAGGCTCTCCGCAATAGATTTATCCAACTGCTTATGCGTAAACATCATTTTAACCAATGTACTTGCCTGATCAACTAGTATATTATTCTGTGGCTTAATTTTTTCTCTGCTCATGGAAGACAAGGCGGTTGGGTAATCCTGATTCATGAATTGTGTATTTAAACTCTGTTTTTCAAATGTATGTTTCATATGTCTAATTTCCATCACTGTCAGCATTAGCACTATGATAACTATACCTTTTTAATCTGCATTTTACATTGTGTACCTTGTACTTTTAAAATGTTATTTATTAAGTATCTAGTAAAGTGATTTGGCTGACTGACTAGTTGACCGAAGTGAGCTGCATGATGTGTTACACTTAGCAAGTAGTCAATGGCAATGATGATGGAAGTTCTCCAGGCAGGTATGACTACATTCATAATTAGTAACCAGCCAACAACAATGACCCCCTTGCACCATTGTGCGTGCGGTAATGCCAGGCACCAGTGTGTGTCCCAGCACAGCCAGGGTTCTGGAATCTTTAGTGACAAAACTATCCAACCTATACCTGCCCTATAACTTTCACACAGAGTGCTACAGTAGGACACTACCTGTGTTGTGCTGTGTCTAAAATAACTAAATCAGGCCCACTTACAGTGTCAAATGAATGGAAAAGGGTCAATACGTGACTCAAATGTGAGGTCGACTAACAGTTGTCCATAGGTATCCGACAAAGCAACAAATACCTTCAAAGACAGTAAGTCATTTGCTACCTCATGTACGCAACTCAACTTACACAATGGTACCAACTCTTACATATGAAATGAGACGAACCAGTGAAAGTAGAAAAAACTTTAATGTTTCAAAACTATTAAAACTACCTACAGCTACCTAGCCTACACTAACTAATCTTAACACTAGCCTAAACTATCTTAACTTATCTTAAACTATCTTAAGTACTATACACACATAGGTTACACATATGAGGAACACATATTACTATCAACACATTCAATCACTTTGGATTTTGGTTTTTGGATTTATTTTCTGGCTTTTTCTTTATGCCGAAAGACCTCCTTTATCCAACATGGGTTTCATCTACCCAGACTCCGAAAACATGGATTCCTGTCTTGGAGCCACACTCCCTACAGGAACAATATAGCACTCGGACACACAGACAAAGAGAGATTTTACCAATCTCCTCAAACATAAATATTAATTCTAATATCACAGACTATCTGGGAACTTCGATTTGGGACTATGCCCGGGCATATCTCATATAAACTCAAATACACTGGAAGGTGAATAACTTTACTTGTTGACAACAGTGCCTTTTTTAAAGGTTCAATATTTGATCAAAGCCGGCGAGAAGAAGACCGGACTACAGAACCATTTGGAACACAATAGCCTTGATAAAGTCATTGGTATACCTCCATGAGATGATGAAACACGTGTTGGGTAAAGGAGGTCTTTTGGCAAGAAAAGCCATAAAATAAATCCAAAAACCAAGACAAGAACTGTTCAATGTTTACTGTTCTGTACTAAAAGTGAGTGGATATGTTGATATGTAATGTGTGTGCCTCATATGTGTAACCTAAGATAGTCAGTTTTAGGATTAGCAAATAGGGAAGTATGGTGTACCTTCCCATCAATTGAGAGCACCACGGACCCTAATGCTGTTCATTTAAATACTACATGGGATAAGTATATGATCGCTTCATACCTTGCAAACACCCGTTTGTTGGAATAAATACTATAAACACATGACACTTTAAACATCAACCCCCTCCCCACTTAATACACATAGCTCGGTACAATACAAACAGCATCTACATCTGGAACGTACACTACCTATACATGCAATCCTACAAAACCTTTTTTTTGTTTTAATTATAGGTTTTTTAAAGACACAAACATAAACCCCCATACACTTAAAAATCTAACATTATAAAAACAGACTTAAAAACTACTACCTACTAAATTATTTATCAACTAACACTTAACTACACTATGCTAAAGGCTAACTAACACTATGCTAACTAACTATAATGAATTCAACTACAAATAAAATGGGGAAAGTCAATGGCAAGAGGGAGAGAGTTTCAAATTTGGCCAGCAATCTGTTCCATGGCCTCATGGATAGTGAGCAAGATTTCCCTATGCTGGCCTGCTCCCTTTCAATGCCAGCCATTCTCTGGTTCGGCCTCCTCATTTGTCCTATAATGCAAGACTGATGTCCCTGCACTGCTGGGCATTCTTGGCTGTGGCTGTATAGTAGAGGGCCCGCTGTGGCCTGTGTGATGGTAGGTGGAACGTGTGACACACATAAGTGTCCTGCTGTGGCCTGTGTAGTGGTATGTGGCTGCTGTCTGGAACCCTAAGATCCGGCTTGTACAGCTGATGTCTTGCTTTGGGACCTGATTCCACTCCAGGTTCCACTGGCCTTTGCCTGTTGATAGATGGCACCATCCTCATATAGGGCTTTGCTATCCTCCTTATGTGCCTAAATCTGTCGTATCTGTGCTCAAATGTACAAGCCATGTCCAATGTCAAGTTACCTAGGTAGTAAATGTAAATAAATATTACATTAGGTTAGAAATGTGTATGATGTTTCACAAATTTGTCTGACATTGTCAATTTTGTTTTAGTTAAATTGTTTTTATTTGGCATTTTTCCAGTACAGTACAACATGTGAATTCACAATAAGCAGCGCATAATGTTCATGTTTCCAAAGGAGCATGCTCATACATTACGACATGTTACAACATTATCAAAAAAAAAGGCAGATGCCTGTCTGCTAATGACAGTTGGGACCACCGAAGTAACAACAGCATAAGTAATGAATGGTATCGCAAAATACACTAGGAGGATCAATTGTATGATGGAAATGCCAGAGAATTCGATTGTGAACATTTGTTTAAAAAAAAAAAACTCACAAAAAAGTGGGAAAAATAATTAAGAACAAGAAGAGATAAAGAAGGCCTGTACTCGCTTAGGAGATTGATTAAAATGCCAGTTAAGAGATTGGTGATCCAAAGGACACTAAAGGGATTACATTTGGCGTTATCAAACACCAAGAGGGAATCAGGTACCAACACATATAAATGGTGTAATGAGAGAAAGTAAGGGATGGTGAGTAATTGATGTAACCCCATGGAGCTTCCCCGGGAGTGTACCCCATGTTTCAGATATGGTAAGTTTATGGAGAACTTCAACTCTTCTCTACGTAGTAGTGTGCCCTCTGCCTAGGAGTCGGACCATGACAACATGGAAAGAAACCACACCAAAGTGGCCGGGGAGTATGTCACTTTCTATTTGCGGGTGATTAGTCATTTTAGAAACAGAAGGTCTAGGTCAGTGAATTGTGGCTGCAGCCCTGTATTTCTTGGTATGATGGTAGAGTCCCACAATGCACACCTCCCAAATATAGATCATAAACATTCCTGTGCAGAGGGTCAGGTGTGTAGTGACATCTCTCCAGTAATCAGTTAATGCGTGGCAAGACCAAAGCATGGGTAATTGGTCAGCATCGCTGGCCAGTCAGCGGGGTCAAACAGCAAGAGTGCGATGGTAGTAACTGTTTATTTTACTGGGAGTTATGTAGGTGCAATGTAAAATATAGGGTTATTTGGAACACTAAAGAAGGGAACCTTAAGATAGTCTGTCATTCGATGTCAGTGCAAACACGTCCAGGGTCTATATCCCAATCTCTACGCAGTGTGGTGAGAGGGATTGCTGTGTGCATGCATAAGGCAGTGGACAAAAATCAGACCTGATGATTACCTGTTCCCAAAACATGCAGGCATTTAATGGCAAGATTTTGCAGGGATTCCAGTTGTATCTTTCCCCAAGACTGGCTTAGTACACCAATAAAAGTAGCATGTAATAAAAAATGTCCTGGAGGAAGTTCAGAGGCAGTTAATAAGTCCTCTGTGATGAGGAGGCTTCCATCACGATATAAGTTGTATGTGTAAGCCAACTGCATGCCAATGGCGCCAGTTCTCAACGGGAAGTAAAAACGCCTCCCCGCAGCATACCAAGGAGAGGTAATGCTGAAGGATAGGAGCTGGTCTGTCAGGTGATAACCAGGGCCCTACGAAAGCATCTATAGGCAACCAGGAGAAGAAGCGCACTCGATAGTGAATCCCTGGCAAGGGGGTGGAAAGTAGTAAGTCGACGCTACAAGTCCCAAGGAGGGAAGAATTTCACTGAATCTGCTAAGTTGCCTCCCACAAACCAGCAAGACACCCACTGAAGTTGGGAGGTCAAGTAATAATGTTCAAGGTTGGGAACATTAAGTCTGCTACTGTCTGTTGAAAGATAAAGTTTGTACAGTGCTATTTAGCGATGCGAGTTATACCAAATAAGATCACCTATCATACGTTCCAAAGAACAAAAATATGGCTGGTGTATAAAAAGAAGATTGGCAAAATAGCACAAAAATATGGACAGGACCACCATCTTCATTAGAGCCACCCTTCCCACCACCACAGCAGCAGAGTCTGCCAAGAAGATATCTGTGCATGCAACGTGGTGACAGCATGGACCAGATTACCTTCCAGAAGTTCTTCAGGTGTGTGGTTATTACTTATCCCCAAGTAACGGCATGTGGCAGATTGCCATATATGTTGAATGTTATGTACACTATACAGCAGGTTAGGGGTATCGATGTTGAAAGGGAAAAGGCACAAATTGGGCCAACTAACCCTGAGACAGGAAATGGTGGCAAAATCAGTCAGTGAGCTTGCAATAGTGGGAGATATAGCCTGAACACTTTTAAAATAGACCAGCATATCATCTGCATAAAGGGCGACAGAGTGTAGATCGTCTCTCAAGGAGATACCCCATCGCTTGTCCTGGGCACGCATGAGATGTGCCAAAGTCTCCAGTGCTAACTAAACAATAGGGGAGACAGCAGGCATCCCTTGTGGGCACATCTCTGCACTGCGATGGGATCGAAATATGGCAACCTATTTGTACTCCCGTGGGATAAAGTGTATACAAATTTAGTAAGTCTGAGGAAATGAGGAACTAGTCTGTATATTATAAGTACTTAAAATAAAAAAGGCCATTCAAGAAAAAAAAATCCTTGTCCAGGTCTAGGACTAAGCATCCCAAATGGAGTTACTGATGTGGGGCAGATACAAGAGAAGAACATTTAAGAAGGTTTTCCTGGCACATACAAAACCATTTTGATCCAAATTAACCACTTGTGGAACCAAAGCTGCCAGACGATCTTCCAGAATCTTTACTAGAATTAAATCAGTATTTAGCATTGCTAATGGTCGGTAGGATTCCAGCTCAAGTGCATCTCTGCCCAGTTTGGGCAGTGAAATAAGCAGGGCATCACAGATCATGGGTGGCAGTGAAACCACAGTGAGCGCAGTGTCATACAGCGTTTTCAGACGGAGCACCAGTAGATGCATAAACTTTATAGAATTTGGATGGCAACCCATCAGGCCCTGGGGTTTTGCTGTTGAAGATTGTATGAATCGCCACCTGTATCTCAAAGATGGCTAGCTCCCCACTGAGTTCCTCCCTGCATTCCTGTGAGATCTGGGGCAGGTCCATGTCAGTCCAGAAGTCATCAATGTCTCCCAGGGGTACTGTAGTTGCAGATTAATATAACAGGGTTGAAGGCGTGGAAAAGCAGATTGTATGTCCCACTGTTTGTGAAGTAACTGCATGCCTTCCAAACAAAAAGAAAGGATAGGCCATCTGTCCACTTCTTGTTGCATCAGGCATGCCAATTGTATTCCCGGGTGGTATACCATATACCCAGGGCCAGTAAATTAAATGCTACTAGTGGGTCTGCAGCACTGATTGTGCCACCCACTGAAGTAGCTGTCAAATCTGTATCAGGCCTGCCACTGCAGGGCCTGTCTGGACAGTGCACTGTGACCTTGCCTTGGCATTTTAACTACTTGTCAAGATTTGAACTCCACTTTTATTACACACAGGTCACCCCTAATTGAGGCACTAGATAGCTCTAGTGGCAGGGTGCTGTGTAAGTGAAAGGGAGGACATGTCCCTTTATGTGTGGCATGTCCTGGTAGTGACAAACAGTATATTTCGTTGTTCATTACTGTGAGGCTAACTCCTCTCATAGGCTAGAACTAGGAATTCCCTTATAAACTTTTAAGTGGCAATTCCTGATTAGAAAGGAGTGGTGCTGCCAAGTTTGGGATTAGTGGTGAAAAATCTGACTTACTGGTGTAGGTGAATTTTACATTACAACTTTAGAAATGGCACTTTTACAAAGTGGGCATTTTTCTGTGCTTATGACTCTTTGTGCTTTGCAGCCTGACTCCAATAAACATCTGAGCTAGGTGAAAGCTATACTTGTTGCAACTGTACAGACAGCCACTTAACAGGAAGGGCTGGGTGTGACAAGGGGCCATCTGCATTCATCTTCATACTGATAGTCTTCTTGGGCTGGGAGAGGTGGTACACACTTACATTTGTATAGGTTGTGTCCTGCCTTTACGCAACGGGCTCATTTACCCCCTACTGATCGTCTGGAGTCAGAGATGGGTTGAAAGGGATTGTTGCACACTTCCTTTGAAGTCACCCCTTCATCAAAAACATTTTTGAGTATAAGTAATGAGGCTCTGACCCAATGTTTTTGGACAGTGCATCGGACTTTTAACCAGATGCTGCTGGCTCTACAATCTGCACATTGCAGGAGGACTACTGTGCTGCCAGTAGGAACCGCCATTGGGACTACTTACTTTGTTGTGCTGGCCTGACTGCCTGCGTGGCTGCTCGAGAGAGTGCTGCTCTGCAACTGGACTTGTGTGCTGGCCTGCCTGCCTGCTACCCTCTGTATGCCCCAAGTGTTCTCCCAGGCATGTTGACTTCCCCCCTGTTTGGAAATCTCAGAGCCATAAAAGATTTCAACTGTGTATTACAGTCATTGGACTCTGTCTGGCCTTTCAGCCAGGAGCCATTGTTTCCAAGCCCTGTGTGTTCTACACACTCCATTTAGCCAGCGCGTTGTTAGAAATGGGTTTTCTGGCTGGTTAGGGTATGCATGCACCTAGACCAGGCAAAATCCACCACTCTAGTGAGGATAAGGGGATTACACATCTAAAATAAACCCTGCTCACCCCTTTGGTAGCTTGGCACGAGCAGTCGGGCTAATCTCTGAGGCAGTGTGTAAAGCATTTGCACATAACCAGCAGTACTACAGTGAAAAACCTACAAGAGGACACCACACCGGTCTTAGAAAAATATCCAATATGATAAAAATCCAACATACAGTAATCCACAATACCAATTAAGCAAAAATAGACTGTATATACAGTTCCTTGAAGTTGACGGCTCCATCCTGGGCAATCACAATGTTGTGAGTAGATAAATCCAACAGTTCTGGCAGACCGTGGCGTTGCGGGCCAGCTACGGTGTCGGGGAGACCCATAAAATAGTACCTTTAGAGCTGCAGGGAGTCGGACATTGAGTTGAGCTCTAGAGGAGCAGCGTCGCCAGGCTTCGGTTCCTAGAGTCAGTGCAGGAGTTCTCACGCCCATGAAGACACACGCAGGTCCAACTCCGTGAGTTTGAAGTCAACTTGGAACATCATTGTCAGTGAGATCATTGCAGCAGTGCGAAGCAGGATGGTGCTCCGTGTTCTCCACGAGCCGTGCCCACAGGTCAAATGCAGGCAGCGGAGTCGGTGGCGGTGTCATGGCATCGTCTGAGATACCAATGTGGTGGAGTAAAGTGCAGTGCCTACAGGTCACAGTGCAAGCAGAGGCTCGTGGCAGCGTCGGACAGCATCATTGGTGAGACCAGGGTTGCGGTGCACAGTGCGGCGGTGCCACAGAGGAAAAAGGTAACCAGATGCTGTCAATAATGCTGCTGCCAGCTCTGTGACCTGAAGGCACTGCAGGGGGCGCCACTTCGCAATGATTGTACTGGCACGCATATGCCCTGTTTGGGACAAGGGGGATCATTTGACATTGAAAACCATAAAACCCGTATAGTAGAAGCGAAGATATTCCTGAGCTCTGCATGCTATTCAGAATGTAATCAACGTAATAAGGTTCCCTATAATACAGCATAATATGAAATAGGAGAGTAGGTGCACTGTATCTATGTGTGCCCTGTATTTGTATGGGATTTACCCTAAAACTTTGCATTACGGGCTAAGTACTTACAAATATGTTTACCTTACATTGTCCAGGATAACGAATACTATCTGAGTAATGCCATTGGATGCACAGTATTTATGATTCATTTCGTTTTGGTCTTGTTTTATCCAACATGTGCCTGAAGCACAAAACAATTACAGTGAATTCAATCAAAACCTAATTTAATGGTAGAAAAGACTGATTTATTGACAACACAATTATAATTTTAAAATGTAGCAGACAAGCTCTTTACAGCAAACATAGTTCAGTAGTAAACAATGTGAAGAGCATGTGAATGGTGCATATATAGTAACACAACAGACAATGTGAATTGGACCTGTCAATACATGGCATCAGAATGTAACCACACACACAAAAATACCCAGATATGACCAGCACAGCCAACATGTATTTTGTCTTTGAATAAGACTTCCTCAGTGCTGTGAAAACAAAAAGATATAAGGCTATACAAACAAGTCGCAAAAATTAATGACAAGTCAATTTATTGTATACAATATAAATTTCCTTTCTTTCAAAGCAACAGCAAAAAAGTCTGACGTGTGAATCCACACATGAAACAAACCACAGAGACTGTTAAACACATTGTCCACCAAACCGACGCTGATTGTGTATGAAAAAGACCAAACCACCAAAAGTGTGCAAAAAGAGTAAAAGATAAGAAAACCACCTGAGTGAATATTCAATAAACTAACAGTGGTTATAATAATAGGAAATGTCAACATAGAAAGACATTTATGCCTTAATCCCAAAGTGAGAAAAGAAGACAAGACTTTGCTTATCTTCACCCCTCTCTTCATTCTGCTGTTGGACTGGCAATGGTGCTGCTGGTCTGGGTGGCATCTCACCTGGAGGTGCAACCACCAAGGGTCTCTAGCAGGATCATAGACCAAAGTCACTGCTTCTGGATTGGTCACCCTTTTGGTGTGCGAAGCATGAATTCAAATTCCAGCACATTTAACAGCAGTGTGTGTAGTCAGGATCACCAGTAATAGCACTCAAAATTGGGAAGGGCCAATTGATGACCAATGTAAACCTAAAGCACATACTATAAAGGCCTCCTATTTTTGGCTTTTCTCTATAACATAAGTGTATTCTTGGGCTAATCTAGAATAAACAATAGTAGAATAGTCATTCTTTTTATAGCTTATGAAGGCACAACAAGGAGAATTTCCTCTAAGGTCAGCTGTGTATTTATTAGTATGGTTCTTGGTTTAAGCTCTGACTCAAGAGTCAAATAAAACCATATTAATACTATGGTGATCATTATTACTGTTATTACAAAAGCCAATTCCATGATACACTTACAATTATTTCCAATGCACCACATTTCTCTATGAGTCAAACAAAAGCTTAGTTCGGTAGTTTCAGTGAATGGCTTCTTTGATTCAGTTAGTGTTCTTTTTTTCGCCTGTTCAGATTTCTAAATAGGCACAGATTAAGCCTACTCCGTGTTCTTCCAAATAGTTATCCCTAACTCTTCTGTAGCTTTTTCTTGGGCCTAGGTTAGTCTTCTGTAAAACAATACCTACACTAATAAATGTATCAGGTAGAGTTCAAAGTCTTTTCTCACTAGCTTTCTGACTTCTTTTATTTCAAAAGTTTCTACCAGTATCCTTTGGGCTTTCAGAATGGCTCGAATAGTTCAGGGTTCCATTTGCAAAAGTCTTCTAGTGTAACATTCAGAGCAGTGTTCCTATAATAGTACCATTCAGGTACAGAGTATCTGCGACAAGGTATTCATGCTCTTTTGGCTTACCATATTACTTATTGATTTGGATCCAGACCACCTTCGTTGGCTGTTTCGTCTTCTTCAGGTATGAGCCCTGGAATCTGAGCTATTGAAATACTCATTCTTGGATTCTTATTTCCATAACTCTTTGACCATTCTAAGTGTCTATTTATTCACCTTACTCCGGTGCTTGTTCCTTCATCTGGGTCATTTTTGTCTCCTTGCACCACTTCTTGAGTACTTTCAACTTGGAATTTGATCTCTACTTTAATTTCCAGAGATCTCAAAGCCACTCTGTGTTACTTTAGGCAGTTGCACTTATCTTTTTGTTTGCTGATCTTCACCCCTTTCTTCTTGTGGGTGGACTGGAAATGGTGCTCTGCTGGTCTGGGTGGCCCCTCTTCTGGCAGTGCAACCACCAAAGCATGTCTTTCACTTCTTCTAGATTGCTCACTCTTTTAGTGTGTGAGGCATGAATCCAATTTGCAATTCCAGCACAATTAACAGCAGTGTTTGTAGTTAATATCACTTGGAAGGGGCTTTCAATCTGGGTTCAAGACAAGTCTTCCGGACGTGCTTCTTAATGACGACCCAATCTCTGGGACTAAAGTCGTGGAACATTTCTTGGTGGAAGTCTGATGTGGCCACTGATGCGTGTGACAGACAGAACAATGTACAATGAACAATGTCAGCCAAATATTTGCAGTACTTGAAGATTATGTTGTCTGTAGTATTCACAAGGGCATTTACAGGTATAGCTGGTAATATCTTTGTCCTGCCCATCAGGATTTCATGTGGTTATAGACCTGTTTTTTTCTGTCTGGGGTACTTTGAATGCTCATTAACACCAAAGGTAAAGTATATGGCCACTTTAGGGATGTCGAAGCACACACTTTCGCCAATTTGGACTTAATTGTACTGTTCATTCATTTCACAATACTGGTCTGTAATCTTTTCTCAATCTGTTAGGCTGTACAAATCATGGTCATCACTTTATTGTTTAAGTTCGTTCCTCTATCCAACTCAAGAGAAATTGAAATGCCGTACCTAGGGATCAGTACCCGTAACAACAACTTGGCTACAGTCAGACAGTCGTTTCTTTTCGCTCGGTAGGCTTCCACACATCTCGAGAAAATACAAAAATCACCAGGATATGTCTCAACCTATTATGTACAGGCATTTAAAAAAAATCCATTTGCATCTTGTTGAAAGGACCACCTGATCTCCCTATGTGTGTCAAAGTGACGTGTTCTTTTACCTGCATTTAGTTGCTGACATATTACACACCTGTGACAGATCTCTTCATCAAACATTTTAAACCTAGGGTTGCACCAACTCTGTCTAAATAATCTCACTGTGGCATATCTCCCCAAATGTGGTCTTCCGTCAGCAGACATCCAAATGTCCTTGGCATCCTTCTTAAATCCTCCTCTTACCCATCCATTCTGATTTGCCTCTGACGTATTTTCCTGTGCTCGTTTCAGTTCATCCAATGTGTCAGTGACTTTCATCAACATGGCAGAAGAACTCTCTTAGTCAGATTCATATGTGAAAGCTCCATTAAAAGCATGAACCAACAGTGCACAATACCTTGCTACTGAGTCAGCGTATTGGTTGCCCATGGCAACATATCAGCTTCAAGTTTGGTGACCAGGACAATGACCTACAGCAGTTTCTTCTGGCAAATGCAATGCCTCCAGTAAGTTTTTGACATGTATTTCATGATGTATTGTCGTTCATATGGAAATAAGACAAGAAGTAATCTTTTTCTATAGCAGCCACTTCTGATCCTGATCCCATACTTACAGGACCCTCTACCCGGTGGTAACCTCATTACCCTTTGGTTTCCCTGAAACCAAGGTGGTGGGGTACCAACCTTTGCATGTTTACCTACAAATGGAGGATTTTGAAATTCTTTCTGAGCTAGCTTAGTCTTTGCAAATATGAACTTCTCTTTAATACTTTTCTACTTCATATCCAATTCATCGCTACAACATTTTGCTTATCGCTGGGTCTTGTCAGAAGATTTATTTTGCCAACGAATCAGACTTTGTGTTAAATGTGCACAGATCTCAGGCTTCAGTCCTAAAACAGACTGGGGTATAAAAATCCCCATGTCCTTTTCCTCAGGATACTCACATCCACTGTGCTGCTGAAACACCTTCAATAATCTCTCATACCACTTATTAACTGTCTCTATCGGCTCTTCTGTGGTTCTTTTAATCTCGAGCCAATCTATCTTTTAGAAGGAACTCTGCCTTTCAAAAAGGTAGCAACCGCTTTTTATGTTTTCATTACTACAGGCAATGGTGCATTCCTCCCTTTCTCTCCAGATGGTTCCTCTTTTGACCATTGCACCGCTGTCTTACATTCAACCCATTAATCAGCAGGCACCACAATGCCAAAGAATGTATGTAAATGAGTCCACAATACTTTAGAAATTTTTATGAATCTCTCTACTTGTGTATACCATGACATCGGCTTGTCTCTCAATTTTGGAAAATTGGTAAATTGTTTGTAAATGCTGCCAAATCACCTCTGCTCCAAGGAACATATACATACATTCGTCTTGCTATTTCTATAAGTGAACATACTGTCACTTAATTCTCATGGTATTAATCCTCCCCTTCTACACTAGCTGCTTCTTTATTTTTTTCTCATGTTTCTTTGCCCATCTAACTTCCAATTTTTCTGTATCCTTCCACCTCGAATGCATTTAATCAATTCCGCAATATACAAGCCCTTTCCTGTAATTCTCATGTGTTCTATGGCTAGATCATCTAGCTCTATACTGTAACCTCAGTGTAAATTAATGTTATTGATGAGATCTACCTTGTATTTCTTGGCTGTTTCTGTCAAGCAAGCTGCTCTTCGTGTAACCTCCTTACACAGGTAAATTAATTATTTTCTGTGGTACTTATTTAAATTTTACGATTCCAAACATCCCCATACTATCTATTCCATTTCTACTCTTAAATTTGGTATATATAAAGGGCTCTCCTTGTCTGTCTCTAGTTCCTCTGCTGATTCTACAGCTTCAGTTTTCTTCTCTCCTATAGCTTCCTCAAGACACACTGGTATGTACCCTTCACTAGTAGCCATAGGAGTTGTAAAGACTAGTGTTCCTCCTCTATTAAACCAAAGCTTGCAACGTTTGTGGGGGCTTCCACAAAACTATCCGTGAATTGTGGGAAGTCAGAACAAATCCAGACATTGCCGCTGGCTGTATTTCTGATCTAACATCTGCTGAGACAGGAGCACTTGCAACTACTCAAGATGCAATTGGGGTGTAAACAACAGGTACTGGGGCTGTGGTAGGCACAGATGCTGCAGCTGTCCTAGTGGGGACTGCAGTGGATGATCGATTCATAATTTGTGGTATAATCTGCAAGACTTGTAAGGGCCATTCAATTGGTTTTAACCTTCGATCCACAGGGGCAGTAGCCACTGTTTGACAAGTACTGGTACCCAAATCTATTTGCTCAGCAAGGGTAGTATGCAAAATCAGTATCTGACTCATCACCTTCTTTCTTGATGACAGACTTAATCTTTTCTCTATAAGCAGCTTCTGAAGTAAGTTTTGGATATAACCTAGATCCCTTAATAATAGCTTTCCTCCATCTATGCTGTTCTTCATCCCACTGAGCATTTGCATAATTCTGCACTGCTCGCCCAGTTCTCCTCTGGTATCTTTCTTTCTCCTTTTCCATTATGACCTTCTCACAAACATGAAATGCCTTATATTGAATAGGTCGAGATGGTGGCTTAATTTCATACAATTTCCCTTCAAATGACCCAGTATTCTGTTGTTAAATGTCTCATATCCAGGAAAACTCAATGCACCCTCATTGTCAATAGTCCTACTCCATGTGTTCAAACCATTTTTAGCAGTCATAATGTATGGCAGAGGTGCCTCCTCTCCCTTACGTACTGGAATAGTAACATCTCTTCTCGCCAATTTCTTGAAATTATTAAAACATTTCATGTTGACAATTTGTTTATGAAATTCAATTAAAGGAATGTTATGATTCTATTCCACATACATCAATTTTTAGTCACCCAATAAAATTTCTGCTATTATTTTTCATGAAGCCTATTATAAAATCCAAAGACAGTATTAACTGTTAAAGATCCAATCCCAGCAAGACACTGTGATGTTACCAACTAATCCCAGTACAGAATTACACCAACTAACCAATCCCAGCATTAAAGATGATGAAGGACAATCTCACTCCTCACAAAGCTCGCCCTTCGTTACAATTTTCCTCTACATTCACACAACTCTGTTAAATAGCTCCTTAAATGACTTCTTGTTTTCTCTGCTAGATGAATTGAAGTATTACAACAAAATTTTCCACAATCGCAAGTGAGTTCTTGACCAGCGGGATATCAGCCAAATCGATTAAGTTTCCCCATTTGTGCAATTAGGTTCTACTAACGTCAATCAATTATAGTGAATCCCAAACAAATTTTGGACAAGTTTAAACGGTATATGATCCCGTGATCTTTCAACCACAATGAGCCTGATATCTTCAATCTCTTTTTCTTTAACCTCTTTTCTATACTTTTACCATTCACTCACACACTCCCAAAAAAATCTAAATAAAACCTACTCACAACCAAAACATTTGCCCTATTAATACTCACACCTTCTAAACCGCATTTGCCTTCAAGTACTGCCTAGTTGAATCTTCCAGTTCTGTACATTGGAATCAGGACTTTTAAGTAAGGTATGGGATTTATTTTATCGCTCTATTCAGGGCGTAAACCTTCAATCTGCTACCAGATTTGATATCGCCCAAAATTTGAGAGGGTCAATTGATGACCAGTGCAAACCCAAAGTACTTACAACAAAGACCTCCTATTTTTGGCGTTCCTCCATCTTCAGGCTAATGGATCTTTGCTGTCATAAATTGCATTTCGAGTATAATCATCAACTTTGAGTAACTTAATGTTCAACCAATGATGAAAGTTTTAAAGTTGTATTTGTCATTAAGAGATTTGTTTTTGTCATTTTTATTCAGATAAGTCAATTTAAAGAAATATCGAGAAAATGTTTCATTTGCATCAGCATAATAAAGACAGAGTGTTCAATAAAAGAAATTGTCCCTATCTTAGTCTAAGAACCCTAACCTAAATAAGAAACCCATAGAGAGGTTTTGGGAAAAAAAGCAAGATTCTGTAGCTTTAGTTGGTCAAAGAAAGAACTCCTCATAAAGAGCTGTTTCAGTTCATTAAATCAAGAAAAATGAATTGCAGCGGTAGTTATGATCAACTGTAAGAGAAAGTCTTCCCGCAAAAGAGATTAGGGTAAAAGGAAATCACCGTTAGCAGAAGCACACATCAATCCGGGCAAGAATAAGAGAAAATAATGCATAAAGCATTGAGGGTAAGATGGCATGGAAAGGAAGAATGGCGTATCCTCTCAAACTAAGAGCACGTAAATATCAAACATAAAACTTTTGCAACATTGAGCACAGTTCGTCTAATGAAAACGGGTCTTCTGATGGTCTGTCGTCTCTCCCCCCATTTCCCACTATATACAGCCACATCAGTGAGCAGTTATCTAAAAGTTTCTAATATATCTTGCGCTAGATACATGAGGGAAGGTTTCTCATTTGAACATTTGCAGGCCTATTCGGTTGCCTGTTGTCAGTATCCCATTGTGTGAACAAAGGGCTAGTATAAAGCAGTGAACCATTTCTATCAGTAAGTATGGATGAGACCCTAGCAAAACAATATCTTCGATAAGCTCAACATTGCTAATACTATTCATTAAACCCTTCGATGCTCATGACGGAACGGTTCCGTCATGAGCATCGGTTGAGCTGTGCTCATGACGGAACCGCTCCGTCATGAGCACAGCCCCTGGGGGAAGCGCTGGCGCTCCCCCCCTGGGGCATCGATCGTGCCCCCACATAGTGGGGGTTGGCAGCGGAAGAGTTTCCGCTGCCACCCCCGAGCCCCCCCACGCTTCCTGGTGACGTCAGCGCGCACAGCGCGCGCCGGCGTCATCAGGAAGCGTTGGACGCGCTGGAATTCATTTCTTCCAGCGCGTCCAACGGGAAGGGTAAGTGTTTTGGTGCTGTGTTGCGGGGGGGGGGGGAATTTCAGGGCCTTGAGGCATCGGGGGAGAGGAAAGAGTATTTCCTCTCCCCTGATGTCTCAATGCTGGGCATTCCTGTCCCACGATCGCGCACAGCGTCGCGATCGTGGGACAGGAATGCCCCCACTAGACCCCAGGGATGATGTTTTTGGCCATTTTGGAAGCGACCCCTTGGGCAAGGGTCGCTTCCCTGGGAGTGAATATATGAAAGACTTTTCTGCCCCCCCCTGGGGGCAGATCGGTCCACTTTCGGTCCGTTTCTGCCCCCAGGGGGGGCAGAAAAGCCCACTAGACACCAGGGAATTTTACCATATCGTTATGGGAAGCGACCCCTTGGGCAAGGGTCGCTTCCCTGGGGGAGAATTTCAGAACAGACTTTTCTGCCCCCCCTGGGGGCAGATCGGTCCACTTTCGGTCCGTTTCTGCCCCCGGGGGGGCAGAAAAGCCCACTAGACACCAGGGAATTTTGTTATATCGTTATGGGAAGCGACCCCTTGGGCAAGGGTCGCTTCCCTGGGGGAGAATTTCAGCACAGGCAGTCAAGTCACCCCATCCTGGATTCCCCTGGGTGTCTAGTTTTCAAAAATGTATAGGTTTGCTAGGTTTCCCTAAGTGCCGGCAGGGCTACGGTTCAAAAACTACAGCTAGTCACTTTGCCAAAAAAGGGTCATTTTTCACTGCAAAATTGAGGTGTGACCACGTTGCGTTTTGCGCCGTTTCCTGTCGCGGGCACTAGGCCGACCCGCACAAGTGAGGTACCATTTTTCTCGTAGGACTTTGGGGAACGCGGGGTGGGTGGAAATTTGTGGATCCACGCAGATTCCAGAACTTTCCATCCTAGAAATATGGGGAAAATGTGTTTTTTTTGTCATTTTTTTAGGTTTGCAAGGGATTCTGGGTAACAGACCATGGTGGGAGGCAGTCAAGTCACCCCATCCTGGATTCCCCTGGGTGTCTAGTTTTCAAAAATGTATAGGTTTGCTAGGTTTCCCTAAGTGCCGGCAGGGCTAGGGTTCAAAAACTACAGCTAGTCACTTTGCCAAAAAAGGGTCATTTTTCACTGCAAAATTGAGGTGTGACCACGTTGCGTTTTGCGCCGTTTCCTGTTGCGGGCACTAGGCCGACCCGCACAAGTGAGGTACCATTTTTCTCGTAGGACTTTGGGGAACGCGGGGTGGGTGGAAATGTGTGGATCCACACAGATTCCAGAACTTTCCATCCCAGAAATGTGGGGAAAATGTGTTTTTTTTGTCATTTTTTTAGGTTTGCAAGGGATTCTGGGTAACATACCATGGTGGGAGGCAGTCAAGTCACCCCATCCTGGATTCCCCTGGGTGTCTACTTTTCAAAAATGTATAGGTTTGCTAGGTTTCCCTAAGTGCCGGCAGGGCTAGGGTTCAAAAACTACAGCTAGTCACTTTGCCAAAAAAGGTTCATTTTTCACTGCAAAATTGAGGTGTGACCACGTTGCGTTTTGCGCCGCTTCCTGTCGCGGGCACTAGGCCGACCCGCACAAGTGAGGTACCATTTTTCTCGTAGGTCTTTGGGGAACGCGGGGTGGGTGGAAATTTGTGGATCCACCCAGATTCCAGAACTGTCCATCCCAGAAATGTGGGGAAAATGTGTTTTTTTGTCATTTTTTTACGTTTGCAAGGGATTCTGGGTAACAGTCCATAGTGGGAGGCAGTCAAGTCACCCCATCCTGGATTCCCCTGGGTGTCTACTTTTCAAAAATGTATAGGTTTGCTAAGATTCCCTAGGTGCCGGCAGGGCTAGGGTTCAAAAACTACAGCTAGTCACTTTGCCAAAAAAGGGTCATTTTTCACTGCAAAATTGAGGTGTGACCACGTTGCGTTTTGCGCCGTTTCCTGTCGCGGGCACTAGGCCGACCCGCACAAGTGAGGTACCATTTTTCTCGTAGGACTTTGGGGAACGCGGGGTGGGTGGAAATTTGTGGATCCACGCAGATTCCAGAACTTTCCATCCCAGAAATGTGGGGAAAATGTGTTTTTTTGTCATTTTTTTATGTTTGCAAGGGATTCTGGGTAACAGACCATGGTGGGAGGCAGTCAAGTCCCCCCATCCTGGATTCCCCTGGGTGTCTAGTTTTCAAAAATGTATAGGTTTGCTAGGTTTCCCTAAGTGCCGGCAGGGCTAGGGTTCAAAAACTACAGCTAGTCACTTTGCCAAAAAAGGGTCATTTTTCACTGCAAAATTGAGGTGTGACCACGTTGCGTTTTGCGCCGTTTCCTGTCGCGGGCACTAGGCCGACCCGCACAAGTGAGGTACCATTTTTCTCGTAGGACATTGGGGAACGCGGGGTGGGTGGAAATTTGTGGATCCACGCAGATTCCAGAACTTTCCATCCCAGAAATGTGGGGAAAATGTGGTTTTTTTGTCATTTTTTTACGTTTGCAAGGAATTCTGGGTAATAGAACATGGTGGGAGGCAGTCAAGTCACCCCATCCTGGATTCCCCTGGGTGTCTACTTTTCAAAAATGTATAGGTTTGCTAAGTTTCCCTACGTGCCGGCAGGGCTAGGGTTCAAAAACTACAGCTAGACTCTTCGCAAAAAAGGGTCATTTTTCACTGCAAAATTGAGGTGTGACCACGTTGCGTTTTGTGCCGTTTCCTGTTGCGGGCACTAGGCCGACCTGCACAAGTGAGGTACCATTTTTCTCGTAGGACTTTGGGGGACGCGGGGTGGGTGGAAATTTGTGGATCCACGCAGATTCCAGAACTTTCCATCCCAGAAATGTGGGGAAAATGTGTTTTTTTGTCATTTTTTTACGTTTACAAGGGATTGTGGAGAAGTGTGGCTCAGGGGTTAGAGGCGGCAGACCCGGAAGCTGAGATCGGTCCTGGACCAGGGTTCAATTCCCCACCTCGGCGGGTCTTGGGCTAAAAATTCCACGGACTTGATAATTCTCGCTTCGGTGCCTCCTTGACTCACGGGTTCACACTCTGCGACTCTGGGCAATAGCTTGCTTAATCTCCACAACGGCCCCTCGTGGCGGGATGCCTGACTTTCACCTTGTGGATACCCTGCTATCTCACAGGAGAATACCAGGACGGGTTCCCTAAGCAAGCGCCGGGAAACCCACAGCGGGTAGCTGTGCGCTATATAAGCTCAACTACATTTACATTTACATTTACATTCTGGGTAACAGACCATGGTGGGAGGCAGTCAAGTCACCCCATCCTGGATTCCCCTGGGTGTCTAGTTTTCAAAAATGTATAGGTTTGCTAGGTTTCCTTAGGTGCCGGCAGGGCTAGGGTTCAAAAACTACAGCTAGACTCTTCGCAAAAAAAGTGTAAAATTTCAGTGTGAAAATGTGGTGTGTTCAGCTTAGGTTTTGAGCCACTTCCTGTCGTGGGCACTATGCCTACCCACACAAGTGAGGTACCATTTTTATCGTGAGACTTAGGGTAGTTCAGATTTGTAAAGAAACTGTTATTACCTATTGATTTTGGATGCATTTCTCCCTTCCAAATGAAAGACAATGTGTAAAAAAAAAGACATTTTGAAAAATGACCAATAATTGTCATGCAAGTATGAGTATTCCCAATTTCGAAAATGTGCAAATATGCACTGTTTCTAAACTCTGTAGTTTGTTCCCATTTCAGAAATACATAGGTGTCTTTCATACCGATTTTTCCATGTATACATTTTCCCACAATAATTGCTATAGACCCGGAACAAAAAAAAAAAACATTACAAAATGCTGCTCAGTTTTTTACTCTGGGTTCGTTGGCCTCTTGGTGAACCTACAAGTCCTATATATCCCCACAACCAGGAAGGTCCAGTGGATGTAACGGTACATTGCTTTCTAAGAGATGTGATAATTAGAAGAAGTTACAGGTGAAAACGTTGACTCAAAAGGCTGCTTTTTTCAACTAATTTTTAATTTTTCCTATATTTAACTGTTAGTTTCTATAAAGAAACCTTGATGGATCTACACAAATGACCCCTTGCTGAATTCAGAATTTTGTCTACTTTTCAAAAATGTATAGCTTTCCAGGGTCCATTATTGTTTCAATACCCATTTCTACCATTAACTGGAAGGAGGTTGAAAGCACAAAAAATAGCAAAAAGAGGGTATGTCCCAGAAAAATGACAAAACTGTGCAAAAAATGTTGGTTTTCTGACAAAATTCTGTCATTCCCAAAAGCTGGAGAAATGGTGATTTCAGCCCCACAAACCCTTTTTTGATACCATTTGCAGAGAAAAACCCAGAAGCTTTCATTTACAGCCCGTTTTTCCCATTTTTCACAAAAAAAACAAAATTTTGCTGTATTTTGACTAATTTCTGGGAACCCTCTAGGAGAATCCACAAACCCTGGGTACCTTTAGAATCCCCATGATGTTGGAAGAAAAGGACGTAAATTTGGCGTGGATACCTAATGTGGTCAAAAAGTTACAGGGGCCTAAGCGCGCACTACCCCAAATAGCCCAAAAAAGGCTTAGCACAGGAGGGGAAAAGGCCTAGCAGCGAAGGGGTTAAAAAATATAGCAGAATACATTGTTTATTGAAATGAAGACAACATATGGTGTGAGGAAACAAAGAAATGCATTTCTCTTAGAGCAGCAGTATTAAAGTGATGAACAATTTTACAGTGAGAAGATTAGATCAGTAGTCCTAAAAGACATTTTATTTAAATGTCAAGCAGAAGTTGAAAAATATTTTAAGACCTAGTCATAGAAGCACATTAGGTATGAGAGCCTACTACATATTTAAGCTTCACATTTATTGTTACACGCTGAAGAAAGCATCTTCTCCTACGTTTTAAAGCTACATGATTTATTTATGACAATTTAAAGAAGCATTTCTATGTTTTCTTTTTCTCTTTTACAGATGTGACAAAATTAAATGACTTTTCTATCATCGGGCACATTTTCTTCAATGTTAACTGAAGTAGATCACAGATGGATTCGGTACCACTGGACAACATGGAACAACTATGTCGTTTATTTTCCGCAGGTCTTGCACTATCCTGAACTTCCCACTTGGTTTCTGCAGTCCCATAATGGGTGAATTACATGGACTACCCATGATCTCCACCAGAATTCCCTGCCTAATCATAGACTCGATCACAGGTTTAATCCCTGCAATTGTTTCAGGCGACAGTTTATACTGAGGTGTTCTCGGGAATTCCGCGTTCGGCTTAACCTGTATTTTCACTGGTTCCACTCCCCTGACTAAGCCGATCTCCTCTCCGCTTAGATCCCACACATCGGTCGATACAGACTCCCTCAAATCCTGTGGAAGCTCCTCCACTGTCAAAGCCGGGTACATTTCCACGCACACCCGCTGATTTGCAACCTTAAAGGTCGCGTCATCATCCCTCGTCTGTACCTCTACTCCTTTCGGGGTACAGTAGATTGTGCAATTGAGCTTACACAATAAATCTCTTCCCAACAAACAAACAGGACTAGAATCGCACACCACGAACTGATGTCGATCCCTAAAGTTTCCTATCCTGACTGGAATCGGTTCCGTTAAGGGGCTCACTAGCCTCTTGTTCGCCACTCCAACCACTTGTATGCATTCCCCCGAAAGGGCTACCCCCGGAATTACTGCTGATCTTATAGTTGACCTGGTAGCCCCCGTATCTACCAAAAAGGTAGTAGGGTGTCCATCGAGTTCTGCTTCCACAAAGGGTCCTCTCTGATCTACCTCTAGAATAGCCCTAAGTACGCAATCATCATCCTGACCTAAACTTAGCTGCGCCAGCAAATCTGCATCCCTCTCCTCTCCCACTTCAAACATGGGCATCTGCAAATAAGTCCGAGCTCCCTGCTGTATGTTCTGCATCCTGGGTGGCTGGGGAACCTGCACCTGCGAGACGCCGGTCCCCCCTTGCATCATTCTCGGTACAGTCACCGTCTGTACCTGCTCCGCCCCAGGGACCTGACCCATTCCTCCCTCCATCTGCGGTTGATTATAGGGGTTCAAGGGACACTCGCGCCTCCAATGTCCCACCTGATGACACTGGTGACAAGCAGTCGTCTTCTTCAAGATCGCTACATCTATGCCTGTCCTAGGGTCAACGGGCCTCGGCCTTCCCTGACCCTGCGCGTTCTGATTCCCTGTCTGATAGTTTCCCTGTCTCCGCACCACCGGACCCCCATTCGGCGGTCCCTGAGCAGCTTGCATCTGAATGAGCAATAAGTTATCCTTCATCTTCTTGTGCTTGGACTCAATCTCATCCGTGCAGTACCTGGCGTACCGCAAGATCTCATCTACAGGCTTATTCTGCCAACAGATCAAATGCTGCTGTATCATAAGACTGACCTCGGGCTTCAAACCCAGCACGAACTTAGACACAAACTGTCCCATGTCCTTCGTTTCCAGCTCATCTAAACCACTGTACTGCTTAAAAGCCTTCAAAAGTCTCTCATAAAATTCATGTACTGTCTCCCTTGGCTCCTGCACCATCCTATCTATCTTCACCCAATCAATGTCTTGGGGTGAAACCTTCGATTTCAACCAGGTAATTACCTTATCGTACAGCCTCATTACCACGGGCGACGGACCATTCGTAACCATGTTCCTATCAGGCTCATAGTCCGGCCAATCAACAGCAATTTTACATGCGTTCCACAGATCTCCCGGAACCACGATATCAAATAAGGTGTTCAGGTCTATCCACAACACCTTCGAAATCTTAACGAAACGCTCAACTTGCTTGTACCACTCTGCAGGCTTCTCCCTAAGCCTGGGAAAATCATTCGTAAATGATGCCAAATCCCCCCTGCTCCATGGTACATGCACATATCCTCCATTCGCCACCTCTCTCAAGGGAAGGATCTTTACCTCCTGCAAATCTCCTTCAGAGCTCCCTCCTTTCGCTCCCCTAGAATTCTTTTTCCTAGCCCATTTCTCTTGCCATTTGTCAAGCATCAACCATATTCTCATAGCTACAATCAGTTCCTTAGTATGTCACCTTAGACCAACAACTCTTTTCTCTTCCAATTCCCGCTCGGTACAATGCATCCTATGGTTCCCTTGTAATGCTCTAGTCTTGGATAGATCCACCCCATATTCTCTAGCCAAACCCGCCAGTTTCTCATGTGCCGCTCGTGCTTTACGAGTCACATCTTTTGCTACAAAAAGCACTTCATCTGGAGTATATGTCACTACTCTCTCAAGAGGTAGGTTCCCATATATTATTTCATCCGCCTCTGCTTTAAGTCTTACTACATCTATCATTCCTGCCTTCAAGGCTCCTTTCAACACCTGACAACTTGCTCCACGTCCCTCATCATACTCGCATTCCGGCTCCTGCTCTCTCCTTTCTTCTGGTGGTTCTATGGGAGCAGAATGGCTCGTAAAGGCAACTGGGGTTGTCCCCGCTCGGCCCATATTCCAGCTCATTTGCTTCTTTGGCGGTACCCATGACCCTAAATCTGATCTCGACTCCATCAGAGTCCTCGGCCTCCCCGGTCTCTCGTCCTCTTCGCCCCTAGATGAGTCTGACACCGCTGCTAATGGTGTACTCCATTGTACAGGGCTTGGAGGTCGGGCCGTTGCCCCTTCCAACTCACTTTCCCCGCTTTCTCTCCTCGTTCTTTCTGCCACTCGTTCTGACCTCTCTCTTTCCTCTGATTCCGGACTGTATATCGACACAATCGGTCCAATGGTGACCGGTACCCTCAAGGCATCCGGTAACCTCATCTCTCTTCCAATCCTTCCACTGGTCTCCGACTGACCCTGTGAACTCGCTGTTTCAAACGAGACCAACCCTTCCACTCGGGTCTCAGGCTGGATTGTTACCCTCCTAGAGTCTCCCCTCTCACCCCACCTATCATCCGCTTCATCTGGATTATAAGGGGGTGGTCTCTCGTCTAACAATCTTTGCAATACCCCATCATCAGAATCACTATCCTCTTCCTGTGCTTTCCCATGCCTTATCCCAGTCTCCTCCATTAGCGCGGGATACAGTTTCGCTTCCTCAATTGTCTGCACTCTCCATCTTTTCTCCGCTGCGTCCCACTTGGCATCCTGAAATGCCCTAATCGACTTCCTCATCCTCTCCTGACTTCTTCCCTTTTCCTTATCATGCGCTGCTCTAATCCACGCATGTAATGCTTCAAACTGTGCTGGTCTTGGCAAGGGTTTTAAGGACCCCATCACCGTCTTCAGTCGGTACAGCACCGCTAATCTAAATGAGCCGTACCTCGGGAAAGCTAATTACCCTTCACCTTGTGTAACCTTGTGCCAATTCTCGATCCAAACTATAGTATGTAACCCCACATTCTGTGCCATGTAATGTGCCGGGGTATCCTCGGGAGGGGCTTCTTCTCCCCCACGAACAACCACATGCTTATCGCCTCTACACAACTCTCGCAAAGCCCTTCATGATGAGCAAATTCGATCTCGCGCTCTATTTACTTCTTGTTCCCGAATCCTCCAATAACAGCGCGACTCACACCAACCGGCCTATCACAGCGCGACACTCTCTGACGTCACCTTCCTTCGTTCGCAGCAGTTCCCTTCTCCAAACTCGTTTCACGCTTACTCACGTCCCATTCATACACTGAAATAACCGAATAAGTTACTTCTCTGGCTGTCCGTCCACAGCCTCTGACTGTTCGTCCACAGTCTCTCGACCTTGTTGACCTCGATTGGCGCCCGTCTGCCCCCGTCCGGCCAGACAAATCGCCTCTGATAGGTTACTAACACTCCGATCTGCACACCACAACCCACGACCAGCGTTAAGTTGCCATACACACACGCATTCGCTCCCCCTATCTCGGTCCAGGTGATCGATGGTACCTCACGATCTCCTTTGGGTGGTCAACAAAATCTATCTCAGGTGTCTTCTACACCACAATTCCCGGGCTGCGCGCGCTCACAGCCTGATCTCACAATCACACGACATACACAACAACTCCGCAAGACATCACACAACAAATCAACACCGCAATCTACAACATCTCATTATGTTCATACTCACTCCTGGAACTGCTGCTTTCTGCCGCACCGCTACTCGCCGTCGATGCTCATCTGCTGCCGTCTGCTGCTCGCCATCTGATGATTCAGCATCACTTATCGTCTCTTGGGCCTCAAGGGTCACTTATCCTTATCTAATCTTCCCTCGCTATCAGTAAGGAACCATCCTCTGCTACCAACTGCTCCGGCCCATTTGGGTATCTCGCAATTATCTACTGGAACCCACTCGGGTCAGATGGACCTTTTTACTTGCCCAATAGCGTGGAGGGAAAAACACAATTATCAAAATTACTGTCCGCAATTTGCCATAATCAAGGACTCGAGACTTAATCTCTTGGCTCTCTGGTTTTTATTATCAGCATGAAGATTTGCAGATACAAGGTCCTCAATACGAGGCACAACAAGTACATAGGCACTAATACAAAAGCTACTCTACGGAGAATCCGCATACGGCTAAAAATAACTAAAAGTACAATCTCTAAAAGCATGAGGTAGAACACCACCAAGCAAATGTCGATACTAGGGACACTGAACCATACCATCTCTGTCCCTACTCTGCACTAGATGACATCCCTACTTAGCAATCCCTTGAGACCCTCATCGAATAAAAGGTGTCAGAGTGAAACTTCATAAGAAGACTTCACTTAGAGAGCTTGGTCTAAGTTGCCCCCTCTATCCCTTCGCCTAGCCTTCCTCTGCTCTGGGCTGCTCTGATCTGCCTCCACCCTCGGGGCGCTGTCCCTAATACAGAACCCCAAAACTCAGAACACGCCCTTTGCGCCTCCTCTTCTGCGGGGTCGTCTTTCAGTAAATTTCCACAGAGCGCTGTCCAGTTCCATCGTCCATCGCTTGGCCTTGAGTCCCAGACGCCATCCGCACTAGGAGTTACGATTGGCACATTCCAATACACTCCCATGTCTGGCTTTTACTACATAAGTCAATTTGTGAACAAAGAGCTTCTCTACTAACGAGCAACTGTCCTTGCACCTGGGGTGAGATCATGCAAAGCAGACATTCTTCACATCTTTTAAGTTGCAATTTACTACAGCCTAAAACCTCTACTGGAATAAATCCTTTTTGGCCTATTGCCCTTGGCTAACATAAGAAAATACCAGGCCTTTCGCCTCAACGATATATGCGAATTCTGGCCACTACTTCGGTTACACAAGCAGGTTTCAATCACAGTATTGACATTTACGTCTTTCTTTCATGTGTGGTCAAACTAAACAGTCCACAGACACGAAGTCTAAGTTACACATTTCTAACACCACGTTACTTTTCATGTAGGCTAAACTCTATACATTTCTCTAATACCTTTACAATGTGCTTGTACATAGCTGGCACTTCTATTAAAATCGATATAGGTTATACAATTCGTAATACATTGCACACAAAATACCTGAGTACACATTTGATTATATGCGGGTGCCGACTAACAGTGAGTATAATGCACCCCTACAATTTTCAAACTTTTAAGCGCTACATCAGTTGTTTATGAGAAATGTAGACATTAACACCTGGGGGGCCTTTCCATCTGGTCTTGAGACAAATCTTCTGAATTTGTTTCATGATCACGACCCAATCACCAGGATTAGGATTGTGGCACTGTTCTTGATGCAGGTCTAGTATGGCAGATGAGACCTGATGAGAGGCAGAACGAACCACATCAGCCAATCCTTTGCAATATTCTAAGATTATATAATCTATGGTAATCAGTAGGGCATTTGCAGGAACAGGAGGCAACCTCATTGCCCTGCTCGTGAGTACTTTGTGGGTGATAATCCAGTCTTTCTGTCTGGATTACTTTGAATGCTCATCAAAGGTAAAGCATCTGGCTACTTCAGGGAGGTAGATGCACAGACATTCACCAATCTAGATATGATGGTATCATTTATTTGTCTGGTCTGTAACTGCAATGTAATCTTTGTTAGTTTGCAAGGCTGTGCAGATAATCTTTATCACTTCATTGTTGAAGAGTGTTCCTTTATTTGGCTCAAGAGAAATTGTCATGCCAAAGCTAGGTATCAATTCTTGTAGTAACAACTTGGCTAGAGCTTCACTGCCATTTCTCCTAGTTGGGTAGGCTTCCACCCATCTTGAGGATATGCAGACAATATTCAGGGTGTAGCTCAGCCTTTATGCACAGGCATTGCCGGAAAATTCATCTGCAGCCTATTAAAAGGACCAACATATCTCCATATATATGTAATAGTAACATGCTCTCTTGCCTGCATTTAGTTGTTGGCAGGTTACACACCTATGGCAAATCTCTTCTGCAGCATACGAAACCCTGGAGTTGTACCAACTTTGCTTGAACAGGCTCACCATTGAATCCCTTCCTAAATGTGTGTACCCATGTGTCATTGGAAGCTACAAGCCATTTGGAAATAAAGATCCCCCATCAGCTGACATTCAAATGTCATTTACATTTTTCTGGCATCCTGCTTTCACCAAACTGGTTTGTTCTGCTTCTGACACATTTTTGTGCATACGTTTCAACTAGTCGCAAGTGTCAGAAATTTGCATCAACATTGCAAAAGAACTTTCCTCTTCGGACTCACATGTGAACCCTCCATTGAAAGTACATGCTAGTAATGAGCAATACCTAGCAACAGAATGAGCATATTGGTTGCCCATGGCAACATCTCCACTTCCATTTTGATGACCAACACACTTCACTAGAGCAAATTCTCCTGGGAATTGCAGAGCTTCCAACCAAATCCTTGAAAAGTGTCCCGTTCTTTAGTGAAGTAACTGCGGAGGTAAGGAATCCCTACTGGGACCACAATTGCCCATAATCATGGACAGCACCAAACCCATACGGGTTGTGAGTGAATATGATGGCTCTCATTTGTGCAGTTAAAGTGCAAGCCCTGGTAAAAGTAATCAATCTTCAACAACGTCATTTATGGTGCAAACCGCATATGCTGCTCTCAATGTGCCATCATTTCCTCTCAGACATGAGCTATCTGCGAACAATACATGGTCGGGCTCAGCCAGCGGTTCATCCTTAATATCTGGTCAGGGTTTGGTGCATAGTTCTGTGACATCTAGGCAATTATGCTCAACCTTATCACATTTGTCATCATCACCATTTACAGGTAACAGTGTTGAAGGGTTTAGGATAGTACACTTTTTCAGTATGATATTATCAGAAGACAATATCTTCTGTTCATTGCGGGTCAACTTGTTATGGGTTAAATACTGTGTTTTTGTTTTGATTAACAGTAGCTCCACAGAGTGTGGGACCATAACAGTTAAAGGGTAACCCATCACTATATTTTCCCTCTTTTCCAGACCTGTCCTTACTGCAGTCACCACTTTAAGGCAACCAGGAAGACCTGCCGCTACAGGGTCAAGTATGGCAGAAAAATAGGTAATGGACTTTTGAGCCTCTCCATGTTCTTGTGTCAAAAATAGGGAGCGCACACCCATTTCTCTCACTGCAAAATAATGTAAATTCCTTTGTACAATCAGGCATTCCTAGTGTTGGACACAACACAACTTTTCTTTTAGAGCCAGGAATTTGTTGTCCCATGCAAACAGATCAGACATATCTCTGTGTGTCATCCTCAGTGGAGGCTTTGCCATCAAGGAAAAGTTTGGTATTCACTGCTTGCAGTACCAAAACATTCCCAAAACCATCCCAACTTCCTTTTGAGAAGGTGGAGGATTCCACTGTCTCTGGGAACACCTTTCTAGCTCCTTTAACAATAAGTGTCCCAGATATTGAACTTCTTTTTGACAGTACTACAGTTTCCCCAGAGACACTTGGTGACCATTTTCATTCAGGTGATTCACAAGTTCAACGGTGTCATGTTTACATGCATCTTGTGTTTCTGACGCCACAAGTACATCTTCTATATATTGTATAAGGGTAGTTTTGTATGGCATTGCTAGGTCTCTATATTTTTTTGCAGAATATGGTTAAAGATTAATGGACTTTCTGTATACCCCTGTGAGATACAACACCATGTTAATACATTCTTCTGGAAGAAAAAGGAAAAAAGAAACTGTCTCTCTTCGTGCAATGGCACTGAGAAGAAAGCCTGGCACAGGTCGATAACTGTAAAACATTCTGCAGTGCATAGGATATTAAACAGTATAGTAGCTGGATTTGATACCACTGAACAGCAAGGCACTACGATTTATTTAACCTAACTCAAATCCTGCAGTATTCCAAATTTTCCATTGTGCTTTTGTAAGCCCATGATTGGAAAATTACATGGACTTCAAATCAATTCTCTCTAGGTCCGTTTCTGTAGCATGCCATCTATCACTGGCTTTATTCCTGCAATTATTTCTAGTGTCAAATGATATGGTGGGATTCCGAGGTAAATAGAATTTGCCTTAACAGTGACTCATACTGGCTCTACACCTTTAATAAGTCCAGTGACTCTTCCAGTAAAATCCCAAACTTCTGTATTCTCTGTTCTTCTCAGATCCTCTGCCTGTCAGAATACCAAACAAGCTTTCTTACCTATAGGGTGCTTGATAGATGTTCGCAGAGACGCTATGAGCCAACTTCCCTATACCCTATCTTATAACCTGTGTTTACAAAAGTACACTAAGACTGCAAGTTTAAAGCTTAGGGAGGAGGGCAGGATTCAGGACACTGTCGTCTTCTTGTTGTCGACCTGCAAGGCAACAAGTTAAGATTAACACCCTTTCGACTTCTCTGCGAGTGATGCACTATACTACTAACTGTAAAAAGCATTGTCTTTTCCTTAAAACAAAAGGGTCCTACCTGCGATCTAAGAATTGTTGCTTAGCGTCCTTGTAGTCTTGTAATGGCTTCCAATCGAGGTATAGAAGTGTTGGCTGATGATGTGTTGTAAAGATGTGATGTTCACTGCTTCTGTTCTGTGAGGCAATCAGAATTGACAGAAATAGGTTACTAATTCCCTTTGTGTAAAATACAACTTGAAATTCTATCTTTGTCCTAGTACTTTCTATTCACTTACTTGTAATTATCCCAATAAACTTGTCCATCACGTGCTTGGAAATATGGTTCTTAATAAAAGAAAATAATAATGCAAATACTACTTTTACAATCAACTTGTTATCAAAGTTTGTTTTTAAAAGATCCTTCTTGTTTTCAGAAATATTTCTTGCCACTATCTTTTGTTAGAGTTCCAGAAATTGTTTTAAGTTCAATGATGTTGGCAAACAATACTTCTTGTTACAACAACGAGCACTTCAGAAATTGTTCTATTAATTCCAGTAATTGCCTCAATTTCAATGTTGCTGTCTTGCGTTGGGCACCTTCTATCTTGTACAAACAAATAACAAAATGTTCGCTTAGCTGTTTTTGTGTTTTTTTTTCTTCTTTTAGAGATCCGGTGATCAGACCTCCTGTATTTCCCTTCACTGCAAAACCACAGAAGCACCGATGTCAAGCGGGAGCTGACGAAGAACAGGTGAGCAGGTTTCTTCCATTGACGACGGTGGAAGGCTAAGTGCCTTCTGGAACTTGGGTGTGGCTATTTATAGCCCGGCCACACCCAAGTAGACGTGCACGTAGAACGCCTTGACTTGACGTCCAAACGGACACAAACAGAAATCCACACGCAGACGTTCTGCTGCACAGAGTCCTCTCGCAACGAGTTCTTTTTCACATTTTACCTTGGTCTATAATTACATGAAAGATTACGAGTTTACAAATATGTGAATGGTTATAACAACATTCCATTGAGCAGATAATCACAATAAAGGTTAGAAATAGTCATATTTCCAGACTCTCCCATACACAACCCATAAACCGATCACACTATACTGGAGTGCAGGATGCACAGGACAGGGGTGGGTTTCAAATGGGAATATGCAAACCTGCTATTCCTGTATTTAACTGCGCATGAAGGCTTTTAAGGGGTTTACAGCAATTATACTAACGAGGTGTAGCAGAGTCATGACACTGCCAATGCATTAAGGATCAGCAAAGGGAACATTCCTTTTTGGATCTGCTGTCTGATCATCTTGAACTCAATATCCTCATCATGGGTCTGGAAAGCCACACCATTGGGTGTACAATAAATGGTGCAATTTAATTTGCAGAGCAAATCTCCCTCTAACAGATTCACAGGGCTTGAATCACAAACACCAAATTGGTGATTTTTCCCTAAATGAGACTATTTTTACTGGGACTTTCTCAAAAACTGGGTTGATGACCAATTTATTGGTAACTCCCACATATTGGATAATATTCCCCGAGAGAGGACGGTATGTGACTTCCACTGCTCTAACAATGGACTGGGTAGCACCTGTATCGATGGGAAATGATACAGGTTGTCATTGACTTCAGCGTCTGCATGGGGGCCACTCTGGTCTATCTCTAAGACTGCGCCAGTAGCACAGTCTTCCTGGTCACTCAGGCCCCATCATTGGAATTTATCTGAGCTGGAACCATGATTTTCAAATAAAGGGAATTGCTGCAATAAACTTGGGTTTGGGTCTTTAAATTGTGGCATGACATTTTGAAATTAATTTGTATTTGTTTTTGGCATTTGATATAAATTTGATCTTGGATTCCCTACTATTTGTGCTGGTGCAATAAGCATCATTGGAGTCTGCCCCTGCTTTGCTATCTGCATCCGGTGTGTCGGCACATTTTGGTTCTGCATACCTCATTGCATTTGTGTGTTTCCCCCTGTATTATCAAAATTATATTGACATTCCCTCTTCCAATGTCCAATTCTATGACAGATGTGACAGGCAGAAATCTCTGATCCAAATCCTTTCCCCACAGGAACACCTCTGCTTCTACCCTGTGACATGTTCATTGCTCCTTGATTTCCCTGAACACCAGCTGCGGCACAGCAACTCCTTGCATGTTTCCTTGATTTCCTGCAAAAGAAGGATTCTGAAAACGTTTCTAAGCCAGCTTCATTTATGCTAATATTAATTACTCTTTTATCCTTTTCTGCTTAATGTCTAACTCATTGCTGCAGTATTTTGCATATTTCAGGATTTCATCAACTGTTTTTCTTGCCAACAGATCACACTTTGAGTAATGTGAGAACAGATCTCTGGCTTCAACTCTACATCTAACTGAGATACACACATTCTCATATCTTTCTCCTCTCGATATTCACGCCCACTGTGCTGTTGAAACACCTGCAACAATCTCTCATAGTACTTGTGTACAGTCCCCTTTGGCTCCTGCATGCTTTTTTTTAATTCTGAGCCCATCCCTATCTTTCAGGGGTACTCTGCCAACCATAAAGGTTCATTGTTCTCCACCACCATAGAAGACGGAGCATTTGTCCCAGTGACTTCCACTGGTTCCTCTCTGGGCCACTGTATAGCAGTCTTGCCGATAAATCAACAGGAACCCCAATGTCAAAGAACATATTCAAATTTCCCCACAACACCTTTAAAACTTGTATAAACCGTTCGACTTATGCGCACACAGCACTGACTTCTCTCTCAATTTTAGGAAGCTTGTCTGTGAATGCTGCCAAATCACCTCAACTCCAATGAACATGTACATAATTCCCTACTGCAATTTTTCTAAGATGGTAAACTGATACTTCTCCCTCACTTCCTTCATCTTGCTTCCCTTTAATAGCTGCTTTAGTCTCACTCCACCTGCGAATGCACTTGACCAATTCTATAAGAGGCGAACACAGTCCTGAAATCCTCATATTCTAGAATGCTGGGTCATCCAAATGAACCCAATAGCTTCTGTATAAATTAACATTTATGTATATTTTTCAACAAGTTTAGTTCATTTGTCATGAGCTAGGGCTGCCCTTCTCGTAACCTCTTTGCACAAATACATTCTTTCTTTGATATTGTTCTGGGTACTCAAATTCTAAACATCCCCTTATTACTTCCTCCAGTTCAACCTTCAATTGAGAAATGTTTAATGGCTTCTCTTTCTCAGCCTCTGATTTCTCAGTTGTTCGTGCACTTTCTGCCTTATAAGGTACCTCTGTTTCGTCAAACCAGGTTAGTATATATTCCTCCTCAGCCGCAACTTTTTCTTCTGATGATACTGGTTCTGTGAGTACTAACGTCCCTCCATCTATTAGTGCTTGCATCTTTAGTGGTGGTTTTCAGGCAACTATTTGTGAGTTCTCGGAAGTCGAGATGAATCCCGAAGTGGGTAAACCTCCAGCAACTAGTTGAGTTTCAGGTCTTATCTCAACAAGTGGAGGATCACTTGCTACTACCTTATTACAGGTTGAGCATTAACAACAGTTACTGTTGCTATACTAATCATTGCAGCTTTACTAGTCACAGCCAGAAATGTAACTTGTGGTTGAGCTATTACTGTTGAGGCGATCTGCAATATTTGTTAGGATCATTCAATTGGGGTTGCTCCTGGATGTGCAGGGGCAGAAGGCACTATTTAGATGGTACTAGCACCTGATACATTTTTCTCTGCAGTGATCACATGTGATGGGTGTCTCGAGGTCAACATTTATATTTATTCCAATATTTTATCCCGAGTCAGTATCTGAATCATCCCCTTATTTCTTGAAAAAATCTTAGTCCTTTACTTTCTTAGCAGCCTCTGAGGTAAGTACTCGATACAATCTAGTTCCCTATATAAGAGCCTTTCCCTAGCTATACTGATCTTCCTCCCTGTTGGAAGACGGACCTCGGGGGAGTCAGAGAGACCACCCAGAGGGGCCCCCACACTGCACGAAGTAGCCGAGCGCTGCTGAGAAGCCTCCTAGGAGAGGTCCTTCTCCTATAACGTACTAGCACAGTAACACCACCACACAGGACTCGAGGATGTTTATCAAGGCGAGCAGTTCTTTATCAGCATCTAAGAAGTTACGGTTATCGATATGTACAAGGGGGATCGAGGGATCCACAAGAGTCTCAAAGTCTTGGGTAGGGACGGGGTAGCGGGACAGTCTTTAGTAGCAGCTTGTTACGAGGGTACCTTGGGCCCAGTTCTTGATCCTCAAGCTAGAGGGACTCCGGATCTCAGAGTGGCCGAGCCGCAACGGCATCAGCAGGGCTCTGGCGATCAGTTCGTGGAGTTCGAGCCGCGACCAGGTCAGCAGGGCTCTTAAGGTGTTTCAGTTCAGCTCGAGCCGCGACGACGTCAGCAGGGCTCCGAGGGAGGTTTCAGCGAGGTTGGGCCTCGACAGCGTCAGCAGGGCCCCGATGTTCCGTGAGGTTCTTTGTCTCAATAAGATGGAGCCGCGACGCAGTCAGCAGGGCTCGTGGTATAGTCTCAAGCAAGAGTTCTTCTCCGTAGGGTCAGCCGCGATTCCATCAGCAGGGCTCTTGACTCCGGGATACAACTACTGTCCCATTGCGGGGTTGCCCCAGATATAGGTCTGGAGCCCTTTGATGTCCGGACCCTTGCGCCTGGGGGGCGGAGAGGCCGGGCTGGGAGAGGCCAGACGCCCAGCGGGAGAGGCGCCAGGCCCGGGGAGGCCGGAGGACGATCGCCCCTAGGTGTTGAGGGACGGTGGGGGGTCCCATCGAAACTCTCCTCCTCCGGGAGTGGTGAAGTGGCCATGCGGTGCCCCCTGGCCAGATCTTGGTGCCTCGATATCGGGGCTTCGCTGGGGCTGAGGCCGGAGGGAGCCGGGCTGCGTGGGCTGGTGCGTGGAGCAAGCATGGGGGGGACCCCGAAGGGATGAGGGGTCCCTGTGCGGCCTGGAAAAGGGGGCCGCTGAGGCGGGTGTAGGAAAACGGGTACAATCCAAAGGGAGCCTCGAAGGGAGGAGGGGTCCCTGGCGGCCTGAAAGGGCAGCCCGTGTAGGCCGGTGCGGGGGACGAGCACAATCCAAGAGGGTTAAGACCACGCCACGAGGCCGGGTCCAACAGGCGTCCCCCCCAGCCGAAGGCAGGGAGAGTCACCCATTTCCTTGGGGGTTCTCCTCGTCGAGGCGGAAGAAGCGGGACAGGCCATCGGCGTTGGCGTGGTCATTGCCGGGCCGGTGTTCAACAGAGAAGTCCATCCCTTGCAGCGAGATGGACCATCGCAGCAGCTTGGGGTTCTCGCCCCTCATTTGCATTAACCACCGCAAGGGCCGGTGGTCGGTCTGGACCCGGAAGTGGGTGCCGAAGAGATAGGGCCGGAGTTTTTTGAGGGCCCATACTACAGCGAAGGCCTCCCGCTCGATGGTGCTCCACCGCTGCTTCCGGGGCAGCAGCCGTCGGCTGATGAAGGCCACGGGTCTGTCGAGTCCCTCCGAATCTACCTGGGACAGGACGGCCCCAATTCCATATTCGGAGGCATCCGTCTGCACCACAAACTCCTTGCTGTAGTCAGGGGCCTGTAGCACGGGGGCAGTGCACATCGCCGTTTTGAGAGTCTCGAAGGCCGTCTGGCAGCGGGGGGTCCAGTGTACCTTCTTGGGCTGCTTTTTTGACGTGAGCTCTGTGAGGGGGCCGACAATGCTCCCAAAGTCTCTGATGAATCGCCGGTAGTACCCGGTGAGGCCCAGGAAGGCCCGGACAGCTGTCTGGGTGGTGGGGGGTTCCCATGCCTGGATGGCATCAACTTTCGGTTGGAGGGGAGCCACCTGACCGCTCCCTACTTGATGGCCCAGATAGGTCACCGATCCTTGGCCTATCTGGCATTTGCTGGCCTTGATCGTGAGCCCGGCCCCTTAGAGGGCGGCCAGGATGGCTTTGAGGTGCCCCAGGTGCTCAGCCCAGTGGCTGCTGTATACGGCAATGTCATCTAAATAAGCCGCGCTGAAGGCCTCTAGCCTGGCCAGGACCTTGTTCACTAGTCTCTGGAAGGTGGCCGGGGCGTTCTTCATGCCGAAGGGCATCACCCGAAAGTGGTAGTGCCCATCAGGGGTGGAGAAAGCGGATCTCTCTTGAGCACCGGGGGTGAGCTGGATCTGCCAGTACCCGGCGGTGAGGTCAAAAGTGCTCAGGTAGCGGGCTGCCCCTAAGCGGTCGATGAGCTCGTCGGCCCGGGGAAGAGGATGGGCATCGGTCTTGGTAACAGCGTTCAGGGCCCGGTAGTCCACACAAAATCGTAGCTCCGGGGGGGTGCCTGGGGCGGCGGCCTTTGGCACCAGGACGACGGGACTGGCCCACGGGCTGTCGGAGGGCTCGATGACCCCGAGGGCCAGCATCTTCACTACCTCAGCCTGGATGCAGGCCCGCACCCGGTCGGGTACTCTGTAGGCTCTGTGTCGCACGGGGGGACTGTTCCCAGTATCGACGTCGTGGACACACCATGGAGTCACCCCCGGAGTGAGGGAGAAGAGGGCCGCAAAGGGCTGCAACAGTTGCTGAGAGTCGTGGCACTGTTCCGGGGTCAGGGAGGAGGCGAGTTGGACGCCTTCGATGGTCCCGTCGTGGTCGCTGGTCCGCAGGAGGTCGGGTAGGGGCTCGGAGTCGCCTTCGCCCCCGTCGTCGGTCGCTAGCAGTAGGCTTAGTTTGGTCCGGGCAAAGTGGGGTTTGAGCCGGTTAGCGTGTAGAACCCAGAGGGGGTTCCGGGGAGACTCCATGTTGATCAGGTAGGTGACAGGGCTCTTCTTCTCCACCACCTTGAAGGGCCCGGTCCATTTGTCCTGAAGGGCGCAGGGGTCAACCGGTGACATGACCCAGACTTGCTGGCCCGGCTCAAACTCGATGGTAGAGGCGTTTTGATCGTACCATCTTTTCATGTCCTCTTGGCTGGCCTCGAGGTTGGCTTCGGCCAGGGCTCGGAACCTTCGTGTCTGGTTTCGTAGGGTCAGGAGGTATCTGTAGACGTCGGGAGGGGCATCTCGGGGCTTCGTCTCCCAGCCCTCCTTGACCAGGCTGAGGGGTCCTCGGACTGAATGCCCGTACAACAATTCGAAAGGGCTGAACCCCAGGGACTTCTGCGGGACCTCCCGATAGGCGAACAGGAGGCACGGCAGCAGGACATCCCATCTCTGCCGTAGGGGTTCTTCCAGGCCCTTGATCATGCCTTTTAAGGTTCTGTTGAACCGCTCGACCAGTCCGTTCCCCTGAGGGTGGTATTGGGTGGTGAACTTGTACGTGACCCCGCACTGCTGCCACAGGGACCGCATGTATTTAGAGATGAAGTTCGTACCTCGGTCGCTCACCACTTCTCGGGGGAACCCCACTCTCGAGAAGATCTCCATTATGGCCCGGCCCACTACGGGGGCTGTCACAGTTCGAAGCGGGATGGCCTCAGGGTACCTGGTTGCGTGGTCTACGAGGACCAGGATGAAGCGGTGACCCAGGGCGGTCCGGGGGTCCAGGGGCCCTACGATGTCTATTCCGACCCGTTCGAACGGGGTGTTGACTGCTGGGAAGGGCTGGAGAGGGGCTTTGACCCGTCCCCCCGTCTTGCCGCTGGCTTGGCAGGTCTGGCAGGACCGGCAGTGGTTGTCCACGTCCCTCCGCATCCGGGGCCAGTAGAAGTGGGTCACCAGGCGGCTGTAGGTTTTGTCCTGCCCCAGGTGCCCGGCGAGGGGCACATCATGTGCCAGGTAAAGGAGGAACTCCCGGAATCGGAGGGGGACCACCAGCACGCGACTGGCCCCCAGTTCTGCAATCTTCTGCTCGCTGTACAGTAGTCCTTCGGCCCAATACACCCAGTGGGTTCCGGCCTGGTCACCGTTGGCCTGCGAGGCCGCTTGCTGCTGGACCCCTTCAAGGGAGGGGCAGGTCTTCTGTTCCTGCAAGAACTGTTCTCTGGTGGGGCCCCCGTTGTGGCGCCATTGGGCAAGCTCCGGGAGTGTGCCGAGAGAGGCGATCTCGTCCGGGGGGGGCACCGTGGATCTGGCATCGGTGTCCGCTTCTTCTTCGCTGGAGGCAGGTGGTGGCACGGGCCCCTCGGGCTCGACGGTGTCGGCGGGCATTGGACGAACGGGGGGCCTGGCCGGCCATGGACCGGGTGGTGGCGCAGGCCCATTCGGGTAGTCCTAGCATTCGGAGATGCTCCTGCCGCTCCACTTGAGCCCAGGGGGAACTCTCGAGGTCGTTCCCCAGGAGGCAGTCCACCGGAGCGTCGTCGCGGACAGTCACCTTCAGCATGCCCGTCACCCCTCCCCATTCGAAGGAAATCTGGGCCATCTGGCACATGCTCTCGCTGTTGTCGGCCGTCTGGACGGGGCATAGCACATTCGGCAGGATCTTTTCGGGGGCCACCAGGTGGCAGCGGACAGCGGTGACACTGGCTCCGGTGTCACGGAGGGCTTCGGCCCGTCGTCCATTGATAGTGACCCGCTGTTGGTATTTCTGGGTGTTGCTCGGGATGGGTATTCGGGGCACCATTTCTCGGCTGCCCAGGCAGACCAGGGACATGGCCGCCGGCTCCCACTCAGTGGACCCCCCGTCGAGGGGTTCTTCCTCTTCCTCCCCTTCTCCCAGGGCGGCAGCCGCTAGTTGTCGGGGCGGGGGCCCGCTGGTCCCCCTTCGTCGGTTCAGGGGGCAGGCAGGGTCGCTGGCATAGTGTCCTGTTTGTTGGCAGCCGTAGCAGGTTATCGTGGGCCGGGGTCCGGTTTTGGCTGGCGTCGTCCCTCTTCGGACTAGGTTCGGGGAGGTGTGTTGCTGAGGCGGCCCCTGAGGCGGACTCCGGGGCGGCCCGGCTCGGATGTCCCGATTCCTGTTCGACCCTCCTCCCCCGCCGCGCTGGCGGGGGGGTCCAGTGGGGTTTCGCTGGTACTCCCCCATCGAGCTCCGGGGGACTCGGGTGTTAACCCATCGATCGGCCTCGGCGGCGAGCTTCCGCGGCTCGGTCAGCTTGCTGTCGAGGAGGTGTTGTCTTAGCTCCACGAAGCAGTTGTTGGAGAAGTGTTCCCAAATAATGAGGTCGACCAGCTGCCTGTAGGTGGTGACCTTGCTCCCCTTGATCCAACCTTCTAGGGCCCTGCTGAAAAAGTCAACATACTCTACCCACGTGGTACCGGGGATTTTCTTGCAGTCTCTGAAACGCTGGCGGTACATTTCCGCGGTTAGTCCATAGCGGGTGAGCAGGGCCTCCTTCATATGGTCGTACGAGGTCATCACCTCTTCCGGGAGCTGGAGTAGGGTGTCTCGGCCCTCGCTAAGGAACCGACCCCATAGGCCGGCACCCCCAATCCTTCCGGGGTACCCGATGGGAGGTCATGGCCACCTCGTACGCCTTAAACCACTGCTGGATGTCGTCGTTTTTATAGTACTCCTTGACGACATCTTTGGGAATATGGACCTTGGCTTCGGTGGGCGGCAGAGCGTCTCTATTGCTGGGGGTGCCGTTCTCCCCCTTCTGGGCCTTGAGCTCGAGTTCCTTGAGGCCCGCTCGTGTTCGAGGGTCAGCTTTTTCTCCTCCAGCTTTCAATGCCCCTTCTTCTCCTCTATCTCCTCTTGTAGCCGTAGCTGTTCCATGGCCAATTTCTTTTCGGCCAGCAGGAGTTCGCCGTCCAGCCGAAGTCGTGCGAGCTCTAGCTCATGGGTCCGGACCTTCTCCCGCTCTCGTATTTCTTCCGCGGAGAGGCCGGTTTCCAGGCTGTTTCTCCCTCCGTTCGCTGGGGTCGGTGCTGGTGGCGTGGCTGCATTCAGGGGCAGGGGACCTTCACTCTGGGAGGGACCCGCCTCGGACTCTATCCAGGTTCTCAGGGCTTTCTGCATCTCTTCCTTGGTACCTAGGCTGGTGGTCGTAATGCCCTTGTCCTTGCAGAACTGTTTTAATTCTTTGTGCGTGTACTCTTCCAATCGTTCTGGTTGGAACTCCATGGTCTCTGTTCGTCTGGATGGATAGCGAGTGGGTTACTTGCTTGTACGATCTGTGTTCGGCTCGGATCCAGTCGCTGGCCACCAAATGTTGGAAGGCGGACCTCGGGGGAGTCAGAGAGACCACCCAGAGGGGCCCCCACACTGCACGAAGTAGCCGAGCGCTGCTGAGAAGCCTCCTAGGAGAGGTCCTTCTCCTATAACGCACTAGCACAGTAACACCACCACACAGGACTCGAGGATGTTTATCAAGGCGAGCAGTTCTTTATCAGCATCTAAGAAGTTACGGTTATCGATATGTACAAGGGGGATCGAGGGATCCACAAGAGTCTCAAAGTCTTGGGTAGGGACGGGGTAGCGGGACAGTCTTTAGTAGCAGCTTGGTATGAGGGTACCTTGGGCCCAGTTCTTGATCCTCAAGCTGGAGGGACTCCGGATCTCGGAGTGACCGAGCCGCGACGGCGTCAGCAGGGCTCTGGCGATCAGTTCGTGGAGTTCGAGCCGCGACCAGGTCAGCAGGGCTCTTAAGGTGTTTCAGTTCAGCTCGAGCCGCGACGACGTCAGCAGGGCTCCGAGGGAGGTTTCAGCGAGGTTGGGCCGCGACAGCGTCAGCAGGGCCCCGATGTTCCGTGAGGTTCTTTGTCTCAATAAGGTGGAGCCGCGACGCAGTCAGCAGGGCTCGTGGTATAGTCTCAAGCAAGAGTTCTTCTCCGTAGGGTCAGCCGCGATTCCATCAGCAGGGCTCTTGACTCCGGGATACAACTACTGTCCCATTGCGGGGTTGCCCCAGATATAGGTCTGGAGCCCTTTGATGTCCGGACCCTTGCGCCTGGGGGGGCGGAGAGGCCGGGCTGGGAGAGGCCAGACGCCCAGCGGGAGAGGCGCCAGGCCCGGGGAGGCTGGAGGACGATCGGCCCTAGGTGTTGAGGGACGGTGGGGGGTCCCATCGAAACTCTCCTCCTCCGGGAGTGGTGAAGTGGCCATGCGGTGCCCCCTGGCCAGATCTTGGTGCCTCGATGTCGGGGCTTCGCTGGGGCCGAGGCCGGAGGGAGCCGGGCTGCGTGGGCTGGTGCGTGGAGCAAGCATGGGGGGGACCCCGAAGGGATGAGGGGTCCCTGTGCGGCCTGGAAAAGGGGGCCGCTGAGGCGGGTGTAGGAAAACGGGTACAATCCAAAGGGAGCCTCGAAGGGAGGAGGGGTCCCTGGCGGCCTGAAAGGGCAGCCCGTGTAGGCCGGTGCGGGGGACGAGCACAATCCAAGAGGGTTAAGACCACGCCACGAGGCCGGGTCCAACACTCCCATTGGTCATACATATAATTTTTCAGTGCCCCATATGTCCGCCTCTGTTATTATTCCTTCTCTTTTTCTCTGGCAACTCTTTCCCTAAAATTGAACGCTTCATACTGAAGGGGTGTAGGGCGTGGCTTCCTTTCGTGCAATTTTCTCTATGGTCAAGAATTCTAGTGTTAAATGTCCCATACCTATGAAACCTCAATGGACTCTCCTTCTCTATGATTCTACTCCATTGGTGAAGCCAAGTACATGTGTTTAAACTATGCTCAGAAGTCCAAATATATGCAAGCCTGCCCTCTGGAGGTACCTCTTCCCCTTTGCGTACTGGAATTGTAACATGCCCTCTCACCAAATTGTTCATTTCCCTGAAACATTTCATAATGATAAAACAATTTGAAACAATACGAGTGAACAGAATGTTATGATTTCTTTCTGTATACGTCAATTTCCTGTTGAGCCTATTAAATCACAGCTATTATTTTTCACAGTTCTTGATAACAAATCCAAATACAGTATTCACTTTTATGGATCCAATCTCAGTGCTGTACTGCAACGCCACTAACCAATCACAGCATAAAAACACATCAACCGACCAATCTCAGAACGAAACACTATGACACACAACCTCACTCCTCGTAGCAGCTCACCATCCTTTACAATTTTCTTTGCACTCGCAAAACTGTCTTTATCGACTTTTAAAACACCTTTTTGTTTGTTTTACTAAGGAAATAAGCACTACAATGATCCAAGATACGCTTCAGGATCTCAAGTGAAATCTCGACTAGTGTGAAATCGCCCAAACCAATGTAGTTTCCCCAGTTTGTGCAATTAGGTTCAGCTAACACTGATCAATGTTAATCAGTCACAACAAAACAGTATGACTCCTCAGGCACATAGCACTATTAATGTATGCCCAGGTAAACTGGAAATGTGTGGTCCTGCGGCCAAAGCTTTTTTCATGTAATTAAGGATATGATGCATAATCCATCATATGCTGTATAATCTCCATATTTTAACAAAAAGAATTCTGTGATTGTGTGCAGTGAAAGGCCATTCACAAAGGTTAACGGGTCATCATTCAGTTGCTCTTAATATATTTGGTTGTTACACTTAGGGCTTTAAGTGGGCCGGGTCTCACCCGTGCTGAGCATCGGCAATTTTTTAAAGGAGGCCTTGAAACAGGTCTCTATCGGGCTACGTTTTGTGCTCTGGCACAGGCGGTCCATTTTTTTCCGGACTGCAGTGACAGTAGGCAAATTGATGTGCGCGTTCTCACACTGCTCACCTCTCCCAAGTGGAGAAGTTACCGCATGAAGTCATGCCAGGTGAGCGTTGTAGTGGAAGGGAAATCCTTTTAAGAGAGCTATTTTCTCTCTGGATTTCCCTTCTCTTTTTGAAACTAAGGAGCAGCAACATCGTCGTGGTGTCAGCAGGGCTTTAAGTGGAAGCTTTTTCAATATTATATACAAGACATAGTTGCTGCTTATTTATCTTATGCAACTAACAACCATTGACAACGCCAATAGTCCTGACTTGTTGTAGGTATGATGTTACTTGCTGTACCATATATCTGGATGCAATGACAGAAACAGCAAAATGCAAGTCCGGCGGCACACTATGCTAAACATATATTTTCAGCGTAAGTGTTTTTAAGCCACGCCCTTAATTACATTGGCCTCGCCCCTTTGAGAGACCCCCTAGATTTTTCATCCCATTGCCCTGGTTAGGCTGGTACTAATGAATATTTGTGCAGATAGTATTAACATATGTAGAAAATGCAAAATACTGAAGAATTCTTATCCAAAGTATGCTGCATTATGCCGCATAAATTGCCATTCCCTGACACAAAATGCAGTCAACCCTGCTGCAAAATGTGGTGCTCCCCTGCCGCATAAATCTGGTGGCCTTGTTATACCACAAAAAACGACTACTACTTACAAAATAAATATGTGACGGGATTATCCAACACATAGCTCCTCTGTATACTTGAGCTTTTTCGTCGGTAAAACATTGAGCTTAAAGGATTTAAAACAAATGTCCACCCATCAGTTGACGTAATTGTTAAATGACGTAGGTGATTAGCTAGGGTCCTGCGCCGTCAGGTGTAACAGATGTGCTGATATTTAACGGCGGGTAAACGGTCCCGTCGCCTCGGGTGTGTGCTGTACATCCTGTCTGTAACTCGGCTCCGCGTGTTTCACGTGTCAAGGCTGCGGCGGGACCTCCATCTTCCATGTTTTCCTTCCAGGCATCCAGCGGCGCCGAGAAGGTTTCGCTCTCTAGTGATTAACCTGGCTGATCTTGGCGCCATTCAGTCAGCTGCGAGATGAGGCAATACCAGAAGCATTGTTCAGCAGAAAATGAGGCACACGGCTTAGAAATACCAGCAAAACAGGCTCCAAGTCCCCGGGAGCCTGTTCGCACACAGGTCTGCGGGGTTAATAGCTGGAAATCGCATGCTCCGGAATGGACAGAGTAATAACAACACGCACATTTCATTTCCCTGATACAGCCATCTTCCCATTCAAAAAAGAACCGGATATAGTTAACTGTACGCCCAGGAGCCGGGCTATCGAGTGTCGGAGTCAATCTGACCAGAACTCAGCAAGCAGCAGCAGAACTTTCCTTCAGCTCAGGGGCCTGGAATGTTAGAAAAGTTTAGATATGTTTTCAAATAAGTTTCGATATATTTTTATTTTCAAATATTCTTTTTTGAATTCTAGCGGATCGGAGACTTTCCACGGCTATCAATGTGTGTCTCTAATCAAATATTTCAAAAATCAATTCTGAAAAGACACCTTTTAGTTTTCTGGGTGGATTGCTTTTTAGTTATTATTTAATTGCTAATGTGTGTTCAATAACACCGTGGATGCAGTTGATCAACAAATGCTTATTAGAAATGTCAAGCCTCAATTACTTAATTTCATGTTAATATATTTATTAGACAAAGTACACCTCGTCCGGATGGATGGCGGTGGCAGCATTGGTAAAATGTTTATTAAATGTTTATTAAATTTTAAGTTTGCCCTTTAGGGAAACTGACTCTTTTATTTTTTATTAGGTTTTTAAGAACTGTGATTGTTTGCAAATACTACGTGCTCTCCAGTTACAGTTTATTCAACCAGGAAAGTTATGGTTCAAGCGTATCCAATGTTGAATCCCATTAATGTGCTTATCAATTACATAAAGAATTTCATAAATTTGAAAATTAGACATAGCAAAAAATAGTCTTGCAAATTGAGGTTTAGGCTGTATTATCTTCCTGAACAGTTGAGTGAGCTGTTTGGAAAATGGTTTTGACTGGTCATCAACGTTTAATGATTGATCGCTTAGGGGAATATCAGCAAGGGCGGGCGATAATTATCGCTCAGCGCTCTTAGCGTGAGGATAATTATCGCCGCCCAACTCTGAATTTTATCGCGGAGATAGCGTGCTATTAGCAACGCTTATCTCCAAAGCGATAAAATTCAGAGCGCAAGCTGCCAAATGTGCGATTATCGCTGGAAATCCAGCGATAATCGTACAACTTTTGTCGAAAGCTTGCTGATAGGGCCTCACATACTTAGCCATGATATCCACCTTACATAGGATATCATGGCTAAGTCAGTTTCAAAGCAGACGTAAGGAAAGTAGCTATAACAGAGGTTATCGCTACTTTTTTTTGTCGCTATACCGCTTTGCGTGAGGCTTGATAATAGGAGAAATGTCGCCTTGCGACATTTCCCCCATTATTCTGTGCAGGAACGCCCACTTTGCATCTCATTAGAGATGCAAAGCTGGGCGTTCCAAAAACAGGCGCTAATGCAAGGTTTCATGAGCTAGCGTGACCTTGCTGATTAGGCGTTAAAATTATCACCGCTTTTCGTCCGAAAACGGACGCAAGAGTGGCGATAATTTTCTATCGCCTCGTTGCTGATATGCCCCCAAATTCTTAGGGAACACCCAGTTCTTACTTTAGGCTGGTGATTGCCACCAGCATTTATTTTTGGGGAACAACACTTTATTTTGCTGCCTCAGATATTTACCGAGCACAGAGAGGTAAGACACACAGATGAGAAAGGATGAGGAAGGGAAAGAAGGCAGTTTCATTCCAAAAAGAATAAGCAATGGCATAGCCAACAAGTCTCGCCTTTGGGACCTTATAAGTGTTTAGCCAGAGCTATTGGCTTTGCCAATGTCCTTACGCTGTGGTGTAGAGCAGTGTGGCTGCTATGCAGCATGTTGAAAAGGTATAATAAAAAAGCATTGTAAGTACTTTTCTTATTTTATATCTAACCAAGAAGATATATGTAGAACTGAACGACCCTATTAAAGAAAGAATTAACATAAAAAATGTCTTCGAATTTTTTTTGTTCTTACAATGCTGGCAAATTCTTCCTGCATGTTCTAATGCTTGTTTGTTATAGCTTTTTTGTTATGGGAGGAGGAGACGACCATAAACAGCGCTGGTAGTGAGGTGGTGCTGCACTGGTGCAGAGTTGGTGCTGCATGTGTGCAGAGGTGGTGCTGCACTGGTGCTGAGGTGGTGCTGTGCTGAGATGGTGCTGAGTGATGCTGAGGTGGTGCTGTGGTGATGTCGTGCTGCTGAGTGATGCTCAGGTGATTCTACGGTGGTGCTGCTGAGTGATGTAGAAGTGGTGCTGAGTGACACTGACTGGTGCTGCGCTGATGCTAATGTGCTGCTGAGTTGCTGCCACATCCTCTCCCCCACTAAACATCATACTGCCCCACTGAGGGAAACGCACACTGCCTTCAGCTATAGCCCAATTGTGCCCACTATAAACACCTGGATGCGACTCAACTCAAATTATGCACTAAACAAGAGTAATAGGCTGCCTGGAAAAAAAAGTATTATCCTGGAAAAAGCAAGATGATATAAAGCATGTGAAATGTAAGCAGTAACAACATGGTTACCTTAACGCTTCTACATTCATTATACAGAAATAACTGAGCTTTTTTGCCAGAAAAGTTAAGAACATGACTACAAAACCCGTTTCAATTTGTATTACTTATATCCTTACAAATCGTAATCAGTATGATTTAAAAAAGACCACATCTCTCAACACAGAGCTGCAGTAAACACTTTATAAACTAAAATAAGGAAAACTGCTGAAAAGGATCACATTAAACATTTTCTACTCCATAAATCAACCAGGTATTTTAGGACCACCAGGAATGGTGCACTTTCCCACCCAGGGAAAACAATGTTGTTCACAGAAAGACGAGAAAACGAAAATAGCGCTTCACTGGCAAACTCTGTAAAGTGGCGCTAATGTGTTTGGGTGTGAATAAAACCAATCTGGTCACTTTGTCACAACACTGCCTTGCTTTATTTACTTATTTAGTTACTTTTCGTATATTGAAACTTGTTTTCCTCTCCGCCCCAAGGATGCACTTTGGATTAGAAAATGACAGAAAAAGACGACATTTCAAACAAAAGTGTTTCTTTCATTTTTTGGATACATTTCACAGGGGATTGAATGAAGGAAAGGAGAGGAAAGAGAGGGTAAGAGCCGTTTCTTGAAGTCACGGTTTTCAGCAATTGAAGGGACACACTACAGAGACAGAAAGAGAGGGAATACGAGAAAGAGGATGAAAGAGAAAGAGAGAGTGGAGTACAGCTGCCAGAGGCAGATCAGGAGAGGTGGACAGTGGACACCATCGAAGCGTAAGCAGTATGGTTTAAAAAGACCACATCCCTGAACACAGAGCCGCAGTACAAACTTTATATCAACTAAAATAAGGAAAACAGCTGAAAAGGATCACACTAAACATTTTCTACAATTGCACTTTTCCATCCGGGTAAACAATGTTGTTCACAGAACGACGAGAAAATTAAACTAGCACTTCACTGGCAACTTCTGTAAAGTGGCACTGTTTCTGTGTGAATAAAACCAACCTGGTCACATTGCAACCACTCTGTCTTGTTTTATTTTGTTATTTAGTTACTTTTTGTATTTTGAAACTTTTTTTCTCTCCGTCCAGAGGCTGTACTTTGGAATAGAAAAATGACAGAACAAGCATTTGCAATAGGTCTCGCATTTACGCGAGTTTAAGCTATTGGCATTGTAAATGACGATGCCTTTTATTTATGTTTGAAAAACGAAAACACAAATAAAAGGCATTGTTATTTGCAATGTGAATAGCTCAAAGTCGCGTAAATGCGAGACCTATTGCATTGTAAATGCTTGTTTGGGTAGGCACGGGCAGATTAAGTGATTTGCCCAGAATCACATGATTTTAAGTCGACGCCGAGACTCGAACCTGATTCCCCAGCTCTAAAGTCTGCAGCGCTGGCAGTTAGACTACATCTCTTTCCTTGTCCTCTTCGGTGTTATGCTGCTCGCACATTCGTTTTGAGGAAAACTGCTCATAGTTTGTCATTTCTCAGGGGGAAAACGTTATTTTCTCGGATACGGAATCAAAACTGCAAAGGCCGGAAATTGAAACTGAAACTAAAGCCCCAGGCGCAATTGTAGTTCCGCATCTTGTAATAGGGGTTGAGGAGTTAACGCACAAAGACATGTATAACATGAGAGAAACGGGGCTTCTTATAACATTGAAGATGTTTGAAAACTCGTAGAAAATACATTTTTATCACATAAAAAGTAGAGTCATACTAGCAGCCTCGTAATTTAAGGAATTGCATCGTGCTGCGCTGCTAATGCCCGCTAGTCACCTGTTCGGTATGAGTTGGTGACAGTTTAGACTGAAGACAACTATTTAGTATTGTGTTTCTTTAAATCATAACAATGCCGAAAGAGGAAAGAGAAAGATAATTAAAAAACTGAGGAATAAAGGAGAATCAAAAACGTAGAAAGAATGAAAAAGGAGTCTGAAAAATGGGAAATTAGAGAGAAACAGGGAAAGCGGGAGCGGTAAGTTGGGCAAGAATATTAGACGTACCAAGAAGAGGAAAGAGCATGAGAAAGAGAGAAGGAGGACAATAGTCAGGAATATGGAGAAAATTTGCATGACGCTGACAGAATAAGAGAAAGAAACAAGTGCTCACCAGGCAGCCACGGCAGAACAACGAAAGAACGCACGCAAAGTGAAAGTAATCATTTTGCGGGCGCTTTGATGTTCTCAGTGGCTGCGCGGCTCACTGACAACATCAAAGCGCCCGCGAAATGTACACGCAGGCTGCCAAATGGTGCGCGCGCCCGGCGCACATGCACTGAAGTTGGGGGCCTGAAAAGCACTCGTTTGCACTTCCAAATCCCCGTTTTCTATAGCTCTCGCCAGTGCAGCGCTAAAGCGCTGGCTCAGGCGAGACCTAAAAAGCGACATTTCCAACAAAAGTGATTCTTTTTTTATCCTTTTTTTCACAGGGGAACAAATGAAGGAAAGAGAGGGTAAGAGCAGTTTCTTGAAGTCTCCATTATCGGAAAGTAAGGAGGAGCGAGACAGAGAGACAGAGAGGGAAGAAGAGGAAGAAAGAGAATGAAAGAGGGGTGGGACAGCTGCCAACGGCAGAGCAGAAGTGGACAGTGGACACTGACGTTTTTATGCAACCCTCGCACATAATATAAAGTGGGAGGAGGGAGGAAGAGGTTGCTGAAGCAAGGGTGTGCAAGGATTAGCCAATCCCTGTTACTCTGCTGCCTGTTGCTGCTCCTGGGCCCCAGCCCCTCCTCTGTGATCCTCCATGGCGGCACCAGTGAGAACATGGTGTCAACAACAACGCCAGGGCTCATTGAAAATGTAGGTGTTCAGTCGAATCGGTGATAATGGGCTTGGGAACAGCAAGGAGGAGGCAGCGCGGCATCCCCACTGCTGATGCTAGGATTGGAGGTCAGGAGCTGGGTTCAGGCCACCAGGGGAGGCCTGTGGGTGGATTGAGCCGGGGAAGGGGCCAGCAAGAGTGCACCAGGACTCAGTAGAGGCCACAAATGGTACAGTACGCTGGCAGGTAAATGCGTACCGTTTTGCACTATACTGTCAGTGCTGATGAAACAGAGAGCAAAAAATAAAGGCACACACGCACGTAGCCACTGAAAAAATGGTGGAAAAGTCCTTAACCAGAAAGCAAAAAAAGAGGAAGCAGACAAGTTCTGCAGCAATACTCAAGAACCCACATAGTATATACAACAGATGAGGAATCTGCACAGGGGTGTAGCTTAGACAGTAAGATTCTGGGGGTGTGAATCTTAAGTTTCCCAACTAAAAACTCAGTGGACCGCAGTGTGAAAGGATGAGATTGGAGTAGTATCATTTTGCTGCATTCTTTCTGGGTCGACTGGCCACATATGTATTTATGTTTCTTTGGCCTTAGATACTTGTGTGATGTAATAATCAATGAAATGTGATGCACTAAAGTATAGAAGGTGCATTTATTGTGTGTGTAGGTGTGTGTGCATATTAATCATTAATCCTTTCATCTTAGGGACAGCTGGATTGCTGAAAAAACTTTTTAGATTGTAAGGTGGTGCGCTAAAATGCATTTTAATGCTGTGCCTTCACCAGGGACTAGAAAATAATGAACCAATGTGTGCTAGTATTGTGCTTAAAACATGATCAGTTGTTGTTTTAGTTTAATAAAGTGTATTCACATATACGAGTACAGTCTAACATTAATAATGCCATATTATTAATTTATTTAAAGGATTATATGTGTGTTGCATACAAAAAAGAATGACTGCGGACATTAGGCTGACAGTTAAGACATTTAATACTGAACGTGGAAGTTGCTTTCAATATGTTTTTCTTCTCTGCAGGTGAGGACCTAAGCATTCTTAACTAGTGAAAGGCACACATTGTATTCAAAGGAAGTACTTCCAGTTGGCGATATCTGTCGAAGGGAGGAACCCAAGGACACTTCAGAAGCAGAAACCGGAAGATGGGAGGGTCATACCAGGCCCTGAGACCCTTTATGGGAAATTGGAATAATACGTTAAATGATGTGAGGTCATGCTTCTTCAACTTTCTGTATGTTTCTTATTAGTAGGCTCACCTCAAAGTTAGTTAGATGCCCCTAAGTCTTGGAGAGATACAGATCTCTCCGTGCACTTCTGATTTTGTGGCTTCATACTATACATGATCTTTGTTCATGGAACTTCAACAGAGGTTGTGATGCTGACACCTTTCTTGTTTCTCTGATTTAATATGATTGTCCCTATTCTTAGTTTAATGTAGGGTTTGGTAGATTCTGTGAAGCTCTTCCATGATTGGGGAGAAGGAACAAGACTGTCCACTCATCTTTCTAATATTCTGTATCCCGGCTATGGAACTCCTTATATGTTATTTGTTACTGAGGACCAATATTGTATGACGGTTTGGTCTTCATTTGATAATGCCATATGTTTATAGAATGTTTTTGAAATGGATTTAAACTTGTTTGACTTTGAGTTTGTAATAAAAAAAATTAAACGTCAAGATACAGACTCTGACTATTAATGTGCGGGCCAATTGATCACACTGTCTAAGAGATTCAAGATTTGTCATTAACCCCTTTTTATGTTTGGCTCTATTTACGTGAGCAAACAGTCACAGCCGGTATGACTCGTGGGTGGGGCGGCCGAGGTGGGCGTGCGGGAAGGGGGTCACGTGGGTGGGGTTGCGTGGGGATTTAATAAAAAAAAAAGTTAATTTAACTTTAACTTACCTTTGCCGGCCCATTCTGCATCGTGGTCTGCGTCCGTCGTCAGGAAGCAACCACAGGATACATGGAGAAAATAAAATACAAGGTGCGTATGACTGGTTTGGTCAGCCCTAGGGCCGACCAAACAGTCAGCACACTCAGAGTGCGCAAACCACTTCTCCCCTGGACTCCTCCCTGACCGGCCACCCGCCTGCCCCCAACCAAGCATACCCTTCTGCTTTCTCTCAGTGCGAAAAGCAGAAACATAAAATTGCATCTAAAACAACATTTTATGTTTCTGCTTCTCACACTGCGAGAAAGCAGAGGGGCAATGCTCCTCTGCCCACATGGAGGAGCTGCCCCTGTGAGTAAATCATAAGAATTGGTTTGGAGCATTCTCAGATGGTAGCAGACCATGGATGGTTTGTACCTAAAATTGAAGTGGTTACATTAGAATAGTTTGAATTCAGTTTTATTCGCAGATGTCCATGTTTCGACTTGAAAAATCGGGGATGTTCCAGTGGTTCGAGAACAGGTTACAACAGTGGAGGAGTGAGTATCAATAGGGTTGTACGTAAGTGCTTAGTGCTTCGTTAGCGGTGTTTGTGGTAATTGTACCGTTTCTGGCGAAAGTTGTGTGTTATGTTTTGGTGACCGTGTTTATTGTGGTAAGGTTGTTATTGGGTCAGACGGGGCCTAAAATCTCAGAATGATATAGAAGTGTAAAAGACACTGTATATATTTGCCTATTGAGGTTTTTTGGGGTTTGTTGTGAGACATCGTCGGCAAGCCCAATTGAGAAAGGGGCACTGCTTGGTGTAAAAGTGAGATACGGTTGGTGTGGCAGAACTTTGCATCAAGTAACACTGCACTGATCAGGGTGATGTCCCGTAGGTAGAGGTTTCATTAGTATGTGTGTTGGTATGGACTGGGAAGTGTTGTTCCGGTCTCTTTTGTGAGATGGTGTTCTGTTAATTTCCATAGGGAAACAGACAGTTGTTATTTGTTGGTGAAAAAGTGTGTTTTTGAAATTGTAAAGTAGGGTAAACTGCTGGGACAAGCAAGAAGTGACATTACAGGGCCTGCTTCACAAAGTTAAACTGAGACGAAAGCCTAACTTTACTACTTTCGGTATTCACAAAGGACACTACCGAATAGGAAAGTTAGGTGTTTGTCTCGGTTAAACTTAAGCTTTGGTCTTAAGTTTAACTGAGACCAAAAAGCAGACAAAAGTCTAACTTTACTACATATAAATGCCCTTTGTCAATACCGAAAGTCGTAAAGTTAGACTTTCGTCTCAGTTTACTTTTGTAAATCGGGTCCATAGTGGGCCTGGCTGTGATAGGTCCATTGGTGTAAAGCTGCTCTGTTGTTGGTTGTTTACATCACAAGGTGCCGCACTGTTAGTGGTTGACGGTTTGGAGGGAGATCTTTGATTGAAACACTGATTTTGAGTTAAAATAAGCAATTGTACGATAAGTAGAAAATTTAATTTTTTAAAGAGGTACGAGATATCTTTAGAGGAGAAGTTCAGATAGCTCTCAGAGGAGGGGGAAGAGGCCCTGCCTGAGGGTGCTGCAGGTCATGATATGGCGATAAATGTAGGGCTACATATCAATCAATTAGGGTTGGTGTTAGAAATGGGGGGCTCTAGTTGTCAATGATCGGGCAGCGACAGTGTCAGTGACGTCCAGGCAGCATGAATCGGGGTGGTGCAGAGTGCGGTGCCCATGGGACAGAGTGCAAGCAACGGCTCAGTGACGGACACCCAGCGGCATCGGTGAGACCAAGGATGTGGTGGCAAAGTGTGGCAGTGCCTTCTGCAGTGCCTATAGGACACAAAACAAGTGACAGACTTGGTAACAGAGTTGGCTTTCTTCTGCGGCGACTGAAACCAGCACTTCCAGAGACAGTGCCCAGAAGGATGGTGAAGTCTTTGGTGTTACTAAGACTTCTTGAACAGGAGGCAAGCTCTACCTCAAGACCTTGGAGATATTTTGTCAAGCAGGATGCACATACAGTTCCTCTCCTTGGCAGAAACAGCTGCTACAGGCCAACCCCAGACAGCACACAGAAAAGGGACAGTACTTCTCCTCCATCTTCTCCCAGCTCTTCTCCTAGTCAGAGGTACCTATTGAATTCTAAAAGTGGTCTAAAGTTCAGGGGTCTGGACCCCACTTTTTATAGTATAATTCATTTTTACTCTGGTGGCAAAGATGCTCTTTGCCCAGCCAAACCAGTTCTGTCCTCTCTGGTGCAGCTGCCCGGCAGGAGGTGGAGACAGCTTTGTCCAAAGCTGACCAGCCCATTCAGGTTTGAAACAAATTTACTCCCCCTACTCTGAATGCAGCCTAGGTCTATTCAGCCCAGCTATGACTCACCCTGGAAAGGCAGGTCACACCTCAACCCCCCCCAGTGGCTGTCTACACTGAATGCCCCTGTCACTCCAAAGCCAGACAGTCTATCCACAAACTAGCAGAGGCACACAGACTGGGTATGCAAAAAAATACCCACTTTCTAAAAGTGGTATTTTCAAACACTAGGGTGCCAATTACGATCCTGTGAAAAAATTCCCCGTACGACTCGTATCCGGTCTTTTTACCGTACGAATCGTACAAGTGCCGTACAAACTGCCAAGTACGATTCGCATGGGAAAAAGTCCATACGAATCGCATTGGGAATTATTCTCCACACGTCCTCGGGTCGGAAAATGTGTCTGACACATCCTCGGACGATTTACCGTACAAATGTGAAAAGTGAAGTCCGACCACGCTAGTACGATCCATCCAGTGCGTCCGATGTTACAACCGGATGGAAAAAACACCGTCCGCACCGAACTCCCAGAGCAACCATGGAGACATGTGCCCCGCATACGCGCCCAACACCCCCCATCCCCCTATGTACGAGTCGAATCCCCACCCGTGTATGTACACCCGTGTATGTACGAGATGTACCCCCACCCCAACCGTGTATGTACGACCCGTACCCTCACCCGTGTACGTATGGAGCGTACCCCCACCCCAACCGTGGATGTACGGACCGTACCCCCACCCCAACCGTGTATGTACGACCCGTACCCTCACCCGCGTATGCATGGAGCGTACCCCCACCCCAACCGTGTATGTACGACCCGTACCCTCACCCGCGTACGCATGGAGCGTATCCCCACCCCAACCGTGTATGTACGACCCGTACCCTCACCCGTGTACGTATGGAGCGTACCCCCACCCCAACCATGGATGTACGGACCGTACCCCCACCCCAACCGTGTATGTATGACCCGTACCCTCACCCGCGTACGTATGGAGCGTACCCCCACCCCAACCGTGGATGTACGGACCGTACCCCTACCCCAACCGTGTATGTACGACCCATACCCTCACCCGCGTATGTGTGGAGCGTACCCCCACCCCAACCGTGGATGTACGGACCGTACCCCCACCCCAACCGTGTATGTACGACCCGTACCCTCACCCGCGTACGTATGGAGCGTACCCCCACCCCAACCATGGATGTACGGACCGTACCCCCACCCCAACCGTGTATGTATGACCCGTACCCTCACCCGCGTACGTATGGAGCATACCCCCACCCCAAGCGTGGATGTACGGACCATACCCCCACCCCAACCCTGTATGTACGACCCGTACCCTCACCCGCGTACGTATGGAGCGTACCACCACCCCAACCGTGTATGTACGACCCGTACCCTCACCCGCGTATGCATGGAGCGTACCCCCACCCCAACCGTGTATGTACGACCCGTACCCCCACCCCAACCGTGTATGTACGACCCGTACCCTCACCCGCGTATGCATGGAGCGTACCCCCACCCCAACCGTGTATGTACGACCCGTACCCCCACCCCAACCCTGTATGTACGACCCGTACCCTCACCCGCGTACATATGGAGCATACCCCCACCCCAACCGGGTATGTATGACCCGTACCCTCACCCGCGTATGCATGGAGCGTACCCCCACCCCAACTGTGTATGTACGACCCGTACCCCCACCCCAACTGTGTATGTACGACCCGTACCCTCACCCGTGTATGTATGGAGCGTACCCCCACCCCAACGGTGTATGTACGACCCGTACCCTCACCCGCGTATGTATGGAGCGTACCCCCACCCCAACATTCTAAGTACAGAGTGCACCCCAGGCCCCAACACCAGCACCTTCACACAACATCGCACATGTACGAGTCGTACCAAGCCAGACACAAGGAGAGCACTGTACAACAAACTTGCCGAATTACACACCGTACACACGCTAAAAACGCACGTACACAACCAGGACAAAGCACAACAACCCAAGAATACACTATACGAATGGCACAAAGCCACAAAACATGTCCAACAAGCACAAATACAACACATTCACTGACCTGCAACTGCCAAAATCCCAAACAGAGGCCCCAAAACACAACCACTCCTTATAACACACCCACCCAAAGTTCAAACACAGCGACACCCACCAATAGACCAATAAAAAGGGCCAACAGACACAAACCATGAGCCTTTGCAACAGACTCACTGCTGCCAAACCCCACAGACAACCCACAGCACCATACTTGAACCTTTACTACACCTTACACTTGCACAGCTTCACACACCCACCTTCACAAACACCCCCTCATCACATTCACACACACACCTGCACAACCACACCCACACCCCCCACAACCATCCACACCCACACCCCCCATAACCATCCACACCCACACCCCTCACCATGCCCACTAACAAGAATCCAAAGTTCACTAGCCAAGAGTTGGAGGTCCTTGTCGACGAAATCCTCAGAGTCGAGCCACACCTCTTTGGAACATTGGTCAGACAGACCAGCATTTCCGAAAAAACAGCCATGTGGCAGAGGATTGTCGATGCTGTCAATGCTGTTGCGTCCACCAGAAGGACCAGGCATGAATGCCAAGCCAGGTGGTACGATCTGCGGAGGAGGGTCCGAGCCAAAATGACTGACGACCACAACCAGGCCAACATCACTGGAGGAGGGCCGCCCCGCAGACCCGTACAATACCATCCCTGGGAGGAGAGGGTGATGGCCATACTGCCGGTGGTGGCAGTGGACGGATTAGAAGGACTCCGAGACCCGGGTGAGTACACAAACAACTCACCTCACATGGAGGGAACGTCATCCACAACCAAACTCACAATCAGTCACGCAACCACCCCAAGCTATCGCATGACTCAACCACACTCCATGAACATGCACATGCCACTAGCGCCACCATGCCCCATGCACCCAGCTGGACAATGCCAAGTCACAGGCCACAGAAAACACCAACACAAGACACGGTAAGCCGGATGGCGAGAGTGTGGGCCCCAAAAATCACATAGTGCAACTCAGAAGCAGACAACAATGCCCTCTGCCCATATGGCCTAGGTCACAGCCAGACAAACAGTGTGTCCCCACCCAGGAAAGACTTGCCAGCAAATGGTGGACACCTTGCATTAAGACATGGGGGTGAAGGCACGTTTTTGCACATGACAGCAGCTAATGAACAGCCAACACTGTGAAAGAGTGGCAGCACACACCACCACAGCAGCAGTGCAGACACAGACACTACACCCAATGGGTGCCTGGAGATCAGAAACAAACTCACATCAACAAGCCAAGGGCCATTCAAAGATCTGCTAAAAGTGTGTGCCTAGGAAGCTGGGCTGAGGTGACAGAGGGTGACACACAGAGGGAGGGAGAGGGGGAGAGAGAGGGAGGGAGACACAGGGAGACGGACAGAGGGAGGAGGCTGACACAGGGAGGGAGGGAGAGGGGGACAGAGAGGGAGTGAGAAAGGGACACACAGGGAGACCAATTCAGCCTTGGGGGGTGTGGGAATGTCTGCTCGTCAGCAGGTGGACTGCGTGCATGTAGACAAGGGTGCCCAGTGCCTGAATCCCCCTCTCTTCTCCATGGCAAAACACAGGGCCATGTGTCAACCTGTGCACCAGCACAACGCCAGCTACCTGCATTATATAAGTGTGTGGAACAACTCCATGTGCCCACGTACAGTGCAACACGGAAGGCGCCAATGCATGGCTCGCCACACCTGCTCACTCCACTGCTGACTGCAGTCACAATTGACGCAGCAAGTAAGACTGTGCCACACATAGGTAAAGTCTCAAAAGCTGTGGCCAAGGGACATACCCATGCACAAGTGCACTGTGAGTGGAATGCAAGACATATCCAAATTCCCAGAGGAAATGTGCCAACTTTGAAATGAATGAAACATGGATGTTGCATGGAACATAAATAACATTGTCTCTCTCACACACAGGTCAACGTCGTGGATCACCCCCCAACACTGGGGGGGAAGACTCACAGGACCCGGCTCTGCGGGATGCCGATCCCACCGGCAGTGACGACTCTCACCACTCTGTGGACGACCCCGACCAACCTGGCCCCTCTGGTGTCCAACCACCTGCAGCACCTGCGTCAGGTACAACTGGGCCAACCACCACCCCCACTCCTGCCACATCCCAGGAGACACCCAGGATCCCTGCCCCACCACCACAATGCAGCCAGGCTCACCAGGAGGGACACGGTGTACCGGGCACCCAGGAGGAGGCAGGCGACAACGCTAATGCCACCCCTCAGGGGTCCCGGAGACCCGATGTGCCCACAAGGGCAGGCCAGGTGCAAGTGGGCAGGGGTGGTGGGAGTGGAGGATGGCGGAGGCGCGAGCCTGACCAGTTGGCTGCGGAACCGGTATATTCCCATGTCAGAAACATCCTGGACACATACCGGCAGGACACCACCGGCATGGCCCAGGTTGTGTCCATCCTCGAGGAGATCAAGACCCAGCATGCCCAGCAACATGTGGAGCAACATGCCTGTCTACTGCGACACCAAGGGCGGATGGAGGACAGACAGGCTGAGCTCGTGACGGTGTTCACGGGAATTCACAGTACACTCCGTCGGATAGCCGTCGCCGACAACATGGGCAACCCTCCCTGTGCCACCAGGCGTAGAACATCACCACCCACAGGGAGGGATCAGGAGGAGGAGGAGACATCCGACGGAGCATCCCAAACATCGTCACGGCCTGCTTCTGAGGGTTCCCGCAGGAGGGCGGGTCGTCCACGGAAAAGACCGTGAGGGTCGGCGCAACAGCACCATCTCCCAGGACACCTGGCCAGGCACCTGGCCCACTGGACCAACAGCAGCACATCAGCAAAAGACATTCTCTGACACATGGACTTGCTGGTCACTGTCTGACCAATGTTGACAAAGACTGTGGCATGGACTCTGAGGATTTGCAATGACAAGGACACCAACTCCCCTAGTGAACTTTGGATTCCACACACCCGGAAAGCCCCTCATGTCATACCCACCCACCCCCCCGTACCCCCACAAAAATAAAAAGGTACATGATGAAGAGATGATGCCTACATTTTGCATTATTACCTTACATGTGTCTTGTTAAGTCTAACCATGCCTGAGTTCTCATATGACTTCATCCATCCTCACCCTGGGGCCTGAGTCTGGCACAGGACACACATGGGTCACAATGTGTTAGGCAAGACAGACATGGAGCACCATACACACCCGTGATGGGCCCAACCAGCTGAGGGGGTGGCAGCACAACCGTGCCGACAGACATATTGAGTACAGCGACAGCCATGCGCAGAGGTCAGGGATCATGTGGAGTGTCCTGGGGGGCACCCAGGTATGTGTGGACAGGTGGCAGAACCATGTCCTGCAAGCTTGAGTCAGGTGGATGCAGAGAATGGTGGCCTGGCCAACGTTGGATGCATGGGGATGGCACATGTCACAATACCCACACAGTCATGGACATCATGCACAATACACAGTCTAATCCCACACAAACAGCTTGCATCTTGCTACTCGACACATAGACACATAGCCACTATCACGGAAAACCATGCCAGACATGCCGGAGGCACCGTGGCAACACACCAGCATTGACTGAGAATAGGCACCTTGAAGGCATAGGGACACCTTTATTATTCATGTATTCTGGAATGCAGAGGCAACTCGGAGTACACATAAACAGGACATGTGGAGTAACATGTTGGTCCAACACTGGAACCCCCCTTCTGCAGCACAAATGCGTGATAGCCATGGAACTGGCACACAAGTGTCGGCTAACAGCTAAACACCCCCTGCTGCTCACGGAGAGGCTACCATACACCATTGATCCTCTGATGTGGAAGTCCCACACCATGTCAAGCCAATGCAAACCGTATGTGTCCGAGGGCAGTGTTACACACATTGATGCCATCATCACAATCCACTATCCCATCACAGATGACTGTCAACAAGTCTGACCATCTATTCAGGTGTACCCAGCTACATGTCATGTGTCCCATGGTGATGCGACATGTCTGCAGAGGAACCAAACATCGACAGGGGCAGTGTGCACACATCAGAAACAAAAGCCACACCCAATACACCCCTGATGCATCCCTTACCCTAAGGAGACTTCCAAACTTGTCCGTGCGTGTAACGCTGAGTCAGCACACGATGACGTGTCCATGAGGAATAGCAGTGCCACAACAATGCAACCAGCAGACGACATGCGCAAGTACATGGGGATGAGAGACACACAAGAAGTCAGCCACAAAAAGCACAGCCACTTGCATGTGCATGTACTCGACACATGTAAGGATGACAACATGCTAGGTCACAATTATGACTGGGGAAATACACTCATCACTGGCACCATCACTCCATTGACACATCCACACACACCTCTGACTCACGTGGTATACATGCAGATGGACACACACATCGCAACACATGCCACACGGGGACCAATGCGTGCACACACAGACACTGGTACTCACCACTAAGCAAAGAAGTCGCGTATGAGCCGACTCCGGATGTCCTCTTGCGGAACCACATCCTCCACATCACCAGCCCCATTGCCAAGCCCTTCGTGCTCCACGGGTGGATGGTCCTGATCATCTTGATCCAGGATGAGTGGCACAGCTTTCTCAACTGCCATGTTGTGCAGCATGCAGCAGACCATGAAGATTTTGCAGACCTTCGCCGGGGCATATGGGAGGGCGCCGCCGGTCTTGTGGAGGCATCTGAATCGGCTCTTCAGGAGGCCAAATGTCCTCTCTATCACTCGCCTTGTCCGGCCATGGGCGGTGTTGTAGCGGAGCTGGGCCGGCGTGATGGGGTTGCGGAGAGGTGTGATCAGCCATGGCATGTTGGGATAGCCAGCGTCCTCTACATGGAAACCACATGGACATAAGTAGGACAGGAGAAGCGGTCGTGCAGGAAGTCTACGCAAAATACAGGACAGACAGAGTGTACCCACCAACAACACATGCTCGTTCGTTGCGCAGCTGCGTCATCATTTCAGGCACCCTGCTACGCCTCATGATCTAGGCATCGTGTGCTGATCCTGGAAAACGAGCACAGACATGTGAAATCACCATGTTGGACAGACACACCACAAGGGCATTGATGGAGTGGTAGTGTTTGCGATTCCTGTACGCTACCTCCTGTGCCTGTGGTGGTACCAAAGCCACATGTGTCCCATCTATGGACCCAATGACATGGGGCATCCCTCCCAGGGCATAGAATCCACGCTTGACCCCAGTCAACAGTTCAGGAGTTGGGAAATGGATGAACTCATCCAGGTGAAGCAACATGGCCTCTAAGAAATCATGCAGCACACGGCTGAACATGCTCTGGGACATGCCACCAACATGAGCTATGGTATATTGAAAGGTACCCGTGGCAAGAAAATGTAGGGCTGCCATTACCTTCAGCTTGGGTGTCAGTGCCATAGGATACCTGTGCAGCGGTTGCAGGTGTGGTGCCAGCCTTGCCGTCAACTCCTCAATCAACGGTTGGGGGAAGGGGTAGCACCGTATACAGTCATTCTCCCGCATGTCAGCCAAGTCCGGAATTGGTCGGGGAAGAGGCGGCGCTCTGCAGTAATTTGGAAGTGACAAGGAAGAGTGAGTGCCCTACAACAACAATTGATTTGTACTGAGCACATGTTAATCTGTCAATACTAATATGCTACATACGGAGTCAGGTATGTGCCACATGCCCTGGACACGTATGGCTGCCAGGTGACACTCCTACCAAGACCCAGCTACACACGGAGATTGTGAACCTCCACATGCCATGGCATGGGATTAGCTGTGTCCCAGTGTAAGTGAACAGCCAGACACAACACAGGAGTGACATACATCAACACATCAGCAGAAGTAGGATGTCGATTTCAGAGACAGGTAGCGGAACACTAGAGCCACAGGTCACATGACATTACACTAGGACAGCCCACACACCTTGCCAATAAGGTGTACATGTAATGACTCACCACACATACATTGAGAGGATGCAGACATGTCCTTGTTACGCTACTCCGTGTCCCATGCATACATACGCACCTCACATCCGATACCACATGTGGCCTGGTGTGCGTAACAGTGTGCCATGTCCATCTACACACAGACACATGTTGGTTGCTGCAACAGCTGATGCTTTTGAAGGAGCACCAACATCAAGCTAATGGGAACACACCACACATACATGACATAGACACATCGTGCACTGTGGGTAGTCACATGTCTGGTGTGGTAACCCCTGTAGCGGGCATCAGGGGACACTTGCGTGTGTTGTTGACTGTGCCATGCCAGTGACGCTCATCCCAAGTGTGCAGTACGACATGCACACATGTCAAAGGAGTTAAGGGCATGCCTGGCACACATTGCACCGTCACACATAACATCTGTACACATCTCATCATACATCTGTTGCCTTCTCGACTCAGGACTAATGTGCCACATCACAGCCTTTCACACCTGTGCCCCACACATGTAGTACTGCCCAGACAATGCCTTGATGTCCATCCATGGACAAGTATGTCAGCTCTATTCCTTCCTGTGTGCTGCCTGTCACCACTGTGATGTGTGAAAGGCACCGTACATTTGCTCAGAGGGCCTGTGTACGTTCCCTATCACTATGGGAGTGCTGCCGTATGCGTACCCATAGTGATAGTGAGCGTACAGGCGTGTGTACGGTCCGTATCACTATGGGTGTGCTCGCATATGCGTACCCATAGTGATAGTGAGCATACAGGCGTGTGTACGGTTCGTATCACTATGGGAGTGCTGCCGTATGCGTACCCATAGTGATAGTGAGCGTACAGGCGTGTGTACGGTCCGTATCACTATGGGTGTGCTCGCGTATGCATACCCATAGTGTTACGGACCGTACACACGCCTGTACGCTCACTATCACTATGGGTACGCATACGCGAGCACACCCATAGTGATAGTGAGCGTACAGGCGTGTGTACGGTCCGTAACACTATGGGTACGCATACGCGAGCACACCCATAGTGATACGGACCGTACACACGCCTGTACGCTCACTATCACTATGGGTACGCATACGCGAGCACACCCATAGTGATACGGACCGTACATACGCCTGTACGCTCACTATCACTATGGGTACGCATACGCGAGCACACCCATAGTGATACGGACCGTACTCACGCCTGTACGCTCACTATCACTATGGGTACGCATACGCGAGCACACCCATAGTGATACGGACCGTACACACACCTGTACGCTCACTATCACTATGGGTACGCATACGCGATCACACCCATAGTGATACGGACCGTACACACGCCTGTACGCTCACTATCACTATGGGTACGCATACGCGAGCACACCCATAGTGATACGGACCATACACACGCCTGTACGCTCACTATCACTATGGGTACGCATACGCGAGCACACCCATAGTGATAGTGAGCGTACAGGCGTGTGTACGGTCCGTAACACTATGGGTACGCATACGCGAGCACACCCATAGTGATACAGACCGTGCACACGCCTGTACGCTCACTATCACTATGGGTACGCATACGCGATCACACCCATAGTGATACGGACCGTACACACGCCTGTACGCTCACTATCACTATGGGTACGCATACGCAAGCACACCCATAGAGATACGGACCGTACACACGCCTGTACGGGCCATTGCTATGCATTTGGGGTGCCCTAGAGCCCCGGTACGCACCGTACCTGTGTGTGAAACTCCAAATTACATAGGGGACACATGAGGGACAAGTATAAAGGCCTACATGCATGCTGGTTGTCATGGAGACCAAGTTTAAAGTTTGAATTTCTTTCAGCAGGTGCACAGCAGAAGTCAGTTTGAATGAATCTACTTTGTTGCAATGTGGTTCTGGAGTTGACATCATGCTCAAGAAAAAAACACAATAAGAACCCACTGACTGTGCTAGGTTTGAAGGGATTGGAGGAAACATAGGATGCAAATTTGAGTGACCAATCACTCTGTACTCCTGTGCATGAAACAGGCCAGCAAGGCAGATATAAGGCAGCCAGGTCCCATGAGGGAGCACTTGCCTGCACATCTTTGGATTCTACGACCCAGCTGCTGCTACTGATTCCCTGGAACCATGTCAAGGTCTGTGGAGAGGGCACAGCCTTTCACCCTGGAGGAGAACCTGGCATTGCTGGATGTGAGCCTCCCACAGTACCCCCTGCTGTATGGGCGACCAGGGTATCAGGTGAGTGCAGAGTCTACTAGCACAGACTGTGTCCCTTTTTTGTGACTGTGACTTCTGGCATTGTGTCCAGGTGTGACACACATGCTATGTACTGTAGGGGGGGTCCCGGGGGGGGAATGCCTGATGTCTCCCAGCCAGAGCATGCTGTGGTGCATGTCTGCCGTCCTCACTTGCATTGTGTTTACTGTGACAATCACTGCATGGTGCATGCCACATTCTGCCTGTCTTGTCCTCCTGGGAATGTAGCCTCTACAGTCCTCATTTGATTATGTGGTCAGCCCAGTGTGACAGGTGACTGTACCCACAGATGTGTGTTAGTTCTGTGTACCTGTGCTGAGAGTGTCCACATGATGTGTTCGTACCCTGGACATCGGTGTGTGTGTAAGTCCCCTGTCATGTGGGTGGGTGCATATGTGGTGTGTGGCACCCGGGCTGCATGAGGGATGGATATACCCTGCCCCTGTGATGTGAGCAGGGAGCAGTGCTGTGTGTCTGACGTGCAGAGCCAGCCCCACACCTGTGAGCCCCCCGTCTAGTGGCACATGTGCAGAGTGAGGTTTGTCGCTGCATTTGGCAATGGCAGGTGAATGTCCTGTGCCTGTGTGTGTCTGTGTACTCTGCTGAGGTAGCGTCAGTGGTCTGTGGCATGTGACTGCTTAGAGGTGCTGCACATAATCCTGGTGTAGCTTGTGATGCACAGTGTGAGCCTGGATCATTGATTGTGTCGTTGCCCTCATTCCACCTGTGTACTTTCCATGGCACGTACTGCTTTTGCCCTTCCCCAGAGGATCATGTCCCTATGACAAAGGTGCAATGCGTTGGATGCATACTATGCCTTGTTGTAAACAGCAAATGTGTTCTAATATGTGTCTCTGTGACATGTGCCAGGTGTATTGATGTAGTGTCACTTGTTCATCCTCACAGGTAGGCGCCTCTGCCAAGAAGCAGATCTGGATGAACGCCGTCAGTGCCGTGAGGAGGACGGAGGGTCGCAAGCGGCGCCTGGCCCAGGTGAGGAAACGCTGGCAGGATATCCGGTGCTGGACGCGGAGGATCGCACGGGTCCTGCTGGGGGACTCACCTGAGACCCATAAGAACCGCGGGCGCCGCCGTCTGACCCACATCCACAAGAGTGTGCTGGCGGTGGTATTTCCAGACTTGGACAGGCGCTTACAGGAGAAGCAGCAGCAGGAAGGGGGTAGGTACATGTGTGTTTGTTGTGTGTCACCAGCATTTGTAAGTGCACAGTTGCATGGATACACTGCCAGGGTTTAAAGGTGCTGTGCAGATTCTGTTACCCACAGTATAGCGGTGCTCTCCTGCCTCCCTTCCCCTCCTTGCAATGTGTTCCCTGGTCTGTGTGTAGTCACTCCTTCACAAGGTTATGTAGGCTGGCACTTTATCCACGTGAACTATGCCTGTAGCATCATGTGTGGGGGTATTGTGTAACAGGTTTTGGGACCTTGCCTGTGCCCTGTCCAGTTCAGTACTTGTGGGTTACATGTCAGTTGGCACTGATGCTGAGTCCAGACATGGGAGTTAGTCTCTCAAGTGTAATGCCTTACAGCACGCATGTCCTATGTTGTGGCCTGTGACATGATGTGCATGAGTGTGCGATACGCATAGTGCAGGGATGGTGGCGTGTGTTGCAGTCATTCCCATTCAGGACCATGGAGTTGTGTGGCCACTACTGTCCCCTGGGGCATATTTTCCTAGGTGTCATGTGTGTCATCACAAAATGTGGACACTCTCAGTGTCTACAGCATAGGTTGTGCTCTGTGTCATTGTCCCCTGGCACCATGTATATTGACGTAAAATGTAGTACAAGTGTCCACTGTACAGCCTGACCTGATTTTCCTTGTTCATACTCACGGTGGCCAGTGCCTGTGTGTCTTGTTACAATCATCTGATGATGACCATTTGTACATGATTATTTAGACAGGCGCACCTTGGGAATTTTGTGTCCAATCTTGCATTTATCCAGCCCATGTGTATTTCACCCAGACTAAGAGATGTAAGTGCTTCCTGTGTCTCAACAAATTGTCTCATGTAGGGGGTGGTTGGTGTGGGCAAAGCCTACATGTCAAAACCTGATATCTCCTTGCTAGGTCTGGCCAGTGTGTGATGTTTGTCTGCACATACACTCAAGGTGCAGTGAGCCAGTCATGGTGGGCATGTTTTCAGTATTACCTATGCAGCATGTGCCTTAAGTTCATGGATATGGTCCCTGCTCATCCCTATTTTGGGCAACGCTGTGTGGTGCAGATGCAGTGCTGGATTGTCCCCAGGGCCTGGCTCCTCTGTCAAACTCCATTTCATGTCATTTGCTATTGTGTCATGCTCTCCATAGTTTTTCAGTGGCATGGTGGGTCAACCAACTGTGTGTTGCATGCCCTACATCTGTACCTTGTTTTGTAGATGTTACTCATCTTTCTTTTCAGGCTATGCACTGTAACCTATGTAGATTGGACTCATGTGACATATGTATACAGGTGTATGATTAATTGCTGTCTCTTCACCTTGCCCAAAGCATCGTCGGGGGACACGGAGGTAGACATGAGCACAGACGGAGCGGAGGGACCGAGCACCAGTGCCAGCGGTGACATCGTGGCTGGCACATCGAGTGGAACTGAGGTGGAGGAGAGTGAGGCCGAGGACCTGTCCACTGGCACGACAGAATATGAAGCTGACGGGTCCGAGGATGATCTCTCCGAGTGGGCGGAGGCTGCACCAGCAGCTGACAGCGGCACAACATCTCTCCCCGCCCCCTCCATTGCCATCAGCCGCCTCCCACTTGCTCGTGTCCCTTCCCAGCGTGCCCAGTCACCACATGTCTCCTTCCTGCCAGGCACTGCACCCCCTGCCCCTGTCTCCACTGCTGCCGCCAATGCCGAGTCTGTGGACATCCAGCGGCAGTTGCAGGTTGGTCAGGCTGCGATGCTTAATGTCCTCCATGGCCACAGCCAAGTGCTGAACAACATGGAGGCATACTTGGAGGGCATTTTCTCATCGCAGGCTGACCAATGCAACTTGCTGAGGTCCATTGACTCGACACTGACTGCAGCAGTGGGTCTCCTGCAGCGCTACGTCCAACCCCCTACCCCTGACCCATCCACACTTCCCACTCCCATGCCTGTCCCACGTACACCCAGACGTCAGCATGCACCAACCACAACAGACACAGGCACCACACCAGCAGGGAAGGTCAAACGCACACCTCCTGGCACGCACACACAGGGTGAAGTCGGCACACCCACTGGGTCGGGGGGCAAACGTAAGACACGCAGCCAGAGTGGGAGTCCGCATTCCACCAAATCCACTCCCTCCAAATCCCCTCCCCTCAGCTCTCCTGGCCACATATCCGGCAAAGACTCCTTCATGGCCGCTCTGTCCCTGAGCCCCACAGTGACACCACCCTGCAAGCGGTCAAGGGAGTCCCCGGTCAGGGTGGTTGAGTCCCCCCCCTGTCCACACCCTCCCCCAGTGGCGCTGCGACCCATCCCTCCGCCCCCCCCCTCCTTGGGGCCTGTGGTTCCTTCGGGTGCAGGGGAGTCGCTCGAGGACCTTGCTAAGGTGTGCAGCGCCATCCTGGCCTCCGCCTTTGGCCCTGCCCCACGCCCTGTGGTGGAGTCCTCCATCCCTGCACCCACGACGCCTACCCTTCCCCCACATGTCCCTGCGGTGCCTGGTCCTTCCCCCCCACATGATGCCCTCCCCCCTCTGGAAGACGAAGGAGTCTGACTGTGCAGGCAAGCTAGGGGACACGCGTCCCACTGTGTCCCCCACCTGGATTTGAACTTTGGATTGCCCTATGGGCATTGTACATTTTGAACTTTCAAGGGACAAACAGACTTTTGGATGCTGAATAAAGCAATTTATTTTTCCTTAGTACACTACTGTCTGTCTGGTATTGCTGTTGGTGGACCTGCCCCATTATTTTGGGTGGTGATTATGTGTTGGGTGTGTGGGAATTGTAGTCTTGTGCTGGTCATAGGGTGGATCCTGGTATCTGTGTGCCATCACAAGCTGTTGGCTACATAACTTTGTTCATGTAAGCAGTTACTGCATGGTGACATTGTCCCAAGGTGTGTTCCTTCCTCTGTGTAACCTGACATCTTCCCTGCAGGGTCTTTCCAATATGTGGTGCTGAGCTGTGTCTACATTGGCTGGGTGTGTGACGGACTCGTTAGACTCGGGCCATGCATGCTGAGTGATGTCTCCACCTGCATCATTCGTGGCGTCCTTGGTGGTCACTGTACTTGTGTATGTAGACTGTTGTCATGACTTCATGTGGACATGTTTTCTTTTTGGCGCTATGCATGTGTATACTCCCAGCCTCGCACACATGTGGTACATGTACTGCAGGATCTTTGTGCACCTGACTGACATTTGTGGGCATTGGATCTGTGGGTACTCCACCCTTTTCTTTGCAGGGGCACTGCTGTGAGTGTTAGGCACCCACCCCTCCTGTGTCTGGGCACTGCTGGGAGGACTCTGCACACACACCTCCTGTGTCTGGGCACTGCTGGGAGGACTCTGCACACACTCCTCCTGTGACTGGGCACTACTGTGAGTGTTAGGCACCCACCCCTCCTGTGTCTGGGCACTGCTGGGAGGACTCTGCACACAACTCTCTTGTGACTGGGCACTGCCGGGAGGACTCTGCACACACCCCTCCTGTGTCTGGGCACTGCTGGGAGGACTCTGCACACACCCCTCTTGTGACTGGCCACTGCTGGGAGGACTCTGCACACACCCCTCCTGTGTCTGGGCACTGCTGGGAGGACTCTGCACACACCCCTCTTGTGACTGGGCACTGCTGGGAGGACTCTGCACACACCCCTCCTGTGTCTGGGCATTGCCGGGAGGACTCTGCACACACCCCTCCTGTGTCTGGGCACTGCTGGGAGGACTCTGCACACACCCCTCTTGTGACTGGGCACTGCTGGGAGGACTCTGCACCCACCCCTCCTGTGTCTGGGCACTTCTGGGAGGACTCTGCACACACCCCTCTTGTGACTGGGCACTGCTGGGAGGACTCTGCACCCACCCCTCCTGTGTCTGGGCACTTCTGGGAGGACTCTGCACACACCCCTCTTGTGACTGGGCACTGCTGGGAGGACTCTGCACACACCCCTCCTGTGACTGGGCACTGTTGTGAGTGTTAGGCACCCACCCCTCCTGTGTCTGGCCACTGCTGGGAGGACTCTGCACACACCCCTCCTGTGCCTGGGCACTGCTGGGAGCACTCTGCACACACCCCTCTTGTGACTGGGCACTGCTGGGAGGACTCTGCACACACCCCTCCTGTGTCTGGGCACTGCTGGGAGGACTCTGCACCCAACCCTCCTATTTCAGGATATGTACGCTTAGAACATACACAGGTGTGGGTTCGCTCCATGCATACGAGGTGGGGGTACGGTCCGTACGTACACTGTTGGCATGGGGGTATGCTCCATGCATACGCAGGTGAGTGTACGGGTCGTACTTACACTGTTGGGGTGGGGGGTACGCTCCATACGTACATGGGTGAGTGTACAGGTCGTACTTACACTGGTGGCATGGGGGGTACGCTCCATACATACGCGGGTGAGGGTACGGGTCGTACTTACACTGTTGGGGTGGGGGTACGCCCCATGCATACGCGGGTGAGGGTACAGGTCGTACATACACGGTTGGGGTGGGGGTACGCTCCATGCATATGCGGGTGAGGGTACGGGTCGTACATACACGGTTGGGGTGGGGGTACGCTCCATGCATACGGGGTGGGGGTACGGTCCGTACGTACACTGTTGGCATGGGGGTACGCTCCATACATACGCGGGTGAGTGTACGGGTCGTACTTACACTGTTGGGGTGGGGGGTACGCTCCATACGTCCGCGGGTGAGTGTACGGGCCGTACTTACACTGTTGGCATGTGGGGTATGCTCCATGCATACGCGGGTGAGGGTACGGGTCGTACATACACGGTTGGGGTGGGGGTACGCTCCATGCATACGCGGGTGAGTGTACGGGTCGTACTTACACTGTTGGGGTGGGGGGTACGCTCCATACATACGCGGGTGAGGATACGGGTCGTACTTACACTGTTGGGGTGGGGGTACGCTCCATGCATACGTGGGTGAGGGTACGGGTCGTACATACACGGTGGGGGTACGCTCCATGCATACGCGGGTGAGGGTACGGGTCGTACATACACGGTTGGGGTGGGGGTACGCTCCATGCATACGGGGTGGGGGTACGGTCCGTACGTACACTGTTGGCATGGGGGGTACGCTCCATACGTACGCGGGTGAGTGTACGGGTCGTACTTACACTGTTGGGGTGGGGGGTACGCTCCATACGTCTGCGGGTGAGTGTACGGGCCGTACTTACACTGTTGGCATGGGGTACGCTCCATGCATACGCGGGTGAGGGTACAGGTCGTACATACACGGTTGGGGTGGGGGTACGCTCCATGCACACGCGGGTGAGTGTACGGGTCGTACTTACACTGTTGGGGTGGGGGGTACGCTCCATACGTATGCGGGTGAGGGTACGGGTCGTACTTACACTGTTGGAATGGGGGTACGCTCCATACGTACGCGGGTGAGGGTACGGGTCATACTTACACTGTTGGGGTGGGGGGTACGCTCCATATGTACGGGGGTGAGTGTACGGTTCGTACTTACACTGTTGGGGTGGGGGGTACGCTCCATACGTACGCGGGTGAGTGTACGGGTCGTACTTACACTGTTGGGGTGGGGGGTACGCTCCATACGTACGCGGGTGAGGGTACGGGTCGTACATACACGGTTGGGGTGGGGGTACGCTCCATGCATACGGGGTGAGGGTACGGGTCATACTTACACTGTTGGGGTGGGGGGTACGCTCCATGCATATGGGGTGGGGGTACGGTCCGTACATATCCGTACACACGCTATGGAATGCTTGTGCGGGCCGTCCCCAGGCCTTTGCCACGTGGGTACAGCCGTCCCGCCATTGTTGGGGTGACGTAGGTGTGGGCGTGGTACGACTCGTACCCACGCTCTTAAGGCATGGGTACGGGACGTACCTGTATTGTTGTGTTGCCGGTTCGCCTCGTCAACCACTTCCGTTGTGGCGGACGCTGGTTTTGCTGGACACGCCCCCACCCCCTCGTAGTGACCAGGGCCTGGGGGTCAGGTATGTCCAGGGCATGTGTGCTGTGTGACTTGGGTGGGGGTTTTGTGGCCTGCCCCTGCTCCTGCCCCCCCCCGCCCCCCCCCCTTTCCCCCCTCCCTTTGTTGTTCTGACCTTCTGCGGCGTCTGCGTCATAACCTGTAGAGGAGGTCGACTGCTATGAGGGCCGGGATGACACGTAGGTTCGTGTCCATGTCTGTCCGTCGCGTGCAGGTACTCCTTGTTCGTGTCGTCCTGATTTCCCGGCAGTTTTTGGCTGCCGGAAAATATTGTCCGTGCGGGATGACGTCGGTGCGAATCGTACTTCCTGGTTCGTGAATGGCAGGCTGCGTGCGTCCCGACGTCACGTCGGCGCTTTCCCGGATCACATTTGTATCTTTATTTTCGGCGGTCGGAGTTTTGTACGATTCGTACGGAAATGGTATTTCCGTGCGAATCGTACTTACATGTTTGTATATTGTTACGACCGAGTACGCGTCGGACGGAGAATATGCTTCGTCCGACGGTTCGTACCCGGTTTTTACAGGATCGTAATCGGCACCAGAATGTCAAAATCATCTTTACTAAAAGATGCATCTTTATATTCTGAGTTCAGGCATACCAAACTTTACCTTCCGATCTTGTCCCATTCCATCCTATGGGACAGATAGCCTTTCAATAATGAAAAAAGAAATTCACTGTAGTTCACTATCAGGGCATGTTACACACATCAGGACGTCTTACCTTTCACATACACTGCACCCTGCCCACAGGTGTACCTTAGGCCTACCTTAGGGGTGAACCACATGTAAGAAAAGGGAAGGTTAGGGCCTGGCAAGTGGGTGCACTTGCCAGGTCGATATGGCAGTACGACCTGCATACAGGCACTGCAATGGGAGGCCTGAGACCCTTTTGAAAGGCTGCTTGTGTGGGCGGCACAATCTGTGGTGCAAGCCCACTAGTAGCATTTGGTTTACAGGCCCTGGGCACACGTGGTGCACCGTCCTAGGGACTTATCAGTAAATAAAATAAGCCAATTGTGGAAACACTAATTCATATAACAACAATTTACAGTGGGAGCACTTGCACTTTGGCACTGAACAGCAGTGGCAAAGTGCCCAGAGCACCAAGACCAGCAACATCGAAGTCCAGCACACAGTAAAACACAGGAGGCAAAGGCAAAAATACAGGGCAAACCCATGCCAAGGATGCCAGGTCTAACAGTTGGTAAAGCACAGCAACTCATCTGTGAGGGTCTCAAGGCGCCTGGCGGGAATGGGGGGCAGCTCCGTTGAGTGCTGTGTCATCCGAAGAGCCAGGTCTTGAGGTCCTTGCTGAACTGGGGCAATGTAGGAGATTGTCAGAGGTGAAGGGGGAGGGTGTTTCATGCTTTGGCTGCGAGGTAGGAGAATTACTTTCCTCCCATTCTGGTTTTGTTGATAGGTGGGATGGTGGCCAAAGAGAGCTGGGCTGGTCAGACTCAGATCTGTCTTTTGGGTGTGTGGAAGGAGAGGCCGCTGTTCAGGTATGTGGGACCGGTGTTGTGAAGAGCCTTGTACGCCTGGGTGAGGAGTGTGAAGGTACTCTTCTTCCGACTGGAAGCCAGTGGGGATCGTGGAGGTGTTGTGTGATGTGACTGGGCAAGGGGATGTCGAGGATCAGTCTGGTTGCGGCGTTCTGGACAGTCTGGAGTTTGCAGAGGAGATTCTTTTTGATACTGACATAGAGAGAATTGCCGTAGTCCCATCTGCTGCTGATGAGAGCGCGCGTGACAGTTTTTCTGAATTCATTAGGGATCCATCAGAAAGTCTTTCGAAGCATGCAGAGGGTGTTGAAGCAGGCCGAAGATACTGCATTAATCCGGAGGTCTATTGTGAGTGACGAGTCTAGTATGATGTTGAGGTTTTGTTTGTGGTCCGTCAGGGTAGGGGGATTTCCGAGAGTGGAGGGCCACTAGGAGTTGTTCCATGAAGAGGGGGGTGGAGCCAAGGATGAGGACTTCTATCTTTTCTGAGTTGAGTTTCAGGCAGCTGTTCTTCATCCAGGGGGCAACAGCTTTCATCCCTTCTTGGAGGTTGTGTTTGGTGATGTTGGGTTCGTTGGTGAGGGAGAGGAGCAGCTGTGTGCCATCAGCGCAAGAGATGATGATACATGTATTTGGCTTGACTGATGGCATAAGATCACTGAGAAAGAAGGTGCACTAGCATATCCATGTTTTTGAACATTTTGGGAGAATCATATATGCCTAGACCACGACAATTTGAAGTGTTTAATGCTTGGGAGTGTGCAGCTCATGCAAGGGAAAATAAAAGATGTCAGGGTTGAACGAGAAATGTTGTACGCACTCATTCGGATGCAATATGGAATGCAGAAACGATAGATAACAGACATTATAGAAGGGGAGAGGATGTGGCCTAACGGCTAGGGCGCTCAACCTAGAATCTTGGGGACCGGGTTTGAGTCTCGGCAACGACGCTCAACATCCTGTGATTCTGGGAAAATCACTTAATTTCCCTGTGACTGTAAGCAACTGATGCTCATGTAAAGCGCTCTGATACCTGACACCTTTGGATCAAGTTTGCGCTATATAAAACTCCGGAAAAAAATGGCAAAATTGTATCCATTATTGGAAAATAGAGAAGAGACCAAAGTGAAGTAGATGGATACACAAAAGAAACTTGGAGAAAGAACCGAGGATGGTGATAGTGATAGTAGTGACAGTCATTTAAATGCATTGATGTCAGAGCGACCACATCCATACAATGAGATTCAAAGAGAAGCAGGTGGGAATGATGTTGTCCGACAGAATACTAGATTTCCTACTGCACCAGGAAGTAGAAGTCCAAAAATGATATGGGTATCTCCTGCACAGAAGGATTAGAGTGTGCAGAGAACTATTACAGTAAATCAAACAACGATGGGAGGACACTCAGGGACTTGAATTCCAGGAACCTCTACTGTTTGTACAATCCCAGATGCACTTATGCTCCCTATTACCATTGGACCAGTGGTTTCTATATAACAACCTGGTTTGGGGGGGACGAGATTCAAAATGCAGTTATTTCTGCTCAACAGCAAGCATCAGAGGTTCTGCCCATGAGTCAGAGAGTTGGCAAATTTGTTCCTTTAAGCCCAATTGATGCAAATTCTCCTTGTACTGCTAGTGCAGATCTATCTGTACATCGAAATGGATTTGGACCTTTGAAGTCATTCCCATGGTTACCAGGCTTGAGTTTACTTACTTGGGAACTGCCTTTAAACCTACAGAGTGGCACACCTAAGGGAAAGTAGTAACTAAAGCTCCAGGGGAACTTCCTGGTTTAAATGTCCAGGAATTGGAAGACTTTTTGAAAGTTCTTAATGCCACATCAAATGGAAGTGGAAGTACAGAAGTGAGTCAAGGAACCCTGCAGTTCACATTGAAGTTACATTTAGTAGATGTGGGGAAATTAAAGTTAGATTTGGACAAGATGCTCAGTGGATATCTTGCATTAGATTCAATAGAAGCACATCAGCAGAATGAGCTTTTGTTTATGATTAAGGATATTACTAGGAGGGCAAGACAAGCTCATGATAAATTATCCAACTTGGCTAAAAAGTATGATATGGATTTGGAGCGGACAAAGCCTTTGCAGAAGAACCACTGTCTCGCTTTTAGCAACCAAGATATAGAACACATGAGAGTACCAGGAATGAAAATGCAAATCTGGGAACTAATTCATAGCCTTAGAATTTGGAATGAGTTAGAAACGTGGGAGGCTAGATGGTCAAAGAAGGTTACCCCCAAGAAAACAAAGCGAGTGCTGCATCCTTCTGGAGGTGGAGAGAAGCAAGCTACCAGCTTCCCTTTGCAAGAGGTACCATTGGAGGACATGTTTATGTATCTTGATGTAGGAGTGATCTTGCCGCATTCTCAAAAGAATTCCCAAAATTGAGTGAAAAGCCTGTAGAGTGGTACAAGCAGGTTGAACAATTTGTGAAGAAATCGAACGTTTTTGGACTGATTTGAATACTTTGTTTGCTATTGTGGCTCTAAGTGATTTATGGACAGCATGTAAAATAGCTATATAGTGGCCAGCGAAATAGCCGACAAAAGATCATGTGGCTAACGGTCCTTCAGTTATAGTGATAACAAAATATGATCAGGTAATGACATGGTTGAAGTCCAAAGTGCCACCTCAAAATATTGATTGGGTCAAGATTGACCAAACGACCCAGGACCCGAAAGAGGTAATACATGTGTATTATGAGCGATTGTTATAGGTTTTCAAGCAGTATAGCGGAATGGAAACATTGGAGCCTAAAGATTTGGGACATATTGTGTTGAGGTTTGTGACAGGATTGAGGCCTGAGATCAGCATGAAGGCTACACCAAGGGGAATCCAAAATGTACCAATTACAAAAAGTTCCCCTCCAATGCAGTCAGTGTACCAGCAGGGAGCACCGGTAATTCAGGGTGGAGGTAGAATTCATTCACAAGGTAGAGGTGGAAATGTTCCTTTAGACCCGAGTATGTAGCTACATTGAAGGAGTCTAATCTGTGTCATTATTGTAATAGGTAGGGGCATTGGAAAATCCTGTAAATCAGGGTCAGAATAAATTAGTTGATTCACCTCAAAACTCTAGTCCCATGCCTCAAAAGAATGTGCCCAGATCACGGTCTCAGAACTTAAATGTTCCACAAACCCCAGTGACGAAGGGTCCAAAACCCCCAATGCCACAGCAAGCTGCTAGTGGTCCTAGATTTTTCGCAAGACAGGTCCCGAATTTGAATAAGACTATGCTACAAAACACACATTTATACTAACAGTTTTCTTTGTTTGAGCTGGATGGGACTGAAAATATCAATCAGTCCTCCGGACAGTGCCTAAGTGGGAGGAAGATTCCATGCTTGGTGCAGTCTTGGAAGTAGACCAGAGTGGCTTGTATTTAGACGCTGAGGGGAATGGCCACAATGCTGTGTTTTTGGTTGACACTGGTGCTACCCGATCCCTGTAAGAACAGTGGAAGTTCCAAACAAACCCCTCACTGGAATAATTATTCAAGTTATAGGTGTTGCTAATCTTTAGTTGAAAAATCCAACTTCTTAAGATGTCCGAGTAAATATATAGAGCTTTGACCCTGTAAAGATATAGGGGCAGATTTACAAGCCCCTTGTGAGACATTTATGCCGCCGTTGCGTCACTTCTGTGACGCAGCGGCGGCGTAAACCATGCACCATGTTGCGTCTTATTTACAATGTGACGCATCTAGGGAGATGCGTCACGTTGTAAAGCCCTGCACTACATTAAATCCGCGTCAGGTTTAATGTATGCAGGGTGGGCGTTCCTTCGGAAAAATCCTCGGAAAAGTGATGCAGTGAAATCTACAAGATTTCATTGAGTCACTTTTCCGACGCTGCTGCGTCAAAACCCTGCGCCTGCTTGAAGCAGGGGTAAGGCATGACGCAGCATGTTCGGTATGGGCAGCTCCTGAGCATTGCTGGAGTTGCGTCGTGCTTGCGACACGACTCCAGCATTGCGCCGCCTTTATGCCATCAGATGCGTCACGCATCTGTTTATCCTTGCGCCATGATGCGCTGCATTGTAAATGCGGCGCAGCTGTGGTGGCGCAAGGGTAAACTTGTGTGACGCATCTTTCCTGGCGCATCCCTGCTGATTTGCAGGGATGCGCCAGGAAACATAAATCTGCCCCATGGAGCTTTGAGGATAATCTTCCGTTTGTAGTCTGTGACTCGAACCCTGTGAGTTTGTTAGGAAGCGATTTGCTGTGCAAATTAAATTGCATCATTTATTGTACTCCGAAAGGGATAGAGTTACAGACTTTTGATGAGGCTATTGCCTTCAAGTTGGCAACCACAGAAGATCTACTTTTGGACCTCAGAGAGTCGGTGAAAACCATAGTTTGAGATTTCACTGGAAAAGACATTGGACTTATTAAAGGGGCTGAGCCTGTTCAGATTTGAATAAAACCGAATGCAGAAAACCCGAGTACTCCACAATATAAAAGATTGCTGGAATTACCCCAGTAATTGAGATAGTGATTTAGCAATTTATTTATTTTTATTCATCTTATATTTATTTATAGATTTGTACAGCGCACAGCTACCCAACAGTGTTTCACTGCACTAAGCAGGACAATACGCAAGTCACACATTGCAGAAGGAGCACAGAGCAAGTTATGCTGAGTTGAAAAGGAAGGTCATTAATTTCTTACGGAAGGCTAAAAGCGAATGGCGCAACCTAAGTTGTAATGGAAGAAAGTTCCACAGTTTGGGACCAAGCTAGGCGAACGAGCAGTCTCTCATATGAGTCAGACGGACTCTAGGAACAGAAAACAGAGAGAGGCTCGCGTATGAAAAAAACTGTCAGTCTCGACTTCTCCGCAATGTCCGCCAAAGGGCGAACGTAGAGATTAAAAAGAAAGAAGAGGGCTTAAAGTGGAGCCCTGCAGTCCTCCTGAAGTTAGAGCTGGTTTTGATTTAGTGGTATGTGAGTTGACTTGGTACGAGCGATCATTTAAAAAAGAGATCAGCCAACTCAAATTTACACCCACAATGCCTGAGGCTTCAAGACGATCAATCAAGATGGACTGTGAGACCATATCAAATGCCGCGCTCAGATCCAATAAAATGAGTGCTTCCATGCCACCACAATCAGACTGTTGCCTGAGATAATCGGTGACCCCAAGCAGAGCTGATTCGGTGCTGTAGCCAGAACGAAAGCCAGATTGTGACAGATTAAATAGACTGTGAGTAGCCATGTGAGAGGAGAGTTTGGAATTAATATGCCTTTCCAGGACTTTAGAGAAGACAGAGAGGAGCAAGGTTTATTGAAAGAAATAATGGGAAGTCTATGTAACTCACCCATTATGGTCCTGCAAAAGCCTAGCGGTAAGCACCACATAGTATTGGACATTCAAATAATTTATAACATTGTTATTCCTTGTTGTCCCATGGTACTGAACACTGCTGCAATGATATATCCGATTCCACTTGAGGCTGAGTGGTGTATTGTCATTGATTTATGTCAGCCGTTCTTCTCTATACAACAGCATGAGGACAGTCTGTTCCATTTTGCATTACGGTTCAGCAGTCATGTTTTGTCATGGAGTCCCACGCAGGTATACAGTGCATCAGTAGCGGCGGGAATGGATTGGAGGTGGCAGGGCAGAGAGGCATGCGGGGGAAACTGGTAAATAAAAAATAAAATTAAACTTACCTCCTCTCCGCATCTTCCTTGCCGCGTCCCTCCTTTGGTCAGAAAATGTAACAGAAAGCACCCAGGCTCCCCCGAGCCAATCACAACACTGCAATGCAGCATTGTGATTGGTCTGAGTGCCAAGGTTTGGTGCTCAAACTGGGACTGGGAGCCTGGTTATCTTCTCCAGCCAGGCTGTAAAGAAGCCTGTGTAGAGAACATGGTAAGTGCGCATGAATGTTTGGACGGCCCGAGACAGCTGGTCAAACATTCATGTGGACTTAGGGAGTGAAAACCATTCCTCCCCTTCCCCGCTCTGTCAGCAGAACATCCCTGCCCACTCCGCCTGGCAAAGCTGCTGTGCTCGCAATAGGAAAAAATAAAATGATGTTAACATTGAGTTATTATCATTCTATTTTTCCTTACTCTGCTTAAAAGCTCATGGTTATGCTCCTCCAACTTAATGGAGGAGCCACCACTCCGGTGAGTCCACCTATCTTCAACCAGATCCTTAGAAGAATCTAGAATCTTTGGTAATGCCACATCCCTAAAGTGTTGTGCCATAGGTGTGCAGTGTATCAACAGAACAATGTAGGGAAAACAACTGCAGTGACATTGAGCAATATAGAGAGGTCAGGTGGTCCTTTCAACAGAATGCATTTGGATTTCATAGAGATGCCTATGTGCAACAGACTGAGATATGTGTTAGTCATAGTGTGCATTTCTTCATGATGGATTGAAGCATATCCAACAGGAAGGTATGATAGTCTCACCGTAGCTAAATTGTTGTTTAGGGAGTTAGTATCTAGGTTTGTTTCCTGACTTGTAATCTGATATGGGTACACACTTCACAACAAAGTGTTGATAATGACGTGTGTTGCTCTGCAAGTGGAATAGAGACAGCATTATTGTTACTGACTTCAGGCTTCAGGTTTGGTGGAACAAGTGAATAGAACGTTGAAATCAAGACTTCTCAAAGTGTGTACTTCTCCACCATTGAAATAGCTAGATGCCTTGCCACTTGTGTTGAAGAGTCTGCACAGCACACCTGATCGTAATACAGGATTGTCTCCTCACAAAATTATCATGAATAGGGCAATGATATTGCAGGCTGTACCTGCAAATGCACTTGTCAATATTACAAATGATTTGATACTGAATTACTGCAAGGAACTTGCTGACGTGGTGCATTCTGTGTCTCACTAGGTTGAAGCTGCTACCACCCTGCCACATCCGTAGCAGTGCCATGACCTTAGCCCCAGAGACTGGGTCTTGGTCAAGAACAAAGTATGGAAGTTGTGCTTGGAGCCTCAGTAGGGTGGACCTTATCAGGTCATCCTTGTGACTACAACTGCTGTGAAGTACGAAGGTCTCCCTAATTGGATTCAAGCATCTCCACACTTGGAGGGTTCCATGTCCTCTTGATGAACAGCACCTCTCCCAGAAGAGCCAGTGGTGGTTGCAAGACCACAGGATCAGGTTAATCAAGCTGTAGGGGAATGGCCAAAGACTAAATTAGTACTTGATCAGTCTGAGGAGCGTCTTGGAGAGCTGGATGGAGAAATTGATGAGAAGGAAACAAATCCAGTAGTTGTTGCAGACACAGATTGGGAACCTGATGAAGGGTCAAGTGTTAGGAAACCCCATGGGGCAGTAGAGGAACATTGGCCTAGAAGGCAGGAGAGAGGGAGACTGGTTCGGCAAGGAGAAAGTGGTTTTCTAGGTATCCCAGAAGAAACAGATCTGAGTGCCGGAGGTGAAGATTTAGCACTCAGACGGTCTAAGAGAGAGAAGTACCTAGTCAAAGATACACATCTCCTGAATGGACATATTTCTAAGGGTGGGCGCAGTGCTCCGCTTCGCCCGCGGAGTGTGCGTATTGCTTCCTACTTCGCGCTTCACAAAGTAGGTGTAGCAGGCACACTATGCACACGCCACGGCAGAGCAGAGTTGCCCGCCACCCGCCTCCCTCCCGCCCTCATTTTAAAATTACTTAGAAAGTTAAAAATAAAGAAAATTACTTACCTGAGCTGCCGCGTCCCGGGGCTCCATCTTCCTGATTCATCGCTAACTTCTTCCTCAAAAATGTGCATGTATGTATACCTTACTACAAAGTATCCTACAATGCACTATTGTTTGTCTAAACCAACATGGTAGAATCCTTCTTCTCTCGAAGATGCTGGTGGGTCAGCCAGGGGTGTGCGTAGGGAAACAAGAAGTCTCTCCCAGGCCAGCTACAGTTGGTCCTCATCCCCAGGTCTCACATATACCTAAAGTGTGAATGGGCAGTCATCACCCTGGCCCCTTTCAAGGTAAATTCCTGAAATTCCAAAACTGTCCTTCCTCAGAGGGGATGAGGGGCATTCCTCACTCACAGACTTTCTTGTCAAAAAGCCCAAGCCTTTGTTTTTCCTCTGGGAGCAGATTTCACACCTTATCAAGGGGAAAGCACTGAAGGGGTGGAAACTGCTGGCAAGTTATTGTTAATTAGACTGATGGAACTTTTAAGTTGCTTTTTCAGTATAGTTATCAAAGTCTATCTTCACCATTCAACTGGATTACTAACTAGCATTCAAAACCATGGTTTGATGAAGTCTGGAGTGTATTCCAAATCAAAATGATAGAATTTGCACTTTAACTCTACTTTAGCTTTTTCTCACAGGAACAGCTACAGCCCTATACAGTGAAAATAACGTTTGAGGTATAATCACTGTAGGAGCATGCCACCATGAAATTCTTGGATGTTTTTTAAAAAAAACTAGGCACTACTCATTTTGTGATTTAGGGCCTGTGTTTTGGTGACTTACTCAATATTTAAAAGTAAGGATCCTTTAAGTAAAAGGGTTATTTTGACTGGTTTGCCTGAATGTTGAAAAGCTTCAGCAGTTGAGTACATATAGAGAACTCTAATTACTATTTTGCTTGTCATTTTAGAGGATTATACTATAGGTGCTGTAGTCCACAGGTGAAATGTAACTTTCCGAGCCACTGGTGTATTTCCTACGCAATATACTATGACCCACTTAAAAGTTAAATATACCAATTAAAGGTTAGCTAATTATACAATTTTTGGGGAGTCAGAGCACATTCCATGGGGACTAGACTTCTGTGCCCCAATGTGTAGAGATTCCAAAATAGCAGTCAGCAAAAATTAAGGGTAACTGGTGTGGGAGTATGATCCCACCCTTCTAGAGGGGACGACATGTACCTACTGTGGAATCATGGTAGAAATCTGAAAGAGCCCTGGCATTACAAAATGGATGCCACCAGCACAGACACGGGCTGCCCTCCTGCTGCTGACTGAAAATCGCAGTGGAGGAGGCCCAACAATAGGCATCCTGTCACAGGGAGGCGTCACCACCTTCCAAACAGGATTTAGTGTATTGGAGCTGGGTGGGTGCACTCCTAGAGTGCTTTGAAATCCTGCACTGGGGGAGCAGTAGGCTCCTCTGTGCATATGCCAGCTCAAACCGGTTCAGGGGCTACCTGTCCCTGCTCTGGCGCAAAGCTGGACAAAGGGAAGTGGGTGTGACCACCCACTCCCCTGACCCTCCCAGAGGAGTGGTCATAGAGCTAGCCCCTCCCTTCCTTTTAGTATAAGTTAGGGAAACCTTGCCATTGCAAATCAGATATCCCTGGACGACGCTTTACAAGAAGAATCCTGGTCCTTCGCCGTTCCACTACCTTTGGAAGATGGAAGAATCTCCCTTGGAGTCAAGGAGTGACTCCCCTGCTTGGCAGGCACCAAAAACTTGAATCAACGGTCGCAAACTTTCCCGCTCCCGCTAGAGTCCGAAGTCCCTGCAGCCCCAGAAGTAGATTTCCTGACTTCTCGATGGCCATTGTGAGTCCCCAGCAAAGCTGTGGTGAGTGGACCCCATGAGTGACGAGGAACTGTAATACCTGGGAACTGTGCACTACTGTCGAGTGCAACCCCTTCATGACATTCTACGAACTTGTGCTTTGGATCATTTGTGGCCCAAGCCTCCAGCAGGTTGTGCACCGTAAATTAGAGGCCTACCCCATCCCGAGTGACCATGGGCTCCTGTAAAGCATTTCCTCATGAGGCGTCTTTGCAATCCCTTGCCCATTGGCTTGTGGGTCCCCTGAAGACATTCTTATCAAACCAAAGGGCTCCCCTGGTTGCTCCAGGCCTGCCCTCACTCACCCTTGCTGGGTGAGTCCCTCAAACCTTGCTGGTCTGCACCATTGACTTTATTCACTTTTCATAAGACTTGCTATTGCCAAGGCTTGTTGGCTCCAATCCGGTTGCCAACACCTCAGTCAGCTGCAGACGTTGTGGGACAGCTGCTGGTGATTGTCGATCTCTCCTGGACCTCGTGAGCGAAGAGTCAAAACACCCTTGATCACCAGAAATCACCCGACATCCGTGGGCATCCATCTTCCTAGCCCCGGGTCACTGGCAAGTGACTGTGAACACTGTCCCTTCTGCTTTCAGGTCATCTTCATATTGAATCCAGCCTTGGATTCCACCGGACACTTCTTCAGTCTTCGCAAGCAGCAAATCTTCTTTGGCTTCCATAGAAAACAGCGACGCGACCCGGCACCAAAAGACACCTATGCACCAGGCTTCCCTGGGTGAGGTAACTCATGCACTCCGGTAACCTAGTGTGTATTGGCCCTCGAATTACTTACCTTGTAAGTGGCTTGCTTGTAGACTTCCTCGAAGTACCCTTAAACTTTAAAAATCCAAACGCGACTTGCTCCATTGAAATCAATAGGGAACCCGCGGCTGTGTTCTCACACTGCATGCATATCCCGTCTTTTACATACCTGCCTTGGGTGGATTAGTGAAGCCCCAGCGATTCTACAGGCCCTAGGCCTTGTCCCCTTGCAAGTCGACTTTCCTAAACCTCTTTTTTAGTATATGGTCTGGTACGCCCCTAGGGCCCCAGCCATATTTGTGCTTAACTTATTGTGAAACGTTGATATTTGAATGTGTTCCTGGCTTCTAATCTCATAAAGAGATTAGTAGAGTGTGTCTAGAAATAAATACATATATATTTGATATATATACCTGTGTGGTGTCCTTTCATTTGGTAATTCAAGAGATTATAAGGTAAAACAAGCTGCTTTACATTCCTCCGAGACTTAGCCTGAAGGCTGCTCTCCACAGCTACCACTAGGATAGCTTTCTTTAAAAGGTTGTCTTAAACCTATCTACCATAAGAGTCGAATTGGACTGGTGCAAGGTGGCCACTATAACTAGTGACCAGCATATGCCAGGCCAACTTCTCACAGGCACTATATGAAAGTGTCATACAATCAAGAACTGAGTCTCACCATGTGAGGTCATAAAGGAACTCTCCACCTTGAACGAGGATCTGTATTAGCAAAAAATGGAAACAAGCATTTGCAATGCAATAGGTCTCTCATTTGTGTGTCTTAGAGGAATTGCTTTTGTAAATATGCAAGCGGGTGCCATGGTCAAACAAAGCATGGCGTCATGCATACAAAAGTTATGCACATAGCGGCCTGTGAAGCACCCGCCATGGCATTAAAAAAAAATGTTTGTTAGATTTATTTTTGGGGTAAAAAATATCCCAGCAGTACCACAGACTGCCACTAGGTATCCAGGCGGACCTCTAGTACTGACCCTGCAACATGGCCATGGAAACCATATGGTGCAATGGTGAGAGCTGCAGACTCAGCATCTGGGATCTGTGTTTGAGTCTGTGTCAGCTTGATTGCTTAATTAACCCCTAATGTAATGTAAAGTAATATAAGAATTCAATGCTCGGGGTGGGCAAGCATTGTTGTGAGCAAAACAGCAGTGGCCTCTGAAAGGTGGTGGGGGCCTGGAGCAGTGTGGTTGAGGCAGGGGGGGTTGAAGGGGCCAAGCAAATGAAGGGACAGGCCCACAAGCAAATGAAGCGACGGAAGTTTCATTGCACAAGTAAACAAAACACTTAAGGAGTAAAGACTCAGCCTTACTAAAAAAAGAGTTCTAGCTAAGTATTATTAACCTGAACCGTAAGAACACATGTAAGAGGACCAGTCCTCAAGGGAGGACACCAAATTCCAAAAGGAGGGGCTACTAAGTGTATTCGCCAATGAAAAGCGAGCATTTCTAAAGGACAGCAACAGAAACCAATGTAAAAGACGTTTTTTTTTTCAAGCCCTTATCCTAGACACAACATGTTGCGAAGAGACAGCGAAAGCGCTGCCTAGGAGGGACCTAAAAAGGATACAATTATTTTACATATAACTATTTGCTCAGTACATGGAAGGACTGTAAACATATATGTATCCAAAGTGGAGACAAACATTCAATGCCTTTGTCAACTGCACCAAACCAAAAGAAAAACTGGACAAACGGAGAAGAGTAGATCACCACAAACAAATTGATTTATTTATTTATTTTTAAATACCAAAATTGCAGCAGATATATGTGTAGTCTGGGGGGGGCAAAGGAGACTTTATTTACATATATAGTTCATAAGGCCCATGGCCATCAGCATTCCATACTCAATGCAAATACACAGTACAGATTATATTTGCTAACAAGCATCTGGGCAAACATAGCTGCACAGGACCAGTCAATGGCCATGACAGGAGACTGTTTGACCAAACTTGTGATACTGCTACTGAAAAGTCCTCTGACAGTGCATCAATATACATACATATGATTGATTTCAATTTTGATATAGATAGCTCAAACTTTTCTTCAAATCTTAGTAAACATAATACAACAATAATTGTAATTACATATTATCTTTCACCGAAAGTACATTGAATACCTCTCTTAAAAGTGTTAAAAATGTTTGCACACTTTAAAAATGCGCTATTGCCAAGCAATTATAAACTCGTTCCTAGTAGGTTAGCACTCAACACTCTAAACTGAATGACTTTTTTCCCAGTCCGTTGCTCCATACTCTTTATGTTAGATGCTATCGGCTTAGGGCTGAAGGCTGATTTGTCATTTTTTTTCTGTCCTAATTCTTGAATGCAGTTGTTACTGCTACTACATGACTATTTGCTTCATTGCTTAGATTTTACTGGTTTGGTGAACCTCTCTTCATGGGACATTCAGCCATTATTGACTGATTGAATTTTGAGCTTCATGCTCTATCTCACTCTTGTCTCTTGAACTTGAACTCTTTATGGATTCCTGCTACCACCATTTTACCCCATTCCTTAGAATAGGGATTCCGGCATGTGTGGAACATGCTAAATTCATTCTTTTTTATGGATTTGTTCTAACCATATTTTTGTGATCAGTTTCTGCAATTTGACTAATACTTTTAACTAATTAAATAAAAACAAGGAGAACCTATTAAACTTTTTAATGAAAATAAAACCACTAAAACATACACCTAACTCTCATTATTGAATGTACTTTGAAATCGTATTTTGATTTATATTATGTGATGTATAGCTCCAAATCTTCTCATAAACAACAGCAAAGGTCTGTTGCAGAGAAGTAAGAGGCAAAACACCCTGAGCAGGGATCAACCCTGTTGGTGTGAGATAGAGACCTTAAACCATTTATATTTACATTTATAGCTGCTTCAGCACCACTTATAGGATCAGTGTTGCACCCCTTGTATACTGATGCCTAAGATTCCCTTGCCTTGCCTAACAACGCCTCCGCATACTATTATTTGTAGAGTAGTAGTTGTAGTAAAAACATAATTTATTTAGACACATTTATAATTCCAGTCTCATTGTCCACCTGAGAATGAATACACCAAGAACATCAAATGCATCATGAACAATATTCATACTTTGTTGAGTTTGTACAAAACAATATAACATGTATCATTATATGCCAGACACTCATGCCAACCTATATGTAAAAAAAATCCCAAAAATGAGTTTAAGTAAAGTAGACAGTCAGTCACACATGGATACACACAGTCACTCACATAATATACGTTACAAGTAGTATCAATCATTAGTAGTACACAAAGTATAGTCATTTAACTTATTATTATGCATCTTTAAGTCTCAGAACATTTTGCAAAACACTAACACTCACTGGATGAAGTCATCAGTGATGTCACAGTCCTGCCCATGTCATGAGTGATGTTATATGTGAGATCATAAGCAGTGCATTGCGTGGCATAAGTTATAGTAAGCTCAGGTAACTATAACTGCTGAATTTCAATGGTTTTGTAAGAGAGAAATTTTAGCCTAACTGTAACATCCCTGTAACCTTTGTTTTCTTTCAGTGAATTTCTACGTTTTTTTAATGTTAATTTCTAACTAAACCATCTCTGTCACCTTTAGCTTTTTAACTGAATTTCTAAGTTTAAAAAAAACTTTATTTCCTAACAGTAACCTGTAACCATTTGAGACTGAGTGTGTGAGTGAGTGCATGAGTGAGTCTGTGAGTGGATGTGAGAGTGTCTGAGTGGGTTTGTGAGTGAACATGTGAGTGTCTGAGTGGGTCTAGGAGTGACTGCATAAGTGTCTCCCTGAGTGTGAGAGTGGGTGCATCTGTGTCTCAGTGGATCTCTGAGTGGGTGTGAGTGTCTCACTGGGTGTTTCAGTGAATGCATGAGTGTCTGAGACAGTTTGTGACTGAGTCTTTGAGTGTCTAAGTGGATTTGCAAGTGCCTCCATTTATGTGTGACTCAGTCTGTAAGTGAGGGAATGAGTCCCGCTTTGAGTCTGTGAGTGGGTGTGTGAATGTCTGAGTGGGTTGGCGAGTGGATCTGTGAGTCTCTGAATCAGTCTGTCAGTGAGTACATGAGTCTGAGTGAGTCTGTGAATGGCTGCATGAGACTCTGAGTGGGTCTGTGACTGAGTGTGTGAATGTCTGAGTGGGTCTGTGAGTGAGTGCATGAGTCTCTGAGTGGGTCAGTGACTGGATGCATGAGTGTCAGATTGGGTCTGTGAGTGGGTGCATGAGTGTCTGGGTGTTATCTTGAGTGGGTACATGAGTCTCTGACTGGGTCTGTGAGTGGGTCTATGAGTGTCATGGTAGGGCTGTGAGTAGATGTATGGGTCTGTGAGTCTCTGAGTGGGTTTGTGAGTGAGTACATGAGTCTGAGTGGGTCTGTGAATGGTTGGATGAGACTCTGAGTGGGCCTGTGACTGGGTGTGTGAGTGCCTGAGTGAGTCTGTGAGTAGTTATGTGAGTCTCTGAGTGGGCCTGTGAGTGGGGGAGAGTGTCTGAGTGGGCCAGTCAGTAGATGTGTGACTGAGTGAATCTGTGAGAGGGTGCATGAGTCTCTGAGTGGGTCTGTAGGTGGGTGGGTGTTTGGCCCCTAGGACTCCATCCCCCGGGGCCTGGCCATGTGTCCCTGAGTGCCCTGGCCCCAGCCAGCAAACTCAGTGTCCAGGATCGGGACTGCGGGCAGAGCCTTAAGGCCCCCACGGTCCTAGCCTGCTCCCCACCTCCTGAGGGAGCTGGTATTGCTATTGCACACAGGGAGCTGCTGGAAATGCAGCTTTTTGAGTACAAGAGCAATAGTTTAATCTCTTTCCCTGCCAACATAAATATAAAAAAACTTTGTTAAAAGTGCTTTTTTTATCCTGGTGCGGACCCTTGGGTACCCCAAACCAGAGCTAAGAGGTCACAGGATTCATATCCTGTCCCCTTTTCTTTTTTACATGTTTTCTTTGGGACTCTGCTGAAGAGGAGTCCCAAATGGCTGGCAACACTTCCTGGTTGAAGTGTTGGCAGCCAATCAGAGCTCCGCAGATCTCTGCATGAGCTAATTATTATTCGCACAGGCTTTCCGATCGTAGATATACAAATTTGGATTTCCTTTAATATCTAGAAAACGACTGTACCCATTTACACCAAATAACAAAAAGCGCAAGCTACAGACCAAAAGCTACCTTTCTGTCAAATTTGGTGCAATCCTGTTCAGCAGTTCGAGCTGTATGTGTGTCTAAAGAGTATTTGGAAATTAACTTGGAAAATACACTTTTTTTTACCCCCTTTTCTTGGCCCCCACTTGACGGATTGCCTCAAAACTTTCCATGAACAACTATTTTACTGGTGCACTTTTTTGGAATCTTTTGTGAAGATTCGTGAAATGGCGTCAAAGATATAGGCAAGTCAAAAAATGCTTTTCCTATGGAAACATGGTCCTAACTATAACTACCTACTCGCAACCGCCAGTAGGTAATATATATGTGTACTGCCAGTAGGTAATATATAAATATATATATATGTCTGCTTGTGTGCATGTGTGTGTATGTATTTGTGTCTGAGGACTGAACAAGTAAAACTAGTATAACTTAAATGATATGTCTGCATTCTCAGTCTTAAAGACCTCTATAAATTGAGCGATAGTTCCAAAGTAAGAGCATTTAATATTTGTATAGTTGGTAGGATAGCTTTGCTGTCTAAAGGCCTAAGAGTGTGGAACCTTCCTTTCTTGTACTGAGTTCCTTCCAACCAGAATTGTATTCACATTATGCTATTGATAATCCACTAGGCTGTCCCATGATGTGAAAATGTAAAGAAAGGAACATGTCAAACATTTTAACACCCTGAATAAGTCGATGCTTTAAAAACTATTGTTTTGAAGACAATTTCTAATGCAGATTGTGCTATAAAGTATATTTTTTGAGTGCATTTCTTTCAAAGTATTCCTGGAGGGAGAGATCTCCCCAAAACACAGTTGGAGAGGGTATTGGGCGTTTTCTGCAGACCACTAAATAATGCAATATTTTACGAATGACCTAAAGAAAGAACTGCCATTAAAACCTACATTATTGTTTCCAATGTATTTTCAAATTGGAACATTTGTGCAAACTAGGGAGATTTTTTTTTCAGTTAGTACCCTAATGAGTCCTTCTGAAGGAGGTTGGACTTGATGGATGCAGCTCAGGCCATGGATTAATCCATGCCCTTCTGAAAACCCCACAACAGGAATTGATAGCGATTCTCTTTATTTCTGCTGTCATTTATTTCTTTTAAATTAAATGTGCTATAAACATCCCTTCATACCCTGACTCTGTGCTATTATCAGAATGCGTTACTCAATGTCACACTTTATTCACACAGCAGGGCAATGATTGCTGAGTGAAGCGATGCAAATCATTCTCACTCGTCTCTTTTCGGTTGAATGTCATTTCCCTATGATTAGGTGATAATTATCTCTTGTGTTCATTACATGGTTCAATTTCACCATTAAGATTACAGAGTTAGGTGTGATGTATGAAAGTGACACAATAATCAGAAACAGCGTGTGCTGAGACTATTAGATTGGGGAAGCACTCTAATGAATTGCTACCTTTAGAAACAGAAAAAGTCAGTCTTAGTGCGAAATACACACTGGAATAGAATATGAGTTATGGCTTACATTACATCGAGGTGCAATTTCTTATCAGACAGTTGAAATCTTGCAAAATTAGTGAATGCCATGTTGCGTGAATTTAGAATTACAAAAATACATTTGCAAGATAGTTTTTGGCAATGTCACTCATCTGTAATTTGATTCCCTGAGCTCCAGCACAAAGCTGGTGCTAGCTCTGCTACAGTATAATATTGGTGCTAACACTACATCAACAAATGTACATCCAGTATTTGTAAAGCGTGAACAGCTACCCAAAGGCATCCTGGCGATGGGGGCCGTCGGGAAGATTAAGCAAGTTATTGCCCAGAGTCACATGGTGCTGGGCTGACCTGCCGCCGGTGATCGAACCGTGAGCCCTATATTCCAGCGTCAGTCGCCCTGGCCGCGGCGCCACACTTCTTCCCTCTTGTACAAGTTGTGTTTCTGCAGTAGTGTTTCTGCAACATATTCATATTATAAAATTGGATTTCAACATGCACGGCAAACCCAATTACTGTTTCCTATTATTACAGTGCTTTTTATAGAGAAGTACAAATGAGAACCAGTGGGCGAAATGTGTCCTTTATCCATTATGAGTGAGGCTATGATATTTAATAACATTTTTACAACTAAATGGTAGAACATTGGAATCTTGGAATCTCCATTGAAAACAATGGAGTGCTCCGGGCTTAAAATGGCTGGTATAGGCCCGTAGCTCCAACATCCCAATGCTTCTTCGTTCACAGCTCTGGCTGTGAACAAAGGCTTCAGGGAGCCTGAGGGGATTTGATTCCCCTCGCGCTCCCTGAAGGCTTTGTTTTATTTGTTAGAACATTCTGCCCTCTAGTGGCAGAATGTTCTAATAGCCTTATAGCCCTTTTCATAGTTGGGCTATACCGGCTATTAAAGTCCCGCTGCCTTGTTAAAGTCCCTCGCCTTCGGCCTTTAACAATGCAGCAGGCCTTTAATAGCTGGTATAGCCCGCTACGGCGGGCTATAAGGCTATAGTACGTGTGCATGCATGATCTAATGTTTTTGTACGGGCAGAAAGATTTAGTAAGAATGTTATAGTTGTACATTGTTTTGGATTATTGTCTGTACATGTGTATGTTGCCCATTGATTATACATAGGTGAGGTTGATAATATAATATATTAAAGTGCAGTGTGAATCGGTTAATACACCATGGGTCCAAGCTTAGTAATTCGGCAAGGTAAAGGGTTTTATTCCCCTATGCTGCAATTACTCACTCGTCAGAACTTAATTTGAGGCGGTGGTCACGGGTGAGGGCACCAACAATAATTTTTGGGTAGGAAACAAATGTGGGATCACACTGCTTCACCTCCCAGCGGGTTCGCCCCTAAGCATTATTGTGGATGCAGTTCATCAACCGTGTGTACTTGCACAAAAGTTCTTTCGAGTGTTTCACCACGTTGGTGCAGATCAATGCTGGCCATCTCTAAACACGTGTTTCTGGATTATTATCCGTCATCAGTAGAGATTAGGCATGAAAATATTTGGGGTTGCTGAGCAGGCTGCCGAAGTCTTCTCGGGTCACAGTACCTCTCCAGGCGCGCAGGTGCCTCTCCACGAGCTCGTCAGCTCAAAGCGGCTCGAGGAAGCCTTTTAAACAAGAAACAAATGTGGGATCACACTGCTTCACCTCCCAGCGGGTTCGCCCCTAAGCATTATGGTGGATGCAGTTCATCAAGCGTGTGTACTTGCACAAAAGTTCTTTCGAGTGTTTCACCAGGTTGGTGCAGATCAATGCTGGCCATCTCTAAACACGTGTTTCTGGATTATTAATCGTCATTAGTAGAGATTAGGCATGAAAATATTTGGGGTTGCTGAGCAGGCTGCCGAAGTCTTCTCGGGTCACAGTACCTCTCCAGGCGCGCAGGTGCCTCTCCACGAGCTCGTCAGCTCAAAGCGGCTCGAGGGAGCCTTTTAAACAGGAAACAAATGTGGGATCACACTGCTTCACCTCCCAGCGGGTTCGCCCCTAAGCATTATGGTGGATGCAGTTCATCAAGCGTGTGTACTTGCACAAAAGTTCTTTCGAGTGTTTCACAAGGTTGGTGCAGATTAATGCTGGCCATCTCTAAACACGTATTTCTGGATTATTATCCGTCATCAGTAGAGATTAGGCACGAAAATATTTGGGGTTGCTGAGCAGGCTGCCGAAGTCTTCTCGGGTCACAGTACCTCTCCAGACGCGCAGGTGCCTCTCCATGAGCTCGTCAGCTCAAAGCGGCTCAAGGGAGCCTTTTAAACAGGAAACAAATGTGGGATCACACTGCTTCACCTCCCAGCAGGTTCGCCCCTAAGCATTATGGTGGATGCAGTTCATCAAGCGTGTGTACTTGCACAAAAGTTCTTTCGAGTGTTTCACCAGGTTGGTGCAGAACAATGCTGGCCATCTCTAAACACGTGTTTCTGGAAGATTATCCGTCATCAGTAATGATTAGGCATGAAAATATTTGGGGTTGCTGAGCAGGCCTGCGAAGTCTTCTCAGGTCACAGTACCTCTCCAGGCGCGCAGGTGCCTCTCCACGAGCTCGTCAGCTCAAAGCGGCTCGAGGGAGCCTTTTAAACAGGAAACAAATGTGCGATCACACTGCTTCACCTCCCAGCGGGTTCGCCCCTAAGCATTATGGTGGATGCAGTTCATCAAGCGTGTGTACTTTCACAAAAGTTCTTTCGAGTGTTTCACCAGGTTGGTGCAGATCAATGCTGGCCATCTCTAAACACGTGTTTCTGGATTATTATCCGTCATCAGTAGAGATTAGGCATGAAAATATTTGGGGTTGCTGAGCAGGCTGCCAAAGTCTTCTCGGTTCACAGTACCTCTCCAGGCGCGCAGGTGCCTCTCCACGAGCACGTCAGCTCAAAGCGGCTCGAGGGAGCCTTTTAAACAGGAAACAAATGTGGGATCACACTGCTTCACCACCCAGCGGGTTCACCCTAAGCATTATGGTGGATGCAGTTCATCAAGCGTGTGTACTTGCACAAAAGTTCTTTCGAGTGTTTCACCAGGTTGGTGCAGATCAATGCTGGCGATCTTTAAACACGTGTTTCTGGATTATTATCCATCATCAATAGAGATTAGGCATGAAAACATTTGGGGTTGCTGAGCAGGCTGCCGAAGTCTTCTCGGGTCACAGTACCTTTCCAGGCGCGCAGGTGCCTCTCCACGAGCTCGTCAGCTCAAAGCGGCTCGAGGGAGCCTTTTAAACAGGAAAGAAATGTGGGATCACATTGCTTCACCTCCCAGCGGGTTCGCCCCTAAGCATTATGGTGGATGCAGTTCATCAAGCGTGTGTACTTGCACAAAAGTTCTTTCGAGTGTTTCACCAGGTTGGTGCAGATCAATGCTGGCCATCTCTAAACACGTGTTTCTGGATTATTATCCGTCATCAGTAGAGATTAGGCATGAAAATATTTGGGGTTGCTGAGCAGGCTGCCGAAGTCTTCTCAGGTCACAGTACCTCTCCAGGAGCGCAGGTGCCTCTCCACGAGCTCGTCAGCTCAAAGCGGCTCGAGGGAGCCTTTTAAACAGGAAACACATGTGGGATCACACTGCTTCACCTCCCAGTGGGTTCTTCCCTAAGCATTATGGTGGATGCAGTTCATCAAGCGTGTGTACTTGCACATAAGTTCTTTCGAGTGTTTCACCAGGTTGGTGCAGATCAATGCTGGCCATCTCATAACACATGTTTCTGGATTATTATCTGTCATCAGTAGAGATTGGGCATGAAAATATTTGGGGTTGCTGAGCAGGCTGACGAAGTCTTCTCGGGTCACAGTACCTCTCCAGGCGCGCAGGTGCCTCTCCACGAGTTCGTCAGCTCAAAGCGGCTCGAGGGAGCCTTTTAAACAGGAAACAAATGTGGGATCACACTGCTTCACCTCCCAGCGGGATCGCCCCTAAGCATTATGGTGGATGCAGTTCATCAAGCGTGTGCACTTGCACAAAAGTTCTTTCGAGTGTTTCACCAGGTTGGTGCAGATCAATGCTGGCCATCTCTAAACACGTGTTTCTGGGTTATTATCCGTCATCAGTAGAGATTAGGCATGAAAATATTTGGGGTTGCTGAGCAGGCTACCGAAGTCTTCTCGGGTCACAGTACCTCTCCAGGCGCGCAGGTGCCTCTCCCCGAGATCGTCAGCTCAAAGCGGCTCAAGGGAGCCTTTTAAACAGGAAACAAATGTGGGATCACACTGCTTCACCTCCCAGTGGGTTCGCCCCTAAGCATTATGGTGGATGCAGTTCATCAAGCGTGTGTACTTGCACAAAAGTGCTTTTGAGTGTTTCACCAGGTTGGTGCAGATCAATGCTGGCCATCTCTAAACACGTGTTTCTGGATTATTATCCGTCATCAGTAGAGATTAGGCATGAAAATATTTGGGGTTGCTGAGCAGGCTGCCGAAGTCTTCTTCGGTCAAGTACCTCTCCAGGCACGCTGGTGCCTCTCCACGAGCTCGTCAGCCCAAAGCGGCTCGAGGGAGCCTTTTAAACAGGAAACAAATGTGCGATCACACTGCTTCACCTCCCAGCGGGTTCGCCCCTAAGCATTATGGTGGATGCAGTTCATCAAGCGTGTGTACTTGCACAAAAGTTCTTTCGAGTGTTTCACCAGGTTGGTGCAGATAATTTTTGGGTACATGCTCTTATTTTTCTGCATCAGACATTTACTGAGAGCAAGCGATGGAATAAAGCAGAAAGATGGAGGAAGAGAAAGATGCAAAATCATCATAAAGGGAGAAAGACTAAGGGGGAGGCAGTGTCTAGTAGTGGCTTAAAGAGGCATGAGATGGATTTCAAGACTATTGAGCCTTGGTATTTGGCATTACAACATTTAATTCCACCTGCTACGAACTTCTGAGCAGAGCTTTAGGCACTGGCACTCATTCTTTAATATATTAAGCACTGGCAAACACTGTTATTGACGATTTATATTAAGATGTGAAGCCTTGTTTGAATAGACTAAGGGTGGGCGCAGTGCTCCGCTCCGTCCACGGAGAGTGTGTAGTACTGCCCACTTCGCACTGTGCAAAGTAGGCGTAGCAGGGGCAGACTACGCACACCCCGCGGCGAAGCAGAGTTGCCTGCCATCCGCCTCCCTCTGAGGAACCTGACCGTTAAGGGCCAAGCGGCGCAGAGTACGCCTGAAATCCTCTAGTTCTCCTGCCTTGCAATACAGAGACACTGGACACTCCGTCTGGCGTAAAAGATTGAGTTTTATTAGCTGCAGCTAGGACAGTTGTCCGTGAAGTCACACAGGGATGGGTTCACAAGAGACTGCTCTCCGACCTCCGTGGCGCACAACCTTTTATACAGTGAAATACAATGGATACAATGGATAACTAAAAACATATAGAATTTGAGACATCGACAAATGTCACCAACAATGGTTTAAGCTAAAAACTGACTCGGGTTCCAGGTGATGTTTGTTGCTGGCCCCTTTAAGCAAATTGCAAAGAGAATCCACATGATACAGTTTACAAGGAGGGAAAACATGGTTGTATGTTCTAGAAGGACAGTCGTGAAGCCAGAGAATGCATGAGATGTGTAGCGAAGGGCAGTAGATAAGATAAGTGAGAGGAAAGAATGGTGTGAGCTAACAGATAGTTCGGGCGGGGGTTATCCAGTTCAGACATGAATTAGTGTATTCGGCCAGACACTAGTTAATAAACACGGGACGAAAGGCTACCTGACACGCAAGGGCAGAAATGACAAAAACATCTTGTTTTCTAGCTGCCTGAGTGAGGGCAACCTAAGATGGCGGAAAACACAAGATGGAGTCTGGGTGCGATCGAGAAACGACAAATTTCAGAACCTCACACCCTCCTTTTGCCATTACTCAGGCAATAACACAATGACTGGGCTCATATTAGTCTGAGTCGGAGTCGATATCAATTGCCATAAGGTCGTTTAACTGTTGCTGGACCATCATTTTACTATTCTCTGTTTGTTGGGTTACAGGCTTTGATACACATAAGGTAGCGAACAGACCACAGATAGCAGGACCACAGTGTATGCACAAGCAACAAGAGAATATGATGGCCAGAATTGTTCCAATGAATGTTAGTATCTTCCATCCCCATGTAGATAACAATCCCCATAACCATCCCATGAGGGACCAATCTCCTTCGTCCTGATGGATCGATGCGGAGATTGTATGTAATTTTGAGATGGCCTGATATACAGTCGGGCGTCATCAGGGATGTATATACAGCACCTTGATCCAATTAATTTACAGACTCCTCCTCGGTCTGCTAGGATCACATCTAGCGCAATTCTGTTTTGTAACGTCATGAGACGGTCCGCTCGGAGTTCTGCAGTGATGTTACTTAAGGCACCTGCAGTAACATTGATGGTTGTCTCAACCACGCGAACTAATTGCCTAATGTTTCCGCTGTTAATCATTGGTCCCCAGAAGGGAATGAATCCTTTGAAGAAATCTCCTCCCTCCTGGCCAGCTGTGTCTTTGGCATCAAATACGCCTCTACCATATCTGTGTCTGTGATGGTCTGAGGGTGCAGTATACGTTGGGGGAAGCAAAAATGCTATGTATCATGTTCCCGAAAAGTCAGAGGGGAGCCATGTATATGCTTTGTCATAGCAGACAAAATAGGTTCCTTGTGATGGGATCAATGGAGGGTTATTTTGAGATGTGAATACATATATCTGGGAACAGTTTTGTTGAGTGTCATTCTCCTTGCTATTGATTCAGGGGCAAAAGTTGCCTTGGTGGGGTACAGTCCATGCTGGGGAAGACTTCTCTTGCTTGGTCTCGTTATTAAGACTGGAAATGTAATGAGTTACATTCCAACCTTCGTAGGCTTTCTTTTCATCCAAAGGAATCTTACTCTTCCCTAGAATTTTAGCCATGGCCACTATACCCTTTATCAAAGTACTGTGGCTAAAATCCATTCCTTTCTCGAATGTACCTATCGGATATCGAAGTCTGTTGTGGTAGGCAGCCGAAAACATGGCCAGGTAAGCCCATGCTGAACCTTCATATGAGAAAGGCAATACTTAATAGGGCATCCCTTTATGGGCAGTGTGAGGCATGAGTCCACATACCCAACAGTCAGATATGTTGACAACTAACTGGTGTTGGTGTAACAGCTGGATAAACGAATTATTTTGATACTCCATCCTTCTTATTTGATCATGTGAGGAAAGGGCACTTATCTTGAAATGAATTTTAGTGGGACGAGAAGGTACAGAAGTAGATAAAGGAACAGTTTTTAGTTGTAACACATGGACAATCCAACCTATACATGCTAGCAAAACACATAGAATCAGCAACACACACAAGGTTACGCCAAAACGACTACGTAATGATTTACGGTATTTGGTTTGCATATTCTGTCTCCTATCTACCTGACGTGATGTACCATCCATCCTGGCTAGAAAACTTTGTCGCTCGCGGCAATCTTCCTCAATCACTTGGCTATTTGATAATCCTAAACCTAGCAGATCTTGACCATAAACCAGGTTCAGTCCAAGACTCTTACCGAGACCCTGCGACGGGGACAGATGGCACAAATACTATCTAAAAAGGAAAAATAGTTCATTGGTGGCAAAAAAGTAACAAATGTTCAAGTCTTTGCTTCAGGTATGGTCCTCAGGTTGTATCGTTTCTTTGTTGGAGTTGTTTGGTCCTGAAAGATTATTTCCGGATTAGTAGTGTTCACTTGTAGATGTAATGGGATGGTTCTTCGAACAGTGTCGTCACTATCTTCCTCAGTCTGGGTGTCTTCCAGTCGTGCGTTACTAAATGGTACGAACCGGGGAGTCTTGTCTCCTTCAGATTCACCTATGCCCCCGCGGACCCACTGGTCAAAAGGCAAGGGCACGGGTACCTTTTTGCAATGCACGGCGTGGACCCAGTTTTTCTTGCCTTCTATCCTTACTGCTGTCCGCGTAGCCAGTAGAACCTGGCGAGGAGGCGATTTTTCTTTCGTTGAAAGTTCTTGGTGCAGACCCAATCTCCCGGTTTGATAGAGTGACCTGGGTCTGTTGAGGCCTCTGGCAGAGCACTTTGAAACTGTTAGCGAAGAACACTTAATTTAGCAGTCAAGTCATGATGGTAATCAATAAGCATAGGGTACGGTATGTCTGAGTACTTCCTAGGGCGAGGAACTCCCCAAATATTGGCGGGCGTCCGAATATCACTTCATATGGACTAAGTCCCATACGAGAGTGTACAGTAGTTCTGGTGGATAGTAAGGCCAATGGTAAAGCGTCAGGCCAGGCAAGACCTGTGCTGGCCTGAATCTTTGCCAATTTCAGTTTGAGAGTGCCATTGTGGCACTCTACCAAACCCGCTGACTGTGGATGGTTTGCCGCGTGGAATTTCTGCCTAATACCAAGGCCTGTACATACTTTCTGCATGATTTTGCCTACAAATTCACTTCCACTGTCACTCCAGACAATTCACGGCAAACCGAATGTAGGGAAAAACTCTTTCAGTAATACTTTAGTAGTTGATACAGCTGTGTTATCTTTTAAGGGGTAAGCCTCTATCCATCTAGAGAATGCACATACTACCACCAGAACATACTTGAGATTGTTGCATCGATCCATGTGTATATAATCAATCTGTAATACTTCAAAGGGGTACGTAGGGGGAGAGAAATGGCTTGCAGGAGTTGGAGTACCCTTCCCTGGGTTATGCATTAAGCATATGACGCAATGTTTTACCACATTGTCTGCACATTTCGGAATTCCTTCATTTTGCCAAACTGGAGCCAGGAGTTTCCTTTAGCACTAATGTGAGCTGGTCCATGAGCCATAGTTACTACAGGTAATACATATGCATCTGGCAACATCCATTGCTGATGCTCTGACAATTCTGCCCAACATCCATTCGAATCCAACATTCCCGTACTTTCTTTCCACTTACTCAATTCTTTCTCTGTAGCCTCTTCCTGAATCGTTCTTATGCTCTCAATTGTGTCCTCACACATTCCTCTTTCTGGGATCTGATTTGCAGGGCCTGTAACAGACATGTGACTTGTGGTGTCCCTAGCTGTGTTTTTCGCTACCTCGTCTGCTAAAGCATTCCCGCGACCAATGTCATCTGTGACTCTTTTATGTGCACTACACTTGATGATGGCAATTTGGGTAGGTAATGTGAGAGAGTCAAGAAGATCGGTGACCAACTGACCATGCTGAATCTTCGTTCCATGGGAAGTAAAGAATCCTCTTTCCTTCCATAAACGACCAAAACTGTGTGCCACCCCAAAAGCATATTGGCTGTCTGTGTAAACATTCACTCTTTTCCCTTTCGACAGCACACATGCTCTAGTCAAGGCTATAAATTCTGCAGCCTGGGCTGAATTGTATCGGATACATGCTGTCTCCACTACTGTATGTAATGTGGTGACTGCATAAGCTGAGGTAGTCTCGCCATTGGGTAATTTGAAACATGAACCGTCAACCCACAAGGTTCCATCCGGATCCTCGAGCGCAGTATCCTTTAAATCTATTCTTCCTTTTGTTTCTTCTTCTGTACGAAGAAAACAGTCATGATGATCCTGAGGATCTCTTTCATCTGGGAGTGGTAACAAAGTAGCTGGATTCAAGGTGTTACATCGCTTTATACGTATGTGGCTTGCTAAGAGAGTCAACTCGTAACCAGACAACCGAGCACTCGTGAGATGCTGTGTTTTAGTTCTATTCCATAAAGTGTCCACAGCATGTGGTACCATGACAGTGAGAGTGTGGTCCAATACTACTCCAGCTGATTGACGAATAGAGATTGCTGTCGCCGCCGTAGCTCTGAGACAGCTAGGTAACGCTTTAGCTACCGGGTCTAACGTAGCAGAAAAGTAGGCACATGGCCTCTGTTTGTCTCCAAATTGTTGTGTCAAAACTGATAGTGCACAACCTTCTCTCTCATGGACATAGAGCGTGAAACATTTACTGTAATCAGGGGTACCTAACACAGGAGCAGAACACAGGGCTGATCGTAAGTCAGAAAAACTCTTCTGACATTCATCAGTCCATGGGAGTGCATGGGGCGTGTCTTTCTGTGTAAGTGCTAATAAAGGTTTGGCCAAAAAAGAGAAATTAGGTATCCATTGTCTGCAGTAGGAAGTAATGCCCAAGAAAGCACGTACTTCTCTCTGCATCGATGGTACCGACATGTGCGTAATTGCTTCAATGCGTTCGGGGGTTAGTCGCCTTCCCTCCTTTGATAAGAGATGACCTAAGTATGTAACTTTTTGGCACAGGTACTGTAATTTAGAAGGTGATACCTTATGATTGAGATCAGACAAATGCCGCAACAATGCCACAGTCACATCTTTACACACTTCCTTTGAATCAGTCGCGATCAACAAATCATCCACATACTGAATAAGAGTGGCTCCTGGAGGCAAAGGCAATGTATCAAGCTGTGATTTAAGAGTTTGACTATAAATGGATGGACTATCGCAATAGCCTTGTGGTGCTCTCTTGAATCGGAAGCTTCAGCCTCCTAAACAAAATCCAAAAATATCTCTGCTCTCTTTAGCAATAGGAATGCTGAAGAAAGCGTTCTTTAAGTCAATCACGGTGAACCAAGCTGCTGAAGCTGGTATCATCGTCAGTAAGGCTGTAATGTCTGGGACAACAGGGAACTGTGGTGAAACAATTTTGTTCACCTCTCGAAGATCAATCACAAATCTATAGACTGGTGGTTGAGAAGGATCAGTTCGCTTAAGAATCGGAAGAATAGGGCTGTTACACACATTTCCTCTCGTTTCTTCCACCACACCCTTCTGGACCAAATCTTGAACAATAGCCAATAGTGCTTTTTCACCTTCATTGGAAATCTTATTCTGAGCTATACGTGGCAGTTTAACATTAGGCTTGAGAGTGACAACATATGGTGGAATCGTAAGACGACCCACATCATTCGGACCTGTAGCCCAAAGACGTTCTGGAAGAGATAGTAATTCAGGTGGAAACTTATCTCTAGACAGATGCATTGACGATGTCAGTTTCTTACCTAGTGTAAGAAACACACCAGAAGGGGAGCAGTGTAACGTGGCATGTAACTTTTTGATTCTCACCACAACCAGTTGTAAGGATAAGTGATGCTTCCAGGTCATATGGACCAATCGAAACAGGTAAAGGGCAAGAGACTGGGTTACGAACTGGGGCGCCAGAAAATCCTACAGATGAGTTTATTAAGCCAGACAAAGGTGCCCCAGGGAGTTTAGAATGAATTATAGAACTTCTCATTGCACCAGTATCTAAAAGAAATGGCTCTGAAATACCCATTGCATTGACATAAGGACCATTCTGACATACTGGAATTGATACTACTCCCTTACTTTGTCCATGGCTGGCCTATTCATTTTGGAAACTTTCATCGCCACCTTCAACATAATAGTCACTATAATATTGTGTAGACTGGACTCTCTGTTGGTCAAAAGAATTCACAGCGTTAGGGGAGGGAAAGGAACGCTTCTCTTGCAGGGACGTACCTCTACCTCTACCCCTGGAGACTGACTGGCAATTACCACGGCCTCGTGGGACAAAAACTCCATTATTACGTTGGAGCAAAACTGGACAATTGCTCTTAAAATGTCCCTCTTCCTTACAGTAAGCGCATTGGTTTGGACCTAGCATAGATCGGGGTACATAATGTTCGGGCTTCTGAAACACTTTCTGAAACTGTGGGGGCTGAGAAGACTGGTGCTGATCAGGACGTGGAGGATAAGCCTGCTGTAAAAGAACCTTTGTTTTTAAATCTTTATTTTTCTTCTCCTGCTTATCTTTCTCTTCCTTGTCCCTGTTTTCATAATATTGTGCTGTAGCCAATATTTTAGCAGTAGAAGAAACAGCCCATGCACTCTCGGAACTTTTTAATTTATTCGATAATTCGGGAAGCAAGTTAAATACGAATTTGTCCACAAATAAGCGTTGTCCACCTTCCGTGCTCAGATCCTGGCCACTATGATCCAGAAAGGTCTCCTCAAAACGAGTGAAGAAATCGGAGACGCTCTCGTCTTTCTTTTGCTTACAGGCGGTTAACTTATCCCAATTTACTCGTACTGCAGGCATAAGAGTCTTCATTAAATCAATGTAATCAGATCGTCAGGCTTTGCGCCGCCAACTTGTGCTGTGTCAGCAGCTCTAATAGCTGCCCAAACACCACCTAGTTCGGCAGCATGATCTTCCCTACGAATTTTCGCCCATATTGCTTGTGGAACAACATTCCCAAATAACATATCAATGTCAGCTAAGTTCATAACGCAAGCCTCAACTGTCTGGGTAAGCTCCTTATAATAGCCAGCAGGATTTTTACGTGGGTCTGGAAGTGTTTGTTTAAGGGCTAAAACTTTGGCTCTTTTCCAAGGTTCATGTACCCATATACGCTGAAAATGAGCAGCCACCGGCTGAGCACCACCTACCGCCTCTCTCCATACTGGGGGAACTTCACGCATTGGATAGTGTTTAGTTTTGTCAATAAGATCAGTTTCGGGGAGTTTTAGAGAGAGAAATTAAGTCCTAAATTCAATCAGCATAATCACCGCTTTCTCAACGTCTGCTCCTACTATAAAACCTTTATCAAAATCGGCTTGGAGCTTCATCAGTTCCATAGGAGCCGTGTCTAATTCCATATCGTCCCAACCCTTAATGAGAGTGTCGCATATTACGTCAAAAACATATCTTTGAATGGGCTCTATCCATTGACAGAAGGTGCTCAAAATATCCCGTGCACTATATATTGGACCTTTCTCAATCCATTTACGGGCGAGGGAACATAATACTGCTTTTTCTTCCGTAATAGGAAGCTGACAACGAGATTGTCGTCTAGAAAGAGACGGAGACAGATTCAGGGCTCCAATTAAGGGAGAAAAGAAACTTGTGACAGCATTTGTGAGTCTCCTCGGTGTACCTGGAGAGTTTCTCACCAGAGCAGGGGATAGAGAGGAATTTAAAGGAGATGGAATAACAGGAGGAGGAGAAAACAAAGGCTGAGGAAGAAGTGAAGTATTATTTGGCTGAGCAGGTCGCTGAGCAGCTGCTGGCTGAGCCATAGGAGGTGCATTAGGAGTTTGCACACATGGTGGAGGAGAATTCAGCAAACAAGATATTAATGGGTCTTCCTCTATATTTGACTCTTCTCTGAAGGGGAAGTAGGCAACACCGGATAGCATCTATCTAATGCCATGCGATGTTGTCTTTCTGATATCTCCCTAGCAGAGTCTACTTCGTTATTTCTGAACTGCTGGGCAGCCTGTAAAATCGACATATTTTTATCCTTTTGATCTCTTCTTGCTTGTTTCATTTCTTTCTGTTTGGCTTCCTTTCGCCAAAGGCGGAACGAGTCAAACATTGCCGGCCGGGCTTTTCTTCTAAACAAAGTGGTTTCTAAATTGTCTAATATATTGGGCTCAAAACTGCCGTTTTGTGGCCACTGTAAAACACCGTCTCTTCTGGTATATCGGACCCATGTTTTGTTAAAAGTAATGGGGCCAATACCATGTTTTGAATAGAGCTCATAAGTGGGAGTTCCAATCGGAGGAATCGGACAAGAGTCCTCGAGCTGGGAGTCCCTAGTACAACCTAAGCAACAAAATCGACGAAACTTACTTAGACCAGGCATCGTTATTTCTCTGGACTATTCTACAAACGTAAAAAAAAAAAAAAAGGGGGGGTTGTGTCAATTCTTAACAAAAACAGCACAAATGTACTCACCCCTTGGCTTCAATTATTGCAACAATTGAAATACAAGAAGGAAACTCAAAGACCCAAAAAATAAAATTCGTGGGAGCGACCCACCAATCAAATACTTCACTAAGTATCTTGATACGCCAACCGGAGGTCCGTCTATCGTCTCGCTCTACCAAATCGTCACAAAAACCGGGGCCAAGGCAGGACGGCAGTCAGGGCAGCAGTCGCAGCAGCCGTCTGAAAGGAGAAGCCACGCCGCAAAATCCTTCGGTCCACTTCCGACATACAGGGGTCAATCACGTGGGACGCCTCCTCCGGATTTTCCTTGCGGGGCCCCTCACGATCATCTGGCTGCACCGCTACCACTGAAGCCGTCCCTTCGTGGTCGCCATTTGAGGAACCTGACCATTAAGGGCCAAGCGGCGCAGAGTACGCCTGAAATCCTCTAGTTCTCCTGCCTTGCAATACAGAGACACTGGACACTCCATCTGGCGTAAAAGATCGAGTTTTATTAGCTGCAGCTAGGACAGTTGTCCGTGAAGTCACACAGGGATGGGTTCACAAGAGACTGCTCTCCGACCTCCGTGGCGCACAAGCTTTTATACAGTGAAATACAATGGATACAATGGATAACTAAAAACATATAGAATTTGAGACATCGACAAATGTCACCAACAATGGTTTAAGCTAAAAACTGACTCGGGTTCCAGGTGATGTTTGTTGCTGGCCCCTTTAAGAAAATTGCAAAGAGAATCCACATGATACAGTTTACAAGGAGAGAAAACATGGTTGTATGTTCTAGAAGGACAGTCGTGAAGCCAGAGAATGCATGAGATGTGTAGCGAAGGGCAGTAGATAAGATAAGCGAGAGGAAAGAATGGTGTGAGCTAACAGATAGTTCGGGCGGGGGTTATCCAGTTCAGACATGAATTAGTGTATTCGGCCAGACCCTGACAACCGTTAATAAACACGGGACGAAAGGCTACCTGACACGCAAGGGCAGAAATGACAAAAACATCTCGTTTACCAGCTGCCTGAGTGAGGGCAACCTAAGATGGCGGAAAACACAAGATGGAGTCTGGGTGCGATCGAGAAACAACAAATTTCAGAACCTCATCTCCCGCCCTCATTTTACAATTATTACAAACATTAGATAAAGAAAATTTACTTACCTGAGCTGCCGCGTCCCGGGGCTCCATCTTGCTGCTTCCTGTATAGCTCCTCCCTCACGAATGCGCATGCGCGGGCACCCGCGCATGCGCATTTCTCCCGAGAAATGCACATGCGCGGGCGCCCCCGCATGCGCATTCGTGAGGATGAAGATATGCAGGAAACTGCAAGATGGAGCCCTGGGACGCGGCAGCTCAGGTAAGTAATTTTTCTTTATCTAATGTTTGTAATAATTGTAAAATGAGGGCGAGAGGGAGGCAGGTGGCACGTAGTGGGGCTAAGCGAAGTGTGCGGGTGGGCATAGATTTGCCCCCACACCGTGTTGCTTTATGTAGCCTCACTACGCCCACTATGCCCAGGGCTGTTCGATGTGTTTCTGTTATTTCCGTAAGAGCACCTGGTTTAGCTGTGCTTTGGAGGATAGAATAATGACTTTATGGAGTATGCCACCCAGAAGAAGTGAGAAGAACCTGTTCCTAATGGTTGGTGCTTAGAACCAACAAAAAAATATTGATTTAATAGAATCAATAGAATCCAAAGAGTCAATTGCACGCAACAATCCCCTAGAAACCACTGGAGTTTCTGTAATGTTTTTCAATGTTTTTTCTGAATTGTTTTTTTTTTTTTTTTCCTTAGGGAGGGGCGGGCAGCAAATCACTTTAGGGTGCAATACCAGGGCACCCGTTATGCAAGGCTCCCAGGTGGGGCCAGCAGTGGGTAGGGCGGGCAATTCCCCTACTGCCAAGGGCCACAGGGTTCTTGGGGAGGGTTGGGTTTGGGTTGAGACACAGGGAAAGTGTGGTGGTGTAAACAAAATGAATGAGCAGAATAGTTTATATATAGAAAGTAAGCTAAAAGAGAAAGGGAGAAGCAATAACCAGAATTTTGTTAAACAATATAATTTGAAAATGGGTATGTTTACTGGTGTAATTTTGAATAATAAGCTGAAAAATGGGTACTAATGCTTGTATTATTTACATTTATGTAAATGGTATTTCGAATAAGAAAAAGTATGGTGGTTTGATAAGATGGTTGGCAGCCTTCTCTCCCCAAATTTTATTTTTGCAAGAGACCCATCTCAAAACGAATCAACCCAAACTGTTTATTCCAAGATATTTTTCTAGGGCCGATTTTGCTTCAGCTCAGGCAGCAATTCGAGGGGTGGCTATCTATCTTGGACAAGGTTTAAATTGTGAAATTGTTCAAGTTGATAGAGATCCTTATGGTAGATGGATCTTAGGGGAAAGGAAAAGATGGAGGGTAATTTGGTGAATTTGGTCAATTATTATGCACCCGTTGTGGATGACTCTGTGGCGCTCAAAAGTATTAATGATAGAGCAAGAACGGCGCTAGGCCCTATCATTTTAGGAGGAGATTTCAATTTTATTCAGTATCTGCAATTAGATACATCTAATAAGACTAAAAGGCAGAGGAAACCTGGGACTAAGAAGTTGATAGATCTTATTAAACAGAATCATCAATTGGTGGATCCTTGGAGAAGGGCTCATGGTGCAGCAAAACAGTTTACTTATTGCTCCAGCCAATTTAGGCCAGCTTCCCGTATTGATTTCTTTCTAGTATCACGCTCTCTGAGCTGCTCAAATACGGAGATCATGGCTAATTCTTTCTCAGACCATTCTTTAATAAAAATAGAAATTGATTTTGGATTGGGGGCTAGAGAGAAATCCAGGTGGCAGATGGATCGACCTCTCTTAACCAACCAACAGTGGGTAGGGGATATGAAGGAATGGATTGGGGATTTTTTTTTTATTAACAGAGGAACAGCGAGTCTTTTTTCAGTTTGGGGGGCGTTTAAAGCAGCAATAGGAGGACAAATGATAACTTTTATGGCTGCACAAGTTAGAGAGCGTAAAGCTCGAATTGAAGAACTCCAGTAAGCAGTGGAGATGGCTTTGACAAATAAAAGTAGAGGCTGCTCTATCAGGGGTCAGGTAACCAGAGAGGAACTTAACAGCGCCAAACAGGAATTGAGGGAATTTTTTATCATGGAAGAGATATCCAGTACTAAAGTATGGCATAGAACCAATCAAAAAAATGTTGATTTAATAGAATCAATAGAATCCAAAGAGTCAATTGCATGCAACAATCCCCTAGAAAGCACTGGAGTTTCCGTAATGTTTTTCAATGTTTTTTCTGATTTTTTTTTTTTTTTTACTTAGGGAGGGGCGGGCAGCAAATTAGGGTGCAATACCAGGGCACCCGTTATGCAGGGCTCCCAGGTGGGGCCAGCAGTGGGTAAGGCGGGCAATTCCCCTACTGCCAAGGGCCACAGGGTTCTTGGGGAGGGTTGGGTTTGGGTTGAGACACAGGGAAAGGGTGGTGGTGTAAACAAAATGAATGAGCAGAATAGTTTATATATAGAAAGTAAGCTAAAAGAGAAAGGGAGAAGCAATAACCAGAATTTTGTTAAACAATATAATTTGAAAATGGGTATGTTTACTGGTGTAATTTTGAATAATAAGCTGAAAAATGGGTACTAATGCTTGTATTATTTACATTTATGTAAATGGTATTTCGAATAAGAAAAAGTATGGTGGTTTGATAAGATGGTTGGCAGCCTTCTCTCCCCAAATTTTATTTTTGCAAGAGACCCATCTCAAAACGAATCAACCCAAACTGTTTATTCCAAAATATTTTTCTAGGGCCGATTTTGCTTCAGCTCAGGCAGCAATTCGAGGGGTGGCTATCTATCTTGGACAAGGTTTAAATTGTGAAATTGTTCAAGTTGATAGAGATCCTTATGGTAGATGGATCTTAGGGGAAAGGAAAAGATGGAGGGTAATTTGGTGAATTTGGTCAATTATTATGCACCCGTTGTGGATGACTCTGTGGTGCTCAAAAGTATTAATGATAGAGCAAGAACGGCGCTAGGCCCTATCATTTTAGGAGGAGATTTCAATTTTATTCAGTATCTGCAATTAGATACATCTAATAAGACTAAAAGGCAGAGGAAACCTGGGACTAAGAAGTTGATAGATCTTATTAAACAGAATCATCAATTGGTGGATCCTTGGAGAAGGGCTCATGGTGCAGCAAAACAGTTTACTTATTGCTACAGCCAATTTAGGCCAGCTTCCCGTATTGATTTCTTTCTAGTATCACGCTCTCTGAGCTGCTCAAATACGGAGATCATGGCTAATTCTTTCTCAGACCATTCTTTAATAAAAATAGAAATTGATTTTGGATTGGGGGCTAGAGAGAAATCCAGGTGGCAGATGGATCGACCTCTCTTAACCAACCAACAGTGGGTAGGGGATATGAAGGAATGGATTGGGATTTTTTTTTTTATTAACAGAGGAACAGCGAGTCTTTTTTCAGTTTGGGGGGCGTTTAAAGCAGCAATAGGAGGACAAATGATAACTTTTATGGCTGCACAAGTTAGAGAGCGTAAAGCTCGAATTGAAGAACTCCAGAAAGCAGTGGAGATGGTTTTGACAAATAAAAGTAGAGGCTGCTCTATCAGGGGTCAGGTAACCAGAGAGGAACTTAACAGCGCCAAACGGGAATTGAGGGAATTTTTTATCATGGAAGAGATATCCAGTACTAAAGCATAGCATAGAACCAATCAAAAAAATATTGATTTAATAGAATCAATAGAATCCAAAGAGTCAATTGCACGCAACAATCCCCTAGAAACCACTGGAGTTTCCGTAATGTTTTTCAATGTTTTTTCTGAATTGTTTTTTTTTTTTTCTTAGGGAGGGGCGGGCAGCAAATTAGGGTGCAATACCAGGGCACCCGTTATGCAGGGCTCCCAGGTGGGGCCAGCAGTGGGTAGGGAGGGCAATTCCCCTACTGCCAAGGGCCACAGGGTTCTTGGGGAGGGTTGTGTTTGGGTTGAGACACAGGGAAAGGGTGGTGGTGTAAACAAAATGAATGAGCAGAATAGTTTATATATAGAAAGTAAGCTAAAAGAGAAAGGGAGAAGCAATAACCAGAATTTTGTTAAACAATATAATTTGAAAATGGGTATGTTTACTGGTGTAATTTTGAATAATAAGCTGAAAAATGGGTACTAATGCTTGTATTATTTACATTTATGTAAATGGTATTTCGAATAAGAAAAAGTATGGTGGTTTGATAAGATGGTTGGCAGCCTTCTCTCCCCAAATTTTATTTTTGCAAGAGACCCATCTCAAAACGAATCAACCCAAACTGTTTATTCCAAGATATTTTTCTAGGGCCAATTTTGCTTCAGCTCAGGCAGCAATTCGAGGGGTGGCTATCTATCTTGGACAAGGTTTAAATTGTGAAATTGTTCAAGTTGATAGAGATCCTTTTGGTAGATGGATCTTAGGGGAAAGGAAAAGATGGAGGGTAATTTGGTGAATTTGGTCAATTATTATGCACCCGTTGTGGATGACTCTGTGGCGCTCAAAAGTATTAATGATAGAGCAAGAACGGCGCTAGGCCCTATCATTTTAGGAGGAGATTTCAATTTTATTCAGTATCTGCAATTAGATACATCTAATAAGACTAAAAGGCAGAGGAAACCTGGGACTAAGAAGTTGATAGATCTTATTAAACAGAATCATCAATTGGTGGATCCTTGGAGAAGGGCTCATGGTGCAGCAAAACAGTTTACTTATTGCTCCAGCCAATTTAGGCCAGCTTCCCGTATTGATTTCTTTCTAGTATCACGCTCTCTGAGCTGCTCAAATACGGTGTTCATGGCTAATTCTTTCTCAGACCATTCTTTAATAGAAATTGATTTTGGATTGGGGGCTAGAGAGAAATCCAGGTGGCAGATGGATCGACCTCTCTTAGCCAACCAACAGTGGGTAGGGGATATGAAGGAATTGATTGGGATTTTATTTTTTATTAACAGAGGAACAGCGAGCCTTTTTTAAGTTTGGGGGGCATTTAAAGCAGCAATAGGAGGACAAATGATAACTTTTATGGCTGCACAAGTTAGAGAGCGTAAAGCTCGAATTGAAGAACTCCAGAAAGCAGTGGAGATGGTTTTGACAAATAAAAGTAGAGGCTGCTCTATCAGGGGTCAGGTAACCAGAGAGGAACTTAACAGCGCCAAACGGGAATTGAGGGAATTTTTTATCATGGAAGAGATATCCAGTACTAAAGCATAGCATAGAACCAATCAAAAAAATATTGATTTAATAGAATCAATAGAATCCAAAGAGTCAATTGCACGCAACAATCCCCTAGAAACCACTGGAGTTTCTGTAATGTTTTTCAAGGTTTTTTCTGAATTTTTTTTTTTTTTTTCTTAGGGAGGGGCGGGCAGCAAATTAGGTTGCAATACCAGGGCACCCGTTATGCAGGGCTCCCAGGTGGGGCCAGCAGTGGGTAGGGCGGGCAATTCCCCTACTGCCAAGGGCCACAGGGTTCTTGGGGAGGGTTGTGTTTGGGTTGAGACACAGGGAAAGGGTGGTGGTGTAAACAAAATGAATGAGCAGAATAGTTTATATATAGAAAGTAAGCTAAAAGAGAAAGGGAGAAGCAATAACCAGAATTTTGTTAAACAATATAATTTGAAAATGGGTATGTTTACTGGTGTAATTTTGAATAATAAGCTGAAAAATGGGTACTAATGCTTGTATTATTTACATTTATGTAAATGGTATTTCGAATAAGAAAAAGTATGGTGGTTTGATAACATGGTTGGCAGCCTTCTCTCCCCAAATTTTATTTTTGCAAGAGACCCATCTCAAAACGAATCAACCCAAACTGTTTATTCCAAGATATTTTTCTAGGGCCGATTTTGCTTCAGCTCAGGCAGCAATTCGAGGGGTGGCTATCTATCTTGGACAAGGTTTAAATTGTGAAATTGTTCAAGTTGATAGAGATCCTTATGGTAGATGGATCTTAGGGGAAAGGAAAAGATGGAGGGTAATTTGGTGAATTTGGTCAATTATTATGCACCCGTTGTGGATGACTCTGTGGCGCTCAAAAGTATTAATGATAGAGCAAGAACGGCGCTAGACCCTATCATTTTAGGAGGAGATTTCAATTTTATTCAGTATCTGCAATTAGATACATCTAATAAGACTAAAAGGCAGAGGAAACCTGGGACTAAGAAGTTGATAGATCTTATTAAACAGAATCATCAATTGGTGGATCCTTGGAGAAGGGCTCATGGTGCAGCAAAACAGTTTACTTATTGCTCCAGCCAATTTAGGTCAGCTTCCCGTTTTGATTTCTTTCTAGTATCACGCTCTCTGAGCTGCTCAAATACGGAGATCATGGCTAATTCTTTCTCAGACCATTCTTTAATAGAAATTGATTTTGGATTGGGGGCTAGAGAGAAATCCAGGTGGCAGATGGATCGACCTCTCTTAACCAACCAACAGTGGGTAGGGGATGTGAAGGAATGGATTGGGGATTTTTTTTTAATTAACAGAGGAACAGCGAGTCTTTTTTCAGTTTGGGGGGCGTTTAAATCAGCAATAGGAGGATAAATGATAACTTTTATGGCTGCACAAGTTAGAGAGCGTAAAGCTCGAATTGAAGAACTCCAGAAAGCAGTGGAGATGGCTTTGACAAATAAAAGTAGAGGCTGCTCTATCAGGGGTCAGGTAACCGGAGAGGAACTTAACAGGGCCAAACGGGAATTGAGGGAATTTTTTATCATGGAAGAGATATCCAGTACTAAAGCATATCAGCAAAAAACTTATGAAGAAAGCCAGATGGTAGGGAAATTACTGGCATGGTCAACCAGGGTTAAACAAGAAGCGGAAGTAATAATGAAGTGCTAATTCCTGGAACCCAGAATCTAGTTTCGGGACAAGATAATATTACTAAAATCTTTATAGATCATTATATAAACCTTTACTCAACTGACTACCAGGTAGCTAATCATGCTATTCAGTTTTATTTTGAAGATCTAGCTCTCCCTCAACTTTCAACAGGTCAAAAAGAGGCCTTAGAGGGCGATTTTTCGGTAGAAGAAATTTCCAGGGCTTTAACTTCGATGCCTGGAGGTAAGGCTTGCGGGAATGATGGTTTGCCGATCAAATTTTATAAAGTTTTCTCGGCAGAATTACTTCCTTTTATGCTTGAGCTTTTTCACTTTGTTAGTGCAGGAGGGGAAATTCCAACAGCCTTTAAGAAATCATCAATAGTTAGCTTTGTCCTTGTGAATTGGGGAGCACTATTTTATGGTCTTGAAAAATTTGGTTTTCCAGATCGAATGATTACCATGCTTCGGAATATTTATCAAGGAGCCCAGGCCCAGATTAGGATAAATTCTAAATCTATAGGTCTAATAGATATAACACGTGGGACCTGACAGGGGTGTCCCCTATCGCCTGTTTTGTTTACTTTCTTTATAGAGCATTTAGCAGTAAAGATTAGGGAGAACTTAGATATAAAAACTCCTATAGGGGGGATGTCCAAAATTAAATTATTTGCTGATGATGTGATACTCTACCTTAAACCGGAAAAGCATAATGTTGATCAAATCTTGAAGGAGTTTGCTCACTTTGAAGCAATTGGAGGATACAAAATTAACCACAAAAAACTGAAGTATTGGCACTTAACGTTTGTTGTAATTTTCTTCCGGATATTTTGAAACAACAATAATGCTCCCCTGAACCGATCCGTTATTTCGGAATTTTTGTATCAAACCGATATGCGGATCTTTATAAGCTAAACTATGAAGCTACATTGAGTAAGATCAAAGATTTATCGGGTAAATGGGGCTTCCTCCCTCTTTCCTTGATAGGACGGGTTGCCCTGATCAAGATGTCAGTACTACCCTTATTCATTTTTCTTTTTTCCTATGTCCTGATTAAAGTTAGCGCAGCATATTTTAGAGAATTGGATAAACTTTTTTGCCAGTTTATTTGGAATAAAAAAGCTTCAAGAGTAAAACTAGCAATTTTGCAGCTAGATACAAGTTGGGGTGGGTTGGCACTTCCCCATATTCAAACTTATTATGAGGCAGCATATATGGATATTCTAGTTGGTCTTCTTGATAATAGGGGGTCTTTGGATGTTTTTTTTATGAGGAAAATGGCTGATGCAGCAAGGACTCAGCTTCCGGTGTTTTTAAAAACAGCAAAATTGACTAAAAACGTAAGATCTAAGACGCTACAAGAATTCTCTTCTAGACTTCGGTTGTTTTTTTTGCAAAATCGTCGGGATTTGTATATTTGGGGTTGTCAGAGGTTAGAAGTTTGGGCCTTTTTATTCATAGTAGTCATATTAAACTTTGGGAGTTAAAAGGTTTTAAATAGTTAGGTCATTTTCTGTTAGGAGGCAGATGCATGACCTGGGAGGAGGTGCAGCCCAGATGTGGCACGCAGAATAGGCTCCTTTGTTTTAGTTTTCTTCAGGTTAGATCCTGGATAAAAAAATATGCACCCTTAGGTAATACAGGCACCCCTTCAGTTCTTGCGTCTGTGTTCAGAATTACATTGAGAGGCATTGGAAATTGGTATAGAGTTTTTCAAAATCAAGGGGAGCCTTTGATTGTTACTAATTTCTTAGAAAAAACAAAAAATGAATTGGCCTGCAATCTCTCAATTAGAGAATGGCAAGCGATTTTGCAGCATGGCAACAAGCTACTCAGGGCTGCCAACTTTAAAAAGATGGCTTTTCTGTCTCGATGGTCAGCCTATTATACACCACAGGCTCTCCATAAAATCTATCTGGATGTGGAAAATACCTGTTTTCGGTGTCAGCAAGCCAGTGAGGGCGGTTGGCTACATATTGCCTGTCCATGTCTTAGTTTGAGGCAGTTTTGGCTGGAATTATGTGCTAGGCTTAGCCGTACTATCGGAACCATTGTTCAACCAGAACGGGAGGCAGCATTATTTGGTTTATTAAAACAAAGATCAAATCAGGTGTTAACAAAAGGGGGTGAAATGTTTATATTAATTTCCTTCTTGGTGGCACGTTCATTGATCTTGCAGAATTGTAAAACAATCAAGACCCCAACTCTTATTGAATGGTATAAAAAAATGAAACGTGTGAGAACTTTTGAAGAAGCATTACCAAAAGGGTGGGAGCGATTAAGAAATTTGAGTTAATCTGGAAACTTTTTGATCAAATGGAAGGACATCTTCAGGGACAATTTGGTGTGAGAACTTTTGAAGAAGCATATGCCAAAAGGGTGGGAGCGATTAAGAAATTTGAGTTAATCTGGAAACTTTTTATCAAATGGAAGGACATCTTCAGGGACAATTTGGTGTTGAATAATTATTTGGATTATGTTTATGATCAATAAGAAGGTCCAGGGGTAAGGATCATTTCTGATTTTTTTTCATGAATCATACTCCCGGGTCATCAATGGTATTTTCATTTCCTTTTCTACGAGAATGGGAGTATATATCTGCACTTGCATTTGCACTTTACTTGATCATCTAAATTACACTGTCAAATGATATTTTTTTTACCTTAACTCTATTTTTTTTGTTGCATTTTTTAGTACTAGAGAAGGCTTGCACTTTAGTTTAGCTTCCTTTTCGGAGCATATATTTGTACTAGCACTGGCATTTTGTCTAATTGTTTAAAATATGCTGCTCAATGATATTCTCAGGGTTCTGAGTTTAACTGCATCTGCACTTTAAGTACAAGAGAAGGATGAAGATGATTACTCCTCTATAATTTAAAATGATGTATTAATTATATCATAATATATATCGATGTTAAGGGATGCTGACTTTAATGTATGTTGTTTTATTCTGCTCAATAAAAACAAATTAAAAAAAAAAAGAGTTTCTGTAATGCAGTTTTTCATTTGTCACTCCTTTGATTATTGGGGTACAATCAGGCTGTCTGGCCGTCAAACAGATGCCACCTGCAAATTAGTTTGGAATAAAAAAGCTTCAAGAGTAAAACTATCAATTTTGCAGCTAGATACAAGTTGGGGTGGGTTGGCACTTCCCCATATAGCAGACAAAATATATATTTAATTATAACGGCCATACCCTGAAGTTAGTAAAGAGTCTGCATACTTTTGTCTATCCGTTTACAAAACAATATTTAAAAGTGTCACACTTGCAAACAAATTACACTCCCCACCCTTTGACCTGCTGGAGCTACAACCTTCTGTGAGAAAGGAGTGCAATGACACCATAATGTCATACTTATGCATATTATTTTGCCTTAACATCTTTCCTTGAACCGAAGATCTTGCTATTTCAGTAAAATGTTCAGTTTTCAAGGTCTCTCTAGGTACATTTTGAGCAGCATTTAGTGTACAAACTGGATTAATATATATACACCCTATATTAAATAGTTAACACGTTTGGAAAGAATTTAAAATGTAGAACTTCAAATGATACTTGAAAGCACTTGTCAAAAATTCTTTACCCACTTGTGGACCTGGTTGCCACTTGGTATTAAGAAATCTTTTCAAACTTAAAGTAGACATACAACGGAAGGATTTCAGAAAGTCACACTAATTTACAATTTGGAGAAACACCACAATTAATGGTATGCACTTTTAGGACGCTAGTGGTCCTATTTAGAATTTGGTGGATGGGATACTCTATCGCAAACATGACAGATATCCTTTGCGCCATATTATGAGGGCATTATTTCCAAAAGCACTTGTAATTCAGCAGACCGGAAAGCTAAAGCGAGCCCAAAAAATTTGATTCCAGCATTTTTCTTTAGAAATAATCCTCATTTACTCACAAGTATCAACTAGATCCCTGGTTCAACTTCAGTTTAATGGTTGCATTTCCCAGAGCCAGAGCTTACCAGAAGTTAGTAGAAAGTATGCATTTATGGGTATATTCACAAGAACGTGTGATAACTACCGCAAGAGTAGCTTAACGCAACACCCAACATCGCAGCCTATCGCGGGAAGATTACGCCGTGCCAACCAAGGGGCATATCATCAACGGCCAGCGATAATTATCGCTGGCCGCTCTTAGCGTTAAAATGTTTAACGCCGGCTATCGCAGATAATTATCGCCATGCTAGCGCTGTATTAACAACGCTCAGCGCAATGGCGATAATTATCCTAGCAATAGAGATGTTTTCCTTGGAACATCGCAGGTTTTCCAGCGATGTTCCATGGAAAATGGCGATACCCTAGATAATAGGGGCCTGTGGTCTTAGCCACACAATCCACCCCCCATGTTAAGTATGCCTTAGTCAGGAATTTAACAGACGTTAAATTCCTGCGTTAAGGCATACTTAACGCAATTTAAATAATCGCTTCCCTGCATTGTAAATATCGGGAAGCTACCTTCATGATATTTACCTATGTTGTTTCCACAGAAACGCCTATTTTGCATCTCATTAGCGATGCAAAGTTAGGCGTGCTGGAAACGGGAGCAAAATCAGAAAAACACGCAATAGCGTGTCTTTGCTGATAAGGCAATAAAATTATCGCCGCTTTTCAGCCGAAAACGGCCGCAAAAGCGGCGATAATTTGTTATCGCCGCATTGTTAATATGGTCCCAAGTATTCACAACGCGGCGGTAGCATGCGATAGTCACCAGATAACGCATCAAATGGCTGCGCAAAAATCAACGCCACGCCACAAAAATGCGAAACACGAATGCCCAAAAAGCTGCAATGAGGCCAATCGCAATACAAAAAGCAGCGAAAACCAGCGGAAGGCCAGCAAATCCCACGCGTCTGGCTGGAAAATGCACTATAAAAGCAAAAAAAACAACACATCAGAAAGAATCCAAAGTGCGTAGCAACATGGATGCACCCTGACCCAGCGCAGAGGCTAACGCGAGCCCCACACACCCCACAGACCACCAGCAAGGAACAACGGGATCGGGGAAGACCAAGGAGCAGAGGGAGAGGAAGACGGGGTGCAGACTGCAGAAAAACAAGACCAGCGTCACGGTGGTGACAGAACACTACCAGCAACTGACCCACAATCTTGAATGCAGACGGAGTGTTGAGGAGACCAATGGAGGAGGCCAAGAGGCGCTGGAATGACATGGAAACCTAAATCAGGCACAAAGGAAGGCAGCAACGGTGACAGGAGGTGGGAGTCCTGCACCAAAGGAGGAGCTGGAGGAAATGGAGGTCAGTCATCAGTGTGGAGACGGTGCAAGGAATTGGGAGTCTGGACACAGCTTCATAGGACCTGACACAACAACAACAGGGTAAGGATTTAAAAGGGACTGGGGGGACGGGGGGAGATGGGCACAATGGCACACATGCGCAATGATGTGTAGCACACTGCACAACCACAAATACCCAGGGACATGTCCCCCATCCACAATGCACACTGCAGCACACACACATAGCAATCACAGCACATCCCATGACAATGTGGCAAATAGTGCAACACCGACACTGCAGAACAGGGGACACAACTGGGTCCGCCCATGCGCAGAAACAGGCCAATCACATTGGACAGAGAGGGAACTGTGATATGTACGGGTACAACCTTACATCAGTCATGTAGTCCAAATGTCCACTGTCCCAACTCAAACTGTCAGCACCGCCCAAACAGTCATGATGTACATTGTGACACAATCTCCTGGTCCACACGAACAATGCACCAACATAAATGTCAACACAATGTCAACATGCACCTCCCCTTCACATTGCAGAGGGACAAACAAAACCTCCAGCAGGTCACACCAGACAACCCATCAGTGATGCCGGGGATGACCACCACACCTTCGACACCGACGCCCTACAACAGCCCATGGAAATCACACGCAACCCACCACCAGGACCAGGGCAGACAACCCACTTAGAGGAGAACCCAGCCACTGCAAAAGACCACACAGCATGAAGCATCCGCAAGCACGGCTGGCACACAACACTTCACTGACTCACACATGGCACACCAATGCCAGGTGTCAGAATGCCAAAAGGAAGTGGCCAAACAGGTGCAGATGTGTTCCGAACCCATGGAAGCCGTAACAGAACACATATGTGGGTGTCCATTACTCTTCAGTGACCACCTACACCCCACAAAGGAGACCCACACTGCCATAGAGACAAATGCAGATGCACATTAACAGTACAGAACCATTCCCAGGGGCATGCACATATCAGTCACACACCCACGTTGGGCCTGCATACGACGGCAAAGTCCACTTCCCTTATGAATTGAGTGGGTGACAACAAAGCTACATGGCCACCTCTAACCCGCTGCCTGCGGTGACATATCTGCATCCACTGTACACAGCACAATGTAATGTCGTAGGGCCCAGGGCCCTCATGCATACAACAAGACCACAGGGACACACACAGATATTATGTCGAACTGGCTACGGGCACGTGTGCCCAGCCCCTTTATTGGCAGGGCCACATGTACAGTGACGCCTGTGCTGGATGTGTGTGGGGTGGGTGCAAGCCAGCCCTCGGGGAGTTGTTGGTGCTGGCAACAAATACAACAGTTAACACAATGAATACGGAAACAGACAACACCAGCATTACAGGGACAACTGTGGTGCATCATGGAGGTAGCCTGAGCAAGTCCAGAGGGCTCACAATGAGCAAACAGAAGTGTCTGTGAGTTGCAGTGCGCTGAGTCTGGGGCACCAGAGCTGAGCACGCTCATGTGAAGAGAATGTCTAGGATTCTGTCCCTTTGGGACCTACATGATGCAGCTGCAGTGGGGGGTGTCGCACCTGCATCATTTTCCTCATCGTCGTCTCAGGTCTCCCAGACCGCGTGAGGTGATATTGCTGCGTGAACCCACCACAGTATATAACCAAGATAGTAATGGATGATGATTCGTGGTGCACTGAGTCAGTGGCACCTGGAGTGCTGAGCAGGGGATCAAGCAGAAGATGGCATCCAAGGCATGTGGAGGCAACTCCGTCAGTCTGCCAGTACGACCATTTTGAAACAGGCATTTTGTGGTTGGAGTCGGTCCTGGCGGTGGTGGCGTGTGCCTCCTGCAGTGATGCCAGGCAGGTCAGGACTCGATTTGATGTGTGAGCCCTGGTGGGCCGTAGTTCAGGCCGGAGGCTGCAGAAAGCGCAGGGCCACAGACACATGGCGGTGATGACCCCAAGGCCATCGCTTCAGAGGCCATCCAATATCTCAGAAGAAGGGGTCCCGGACATGACCAGCACAGAGTTAGTGGCCCCAGATGCACTGCGGCTGGCACAGGCACCCAGCCACGGGACCGTGACTTGTGGTGCAGTCAGATGGGCCATGCGACCTAAGTGGGTCCCCATCAATGTCTGAGGTGTATGTTGCGGAGGGTTGCGGGATACAGTGGAAGGTGTCCTCCAGGGCATGATGCAGAGGGTGGAAGCTGTCCAGAAGCAGCAAATGGAGGGGTGAATGCCACAGCCTCGTTTTCGCCACAAAGTCATTATCACCACCAGGTTGGCGATGACAACCCCTAGTCCATGGACTCAGTCGCAACCAAAGTCCAACCAGAAAGTGTCCATGGGTATCGGGGAATAGACATAGTGGTACCGGGGCTGAAAGGGGATGCAGTCTGCGTTGAGGCCTGTACCATGACATCAAGTCAGCCATAAACAAATCAAGGCTGAATTCAAAATTGTGCGTGACCTATTCGACCGCAGTGTAGGCCGGGGGCAGCGGTCAGCAAGGGCCCACAGCCACGTGTCGTTGGGATGCTATGCACATGGTTGCTGCCACCTGACCAAAGGGAGTACAGTGAAGTAGAATCTTCCTTATTGTGCGTACACGGACAAGGTATGATCAAGACTCAATTCCAAATGTGTGACCTGCTTGTCCGTAGTGTAGGCCGAAGGTAGTAGTCAGCAGGGGACAACAGACAAGTGTCGTAAGAATGCAATGCAGAGATTTGGTGGCACCACATCGAAGGGAGTACACTGATATAAAAATCTGCAATGAACATATGTACTCTGCCATCATGTCATCAAGACTCAGTTACAAATGTGTGACCTACTTGTCCGTGGTGTAGGCCGGAGGCGGCAGTAGAGTACGTCAACGAGAAAGGACTAAAACAGGCCTGTGTCGTGGAGGCCGTGATGGTCTGAGGAGGCTGCCAAGGTCGCGGGCCTCGGGCTTGGAGTTTCCGCAGGCACGTGGTGGGCCCTCTTTGACACACATCGGTGTTGGAAGGTGATTAGTGTGGCCTGGCTGTGCAAGGGCGGGCCTGATGGGTTTGGGGTTCAGCGGGCTGGGGTACTGCAGGTGCCCAGGATCGCAGGCAACTCTGCTCACGAGGACGGCGTCGGCCCCGTGGCGTGGTGAGAGGCGCTGCCCTGGCAGAGACGTTGGGCTTTCTGGAAGAGCACCACGCCCAGGGCTATGTGCTTTTTATTCACACCTTTTCGCTGGCCTGGCATACGCCGGGCCATCCCACTCCGCTCACGATTATGGGAGAGACGCAACAGGCAACATTTCTACGAACACCCCCACTGGCTGGGGTGACATGTTTGTGTCCACTGTCCACTACACTCCATACACCTGAGGTGTATGTCACCATGGATATGGGTGTGTTCTGCGTACTGTGGTCTGTCCAGCACATCTCCACCACTCTCGGCATTGTGTACTTTCCCAATCATGGTTCTTCTGCATCCTTCACACATGCCTGGTTGCTACCTCTCTCCACATTCGGCTAGTGTGTGGCTGAGGTGCCATGCCGTTGATGGCTCATGGTCACGGCTTGACCAGGTTACCATTGTGAGTTGTTCTGTCGTGTCTGGTGGGTGGGCATGTTGTTTTGCATGTTGGTTGTGATTTTGTGACGTGTGCATTGCCACAGTTGTGAGTTGCATGGTTGTGGAGTTGAGGTGAGAGGGGTGTTCATTTGGAACTTGCCAGGGGGCTGTGCATTTCCCTTGGTGCCATCCTGGTAACGCTGGTTGCTGATGGACTGTTGGAGGATTAAGGAATCATGCACACTGGCTGGGTATTTGGAGGTGATATTGGTGGAGGTTCCACGGTGTTCGGATGTTGCCTGTACATTGATACGAGATGTGTGCTTTCTGTTGCAGTGTTTGAGTGCTGTGTCACCAGGGGGCACAGGTAGGGCATGTGTGCTGTGGATTGCCCCAAGACATGCGTGCATCCAGCTATTGCGTATGGTTCTTTCTTGGTCTCCAGCGGATCCTGCGCATTGTGTTGGACGTTTAGGGACTGGCGTGATAGTGATGTCCAGGACAGGCGTGAGGGACTTGGATGTGGCTGGCTGTGAGACTCCTCCAACTCTGGCGGGTGTTGGTTGGGGGTACCAGGGGCCAACAGCCAGCAGCTTTGTGTGGGTGGGATGTTGGTTGTCAGTTGTGTTGGTGCCGTCGGCCTGTTGGGCGATGATGGTCAAGATGCGTACGATGGTTGTCCTTTTGAGCCTGTAGTGGGCAATGACATTGTCAGTGGTTGGGTCTGTGAGGCTGGTGCGTTTCCTGGGGGTCCGCTGTCTTTGTCTGCGCTGCCTCTGTGGTGGTCCGGGGGGGAGGTTCCTGGTGGGGGTAGGGGTCCTGAGGTGGTGGCGGTGGGTGTTGTGGCTCTCTTGGGTGTCTGAGCCACATGACCAGTGGCTCCATGGCATCTGTTGCCCTTCTGATGTGGCTGTAGGCTGGGATCCCTTTTGTGGTGCAGGCTGTCGTCCAACTTTGTACCAGGTCTGAGCAGGTGTTAGTTTCCGGGTGCTAACGAGCCTTCTCGCCTGTTTTGTGTTCTTATCGCCGATCTGGCTGGTCGTTGAGAATGTTGAGGTGTGGTGTTGTCATGGATTTTCGCACGGGAACGCCTACTCTGCATCTCATTAGCGATAGTAATGGGGGTAATCTGTGGCGATGTTTTTTGCGGCTGCTATCACGGGCATACTGGTGCTGTGGGCTGTTGACACCAGCTTGTGATTGGGGCGATACGTTTATTGCAACTTTGGCTGGGATAAAGTGCCGTTAACTCGATGATAAATCCTTGTGAATATGCCTCTTAGTTTTACATACTCAGATGCTCTTGGGTCACATGGATAGTAGTCTTTTCAATGATCAAGGCCTATGTGGCTTAACTGGAGGAATGATTTCTAAATATATTTAGTTAATACTATTAATCAACGGAATTCCAGGATCGATCTGCCTGATACTGGTCCATACACGCAAAGGATTGAATTTGTGCTTGATCAAGGTCTGTCGTACTACATATTGAATATCATATTTAGGGAAGACACTTAACTGTTAAAGAAATTAGAGCACCCACTATTTGCAATTACTTAACCCAGAACTTTTTACACGGTGAGAACTGAGAGGTGAAGTTTGTTTTGGTTAACGTGGTAATTTAATGGTTGATAACTGAAGACATCATATCCATCCAATAGACCATAAAGAGGGACATGCATTGCTCAGGTAAGAGGTACACCATCAACCTAAGGTATGTGATGTAAAGAAGTAGTTCTGCTGCCCCAAATTCCAAACACATGTTGACAGCCCATTTCTCTTCTTCATCACCATAGCAGGAAGTAAATTGATGGTGAGTGAGAATAGCCATAAGGCATTGGTTAAGTCAATAGGTCTGCCTCGAATGTGCTAATAGATAAAACAACATTTGTGCATACCTGCATGTTTTCATACTGTAGCACTTTAAAGGAAGTTCTATTGGCTTTACCATTGCTTGATTTTCGTTTTTTTTCAGTATCACAATGCATTTTAGGTGAAGGGAATAAGACATTATGTTTACCCCTCAAAGGGCCACATGTAGGTAAAACGTGTTTTGCGATTCTCAAATTGCGATTTTTAGGGAATCGCAATTAGAGAATCGCAAAATGCAATGTAGGTAGGATTAGCAAAATATTTTGCGAATCCCACCTATTTCTTATTTGCGAATCGCAAATTGAGATTCGCAAATAAGGAATACCTTGCCATTCATTCCTATGGGCTAGAAGGCCCATAGGAATGAATAGAAAGACATTCTCAATTTGCAATTCTCAATTAGAGAATCGCAAATTGAGAATGCAATTTCAAGGTTGCAAGGGTGTCAATAGGACACCCTTTTGCACCCCTGAAATAAAGATGTGTGCACATGTGGCGCACATACATGCGCTAAGGGCATGTATGTGCGCCACATGGCACTTTGAAAAATGCAAAAAAGTGAATTTTTCAAAGAAATCGCAATATGGGATTCCTTAAATGCATTCTCAAAATAAGGAATCGCAATTTTTGCAATTCCATATTTTGCATGTGGGTTTTTGTGTGCTACATGCGAATTTCAGCATTTGCGATCGCAATTTGGCTTCCTACATATGGCCCAAAATCTTTTCTTTATGTGACATGGAATAATAAGGTAATCGCTGGAATTACTCATCACATCCACAATACAAAGGGCCTGAAATTACGTGAAATTAACTGGCCGAGCGCTGGTATCATGGTCCACTTTGTGCGTGCCTGAAACAGTGATTTGGAATGAACCACACATCTTAAGATACTGAATCGCCAATTGTGAATCACAACCAGAAAGGAGATGATCACTGGCTCACAGGAACCCAGGAGAGAGCACAGGAGAGGAGCTGAAGAAACAAAGAATTCAATAACATACAACAATCCGGGAACCACAGAGAGAAGAAGGTGGCTGAAAGCATGAAAAAAAAGATTCTGAAAAGGGACTTGAAACTGTGCGGGAGAATGTCTTGCCCATTGCAATGACCCACTTAGTAAAACAAGTTCCTGAGCCAATAAGTGTAACATTTTTTGTAAAATATGCAAGAAAAAAATAATGCTGTTGATGTGACTCATTATTTCATCAATTAAATTCTCAACACGTGGTATGAACTCACTCATAAGCTAAGGAAAAGGTAACAGGACAACAGAGTGAATCTGCCAGCACCTGTAAAGTTGTTTCAACCTCCCACCAGCAACTGCTGTAGAGTCACCCTAAAACCAGAGGCTGTACCAGGAGTGAGCACCATTGATAACTCATCTACGCCCAGAGGTAAGTTATAAATATTATTTGTATAATGTAGCTGAAAATAACCCTAGAAAACACACAAAGAATGTGTATGTATACAGTTACAAAAATCTAAAGTAAATTCATGTGTAAGGTTGATCAAATCCAAACCAGTATTATAAAAATGCATTCTTGGCGAAGTTAATTGATCTGCATCGTAAAAGTTAGTTATGAAGTGTTCGCTTTCCAATAGTCCATCAATCATTATATCAATACTAATTCATAACAACTACTAATACATGTAAATATGTAAAATCTATGGTTTATAATATATTAGTGATTCTAAATAGTTAACATTTCTTTTTCCACTGTAAATCCAACATAACATGCTGTAGATGCACAAATGTTTGAAATCGAGGAGCAGGAACATAATATTGGAGAAACTAGTGAACTATATCTAGGACAATCTCTGCAACACAGAGTACCAGCACCTGGCCAAGACATGTCAGGTGTCAACAACAAAGCATGGTATTTGGACAAAATAATGAGTTTTAACATCGAGATGCAAAAATTTCGGAAACACATATTGTGATACAACAATATCGTGATGCAGAAATACAGTTGTCAATAATATTAGTTTTTCAGGCAAGTTATATAGTTTTCCAGAATAATGTTGTTGTTAATATTGTTTTCAATAATATAGTTGTCAAAAATATTGTTTTTTATTAATCTTAATGACTACTAGTAAATATATTAATTTTATGCTATTATAGTTTGTTTAATTGTTAATACAATTTTAAAATATAATTTGTAATTGTAAGTGATTTATATATTTTTATGTAATTGCTAATAGTAACTTATATTGTCAAAGCGGGTTGCTAGATTTGTAGGGGTCTACGGTGGGAAGTTAATTAGGTGTAATTGATACACAATTTATTAATAATGTATTATTAATTATTTAATTGGTTATTCATTATATTAATTGTGTAATAATTATATTTTTTAAGTTAATTTATTATGTGTGAGCTGCTGGGTTTGTAGGGGTATGCTGTGGGAAGTTAATTAGGTAATAATTATTCAATACTGTATTAACAATATAATATTAATTAATTATATAAATTGTATTTTTAAGGTATATATTAGATGCCAGTTGCTGGGTTTTTAGCGGTATAGGAGGGGAAATTAATTATGAATTTTTAAATTCATTAAAAATTAATTATTAATTAATACATTGTCAGCTATTGTATTTCTGATTAATATTTGATTAATTGTTAATTATGTTACATGTATTTATTAATTCAAAGTTGTGTTGGCTGCTAGGTTTGTGGGGGCATAGTATGGTAAGTTAATTTTAGTAATAAAGAGTGATCATTTTTTCAAGTTGGAAATCAATTTTCACATTTTGAATAATCATGTTAGTTGTTTAATTGTATTTTTTATATATATATATATACATCCAGTTACCGCTAGGTACAAGGAAGACGACGATGAACGTCACAGCTCCAAATAACAGGCGGACACGGACCTTCAATTGAGTGCTTAATTTATTTCGTTAGTGATGTCGTCTTGACGTTTCGGCTCAGCAGAGCCTTGTTCACATGACAACGTGGAAAATAGCTATGATCCAATAAATAGCAAACGCACAGGGTTCAAAGTTCAAAATAGGGAACATGTGACCACCAATGTCATAGAAATGGAAAAACACTTCAACATAACACCAATCACTAAAGTGCAAAATGCGCAATAAACCAATCTTTAGTTTGCGTAGAATGTAAATATATGTGCAAATTTCGCTGTTTTCTTTGTAAGACAATAAATAAATAAATAAGTCAGTTAAAATACCATCTATTTACAATATAATATAAAACCATATAGATAAAAAATGCATGGCTTGAATGCCAAGGTTATTTATGGATCGTGCAGCACTAGAAAAAATGCCAGATGCTGTAGATACCTCTTATGGACGGTGCAATATTTCGGCTTAAATGCCTATAACAGCTATCGTCCAATGGGATTAATTTAAAGTGCAAACATAATAGACAGCAAAAAAATCTGATTGCACATAAACTACCAGAAATTGGTGAAAATGACATATAGCCAAATACAGATCTCATGATATGTGCCTGAGCTAGAATGGATCAATCTATGTGCAAAATAGTGCGTATATAAAAAAAGGGGGAAGAAAAAATTCCCAAAAAAAGGGGCAATAACTAATGCCTGGACACAAAAAGATAAGAAAAAGTCATGGGTACAAATGTGGAGATACAGTAAAATAATGATATTGCATCTATTGATAAAAATGAGGAAAAGGGACATATATGAAGGCTAAAACATTAAAAAGTCAAACAGGTAAACCCGATACACTGTACACATTTCTAGCAGGAAAAAGAGATAACATCCCAATTACTGAATAAAAACATCTCAAAGTGATGAAAGCCATCCGGCATATCATAACATCAAATCAATTAGTTGGGATAAGTAAAAAAGATCTATATACCCTAAAAAAAAATTACTATTATTATTCATTACATTTCCTGCATAACCAAATGCTGATGTACACTGAAATATACAAGAATTAGGGTAAACAGGTATATAAATCCTCAGTGACATTAAGCCCCTTCGGGTGTTTGGTATCCAATTGTAAAATATATCGGGTTTCCAAGTTCCGGAGCTTAGCCTCTCTGTTACCTCCTCGTCTACTAGCATTAACAGCATCAATAACAAAATATTTAAGAAGACGATTGTCACTTTGATGAAAATCCCTGAAAATGTCTGGCCACAGGGTATGTGTTGTCCTGATTAGATATGGCTCTAAGATGCTGTAGAATCCGTTCGTGCACAGCAAGTTTTGTGCTACCCACATATCTAAGAGGACATGGACAAAATATAAACTGCAAATTCAGTTTTGCATGTCAGTAGCTTGTTTACTTGATGTTCAAAGTTACTGAAACCATCCTGGTATGATTTAGTGCTCACCCCATGGATGCACGATTTGCATGTTTTACACTTGAAAAAGCCTGTATTAGTTTGTAGCCAAGTAGTCTTCTCAATAATTTCAGGGTTAGTGTCTTCAAGGAGGTCTCTCATTGAAGAGGCTCTGCTGTAAGTAAGGGAAGCACGTGTTGGTAATGAGGAGCCAATAACAGGATCATTCAACACTATGGGCCAATTACGATTTATGATTCTGTGGATGTCTTTGTGTTGCTTACTAAAGCCTGTAAATTTTTTAAATTAAATTTAAATTTTTATTTTTTTATTTTATTTATTATGTTTTGGCTCTCAAAAGAGGGCCACATAAACATGTACAGACAAAGCAACACAGTCATCAAAAGTACAAGAATTATAAAAACATAGTATTCGAACCGTAATAGGTACACTGCAAGCCATCAGTCCCACAAGGCCGGGCCAGCACAATCTTCCAGAAAATTTAATAAATAGCTAAAAATCCTTTAAAAAAGTTAAAAACATAAGCACAGAACATTTCATTTGGTGGGCAATAAAGTGCATGAAGAAAATCTTGTAAAGTGACAATGCTGAGGCGTAGACAGATTACTTTAAGCCATCGCTTGCGCAAGCTACGTAACATAGGACAAATCAAAAGTACATGCATACAGTCCTGGTTATTTAATTTACATAGATTGCACAACGGTGAAGTGCCATGCCATTTGGACAGCAACACGTTAAGAGGGATTAAGTCATAACGTAATAAAAACCAAAACCTACGTATCCCATGTGGCAAGTTCCACAGGGCATACGGTTGGGGCTGTTTCAACCTATAGGAGGAGATCAGCGGCTCCACATTCCTTTTATCTCCAACTGTTTTTTTGTCGGATAGAAAACAATACTCCCACGAAGCCTCCTTAAGGACCTGCTTTAACTGCGTGGGAGAATAGGAGAAAAGAGCGCTTTCATCCAGTCTAAGGATTTTCACAGCCCCTCTAAAATTACTAACAAGTTTAGAGAACTCCTTAAAATTGCCCAAAAGTTCATTTTTGAGTAAAACTCGCAGGGTTCCTTCTCTCGCTCTGGCTAAGCTGGCTACCCACCTTATTAAGGCGCACAGCCCCTGAACCCAGGCACTCCTGAGTCCGAAATCCAGCCTGCAGGCAGCCAGTGGACAGGCATTGTTAAGAGTCGAGAGGGATCTTAGGAGTTTTCCCTCAGTCTTGTGGCAAAAGTCCCAATATTTTATCTCTATTATTTCTATACCATACAAGATGGTTGCGGGGATTTTAGCTCTAAATACTTCTAGAAGGCTAGAAAAATGTCTTTTCCCCGTTGCCAGGTATAGGGACTTTAACCCATTGCCATGGGCAAGAGCTTTGCGAGAGCAATGCTCTATATGAAGATTCTCGCTCATATTGGCCGAGAATATTTTCCCTAAAAAGGTATAACAAGTTACGACCTCCAATCTAAGCCCTCCAATAGCCCAACCAAAATTTGTCAAGCGGCATTTCTTCCTACCAGCAATACACATCACTTTACTTTTATTAATATTGATCTTCATATGATGCTCCCCAGCAAAGTCCTGAAGAGCCTGAAGCCGATTTGCCAGACCCACGGGAGTTAAGCCAAGCAATAACACATCATCGGCATACATCAGACAGGCTATTGGCACCCCTCCTATCAACGGTGCGATCCCCTCACTATGGGACACAGCAGCAGGGAGGTCAGTTGTGTATAGGGAAAACAACAGGGGCGCCAATAAGCAGCCCTGTTTAAGGCCATTCTGAGATGGTATTTTGGCCGACAGCCCCCTTTCGCCCCCCATTAAGACCCTGCACCAGGTCTCAGTGTGCAGAGCCCGCACCAATTCCAGCAGGGGAGTAGGGACACCCAGCGTCGCCAATTTTCTCCACAGCGTTCCCCGATCTACTTTATCGAACGCTGTGGAGAAATCAATGAAGGCGGCGTATACAACACCCCCTCTCACCTGGACATATTTATCAGTAATAACCTGAAAGGCAGTCAGGTTGTCCAGAGTGCCATGTTCCCTTCGGAAGCCAGTCTGTTCCAACGGCAAGATGTTGCGCTCCTCGACCCAATCAGAAAGAGATCTCAGGAGGCATTTCGCAAAGACCTTTCCGATGGAGTCGAGGAGCGCAATCATGCGATAGTTACTGGGGCTGTCCCTTGCTCCCTTTTTGAAGATAGGGACCAGAATGCTTACTCTCCACGATGCAGGGACACGTTTGGAAAGATGGCATGCCCTAAACAGGGGGTACAAGATTTTACTCCAGGTTAAAGGGTCTTGTTTTAGGACCGTCATCGGAAGCTCATCCGGTCCCATGGCCCCAGAGGATCGCATATTTTTTATAGCCAACTCGATTTCCTTCTCAGAGGGAAAGAAGACCGAGTCATCAGGGGCAGCGTACATGAAATTATCCACACCTGTGGTCCCGTTCCCTGCATATAATTCTCGGATATGAGAGGACCATAGATCTTCTGGTATAGCTATGGGAGTAGGGGAGTGGCGTGTACCACATCCTTTCCCGATTATTGCCCAAAATTCTTTAATGTTGCCATAAGCAGCAGATTCCCTTAATTTAATCCATACTTCATCCTCCCTGTCCCTTTTAATTTTTAGCTTGAGTCTGCTTCTCTTTCTTTTTAACCTAGCGATATCTTTCCCACGTTCCGGTACCCTTTCAACGTACTGTGCACGGATTAGTTTGTTTAATTCCCTATTCAGATTACGGAGAGTCAGAGGAACTACCTCTCCTTTTTTCCTAGGGGGGACAGTTTTTTTAGCATTCAATAGAATCTTTACCATGAATTCCTCAAAACAAACTATTTCATTTCCGTTCCACTCTTCTATTTCCTTAAGGGTATCGGTCAGTAGCTCCTGCACCCCATTAATGGTAGCATTATTCCAGAAGCATCTTCCAGATGTCGAGTGGAAGGTAGCCTCCCTGCCATTTAGCGACCAGGATGCCGTATTCATAGAATTTAACGAAATTGATAGTAACAATATACTGTGGTCGCTCAGAGTCGTGGGTGTGATCTTTAAGTCAAGAATCTGGGGAAACAGACTGTAACTGGCGATAGCATAGTCCAAAATTGATGACCCAAAGGGGGATTTGTGGGTATAATTTGCGGGGACGTCAGATGGAAATCTTCCATTTAAGATAATACCATCCCCGATCGCTAGTTCTTTTAACAAGATCTTCCCCCTTTTATTTGTCCTTAAGTTTTCAGGGAAGAGCGTCTGGGGGATGCAATGTGCTTCCTCCTTAGCTTTATCCCTGAAGAGTTTTAGACTAGCGTTTGAAACTTTACAATTCAAATCACCGATAAGCAAGATTACAGGAAAAGGAGGTGAATTTTTTATCTTATCCATATACTGGAGAACCCGCTGCAATTTATCATTAAAACATTCCTCAGGCGGAATATACACATTGAAAATTACCATGGGGTATTTTACATTGTCATGGAACATATTTTCTAATGTTATTGTGTGGAAAAGTCTACTGGAGTCAATATAATGGGAAAATCTCCATTGAAACTTATTTGACAGTAAACAGGCGAGCCCCCCCCTAGCATGCCCTTTCTTAGAGGGTGCAGCCGGAACTTCCAAAACATAAAAATCTTTTAAAGGCGTTAACCTATCTATGCACCATGTTTCCTGGATGCACAATATATCAGCCTCCAGAGTGGATAAAAAGGTCATTTTCTCCGGGCTGCTATGGAATCCGGCCGCGTTCCAGGAGATTATGTTTAAGGCTGGGTTAAAGATGGTGGAACAATTTGGGGTTATCCTTATTTTTTGTTGATAATGCACTATGGAGCCAATTCCACCGGTTATTGTCATCATTGAGTGTGGAATTCTCAACTAGTGGGAGAGGCTTCACGTGCGATACTGAGCGTTTTCCCCTGGAAACCCAAATTTTCAGGTCACTCAGAGGAGAGGTTACCCCGTTTTGCTCACCACCCCTCAACCCCTGCTTATCGAAAGAGTTTGGCTTGCCTGGGGTAGAGATAGGTAGAATATCAATACCTAAGCGTTGAAAATTTTCAGCCTGTTCTAGTATCAAATTTGTTATGATAGGGGAATAAAATTTCACCCGAATACTCAAAACCCAACTTCCACCCAACAGAGTCACCAGTTCAATGTCTCTGGACTGAATGTGGTAGAGACATTCAACCTCACTGAAACGCTTGAGAAGCCAGGCTCTATTTAATAAGAGGTCAGTATCAAATAATGGAACAAAATCTAGTACACGCACATCCACAGGGGCCTTTGACGTACTTACAGGCCGGGCCGGAGGGCGAGAATTTTCAGAGTCAATTGTTACCAAAAAGGGGGGGGGGCCAAAGGGTTTAAAATCCCGGATGGATAAGAAATTGGTCCTCCAAGTGCACTCCGAGAAGGAGAGCCTGGGAGAGAGCCCCCAATTTGTGGTAAATCTTCCTGGGAAGGCAGGCTGCCTTGTTCATTTTCCTCCTCCACTGAGGTTGAAGTGGTTAAGTTCACATCCATGTCCACTTTTAAGGAAGTAGATAAGGATTCCCCATTCCTTATTTCATTCTCCCTTGTCTCTGTGCATTTTTGGAAAATGATCCTCCGTTGCTTCTTCTTTCTATACTTTCGAATTGGTTTCCTCTTACTGGCTTTGGTACTTTTTTGTTTACCATATTTTCTCTTTTCTTCATTGACCTCAGATTTGTCGGCCAGGAGGTCTTTTCCGCCATCCGGGACAAAGATAGGAAATAATTCCTGAACCGTTTTGGGGCCTGGCAAGACTTTATCCTCCTCCTCTATCTCCAGGACTATATTCTTGATACAGTTAGAGGCTGCAGTATGAGGCATCTCCTTATGAGGGACCATAGAAGACTCTTCATTTTTCCTAACTAGTTCGCTTCTAATGGCTTTGAATTTCCCCTCAGATACAGATTGTTCAGGCTTAGGGGGAAAGGCCTTACTCGCATCCGGCACTTTCTGCAGCAATAACTTTAGAATCTGGGTAACTGATTCAAGGATACAGTCCGAGCTGCCTACAAATTTCCCTAGAAGCAGCAAAATTGAAGCAAGGCGTTGTTCCAGCGCGATCATGAACTCAGAGATCGGCTTTTCTCGTGCTTCCGCAGTGCAAATATTATCCAGGAGATTGAGGTCGGGGCTCTTGGAGGAGTTTAGCAAGTCAGATAATTCATGTCTATTTAGCGACGGGGTGCTACTATACAGCATTAACCCTGATGGGGTGGCTCCCCCCTGAACTTTAAATTGCTCCAGAGATTCCACTTTAGCAGGGCTTACGTAGCGTCCCCATAGTTCCAAATCAATGGATAGTGCAGACAGGTCATCCCCCGGCCTGTCATTCATGGGTAACTGAGGGATCGATGGTATGTGCACTGGCTCACTTATAATCGTCAGTTTCCCGTCTGTAGGGTCCCGAAAGGGAGACCCTCCTACCATAGTTTGGAGGGCCCCCTGCTGGACCTGGGGAGATCGGGGCACAGAGGTAGTTGGTACGTGTACTTCCAGGGCTTTAGTATCTGGATTATGTAAAGTCGCACATTTAGTTTTTTTTATACCAGATAGATCCCAGAGTTCAGATAACTGACATTGTCCTTTCAAAGGTGGGTTGTTTACTGACTTGTTTCTTGTGCGGATGGTAGTTAATTTCCGGGCAGGTTTTTCTCCCACTACCCTTCCTGTTCGTAAAGTTTTAGACATTTTCCACAGTAATAAAAAAGAAATGTAGCAATATAAAACGTATAAAAGTCTGGAATTGAGTCAGTCCCTGGCAAAGCAGGTAGGACCAGGGTGCAGTATAGCTATCACAGTACTTGCATCAAGTTACCCTTCTACTCAAGTGGGCACGAATGCAGACAAGTAATTACAATGTATACCAATGAGAAATAAGGGACCGGGCCCGGCCCAGCCTACCTCGGTCACTGAGGGCCACAGAGGGCCCGCCCTTTGCCCGGGCTTCGCCCGGCGTCCCGCTCGCGTCCCGCGGAGCTGGGGCTATGCTTTAATTTATGCGCCTCCAGACGCGCTGCTCGACGATGTCACTTCCGCCCCTGGGAATGCTGGGAGTTGTAGTTCCAGCGTCCCTCCCCACTGCGGCCGCGAGGAGCTGGAAACTGCGGCGGCGGGAGGGACTCGACCAGCGGGGTTAGCGGTGTCAGCGGAGAATAGCAGAGTTCTTTGGCCACAGGTAGCTTCACAGCGAGAGGGTGCTCCAAACAGCAGAGGTATGCCCGCTCCACCGGGGCTATGCTTTAATTTATGCGCCTCCAGACGCGCTGCTCGACGATGTCACTTCCGCCCCTGGGAATGCTGGGAGTTGTAGTTCCAGCGTCCCTCCCCACTGCGGCCGCGAGGAGCTGGAAACTGCGGCGGCGGGAGGGACTCGACCAGCGGGGTTAGCGGTGTCAGCGGAGAATAGCAGAGTTCTTTGGCCACAGGTAGCTTCACAGCGAGAGGGTGCTCCAAACAGCAGAGGTATGCCCGCTCCACCGGGGCTATGCTTTAATTTATGCGCCTCCAGACGCGCTGCTCGACGATGTCACTTCCGCCCCTAGGAATGCTGGGAGTTGTAGTTCCAGCGTCCCTCCCCACTGCGGCCGCGAGGAGCTGGAAACTGCGGCGGCGGGAGGGACTCGACCAGCGGGGTTAGCGGTGTCAGCGGAGAATAGCAGAGTTCTTTGGCCACAGGTAGCTTCACAGCGAGAGGGTGCTCCAAACAGCAGAGGTATGCCCGCTCCACCGGGGCTATGCTTTAATTTATGCGCCTCCAGACGCGCTGCTCGACGATGTCACTTCCGCCCCTGGGAATGCTGGGAGTTGTAGTTCCAGCGTCCCTCCCCACTGCGGCCGCGAGGAGCTGGAAACTGCGGCGGCGGGAGGGACTCGACCAACGGGGTTAGCGGTGTCAGCGGAGAATAGCAGGGTTCTTTGGCCACAGGTAGCTTCACAGCGAGAGGGTGCTCCAAACAACAGAGGTATGCCTAAAGCCTGTAATAATTCTGAAAGTGTTGGTTTTACAGATGGGGTAGTTGTTTGAGTAATATTTGTACTTTGGTACATGTGGGTTTAGGTACTCAAATGTTCCTGTCTAGTATGTTGCATTGATTTGTTGATAGCACTATCAATGCTTTTTTTAGAGTATCCTCTTAAAATGAATCTTTTACTACTAGAAAGTTGCGCAGAAGCCAAATCTGTAGCATTGCTACATACCCTTCTGATGCGTAGCATTTCCCCATAGGGGATGCTCGCAATTAAATGAGCTGGATGTGGGCTTTCAGCATGTAAAAGTGTATTGCCAGCTGTCTTCTTGCGAAATAATCTAGTTTCTAGAGATTCGTTGTAAACATATACCTCAGTATCTAAAAATTTTACTGATCTCTGGCTCATGGTTGCAGTGAATGTCAGATTATACTCATTAGTGTTGATGTCGTCAATAAATCTTTCAGCTTGATTCACATTGCCCCGCCAAACAACAAATAAATCATCAATATATCGAAACCATGCTACCACATGTTTGTCTACCTCATCTTTGAATTTAACTCTGAGGACCAGTTCCTCCCAAGCGCCCATATGTAAGCAGGCAAAGCTTGGTGAAAAACTGGCCCCCATAGCAACCCCCTGTAGTTGACGATAAAGAAGATTATTAAACATAAAGACATTGTTTGTCAAGCAATAATGTAACATTTGTAATAACATAATGTTGTGCTCCTTCTCCTGGTCTTCCCTTGGATTCAAATAATAGGTTACTGCACTTAGACCATCATCATGCTTGATACTAGTATATAGTGCTGTGACGTCTAGGGCTAGCATCCAATATCCTTCAAGCCACTTGATTTGTTGAAGCTTACATAAAAAATCTCTTGTATCCTGTATATATGAAGATAGTTTTTTAACAAAAGGCTGTAAAAAATAGTCAATATATACTGAAGTTTTTTCCAATACCCCCCCCCCCCCCCAGCTGAAATTATAGGTCTACCAGGGGGTTTATTCTCATCTTTATGAACCTTTGGGATAAAATAAATTACTGGGGTTACCGTATTGTCCACTTTGAGGAATTTAAATTCTGCTTCAGTGATAAGTCTTTTGTTTTTCCATTTTGTAAGTTTCAAATGGTAATCTTGTATCATGGCTTTGAGATCACTTGCGTTGGTTCTTACATAGCACTGTCGGTCATTCAATTGAGTGTAAGCCTCTTTCTCATATTCAGAGCGCATGCCCAATCGGGTGTTTATTCTTAAATGGGGAGACAGGCATGGAGCCACTTGGTTAATGAACATAGACTACTATGACCAGCATTCCATGGTGCCTATGAGGGCGGGACTCTTTATTTCAATAAATCACATGTTCTTGTATCCCGTTTCCTGCCTCCTTGCCGCCAGTGAACAAGAGCTGAACCAAGCTCGAAACGCGTATGGCAGAATTGTGCACATCGCTGGGCTGCTACTTACTTGTGTATATGGAATACCACGCCGAGTTGTGGCTTCGTCAGTTGGGGCAACCTGGTGTTTGATATATATAGGAAATCCGCAACATTCTATTTGGAATAACTTTGGCGCCGGTTGACGAATCCTCGCGAATTTTTCAAAATAGGTGGGGCGCTCCGCTCCTACCCTGAAAGTCTCGGGAGGATTCGTCAAGCGGGGGCTGAGATAAAAGGGGGGTCCCAAAACGCGTTTTTCCCATGCATTTTTCCATAGGACCTTTAGACACAGCTACAGCCCGAACGGCTGAACAGAATTACTTGAAATTTGGCAGAGAGGTAGTCCTCAGGTCAAGGAAGTGCCTTTTGTAGGTTTGGTGTAAATCTGTTCAGTAGATTCTGAGAAAATAGCCTTTAAATCAATATATATATCTGAGCCAGATTACGGTGCGCTTACGGGGCGCTTACCGTACGCGTACGGTGGCGAGTGCGAGCGCGATTCTGATTGGCCCTTAGATCTTAGTAAACATTCGAATCGGTCGAAACCAGGAAGCGGCGGCCTCCATTTTCTCTCTCGCACTCTGACAGGGGGTTTGATCAACCAAGTGCAAAAACACGTAAGGGGGCTGTTTACACAGCTCCCAAGCACCTTGCCATGTCGAGGGAGTCCCCAACGACCCCCCAAGTGAAAAAAGGCAATTTTAATTTTTTCGAAAATTTCGCCGATTACGCTTACCGTACGCGTACGGTAAGAAATTATAAAAAAAAAAAAAAAATATCCACATTCTCCCCACCCCGTGTGCAAATGGTGCCCGCAGGGCACCTTTTGTGCATGGCTTATTAAATTTAATCAAAACATATATTTTACTTGTCACAACGATGCTCATCATATGTCCTCCATGTGTGCACGGTGCGCGAAGCGCATCGTGCGTTCATGGCCCATCTAGCGTAATGTGGGCACGCGGTGCGCGCATGGAACGAACTGCGTTAAGTGGGCGCGCACGCCACAAATGGCGTAAAGTAACTTAGCATTTAAAAAACCGTACAAATTCACTGAAAAAACCATAGGTTTCACACATTTTATAGTTAGCTGGACATTTTACTGATAAAAAACCAATGAAATTCCCCCGTTATAGTTACTGTAGGCAACTATAACTCACGCGACCGTAATCCTCTGCTGATGACATATGTGTCTTTATGAAAAAAAAATATTTGTAATATATGTATAGCTAAAATTTAATGGAAGAAGACATGGGCAAATAAGTGTCTAAATACAGTATTAGCATCAGCAGAGGATTGCGGTCGCGTGAGTTATAGTTGCCTACAGTAACTATAACGGGGGAATTTCATTGGTTTTTTATCAGTAAAATGTCCAGCTAACTATAACATGTGTGAAACCTATGGTTTTTTCAGTGAATATATATATATACAGCGACGGCCCGTATAGGGTGTGTTACCGGGGCGGTGACGTGGGGTTGCAAAATGAGGCATACGGCAAATTGCAGGTAAGTTACGAAAAAAATAAAGAAAACAAATTGTGTTGCGCGCGCTGCATCTTATTTGGTGATGCTGCGCGCGCAACGAAATTCGTTTTCTTTATTTTTTTTGTAACTTTCTTGCAATCGGCTGTATGCCGCATTTTGCAACCCCCACCCTGCCCCTCCTCTGCCCCACGTCACCGCCCCGGTAACACGCCCTATACGGGCCGTCGCTGCATATATATATATATATATATATTACCTACTGCCGGTCGCCAGTAGGTAGTTATAGTTAGGACCTATTTTCCATAGGAATTCTGCAACATTCTATTCCCAATAAGTCTGGCGCCGGTTGACGTATCTTAGCGAAATTTTCTGAACTTTTGGCCAGCTCCGGTCCGCTCCTTTCCTGAAAATTTCGTGGTGATTCGTCAAGCGGGGGCTGAGAAAAAAGGGGGATCCCAAAACGCGTTTTCCCTATGCAATTTCCCATAGGACCTGTTGACGCAGCTACAGCCCGAACTGCTGAACGGAATTAAACCAAATTTGGCAAAGAGGTAGTCCCCAGTTCAGACTCGTGCCTTTTGCATAAATGGTGTAAATCTGTTCAGTAGTTCCTGAGAAAATTAGACAAAAAAGATAGATATATCTATGGCCTCGGAGGATCCGCGCACCCTAAGCGCACCCTCCCCGAATCAAGCGCGCACCCTCCTGATCACGCGCTGCATGCTAATTGGCTGTCAAGTGTCTGTCTACATTCGAAACCAGGAACTGTTGGCAGCCATTTTTTGCCTTGGTAGAAGCGAGGCTGATAAAGTAAGGGAAATAAGCGTGTGAAAGATGTAAAGGGGGCAGGGTAGAAATACTTTGACCCTCTAGTGTTGGTTAGGGGGTCCCAGAAGGACCCCCTGGGCCCCCCCCTTTTTTTTTTTGAAACGATGAAATGCGCGCAGGGTGCGCGATTCCTAACGCGTTGGCTGCGCGGAACCTAAAAAAATGGAAAAAATAAATAAAAAATTATTTTTTGAAAATATCGATTAAAAATTATTTTAAAAAATATAAAAATATATTTTAAAACATTAACGATTTTTTTTTTAAAAACCCAATAAAACAAATAATATTTTTAATTTTTAAAAGAATTAATTGAAAAAATAAGTTAAAAAAAAGGTGATAAAAAAGTATTTAAAAAAAACATAATTAGAGGAATTGACACACTGAAATTGAAAAATTTAGAAATACAATGAAAATCATTAAACATCATAGCTTTAGAGATAAATTATAGATAGGAATTAGCATTTAAAAAACCTTTGAAATTCACTGAAAAAACATAGGTTTCATGTACGTTATAGTTAGGAATTGGCACTTTAAAAACCATAGAAATTCACTGAAAAAACCATAAGTTTCAGGGGTGTTATAGTTAGCTGGACATTTCCCTCGTACAAAACCCTTGAAATTCCCCCGTTATAGTTAGTTCAGCTAACTATAACTCGCGCGCCCCCGCAATGCACTGCTGATGACGTCACATATTACATCACTCATGACATGGTCAGTGACATCACTGATGACATCACTGATGACATCTCAAATGACATCACTGATGACATCACTGATGACATCATCCAGTGAATGTGTGTTTCTGTAGTTTTAATATGTTTAATATATATAGGGAAAGACCTATGGAAGAATGAGTGGGTGTATAAGTGTGTGAATGGATGATTTTCTAGGCGTGTGACTGACTCTATAAGTGAGTCATTAAACGTATCTTACTGCAGACTAGTGACTAAACTGTGTGAATGTCTGTATCTGTCTGTCTGTTGGTGTATAAGGGCCTGCATGGTTTTGTGAATAGCTATATGAGTGTCTATATGAGTTATTGATTGGTTGTCTGAGTATCTGTATGGGTGCATGAGTGTTTGTGTGGATAGGTTGTGTATGACTCTGTGCATAGATGTTTGAGTGGGTGATTCTATGGGTGCATGGTTTTGGTGAGTGTATGTATGAGTGTGTTAGTGATTGAATGTATATCTCAGTGGTACATGTGTGAGTAACTACATATGTGAAAGGCAGGGTATATGTGTGTAAGAGTATATAACTGGGTATATGTGAGAGTGTGTGATTGTGAGAGTGGCTGTATGGATGAGTGTGTGCTTGTATCAGTAATTGTATAAGAGCGTAAGAATGTAGTAGTATTTTTATGAGTAAATGAACTTGTGTGTGTATAACTGTATAGGTGAGTAAATTGGAGTGTGCTTAATTATTTGCATGAATGACTAGCTGTGGGAGTATGTCTATGGATGATTGGCGGTGTCTGAGTGTCTATATAGGTGTATAAATGCATATGATAGTCCTGTACTGAGTGACTGTAAGTATGAGTGACTCTACAGATGAGTGAGTGTAGGTGTGTATAGACCTAAGAGTCAATGAGTGGGTATGTAGTTATTGGTATTGTAGTATCTATGGTTTTGAGAATGGCCGTCTGAAATTTTGAGTCGGTGCATCAAAGATTATATTAGGGTGTGAGAAGATGCACTAATTTATTACATGGATGACGTCATCAGTGATGTCATCAGTGATGTCATTTGAGATGTCATCAGTGATGTCATCAGTGATGTCACTGACCATGTCATGAGTGATGTAATATGTGACGTCATCAGCAGTGCATTGCGGGGGCACGCGAGTTATAGTTAGCTGAACTACCTATAACGTGGGAATTTCTAGGGTTTTGTACGAGGGAAATGTCCAGCTAACTACAACACCCCTGAAACTCATGTTTTTTTCAGTGAATATATATATATATATATATATATATATATATATATATATATATATATATTACCTACTGGCGGTTGCCAGTAGGTAGTTATAGTTAGGACCACGTTTCCATAGGAAATCCGCAACATTCTATTTTGAATAACTTTGGCGCCGGTCGACGAATCCTCGCGAATGTTTCAAAATAGGTGGGGCGCTACGCTCCGCTCCTACCCTGAAAGTCTCGGGGGGATTCGTCAAGCGGGGGCTGAGATAAAAGGGGGGTCCCAAAACGCGTTTTTCCCATGCATTTTTCCATAGGACCTTTAGACACAGCTACAGCCCGAACGGCTGAACAGAATTACTTGAAATTTGGCAGAGAGCTAGTCCTCAGGTCAAGGAAGTGCCTTTTGTAGGTTTGGTGTAAATCTGTTCAGTAGATTCTGAGAAAATAGCCTTTAAATCAATATATATATCTGAGCCAGCTTACGGTGCGCTTACGGTGCGCTTACCGTACGCGTACGGTGGCGTGCGCGAGCGCGATTTTGATTGGCTCTTAGATCTTAGTAAACATTCGAATCGGTCTAAACCAGGAAGCGGCGGTCGCCATTTTCTCTCTCGCTCTCTGAGTTGGGCAGCAAAAACGAAGCCAAAAAATGGCTAAAGAGGCAGTTTCGTCACATCCTAACCACCCAGCATTGATATAGGGGTCCCCAAACAACCCACAAGCCCAAAAAAAAAATATTTTTTTTTTTCGGATATTTGCCGATTACGCTTACCGTACGCGTACGGTAAAAATTTTTAAAAAAAAAAATAATCCACATTCTCCCCACCCCGTGTGCAAATGGTGCCCGAAGGACACCATTTGTTCATGGCATATAACAAGTATAAAATTAACAAAGAATACATTTCAAAAAGATGCGCATAATATGTCCCCCATGTGCGCATCGTGCGTACATGGCCCATCCCGCATAATGTGGGCACGCGGTGCGCTCAGCGCACCGCGTGACCACTCTGCGTGCACGGCACTAACTGCGTAAAGTGGGCGCACGGTGCGCGAAGTGCACCGCGTGCTCACTGTGCGCGCACGGTGCGTTAACTGGGCGCGCAACGCCACGAATGGCGTAAAGTAACTTAGCATTTAAAATACCGTACAAATTCACTGAAAAAACCATAGGTTTCACACACGTTATAGTTAGGAATTAGCATTTAAAAAACCTTGCAAATTCACTGAAAAAACCATAGGTTTCACACATGTTATAGTTAGCTGTACATTTCACTCGTAAAAAACCAATGAAATTCCCCCGTTATAGTTAGTGCAGGCAACTATAACTCACGCGACCGCAATCTTCTGCTGATGACATATGTGTCTTTATGAAAAAAAAATATTTGTAATATATGTATAGCTAAAATTTAATGGAAGAAGACATGGGCAAATAAGTGTCTAAATACAGTATTAGCATCAGCAGAGGATTGCGGTCGCGTGAGTTATAGTTGCCTGCACAAACTATAACGGGGGAATTTCATTGGTTTTTTACGAGTGAAATGTACAGCTAACTATAACATGTGTGAAACCTATGGTTTTTTCAGTGAATATATATATATACATATATATACATTTATATATATAAAGAAATCCTCAGAGAAGGGTCATTCCGGACACAAGCCCGTTGTTAGGTGGTGCACGGCGCCGGTAAGCCCAAAACCGGCAATTTAATAATCCTTCAAAGTTCCAAGTAAACGCACACTCGAAGTCTTAAGTTGCAAAGCAGGTATCCATTTATTGCTCGTTACGCGTTTCGACAGAGATTGTGTTGATCACATGAACATGTCAGCAATTCAAATGTGAATAAATAAAATAAAAAACTATGTGATAGAAATTGACATAGGACTACACTTCCGATAACCGTCCCCAGCATGATAACATGGCAGACATTTTGCGCGGGAGAATATGAAAGTTGACACTAGTCTAATGAGAAAATATTAGAAGCGATATGAATATCTTGCAGTCCTCCATAAATGCAGCAACTGTATGGAAATGAGTATATTATTGTTATAACATAGGCAACGCACAATGTGATTTTGCTTGATATATCCTATAAATATGGTGCTGAAATACACATGCCTTTTCTGGCCTTTACTATATGTATATTTATGAACTATTGCGGGGTTAAGCGAATATTTAACCATGCATCAAAATCATGAAATGTTGGAATTTATCCACGTGTATAAAACAATGCTTTTACTTTTACATTTACATTATGTTATTATGTTCAAATGCCATTATATGAATGTAACTTGGAAAAGAAAAAAAAGAAAAATGTCAATAGTGAGGCACACTGGTAAATAATGGTTAAATGTCGAATTTTCAAACAATAATACAGCTTGGGTGCACACGAGGTATCTCCCTCTGACCTGTAGGGAGTAGATACAAACTTGCATATAGCACCAAGATAAAACACTTAGGGGCCGATTCCGATCCTGGAAAAATATTCCCCGTACGAATCGTATCTGGATTTTTTACCGTACGAATCGTACAAGTCCCGTACAAACTGGCAAGTACGATTCGTATGTTAAAAAGTCCATACGAATCGCATTGGGTAAATTCCCCGACATGTCCTCGGGTCGGAAAAGGTGTCCGACACGTCCCGGACATTTTAACGTCCGAATCTGAGAACTGAAGTCCGAGCGCGCAAGTACGATTCCTACCATCCGTCCGATTGTACAACCGTATGGTAAAAAGACCGTCCGGACCGAACTCCTATAGCAACCATGGCGACGTCCAAACAGGTGCCCGGTACGCGCCGAACAACCCCCCCAGCCCCCCGTATGTACGCGCAGTACCCCCCCAGCCCCCCGTATGTACGACACGTACCCCCACCCATGTATGTACGACACGTACCCCCACCTGTGTATGTACGGCACGTACCCCCACCCGTGTATGTACGCCACGTACCCCCCACCCATCTATGTAGGGCATGTACCCCCACCCCGTAGGTACGGCACGTACCCCCACCCGTGTTTGTACGACACGTACCCCCAACCGTGTATGTACAACACGTACCCCCACCCATGTATGTACGACATGTACCCCCACCCGTGTATATACGACACGTACTCCCACCCGTGTATGTACGGCATGTACTCCCAGCCCCATAGGTACGGCATGTACCCTCCACCCATGTATGTACAACACGTACCCCCACTCGTGTATGTACGGCATGTACCCCCAGCCCCGTAGGTATGGCACGTACTCCCATCCGTGTATGTACGACACGTATCCCCACCCGTGTATGTACGACACATACCCCCACCCGTGTATGTATGGCACGTACCCCCACCCATGTATGTACGGCACGTACCCCCACCCTGTAGGTACGGCACGTAACCCCCACCCGTGTATGTACGACACGTACCCCCACCCGTGTATGTACGGCATGTACCCCCACCCGTGTATGTACGGCACATACCCCCACCCGTGTATGTATGACACGTACCCCCACCCATGTATGTACGACACGTACCCCCACCCGTGTATATATGGCACGTACCCCCACCAGTGTATGTGCGACACGTACCCCCACCCGTGTATGTACGACACGTACCCCCACCCCCGTACGCGCTGGGGGTCCGCAACGTACCTACGGGGGTGTGGGTACGTGTCGTACATACACGGGTGGGGGTACGTGTCGTACATACATGGGTGGGGGTACATGCCGTACATACACGGGTGGGGGTACGTGTCGTACATACACGGGTGGGGGGTACGTGCCATACCTACGGGGCTACGTGCCGTACATACACGGGTGGGGGTACGTGTCGTACATATACGGGTGGGGGTACGTGTCGTACATACGTGGGTGGGGGTATGTGCCGTACCTACAGGGCTGGGGGTACATGCCATACATACACGGGTGGGGGTACGTGTCGTACATACACGGGTGGGGGTATGTGTTGTACATACACGGGTGGGGGGTCGTGCCGTACCTACGGGGCTGGGGGTACATGCCGTACATACACGGGTGGGGGTACGTGTCATACATACACGGGTGGGGGTACGTGCCGTACATACATGGGTGGGGGTACGTGTTGTACATACACGGGTGGGGGTACGTGTCGTACATACATGGGTGGGGGTACATGCCGTACCTACAGGGGTGGGGGTACGGCGCGTACATCCACGGGGGGGCTGGGGGTACGGCACGTCCATCCGCAGGGCTGGGGGGGCGCGGCACGTACATACGGGGGGCGGGGGGGAGACGGCGCGTACCGGGCCCCCTATTCCGTTCGCATCGCGGCATCCTTCGCTTTTCCGGCACTTTTTAGGTGCCGTAAAAATATTGCCGTCCGGACTGCTGTCAGTGGAATTGTACTTGCTGGGATGTAAAAACATGCCTAACTCCATTTGGACGTCACGTCCCCGGTGTCCCGGATCACATTCATATGGATTTTGCTGTCGGTCGGTGTTTTTTCCGACTCGTACGGAAATGGTGTTTCCGTAAGAATCGTACTTGCAAGTTTGTATGGTGTTTTTACCGGGTATGAGTCGGACGGAGAAAACGCTCCGACTGACGGTTCGTACCCGGTTTTTCCAGGATCGGAATTGGCCCCTTAGTGTCCCTCTGTTGCACTCCGTAGGTGGTCCGCGAAAGACCTAATAAATGTTAAATCAAATCCACAAAAAGTCTTGGTGTAATTTTTGATTTCCACAGATTCTTCTTTATTAATCACTGTAATTCATTATAATGATACTCTTCATATATGAATGGGTAAATTGGATTCAATACATCTTGAATGACCAAGTTACATGTTAATATCCTTTGGATAATCCCAATGCATTTCGAGTCAGGAGACTATTCATCAGGGGATAGTAATCCTATAAATGAATAAACAAATTGCAATAAATTTCAAGACATAGGACCTTAGGGTAAGAACAACTTAAAAATAGTACCATGCTTCATAATACCATGAGTGACGTGATGTTGAATACATAGAGAAAAAATTAAAACCATATACAATGTGAGCAACTGGATACCATTGCAAAAGTAAGGAAGGTGGTAAAACCCGCGTGATTAAAAGGGTGCAAGAAGTTCATGATGGGAAGGTGAAACAGGGAAAGTGGTGCACGCCAATAGCCCGCGGTGAGAAATAAACTAAAAACGGAACGGATAACGTGAGAAAAACATCGGAACTCTAGGAAACAATGCAGCCCGTGGTGAACCGAACCAAGGAATGTGAACCACTCTACGGTTAGTAAATATGTAAATTTACCTTAAGGATGGCCAGGCAAAATAACGCGGATACATAGTGTAATCAAGGTTCAACACTGCGTGAAATCTAAGAATAAAGACAGAGAAGTGAAGAGCGTGCTGCACAAAGAGAAAGTCGCTCGAAAAAACGAAGCGCCAAAATAGAACGCTTACCTATATCAATGGACCGTGATTTCCCGATGTGTAGTCCGCAACACAAGAAAGTAGCTATCAGTTGTGAATGCGCCGATTTTTAAACACGTCACGGATATGTAAAGAAGGAAAAAGGACTACTCTAAGAGGAAAGTGTTTCATGAGCGCCATGTTAGAATTAACCATGGTCGTAGTGGGCGTAGTGGGGCTACGCGGAGCATCACGAAGTGGGGGCAAATCTACGCACACCCACACACTCCGCGTAGCCCCACTACGCGCCAACCTCCTCCCTCCCGCCCGCTTTTAAAATGCAGTAAGAATGATCCTAAACTTTTCAAAAACAAGCTTAAAGTAATTTAAATAACTTACCTGAGCTGTGGCGTCCCGGGGCTCCTTCTTCCTTCTCTCGCTGACTTCTTCCTCACAAATGCGCATGCATTTAAATTACTTTAAGCTTGTTTTTTAAAAGTTTAGGATCATACTTACTGCATTTTAATAGCGGGCGGGAAAAAGGCGGGTGGCGGGCAACTCGCTCCGCTGTGGGTGTGCGTAGCCTGCCTGCCTTACGCCTACTTCGCGGATCGTGAAGTAGGCAAAGCTTTGCACACTCCGCGGCCGGAGTGTAGCACTGCGCCCAGCCTTAGTTAGAATAGTAATTATCGGTAACTATCAGTTACGGACGAGCGGATTTTTAAACACGTCACGGATGTGTAAAAACGGGAAAACGGACTGCTCTGAAAAGATAGTGTTTCATGAGCGCCATGTTGGAATAGTACATAAACAGGGGTAAACGAGAATGGAGTGATAAAATGAAAACTCAAAAGGAGGACAACAAAAAACGATAAAAAAGCTAATAGAAAAGTAGAGAAGTAGAAGTGGTAGCGAAATAAACAGTGAATAGAGGAAGGTGAGAACTAAGTGGAATTCGATTCGGGACAAATGGTACCAGTGACATAGTAAACATGGTGCAGTACCCAGATACATAGATCACAAAAAACAACTGTATTCGAGACGGTTGTTGAGCCCTTTGAGCTGACAAGAATCCAGTTTTTTTATCCAAATAAGTTCTTTTTGTAAAAGTCTTTTTTTGTTGTCAACTCCTTGTGCCATGTTCACGACTTCAAGTACCAGGAATCTCAGTTGACTGATGTTTTGTTTCATTGTTAAAATGTACCGCAACAGGTGATTTTTCAGATTTAGTTCTGATGTTGCTCTTATGTTCTGTTAGTCTCACCTTGATTTTTCGTCCAGGCTTTCCCACGTATGTTAGTTCGCAGGGACATTTTAAGAAATAGATTACGTTTTTAGAACCGCATGTAGCGGTAGTGTATAGCCGAATGGGTGTTCCTTTGGTGGGATGTGGAATACTGGTACCTTTGATTATATTGTTGCAGTGACCACAATTTAAGCAAGGGATTGTTCCTCTATAGATAGTTGTTTCCGATTTTGGAGGTTTTGATAGAAGTTCCTTCAAATTTTTTGTGCGTTGGTATGCAAATAATGGCTGTGAGTTGAAGATCCCATTGAAGTCAATTTCATTTTGAATCATAGGCCACTATTTCAACATCACTTTCTTGATCTGTGTGCTTTTTCTTGAATATTTAGACACAAAAACCGGTCTATTGCTGGTATCCAGTTTTTTTTGACTACTTAAAGAGTTGTGTTTGTTCGATGGCCTCCGCTCTCTCAATAGCGCTTGTTATGACTGGGGTAGGATATTTTCTTTCTTTGAATTTGGTAATTAGGAATTCTTTGTTTTTTTCAAAAATTTCGTTGTTGGATGAAATTCGTTTAATCCTTAAAACTTGTGAGTATGGTAAATGTTTTTTCAGTGAGATCTGATGGCAACTGTTATAATGCAAAGTATAATTTCTGTCAGTATCTTTTTTGTAAAGATCCGTTATCAATTTTTTGCCTTGTTTAATGACAAGTACATCCAAGAATGGTATCTGATTGGAGTTGATGTTATGGGTGAACTTGATTCTGTCATTGATGGTATTCAAGAACTCGAGGAATTGATGAAGGTCAGCAATTTCTCCCCTCCATATCAAAAAGATGTCATCTATGTATCTCCAGAACTGTAGGATCTTATCACTCCACTCCGGATTGGATAAAATATAATCGCATTCAAGTTTGTGCATGTAGAGATTGGTGTAGCATGGAGCTGCACAATTGCCCATTGAAGTGCCAGATAATTGTTGGAAAAATTCATTATTTCATCGGAAATAACTATGATGTAAGGTGAATTGTAACAGTTCAAGTTTAAACACTTTCAAGTTTTCTTCAAGGGGTTGATTGATCAAGAATGATTTGATTGCTTCTATTCCTTCCAAATGTGGGATAGATGTGTATAGGGCACACACATTGATGGTGCATAAAGTAATTGGATCTTCATCATTCAATTCGATGGTACTGATTTTATTAAGAAAATCAGTGGTATCACGTATATAGGTTGTCATCTTTTGAACTATTGGTTGTAGGTACTTGTCAATGTATTTGCCTGTTGGTTCATGGATCGTGTTTATGGTATATACAATTGGCCTGAATGGTGGATTTTGCAGATGTTTATGCACTTTAGGTAGCATATACAATGTAGGGCTACTTGGATATTGCAACAAAAGGTATTTCATGTCTTTGTCAGTGATGGTTCCTAAAAATCTTGCTTGTTCAACAATGCTTGTGAGAACTTTTTGAAAAGCGTCAGTAGGATCTTGAGTTAGTTTCATATATGTGGATTGGTCTGAAACGTGTTCTGTGACTTTCTGTTAATAGAAAGAAGTGTCCATGACCACAAGGGCCCCTCCTTTGTCAGCTTTGCAAAAAGTTATGTCTTGATTGTTAGTAAGATTAGTTATGATTTGTCTTTCTTTTGATGTCAAGTTCGAAATTGTTTGATTGGGCTTTTGATGTATGATTTTGAGTTCCTTAAGTACAATGGTTTCATAGGAATCCAGAATTTTGTGGCTGGTGGGAGCCATACATATACTAGGATGTTTCAAGCCTGTGGTGGTATCTTTAGAGACAAAAGGTTGATGAAGGACAATGTTGTTGAAAAAATGTTTCTCATGAATTTAAACACTGCAATTTCAGTGTCCAATTCCTTGAAGTGATAGGTGGGTATGAATGATGTCCCTTTTTGGAGCAAATTTATTTGCTGTGTTGGAAATATTAATAATCAACAATAACTCCTGGTTGATTTCGCTACTGGTTGCTCCTTTGATTTTGCGTTTACCCCTCCTGGTTCTACGGGAGGGTGTAGGCCTGCCTCTAAAATTGGCTGTCCAGATGAAGAGCTTGTTGTTGGAATTTCATTTGTTTCTTTTTGTTTTTGGGCGTCTTTGTTGGGGTAATTTTTGTCCGTCAAGTTCTATCCATGGATTCAGTAGATGTGGAGCTTTCTCCATCGGTCGATCTATTTGAAAAGGGATGCTGTTATCTTCGTTGCACGTATATCTCTGCCCAATTGTATACCTCTCCAAGCTTATAATCAGTGGTATCACACTTGTACTTCCTGATCTTTCTCTCATTAATTTCTCTAGCGTATTTGTCAAGTTGTGCGTTAACATCATTAAGAATGGTGTCAAGTTCATCTGTTGACATTCTTGAGCTAAGGTCCCATTTTAGTTGTTGGATTTCTTTGCCTAATTCTTCAAGAACTTTAGCTAATTCATCGACGATAAGTAAAATCAAGTCCATTGAACATTTATTAAGGATAGCGTACCATAGGTCACAAAGAATTCCACGTGGACTTAGAATTTCTTTGAAGTCAACCCTTTGCAAGAATAACCCTAAATTCACAGAAAAATGGTACAGTCTGGAGTAGGAATAGTAAATGATACCCCTATGAAGTCCAACATTTCTCTACTGTTGTACGGCTATTGTGGATTAGTAGATTTTACCTCTCCGAAGTTCAATACTTTCTCTACTGTTGCACAGACTCGAGTGGGAATATTAAATGTTACCCCTCCGGAATCCAACACTTACTCTACTGTCACGCAAACTGGTGTAGGAATTAAAGACCACCAGCCACTATGGGGCATATGTATCAAACTCCCCTTTAGCGAATCCTAATTTGCGAGATTTTGCGATTCGCAAATTCAGATTCGCTAAACGGGATGTATAAAATAAATCGCTAATCATTTGCGATTACTTATAAATCGCAAATAATTTGCAGAATCCCGTATTGCGAATTCTTAATAGCGAAAATCGCAAATTAAGAAATCGCAAAAACGGGAATATGCAAGCCTGGTGCAGGCTGATGACATCACAAACAGGAAACTGTAGTGATTGCCTGCACCTGCTCACCTGAGCCACACCCAGAGGCTGCTTGTGGAGTGTGAGGAGGCTTTCCTGGAGACAGCAACCAGCAATGGATCCCAAACAAAACCAGCAGTGCAAGGATGCAGAAAAAAGAAAGAGAAAACACAAGTTTTCAGAAAAGGAGCAGGAGGTCCTCATTGAGGAGATGGTCTGCAGCCATGAGCTCCTCTTTGGGAAGAAGGCACTCAAAGTCCCAGAGGCCAGGAAGAGGAAAATCTGGCTGGAAATACAGAGCAAGGTGAATGCTGTTGGAGTCACCACACGCACCATCGAGGAGCTGCGCAAGCGGTGGTATGATATGCGCCAGTGGTCCAAGGAGAGGGTGGCAGCCAGACTCAAGGATGCCAATCAGACTGGAGGAGGACCATCCACTGCAGAGCAGCCAACCCCCCATGAGGAGCTCGTGGAGTCTACCCTCCTGCCTGAGAGCGTTGGTGGTGTGGCTGCAATAGACAGCTCCGACCCCTCATCCAGCAGACAAGGTAAGATGCATGCCAAATCAACCTGCACTCCTCCCCATCCCTTGCACACTCCCCCAAATGCGCATAGTAAACTCCCAATATGCCAATCCAGCCCAGGTCTTACAGCACACCCAGCAATGCATCATGGGACTCGTAGTACTGTGTCTGACTGTGTGTCCATGACACCATCAAAATTAAATGCAACATATGTGTTTTGGGGATCATTGAATGAAAATGAGTCAGAGGTTAGCCGTCAAAGAATTGTAACTTTATTGAGTGCCACATGCAGACAGTAACACAAACTCATGTAGTCCCCTTTACATCCACAGCACACGGCATGCCACAAGAAGACAGCGCAGAGGGAGAGGAGCCTGCAGACCCTGCGGACTCCAGCGATGACACAGAGCAGCAGCCAATTCAGCGCAGGAAGCGCGCACATGTGCCCCCACTGCCTCCATTTGAGGATGAAGTCCCAGCAACAGGCGATGACACCGACAGGAGAGAGGGGAGTCAGGGTGTGACAGACATGCCCCGTCATGACGCACCAACACCAAGGCAAAGGGAACAAGCCACATCCAGGTCAAGGCCCAGGAGCAGCACTGCAACAGAAGGAGAAGGCACCGTGTTCTCCGGCTTGGAACAGTGCATGCTGCAGGAACAGCGCCTGCAAAGGAAGGCAATGCGGTCAATAAATCGCCAGCTAGGCCGCATACATCAGGACAATCGCAACATGGTAGCGGCAATACATGAGCTCTGTGCCACTTTGAGGGACACCCAAGCTGCCAATGACAGGGCTGGACGACGTGCCGATGCACGGCTACACAATTATACAAAGGCAGTCAACCGCCTCTGCACCACCACCAGCGCACTCACACGCAGAAGCGTAACCATGCAGGTGGACATGGCACATTGCTGCCAGGACATTGCACGAGGGCTAGAGCAGGTAACCACTGCTGTGGAACAGCTGCAGACAGCCAATGCTGGTGGCAGCGCACTAATGGCCTCTGCTGAGAGTGAGGACAAATCGAGGCGCAGCAGCATCACTCCAACCTTGCCAGGTGAAAGACGCCGCAGTGCCAGACAGGTAGCAGGCCAAGGGCGCACCATGGGGGGCACTCACCCTGGACGGCACCGACGGAGGTGATCATCTGCGGGGACACTGACTGCAACACGGGTGCATTAACCCAAAAAGGCTGTTTGCCCTATTACTTGTGCCTTCTCTGCACTGTGTGTACAACATGTGCTGGGGACAATTGCTATTTCTTTCATGTGAAGTGTGATTAAACACTTGACACATCATCAGGCTTTGTAGTCTCATTTCATCAATACTCACCTAAAAGTAGTTTTGTGTGATCTCAGTCCGTCTCTGGCGTCCAGCAGCTGCCCCAACTCCTGGTGCTGGTCTGGCAGGGGGAGCAGGGCGCTCGTCATCCGATGTGTCTGTATCGGTCACATCAATTGTGGTGCCTTTCCTCATTGCCATGTTATGTAGCATTGCACAGCTTGCCACGATTTTACAGCAGGTCTCAGGGCTGTATTGCAGTGCGCCTCCACTTTTATGCAGGCACCTGAAGCGGCTCTTCAGGATTCCAAAGGTTCGCTCAATGACACAGCGTGTAGATCTGTGTGCCCTGTTGTAGCTCCTCTCAGTTGCATTTGCAGGATCCAGGTATGGGGTCAGGATGAAGTCGCGCACTGCATAGGCACTGTCACCTGCATGGAAAAAAACACAATAGGTGAGTCAATGTCCCCCCCCCTCAAGTGATGTAGTGGATGTATTGATGTGTGCAATGTATTTACCGAGCAGGTACCCCTCCCCAAAGTCTCCAGCACTCAGACGTCTGTGTATTTCACTGTGTCTGAAGATGAAGGAGTCATGTGTACTGCCGGGGTATTTGGCTACGATGTCTGTGATGTGATACTTAGCGTTGCACACAATCTGTATGTTGAGGGAATGGTAGCATTTCCAATTCCTGTAGACATATTCAGTTTCTGCTGGGGGTGTGATGGCCACATGGGTCCCGTCAATGCAGCCAATGACGTGGGGGAAACGTGCAATCTGGTAGAAGTCCAGTATCGTTTGCTGTAATGCCTGTTGGGTGGTGGGGAAGTAAATGTGATGTGAGAGCCTCAGTAGCATTGCATCTAGGAAGGCATGGAAGAAGCGCGAAAGTGCACTCTGTGACACCCCACCAACCTCCGCTATGACCCGTTGAAAACTCCCTGGCGCCAGGAGGTGCAGGGAGCACAGGACCTGCACATGTGTGGGAATTGTTTGTGTCCTGCGTGTAGGGTGCTCCAAGTGGGGTTTCAGCTCCTCAATCAGGTCCATTATGGTCTGTGGGTGCAGTCTGTACTTGTCATAGATGTCCTCTTCAGTGTTTTGGAACAGGGTGATGCGCAGCCTGAATATACGTTCCTGTCTCATTCTCCTGTGAGCAAGGGCCCGAATACGCAGCCTCCTGGCTATCACATACATTGCAGCCATTGTGGGTGTGTTTGTTGCATTGTGGGCTGGTTTTTGTACCTTGCACCAGTTTACCACCTGCAAGCAATTGGTGTTAATAGCGACTTCTTAAATGGCGAATTTTGTGAAATCGCAATTTGCGACAATTTCATACATGTGTTTGCGATTTCTTAGCTTGCGATTTCTTGTTAGCGATTTTCGCAACGCTAAGGAATCGCAAATTAAGTATTCGCTAGGAAATTCGCTGTTTTCATGTTTCGCAGACTAAGAAATCGCTATTTTAGCGATTTCTTATTTTTCTGTTTGGAAGTGTGTCATACATATGAAATAGCGAAAAATCAGTCGCAAACGCTGTTTTTTGCGATTCGCAGCGTTTGCGACTAATTTTTCCTTTCATACATATGCCCCTAAGTCTTTTGATTAAAGAAGGTTTCACTACCTTCGCAATTAACATTTGAGACTTTGAAAATGTTACTTCATTGTTTCCAGCATTGAAAGAGGAAAACAGTGTCCATAGGGCTACAGAATGTCATATTACTTAATAGGATGGGTGTCTTTGGCAGGTCAATGAACCAACTGGCTAATTCAATTACTTTGCTTGCCAGACATACCATAAACTTTCAGATGGGCATGGGACATTTCAGTGTGAATATGTTTAGGGGTTTAGTGCAGGTGACAAATATTTTGGAGGGGCTACAAAGACCCCATATATCTACTGGTGAACTAGTTGCAGAAATTCAGGATGCTTCTTTTATTAGTACGTTTTCTGTACAAGAGGTATTGAGGATAGACACACAATGAGCTTTTGAAGAAAGAGGAGCTACTACTGCTGGGAGTGTCAGTACAAGCAGAGAGAAGAGGAGATAATAATGTATATACATTTATGTCTTATGATAATGTAACTGTGTATAAGGTTCTATTTGTTTATACTCTAAGAGGCCGAACTTTATGTTGGCAGTGTGTAAGCCCCTTCACAACGGCAACAGAGTATACACACTGCCAATATAATGGGTTCCCCACCTGAATTAATTGCTGGCAGACCATAGCTGTGGCTACAGAGGTGACTACTACATCAACAACAAAGACTAACCTCTCTGAGAGCCAGACACAGTTAGGGTCATCAGAGAAATGGCTACATGACCTCCCGCACAATTTAGATGGGCAGCTTGTAGCAATTGTTTTATTGTGCATCATTGCTAGGCAAACCCTGGCGGTGAGGGACAATAAAAGGTCAATAATGTTCCCCCTGCCATGGCAAGGGAAAAAATTTTTAAAAAATTATTTTGAAAAAGAAAATCCCATTTGGGGACGCAGCCCCGCACCAAACAGTGATATGCATTGACAGGAACCGCTGTGACGGCAGTTTCTGCCAATGCTTGATAAATGATTGCCAACTTGGTGGTCAGTTATACATTCGGTGGGTAGTCCTTCCACCAGTGGGATGAAGTAATCTACTCTGGCCCCTTGGGGGAACAACAGGCCATCACCCGAAATATAAATTGGCCCCTATGCTGTTTATATCACTGAGTATGTAAGTGGACCTGTATGCTTTCCTTTATTAGAATGCGCATGTGAGAAGAAACAAGAAAACGTTTGCTAAAAATGCAAAATACCTAGAGTAATGATTGATTTGTGATTGAGCATTCAAAACTATTACCTTAGAAGTAGCTACTTGTGATGTCTCTAAGGTGTGCTCGTTCTTCAGCAGCCCTGACCGCATCCTGACATGGGGTAAGAGGGGGACCTTGGAAAAAATTCTTCATCATCTGATGTATCAGCTATAGGAACGGAGGGGGCATCCTTTCTGGTTGGGATGTTGTGCAACATTGTACAGCATTCTATTTGTTTACATGAGGTTCAGGGTCAGGAATATACTGAAATGAATCTCTACTCTTGTTTAGACATCTGAATATACTCGTTTTAGAAGCTGTATGTTTACTGAGCGCACCTGTTTGTGTGCCCTTATATGTCTTCTTTCACTGTGTGATAGGCATGGTGTGATTAGCTTGTGTTGGATGGTATAGGCACCCTCAAGTATCACAAATATATACACTCAATTCTTGTAAATGTATTGAATGGCAAGTACGAAAAATATGTAATGTATGACTTTCGCCAATAGTCATCACCAAGGGGTATATTATCAAGCACAGAGTTAAAATTATCGCCGCTTTAGCGGCAGAAAGCTGCCGCTAAAGCGGCGATAATGGGCTTGATAATATACGGCATAGAATTCCAATAGAAGCCCATGTTGACACCAGAACATGGGCTTCTATGGAAATTCTCAAGGGCATATTATCGAGCCCATTATCGCTGCTTTAAAGCGGCGATAATTTTAACCCCGTTTCTTGATAATATGCCCCTAAAATCTTCTCTTGCAAATAGGATATTGAGTACACAGGGGCATATTATCAAGGACGGCGTTAAAAATTATCGCCGGTTAAGTGGCAGAAAACTGCCGCTAAACCGGCGATAATGAGCTTGATAATATGCTCTATGGAATTCCCATAGAAGTCCATGTTCTGGTGTGAACATGGGCTTCTATGGGAATTCTCCAGGGCATATTATCAAGCCCATTATCGCCGGTTTAGCGGCAGTTTTCTGCCGCTAAAGCAGCGATAATTTTAACGATGTGCTTGATAATATGCCCCACAGTGCTTAAATGAACGAGTCTTCTGTAATGAAAGAGGTACTGCACAACGCAGACCAGATGCATATTCAGGCTGTGTTGATTTGTACGATTCCTGTAGAGAAGTTTGCTTGCAGTAGGTTGACAGATAAGTATATGTGTTCAGTCAAGACAGCCAATTACATTGAGAAAATGGGCAGTTCTGTAGAACTGCACCTCGGTGTCCTGCAGTTCTTGGGTGTTAGGAATAAATATGTGTCTGTGTGTTTATTGGACTCAACATAGCAGCCACAAAAATATGAAAATGAGGTGGAGGGAGCATAGGACCTGCACATGTAAAGTATGATAAGGTTTCTCTCTGTGTGTGTCTTCTTAGCAATGGATTTAGCTCTAGTATGAGCTCAAATATAACATGTTTAGCAGGCCTAATTAGCCTCTCCCCCTTTGCTATGCTGCTAAAGTCCACATTCACCTAACCAATGCATACAAAGATGCCATTCTTAAGAAATCAAATGCATTCTTTTTTGTTACACTTTGCACCACATACGCAGTGTTTGTGCATAGTCATAAATTGTGAGTTTAGTACATATAATTTGCGGTTCTTTATTGGAAAATCACAAATAAGAAATGTCGCAAAAAATGAATTACAATTTGATCCATTCACTGTACGTTTGTTGTCACTTCTTCTGTTTTGGGACTTAATACATTGAATCAGGCTATGTTTTTCAGCTGTAAACCAGTTTGTGACTGGTTGTGACTGGTTTGTGAGTAGCACAACTTTTGTTCATTGGCCCCTACTTTTGACCTAGACCTGGCATAGTGAAATTTAATTTAAATAACGGACGTCGTTCTTTCTCTACTGTACTTGATTCTGATATGAAATCTGGAGAATATGTGATATGGGTATCGTGGAAGACTGGCAGTAAAACATAGGAATTCTATTTGTTGAGAAAATATACTTCCTGAAGGATATTTCAATTTCAAAATGCATGCTTCTGAAAGTAAGCTTACTTTGTTCTGCACTACCAGAAAAAGCTACAAAATAAATGTACATGATGAAATCCACACACATCAAATTTCTGTTTGACGCCACCAACAAATGCTCTAAACTTCTCCATGAAGTTAAACTGTGTCCAGAAATCCATAATTAGGTTTCAGTATTGATTATTCAGGTTCAAACTCTATTTTATTTCTCACTTGTAGCACGCATGGTGACCTGAAGGCATCTCAGCTGTGAGTAGGAGACAGCATCATGCCACCACAGGAAAAGCACCTTCAGGACTAGTTATTTAAAGAGCCACAGGGCATATCAGCAAGGCGAGGCGATAATTATCGCTAAGCGCACTTAGCGCTAGGATAACTATCGCCAGCCATCGCTGGATTCTATCGTGGAGATAGCGTGCTATAAGCAACGCTTATCTCCAAAGCGATAGAAATCCATGCGTTGGGGGCGTGGCTTGGCGCCTGAGGGTGATGGCGGCGCTCGAGTAGAGCTCCGAGGCGGCGCTGAGAGACGAGCCGGTTCCTGCTTACATCTCCTGAAGGCGACCGACTGAGGAGGTGTCGGAACATGCCCTGACCTCGTCAAGCGTCATTGGGAATCTTTTCATGCCTTCGCGACACGGCAACTGGAACTTGTAAGTTCTGACAAGATTTTCTCGTATGCGGCCACCATCTTGGATTCGCTAAATGACGCGCGTTCTGAGGAGATTATTTCATCGTTAACCCAGCGCTTTGAATGCCTAACTATACACTTTTAGTGGGCTCATAAGTTCTCCATCTGCTTCTGTTCCCTTGCACCGAGTCTCTGCATTATGGAACTGCTCGTCCTCTGCGCTACGCAGTCAGAGCATCCCTTCATGAAGCGTCCCTGCTCCACATGACTGCTGCTACGCTGGTTTCCAAGGCATTAATTTATAGCTGTTATATCCGCGCTGCTCTCTGAATCCGCCTACGAGTGGTGAAGTGTTTATATGAAGCATGCCTGGTTGCTCTTTACTATTGGTACCGTTGCTCACTGCGGATTCCTGAGAGAGGTGTCACGAGGCGCTTCATGTCATCCTTGGTCATGTGGATTAAACCCGCTTTATATCATGCGGTGAGCTGATGCCAATCCTGTAATATATGCCATATACATAATACCTTGATTTCCCCATGAATGGCTTCAGTTGCTTTTTCATATATGCATTGACGACTGTTCTTACTTAAATGCTATGGAATTGGCCGCACTCCTCTCATAAAATATTCAACTGCCCCCGTTTTACTGCTGTGCTATATTTTGTGTTGTCTTCATTTCTGCTCCTGTGACTTCTACTGTGTCGGTCATTCCGCGACTTTACTACATGGGTAGACTTAAATCAATGTCGCACCTGCCTCGTTCGACCAAACCTCAGCTTGTGAAGAACTCAAAGGTTTTCTCTGCTTTTTCGCAACTGGAAGACTCTCTTAATTCGTCTGGCTCAGACACGCCAATGGATCCTTCCAAGAATACGCCGGATAATTCTAAATCTACCACAAAAAGACTCAAGTCAAATTTTCTTTCACCTCCAAAACACTCAGGACCAGTATCCATGGAATTGCTGTTAGAAGAGATAAGGTCCTTGCGTCCTTTCATGGAAGAAACCAATATTAAACTCCAGGTCCTTACGGATAATTGGTCGCAAATGGAAACCAGGGTAACTTCGATGGAAAAATCTGTTCAGTCGTTTCAAGAGACATCCTCTGTGGTCTCAAACCTAAAGTCTCAAGTTTCAGACCTTCAACAACAAGTGGAACAGTTGGAAAACAGGAATAGGTGCAATAACCTCCGTATTTATGGCCTGGCTGAGGGACTTGAGGGATCTGATCCAATCGCCTTCTTCAAGTCGTTTCTTCCCAAGCTTTTGCATCTGTCACCGGACAAGGCCCTTAACATTCAACGTGCTCACAGGCTGGGTCGACCACCTTCTTCTGCTTCCTCCCCACAGAGACCTAGAGGGGTCATTATTTACTTTTTGGAATACACTGACCTCTTGATGGTTCTAACGGCGGCTAAATCTTCTCCGAATTTAGCCTGGTCTGGCACGCCCTTGTTTTTCGCACAGGACTATGCTAAAGCCACAGCCACCCGTCGTAAGGTTTTTCTGAGCCTAAGAGCAGATCTACGGTCGATGGGTGCGCGATATGGCCTGCATCACCCATGTCTATTTAAAGTTACCTATAACAACAAAACTGCAACCTATGAAGACCCAGTGCGCTTACAAAGTTTCATCAATGCGCACAAGTCGTCTGCCATGGATGCCTCCGGATCGTCATCCTCTGCCCATGGTTGACTAATGCTTTCATAATCCTTATGTGGCTGTTGCATTTTATCCTGTACTTCTTCAGAGATTTTCTCTTAGTTGCAGTTCACTCGAATTTGTCTGACTTTCCAGAAGCTTACTTTGTTGGCCTGTTATTGTTTATGCATGATGGATGTCCCTTGTTTTGTTTTCTTGTTAGTCATGGTTCCCACATGATTTCCTGATTTGTTCAATTCTTGTTCTCCTTTTTCGTCTTACAGGAATTTTTCCCCGTGTTTGATGATCTCTCTTGGTCCCTGCCTCGCTGCTCCTGGATGTGCTGCCCCACCCATGTGGCTCCTTCCCTCCTCCACCCTTCCTCGTACCCTTCCTTCGTAGGTATGTTCTTTCTCCATTCCCTTATTTGCTTTCCTTGCGCATTTGATGGTTTTTCCCTGTATCCCTCCCTTCTTCCTCTTCTCTTGTTCGTATTCTTGTTCACATGTTTATATTTTAGCATGCTATCTTTGACTGAATTTTTTGCTTATGTAAGAGTTACATTCCTTGTTCCCCCTGATGCACTTGTTCTTCAGTTTCTCATTTATCCTCTTCCTCTCTTCTTCTCTACCATATCCACACTGGTTCTCTCTTTCTTCTTTTTTCTTCATGTCTTCTCTACGATACATGGGCTTTTCATTCTTTGGTCATGTTTTTTCACATTTTGTGTAAATAGATTATTGTTATGTCCTTGAATATCTTGTCATGGAATGTGAAGGGTATTAATTCCCCGATCAAGCGTCAAAGAATTTTGTCACACCTAGCCAAATTGAATGTTGATATTGCATTCCTACAAGAAACGCACTTAAATGATGTAGATTCAGTTAAGCTCAAGCGTGGATGGGTGGGTGAACTCTTTTACTCACAGGGTGATGGCAAACGGAATGGTGTAGCAATCCTTTGTCGCAAGTCTCTGTCATTTCAGGTTCTTACCCAAGAATCGGATGTTTCGGGTCGTTGGGTTTATGCCAAGCTATCACTCAGAGGTGTTCCAATTTCCCTTCTTAATGTGTGGAAATGTGGATTTTCCTGATCAGTTATGTCCCCTATCTTGGACCCCAACGGTTCTATATGCATGTTACAAGTACATGTATGTTCCCTCCAGTTCCAGTTTCTAAGACGCAAACATATGTGTGTCTACCGTCGACATGTTCTCTGTCAGATCCGCCATCGATGGGCTGGATATTCGATTCCTAAGTATGAAAGGCCACCGACTTTATATGGCTAAATTACTCCATTTTTACAGTTCAGGCAAGTAGGCCCGATTCTGTCCTCAAAGCCTTTCCCTGCTCTCTGTCTTTGACAGCTTCAGCTTGAGCTCGCATCTGTATCCATGAACTTTGTCCTACTCCCTGTGCAGCTAACGATGCCTGCCTCGGCCAGTTTTCGCCTGCCTGCCAAGAAGCTGTATTTCACCTTCGAATTATCTATTTTGCTCTTCAGCCGATGCATTCCTGCCTAGTAGCTTAAGTAAACATTCCTCCAGTTACCAAGCAAAAGGCCCGGTTTCTCTGCCCTCATGCAAGTAATTCATAGCCCTGTCACCATGGAATATTCCCATCCCCTTGCATCTCATATAGACACTCAGACGCTTGTACACGCACACACAGTTAGTATAGAATAGATTCTGTCCGAGAGTCCTTCCTTGTGGATAACATAGTTCTCTAAACATAGGATGTTAGATATGATTTGGGATTAGGTTGACTTGACCCCCCCGACTTCTCGTCTCCACATGTAGAGCTAAATGTCAAGTCCCCTTCACCCCCTAGTTGCACGTCAATTACACGTCATGCTGCCACGCGCGCATCTATGCCAAGTATTATCTTATAGATCCACCTATGTCTGATAATCCTAACCAATCATGTTTCTTTTATTCCTTATTACGCCTAGTTTCGATTACGTACCTATTTTGTCACTCTTCTTATCAAATGTTACGCCTTCTACATTCGTTTCATTGTAATGCACTTATTATAAAAATACATGTCTGTCAATAAATTATTGTACTTCACTTCCTGAACCCTCGTGGTGACGGAACCTGAAGGCCGCGACTCGAGTCGGCCATTTTGAATGGAATAAAGCCCATTTAGAAAACCTCTTATACCACGGATTCTGCCTCTTGTTATTTTGAGCTATTTTACTTTATTTTAAGATTCCGTATGAAATTCAGTCCGGTATTTTATTTACCACATAATGGCGCCCGAACAGGGACACTTTCTCATCTCACGCGCCGGCGGTGCGTTGCAGGCCCGGTCTCCTGCCACAGCTGGACGGACCATAAACGCGTACCAGCAGGATTTCCTGTAAGCTCCCTCCGGTCAAGCGGGGGCGACTGAGGCTGCGATCAACCCAGACGAGGCGGTGAGAAGTGCGAAGTATCCCGACCAGAGCCTAGCTGAGAGAGCAAGATCCGAGGTATACAGAGGCCCACCAGGTTTTCCGAAATCCCGATGTCCAGAGGGTCCGCTGTCCGCAGTCATCGAGTCCTGTCCATTCTCTGAGGCCTTTCGTTTCAAGGAGCTACTCGGTGAGTACCATCGCCGGGGAGGCGTGTTGACGCGCACATAGGTTGTGCCGGTCAAGACGGATTTGGGTACACAAATCCGGTCTGCACTGTTTAGCAGTGTATATGTACTGTTTAGCAGTATATCAAGTATTCCGAAGTATTCAGTTATTGTCAAGAATTCAGCGTGGTGATTAGTTAGGCAGACTGTCATCATTGTCGGTCGTTGTTTAAATGTTTAATGTTTAATGTTTAAAGTGTTCAAATATTGTGGTATGAATGATTGTTCATTGTTCACTGTTCATTATTGTGTTTTTCGTATTAAGTGAGTTCAAGAGTAAGTATCAGATCAGTTGTAAATATGCCGCTCTTCTCGAAGTTAAGACAGATTACTACCAGAAAAGGGGTGCTTGAAGAAGCAGTTCCTATTCCTCCTAGGGACACTCCAGGGCATTTTATGTACCATAAACATGGCTTAGATGCCATATTGTTTCTTGATCTATGGGTAGATTATACCAAGGGATTGCCAGAAAGTCAAAAGTGGCCCGTAGCGGGAACCTGGGATGCAGAATGCATCATGAAAGTGGAGGAAGAGTTATGGAAAAGAAAGGTCAGACAGTCACAGAAAGACGCTGTTGAGTTATGGCGTAAAGAATCTCATAGACGAACAGAAAAAGCACGTAGACAAGAAGAGAGGAGTAAAGAAAGTTCAAATAAAGTTCAAGAAAATCTATTAATTGAGGAAGGTATCCGAGTGAAATCAGAACAAGTAAATAGACAAAGAAATGCTCTTATGAATGGTATGTATCCCCTTCTAGCCGAAGGACTACCTAAAGCTGTTACAGAAATACCAAAAGACTTGCCACCCCCACTATTTCCAATTAAGGTACATCCAAAAGGGCATCCCAGAACCGCAGAAGATGTTTTTCTTTCCTCATATCTAGACGACGCAGCTCCCGAGTATGCTAACGCCGCACCACATAGACCGTCTGGCGGAGGGGTTCAACGTCAGGATCAGGTATCTGTCCCCGTGCAACAACAAGTCCCGACACAAGCTTCGGCAAGCACATCTGTTTCCGCATCTATCTCCGCAGTCGATCCTACAGGGATATCGACACCTATAGTTGCTGTGTCACGTTCAACGAATCCATTCACACCCGACGCCCCAGATGGGGCCACGGGAGGTGCTAGCAGTACCTTTACACCACCCAGAATAAATAAACTTGTTTTTCAAGAGTCAGCACATTCACGTACACCAAAATTCGTAAGTGAACGTACGCTTAAGGAACTCCTTGTAAATTGTAGATATGACCCAGTGGTTGGTAAAGAGGACGAAATGGTCCTGGCATCATTACGTATCAGGCGAGCCGCAGAGTATTTAGCGAGGTTACCAGGGATGACTACGCATCTAGATAACATATATCATTTTGTTCAAACAGGACGAGATCCAGGATGTATTAACAGAGCTATGGAATTCCAGAAAGTAGAGATACAGGGGGAACTGTTACGTTTCCTCATAAACTGTGTGATCAGAAATCAAGATCGTCCGGGGGTAGACCCGAATGCAATGCTTATTCTTACAAGATGGAGTCAGAATATATCAGAAGGGAGACACGATAAACAAAATTGTATAATAGCCATGTGCCGAAAAATCCGTAAAGAAATAGAGCGTATTCATGAAGGAAGATTGGGGTGCAATCACAGCCTGCAAACAAAAGCAAGATGAAGACACAAGCGATTATTATGCTCGATTTGAAAAATGTTTTGGTATAAATAGTGGTATAAAAGCAAGTAGTGACTCATATCCACATCTATTTGTGACAAAATTAGTGGAAAATGCATTGCCCCCAGTGAAGAATAGAATATTGAAATTCGAGAGTACCTGGCAAAGTAACACTCCGTCGCAAATGCTACAAATGTTACAGTATCATCACAATAGAATTAGGGATGAACAAGAACACGAGCATAGACGCATGAAGGATACAAAAATGAAAATGCTAGTTTCTCAGACAGTACCAGCAGATGGTCACAAAAAGGGTGTGACACATTCTGGTGATTCTGCCGTTCCTGTAAAAGGAACCTGCAATTACTGTAAACAACTAGGCCATTATGTACACGATTGTCCAGTCCTGAAACGTAATATAGCTACAGGTATTACAAAAGAGAGACCACGATTAGTTAGACAAGATCAGAATGAACAAGGAACTATGCAGCATGGACAGTCCATGCCAGTTCAGCAACAGTCCATGCCAGCCTCACAGCAACCCATACAGTTTGTGCCAGCTGCACCACCGTTGCCTGCTACTGCCACACAAACCACAACACGACAAATGTATCAGACTGCACAGTATGAATACCCTGAGTATCAGCGTTACGCATGAACCAGCCTAGAGAGGGAAGTTGACTTACCGCTTATCGAGATTCCTGTAGATCAAGAAGGACCTTATGTACATAGTGAATTATTAGGTCAGGATAGAAAATTCTTACTCGATACAGGGGCAAGTCGAACAACCATAAAACGTAGTGAAGTTCCAGGGGCACCCCTCTCAGGCTCTCAAAATGTTTCCCTTGGTTTTTCAGGAAAACCTATTGTTAATGAAGTATCACAGCCTCTACCACTTACGATAGGACCTTTGACACGAACTACAGATTTATTGCTTACTAAATCATGCCCAGAAAATCTGTTAGGAATTAAAACTCTGAAAGCACTAGGAGCCATAATATGTTGTTCTCCGGAAGGAGTAAGGTTGTTTTTGCGTGATTTTAAAGGTCACTATGTGTCTAGAGACATGGATCCCCGACTACAGACTTTACCAGTACATCTATGGGCACAAGGCCCTACGGATGTTGGCTGCATGAACATTACACCCTATCGAGTCACATTGAAAGCAGGAGTGGTACTACCACGAATGCGACAATACAAGTTACCGCATGATGCTGTAGTGGCTTTGTTGAAAATCATTGATGAGCTAATTGCCCAGGGAGTAGTTGTAGAAACAGACTCCAATATATGTAATTCACCGATAATTCCGATTCTTAAACGAACTGATCCTACTGCTCCACCAGTATACCGACTGGTTATTGATTTGCGTGAACTAAACAAGTGCATTGTACCACAATTCCCTGTGGTCCCTGATATATCATCATTGTTAACAGCAATTGATTCCGAAGCAACATTCTTTACTGTAATCGATCTCAAGAATGCCTTTTTCAGCGTCCCAATAGATCCGGAAAGCCAATACTTGTTCGGATTCAGTTTAAATGGGCGCAGCTTTAAATTCTCACGCGCTCCCCAAGGATTCACAGAAAGCCCCAGCATCTACAGCCAAGCACTGAAACGAGAACTTGACAGTATCCACATGCCAGTCAATACTGCACTGCTTCAATATGTCGATGATCTGCTGATCACCGCGAGAAGCGAGCCAGAATGTGAAAAAGCTTCTCTGACAGTTTTACATTTCCTAGCCGACAAGGGGCACAAAGTGTCCCCTTCTAAGCTGCAATTCTGTGTCCAGCGAGTTATTTATCTTGGTCACTCGCTGTCCAAGGAGGGAAGGCAGCTTACACCAGATCGCATCCAGTTAATTGCTAACATGTCAATACCCCAGACACAAAAGGAGGTGCGAGCTTTCATAGGCCTCACTTCATATTGTAGGCAGTGGATCCCTCAGTACGCATTTCTAGCAAAACCACTCATTCAGTTAACCACACAGGAGGCAGCCACATCGACTGTTCTCCCTTGGACTCAGGAACATACACAAGCTTTTGAAAGCCTAAAGGAAGCTTTATGTCAAGCACCTGTTTTAGCAACACCATGTTATAGCAAACATTTTACACTCTTTGTTACAGAACGCGAAGGTACTGCCTTGTCAGTACTCACTCAGGATCAAGCAGGATCACGCAAGCCATGTGCTTATTTTTCCAGTACATTAGATCCCGTAGCTCAGGCTTTGCCTGCATGCCTGAAATCAGTGGCAGCGACAGCTTTAGCAATCAGACAAAGCGATGCCATAGTATTAGGACACCCATTGACAGTACAAGTACCACATGCAGTAGAGGTTCTTGTGAACCGAACACAAACACAACACTTGACCATAGCAAGACTTACCGGTTATGAACTGACATTGTTTCAACCACACATAGAGATCCGACGGTGTAATACATTGAATCCTGCTACACTATTACCTGTAATTGGAACAGACCCACTAGCTCATGATTGTGTTGAAATCATTGAAATAAAGACGAAACCTAGACAAGACTTGACAGACGTTCCGTTGTCAGATCCAGACCTGACGTTGTATGTAGACGGATCGTGCATGAGAACAAGTACAGGAGACTTAGTGGCCGCGTATGCAGTCACAACAGACACTGAAGTTATTGAGACAAATTGTATAGATACTTTGTCAGCCCAAGCAGCAGAACTTATTGCTCTAACACAAGCCTGTATTCAAGCCACAAATAAGAAAGTTAATGTATACACTGACTCACGTTATGCATTCGGAGTTGTACACGACTTCGGCGTGCTGTGGCGAGAGAGAGGTTATTTAACTTCCCATGGTGCCCACATTCAGCACGGACCCCTCATTCATGCTTTGTTAGATGCAATACATCTACCCACTGCTATATCGATTATGAAATGTAAAGCACACACGAAGGTTACTGATACCATTTCTCAAGGCAATGATTTAGCTGACAGAACAGCTAAACAGACTGCTCAGAATCGCACATTAGACATGACAAAGCCAATAGTTCAGACACCAACACAGTGTATGACAATTAAGGATCCCGCACTTGACGTAATTAACATACAGACACATGCCACAGCAGAAGAAATAAAGAAGTGGACTGAACTAGGAGGGATCCAGACAGATCAAGGATGGATGACGAAGGAGAAATCTGTATGGTTTCTCCCTGATTCCATGGTTCAAGCCATTATAGCTACAGTTCACAGTCCAGCACATTTAGGAGAGAAGGCTATGCTAGACAGCATTCAGCACATTTGGTTCAACAAACATTTACGAGCGGCAGCTAAACAAAAAGTTCGTACCTGTATGATATGTTGTCAGTTTAATCCAGGAAAGAGTGTTCCCGTAGAGCAGGGTGGATTTCAGCCTCCTGACCATCCTTTTGAAGTCCTCCAGATGGATTATATTCAGATGGAACGTTGTCGAGGATTCAAATATGTTCTCGTAGTTGTCTGCGCTCTCTCCCGTTGGACAGAGGCGTATCCCGTATCAGATTACACTGCCCCGACTACTGCCAAGCAGCTAGTTCGAGAATTCTTCCCACGGTACGGTTTACCACGTGTTGTATATTCAGATAACGGCCAGCCTTTCTCATCCGAATTAATGAAACATGTCTCACTTTTGTTGGGATATCAGTGGAAATTCCACTGTGTCCGACACCCCGAGGCAGCAGGTCTCGTGGAACGACATAATCAACTTTTAAAAATCAGATTGTCTAAAATATGTCAGGAAAAAGGTGTGGACTGGATAGTAGCCTTACCAGTTGCGCTATTCTACATGAGAATGGTAGCACACTCTCGAACAGGGCTATCCCCTTATGAAGTGATCTTTGGTAGACCACCGAATATGTGGGGGACGCCTATACCCCGTAAAATAACTGATGTTGACTGTAATATGCTGACAGATTACCTGGCTTCCTTGATGTCTGCACTACAATCTTGTCGTTCACAGGTAGTCGCAGCTTTTCCCGACAACACCGAGGTGAAACCTCATGATGTAATTCCCGGTGATTATGTTCTCATCAGAAATTTTGATCGGAAAACCCAACTGGAGCCAAGGTGGAGGCTTCCTAAGTTGGTCCTGCTGACGACCAGAACAGCTGTGAAGATCGAAGGGAGAAAGGGCTGGGTGCATTCCAGCCATATAAAGAAATTTTATGGACTTCCTCCTGACACAAACAGTACTTCCCGTGTGTCTTCCCCCATTGACTCAAAGCTACCTTTGGCTGAGGCCAGTAGCACCGAACTCTATAAGCAGAAACTCAGGTCCAGATCCAAGCTGTCGGACGATTTGATTGTTTAAGTCCTCTCCAAGGTGAAGCGGTTGAATCTGTCCCGACATGTATCCCTTAGATCTGAATCACGTAGAGTCCAGAATCATAATGAAACGACATGCTTATTGTAAATTACTGCGTAGCCACTGTATTGTGACTTTATTAATTTTGTTTTCCTTGAGTTTTTTAATAGTTACTGCAAGTATATTGTTGCATATGTATTATCCTGTTTCTAAACGTGCTTTCAATATAACTGATGAACATTCTTTTAGTGACTTACCCCCACATGAGTTGTCCTATAGACTTGCGCTGCGTAATAACACATTCATTAGTATGTTACATCATTCCCATCAGACTAGTAAAGCCACCAATTGTTGGGTGTGTGGCCGACTCCCTCCTTATCAGAATAACAAAGGAGTTCTGCCTTTCTTTCCACATCCGTTCACACACAATGGCTCCTGTGGAGCATGGTTTAGTTTATTAAATTCCATAGACCCAGACACAGCAGTTTATCAACAACATTGGATATGGGGAAATCTGAATCTAGTTTTATTCAAAATCTGTCACCCTAATAAGGAGGGTCACCCCAGTAGAACAGGAACTGATTTAGAAAATGAAGTGTATAAATTAGGTAATTTTACGCCTAATCTTATGATTTTAAAAGTCAAATCCGAAGTTGAACTAATTCTGCCCACTATGTCAGTATTTCCAGTTAAGGGTGAATTATGTGTAAGAAAAGTTGGTTCCATACATATGGGCCATAGCCAATGCGTTACTACCGTAGAATATAGTGATCAAGGTAAATCTTCATTTAGAGCTTCTCGCCATTCTTACTTTATATGTGGCCAGACCGCATATATACGCTTACCTCTAGATTGGGATGGTACCTGTTACATAGCATTCCTTTTACCACCTGTTTTCCTAGCTCCCCCTGATTATTATCGAAATGTTCATTTAGTACACAATAGAGAGCGAAGAGATCTCCCAGTTGTCGATTATACTGAGACGGCATGGGACAAGTATGTAGATTTCAATAAAGGCATCTTTCCCTATATAGGTACCATATCAAATAGTAAGCTGATACGCAGACTCACCAAGACTCTTGAAGCTGTAGTAAACGAGACTATAGCCGCCCTAGGCAATCTGACAGAGGAACAATCAGTGATGAGAATTGTTGTTCTCCAGAATCGTCTTGTCCTTGACGTCATCCTGGCCGATAGGGGCGGAGCTTGCAGGGTCATCGGATCCAGCTGCTGCATATTCATACCAGAAAATTCGCCATCTGTATATAAAGCTATAACACGCCTTCATAAGATTGTAAGCCAGATACACGAGAATCCAGGCACTTGGACGTGGTCCGGGTGGTTTTGGAGTGTGATATCGGCCTGGGGATGGAGAGTTCTATCCTTCCTAGGTATTGGCCTTCTTATGCTTTTCAGTTGTTGTTTATGCCTGCAATGTGGACCAGCGATTTGTGGTCTATGTGCCACATCATGCATTCCATATCACAGTTCTCGTTCAGAATGCCGGAAGAAGAAGGAAGAAGAAATGATGCTCCATGAGCAAATCGATGGAATGATGAAGATTGATATCTCTTGAAGGGCAAGAAGGGGACAAGGAGGGAATGTGGAAATGTGGATTTTCCTGATCAGTTATGTCCCCTATCTTGGACCCCAACGGTTCTATATGCATGTTACAAGTACATGTATGTTCCCTCCAGTTCCAGTTTCTAAGACGCAAACATATGTGTGTCTACCGTCGACATGTTCTCTGTCAGATCCGCCATCGATGGGCTGGATATTCGATTCCTAAGTATGAAAGGCCACCGACTTTATATGGCTAAATTACTCCATTTTTACAGTTCAGGCAAGTAGGCCCGATTCTGTCCTCAAAGCCTTTCCCTGCTCTCTGTCTTTGACAGCTTCAGCTTGAGCTCGCATCTGTATCCATGAACTTTGTCCTACTCCCTGTGCAGCTAACGATGCCTGCCTCGGCCAGTTTTCGCCTGCCTGCCAAGAAGCTGTATTTCACCTTCGAATTATCTATTTTGCTCTTCAGCCGATGCATTCCTGCCTAGTAGCTTAAGTAAACATTCCTCCAGTTACCAAGCAAAAGGCCCGGTTTCTCTGCCCTCATGCAAGTAATTCATAGCCCTGTCACCATGGAATATTCCCATCCCCTTGCATCTCATATAGACACTCAGACGCTTGTACACGCACACACAGTTAGTATAGAATAGATTCTGTCCGAGAGTCCTTCCTTGTGGATAACATAGTTCTCTAAACATAGGATGTTAGATATGATTTGGGATTAGGTTGACTTGACCCCCCCGACTTCTCGTCTCCACATGTAGAGCTAAATGTCAAGTCCCCTTCACCCCCTAGTTGCACGTCAATTACACGTCATGCTGCCACGCGCGCATCTATGCCAAGTATTATCTTATAGATCCACCTATGTCTGATAATCCTAACCAATCATGTTTCTTTTATTCCTTATTACGCCTAGTTTCGATTACGTACCTATTTTGTCACTCTTCTTATCAAATGTTACGCCTTCTACATTCGTTTCATTGTAATGCACTTATTATAAAAATACATGTCTGTCAATAAATTATTGTACTTCACTTCCTGAACCCTCGTGGTGACGGAACCTGAAGGCCGCGACTCGAGTCGGCCATTTTGAATGGAATAAAGCCCATTTAGAAAACCTCTTATACCACGGATTCTGCCTCTTGTTATTTTGAGCTATTTTACTTTATTTTAAGATTCCGTATGAAATTCAGTCCGGTATTTTATTTACCACAAATGTTTATGGCCCAACTACGGGTGAGCCCTCCTTTTGGGCTGATTTTTCTCCACTCCTAATTAAATTTATGGATCACAACTTTATTTTGGCGGGGGATTGTAATCAACCTCTGGATCCCTATATTGATAGGAAATCCATGGCCCCCTATATTCCCAACAAGCCCCACAAGCTATTTAGCCATGCTATCTCACAGCATAAATTGGTGGACTCCTGGCGCCTTTGCAATCCCAAACTGCGGGAGTACACCTTCTACTCTCCCTGCCATCGCTCCCAATCAAGACTTGATTATGTTTTTGTCTCCCACAACCTTGCTCAATCACTATTGCATTCTGAGATAGGCCCGATATTACTTTCGGATCACGCTCCCGTCCTTACGAGCGTTGATGTGTTCCCTAAGGTTAATGGTCCCAGAAGATGGAGATTTAATAACTCGCTCCTAACTGATCCCAAGTTTACGGCTAATTTCATTTCCTTTTTTGATGAATTCTTTATGATTAACGATCACACCGATATCCCGGAACACACTATCTGGGATACTTTTAAAGCGGCTGCACGTGACTTTATCATTAGTTACGTTGCGAATAAACGCAGGGCTGCCAGATGGTCCACCAAACAGCTCCTTTTAAATATTAAGAAGTTGGAACACACATATTTTACCTCCCACTCTGAGGATAGCTTGACAGCTCTTGTTGTTGCAAAACTGAAATTTAATGAGAAATCTTCGGAGGACGCTTCCCTATACTTGTTAAAATCTACTGCCAAATTTTACGGGGGTAGGAATAAAGCAGGGAAGCTCCTAGCTAACTATTTAAAGATTAAGCACAATAAGTTAAATATTGAATCTGTTTACGACTCGAATGATACCCTGAAGCATAAGGATGTTGATATTCTGGCTGCGTTCTCTCATTTTTATGAAACATTGTACACATCTGAAACTCAACCCTCTCCCAACTCCCTTGCTAATTTTTTCTCCACCATTCGCACGCCACCCACTTTTCCTCTTGACCTTTCCTCCTTAGAATCTGACATCACACAAAAGGAACTGCTCGCTGCTTTGCAACACCTTAAACTTAATAAGGCTCCTGGCCCCGACGGTTTTACTGTTGAATTTTATCTTCATTTCTCTAAGTTGTTGATCCCACGCTTGCATTCCATTCTCCATACTTTTATTGCTCAAGGTGCTTCCTCAGGGACGTTCTCAGATGCCCATATCTGTTTAATACCTAAACCTGGGAAAGATGTACAATATTGCAAAAACTACAGGCCCATATCTTTAGTCAATATTGACTATAAACTTTTTGCTAAAGTATTGGCGATCCGATTGGACCACTTACTTCCTGATCTTCTCGGTGAAGAGCAATCCGGGTTTGTTAAGGGCCGACATATTACGGACAACACCAGACTTTTATTTAATATTCTATCAAAGTCTTTCCGCTGTCAACACTCACTTGCAGCGATTGCCCTTGACGCCAAAAAGGCGTTTGATCGAGTTGAGTGGCGATATCTTTTTCACACCCTTACTTGGTTTGGTTTTGGCCCTAAATTTATTTCTTTAGTTTCCCTGCTATACTCACACCCTAGAGCCGCAGTAGTTGCCAATGGCCACATTTCTTCTTATTTCAGTCTGGGCAGAGGCGTTCGTCAGGGTTGCCCCCTTTCCCCCTTTCTTTTCAACCTTGCTTTAGAACCTTTTTATCCAGAATACGTCAAAACCCCGCTATCCATGGCTTTCAGGTTGCGGACCTTCATCTTAAACTCGCTGCTTATGCAGACGATATCTTACTTTTTCTTTCTAACCCCACGGAATCTGTCCCTGCTTTTCTGGATGAAGTTCGAAATTATTCCTCCCTCTCTGGGTACAAACTTAACCATGATAAATGTGAGATCCTGCCCTTGACCAAATTCACTTTCAAGCAACAATTTTGTGAATCTCAATTTACTTGGTGCCCCACCCACATTAAATATCTGGGGTTATATATCACCCCCTCCATTCCTGACACTGTCTCTCTATGTTTATCTAAATGCACACAAAAAATTACGGACCTCACTGCAAGGTGGCACCCCCTATACCTCTCCTGGTGGGGCCGTCTAGATACCATTAAAATGATGATTTCTCCCATCATTCTTTATACGCTATCCAATATTCCGGTATCTATTCCAATGAAGTTCTTTAAAAAGATTAACTCAACGTTATCTTCATTTTTGTGGAGCTCTAAAAAATCCAGAATGTCTCTTGCTAGACTTATTCGTCCCGCTTCTGAGGGTGGTGTTAACTTCCCTGATTTTCCTGCATATCAGAAGGCCTTTCTGCTACGTCAAGCTTCCCTCTGGTTACAAGATATTACGGTTCCTTGCCCTTTGTGGATTAAGGTTGAACGCACTCTCCTTTCTCCATTTTCTTTTACAGAGTATCTTGCTTTTTCTCGTAAACCTTCTTTGAATCCCACCCCTATTCACAAATTTACCCTTAAGCTCTTGCTATCTCATGCCCCTGGCCCTCCTGCGACTGTTGCTGATTTCCTCTCTTCCACCATTTGGCATAATAATCATCTTCTAATTGGTAATAAACCCTTCTACTGGAAATCATGGCGATCCGGAGGTTTGATATGGATTTCGCAGCTCTTCTCTGATTCCATCTTTCTCTCTTTTTCTGACCTTAGTTCTTCCTTTGGCCTACCTCTCTCTTTTGTCCCTAAATACTTATTACTTAAAAATACCGTTCTAGAGGTTTACGAGAGGCTCTCGGGCTCTTCTTCTCCTTCCCCTGTTCAACAATCCCCCACTTTCCAACTCCACTCTCTCCTACGTACGACTCCCAAAGCATCCCTTATCTATAAATATCTTCACTCACACCAATCTCTCAGACTTAAATCCAAGGTTGAGATTCAATGGGAGACTGATTTTGAAACAGAATGGCCGATATCTCTTTGGGATAAGATATGGGCAAAACTCCGTAAAACTTCCAGAGCAGCCTCCTTGACGCAATCCTTATTTTTTATTTACAACAGACTACTTCATACCCCTTCTACACTACACAAACGCTTTCCTACTACCCCAGACACATGCTGGTCGTGTGGCTCCCCCAATGCTACCTTATTTCATATGATATTTCTCTGTAAATATGTGCATGACTTTTGGTTACAGGTGTGGGCTCAAGTCAATGTTATTTTTCATGCCTGCATTCCTTTTTCTCTCACTCATCTTTTCTTGGGTAGTTTATCCCCAGGTTGGGATAATGTAGATATGTATGTTCGCATTGTAGATCTGTTATTAGCTGTAGCCTTTCAGCAGATTACTGTTAATTGGAAAAATGCATCTAATATTTCTCTCAAAGGGTGGTGGTACAATGTTTGTCACAATCATAGACTCGATAGTGCTTTTGTTTTTCCTGTTCAATTAGCAACTAAGCGAGCAGAACTATGGCTCCCCATTACATTGTATTTAGATAAATGTACTGCTCATCCATCTCGTCCAACGCCTGCTCAACAAGAGGTCTCTAAACCCTCATGATACCCTTTCCACATCCAAGATTTTCTAATATACTGTTTTTTCTCTCTTCTCTTCTTTTTCAAATGCCCATTTTCAAATTTCCAAATGTCCAAATGCCCATGATCATTGTTTGTATTGTATATTCTCTTTTACATGCTACATTCTGTTATTCCCTTTTTCCCCTTTTTCCCCACCTTCCTTCTCCCTTCCCTTTCCTAATTGATGTTATGTATTGATTTACTCTTTTTCATTGACTAATAAAAATTTTATTGAACTTAATAAAAAGAAATCCATGCGTTAGCTAGGAAACAGTGCGATTATCGCTGGAAATCCAGCGATAATCGCACTGCGACCGGCGATAACTTGCTGATAGGGCAAGGTGGATTTAGCCATGTAATCCACCTCCCTTTGGATTATATGGCTAAGTCAGAAGAAAAGCAGGCATAAGGAAAGTAGCAATAACCACGGTTAGTGCTACTTTTCTTATCGCTCGGCTTGTTAGCGTGAAGCTTGATAATTGGAGAAATGTCGGTTAGAGACATTTCTCCAGTTATTTTGGGGAGGAACACCCACTTTGCATCTCATTAGAGATGCGAAGCTGGGCGTTCCGGAAACAGGCTCTAAGGCATGGATTCACGCGTTAGCGTGTCCATGCTGATAGGGCGATAAAATTATCGCCGCTTTTCGTCCGAAAACGGACGCTAAAGCGGCGATAATTCTATCGACACGCCTTGCTGATATGCCCCCACGTTTAGATTACTTTCCCCGAAGCATATCTTATTTTCTATCTCTTGAATAGCTAACTGCAGAGTTCCCAAGCTTTGCTATGTTGAAGTCGAAGGTTCGCCCCCCCGATACTTGCTTTCTTAATACCTAGGGTGAATGCCAAGTATTGGTTCGAGGACCAGAGTGATCTGTTTAGAGAGCAGGTAATTACCAGTTATTGCAGGATAGGCGGAACATGGCCTTGCAGAGCCTGGTGCGCATTGCACAGTGATTTAAATTTCACTCTTTGGGCAGTGGGAAGCCAGTGGAGGTCTTTTAGACCTTGGTTAACTGACTGCGATCTAGGAAGTCCAAGCAGTGTGCGTGCACCTACATTTTGCACAATCTGCAGTTTCTGGATAACTGCTTGGGAACCTCATATATAAGGAGTGACCTTTGTCCAAACAAGACAGGACCAAAACTTGAACCACCACTCAGCTAGAGGTCTGGGGGATCATGGGTAAAATCTTGCGTAGCATTCATATCATTCCAAAACAGTAGGCTGTTTTTACAGCCTGGGCTTCCATGGTCAAGGTGTCTTCAAGCCACATCCCTAAGATTTTTATGTGAACATTTTATGCAATACTGCAATGAAAAATGTTAATATATTGAAACCATCTTTAACAACAATGCCCAGCCCTCTAGTCAATCTCAACCTGACCTTCATAGCTGTGTTACATTTTTTTGGAAACATTTGAATGTTATTACCTCATCAATATTGCCAATGAGAAGCATTCAAACATTTTCACTGATACAATTCCTGAAAATATTGCTAAGTCTTTGACAAGACAGATCTTACACTACTGGACTACATTTGGTAACTTATCTCTTGCACAAGGCATGCTCCATTGATTGTGTTATATTTGTGCTTCTGGCCTGCAACAAGGGATTACTCAAGGTTTTGCACTGTCTCTTTCACTGTTTATCCAGAATATGGAACCACTTATTGTCATCCTAAGTAAACGTTGGAGACTGTATCATCAATATGCTGATGATTTTCATCTGAGCTCTCAAGATCACCTCACTTTGGTATTTCTCTCTTCTCTCTAAAGCCCTGAAGTTTACACAAAGATGAATGTTCAGCCTTTACTTGAATCTAAATGTTCTTAAGACAGAGTTGTTGATAATCTTTTCTAAGAGTTCAGAATAACCTTTGTTTTAGACCTGGCATCCTAGGTGCGGTTTCGGTCTTTTTGCCTCTACCTCCTGTATTTTTGATGGTATGTTGGACTTTGTTGTTGCTGGTTTATGTACTCTGGGTACTTTACCATTGCTGATCAGTGCTAAAGTGCAAGTGCTCACTTTGTAAGTTGTGATTATGATTGGTTATCCATGATTGGCACATTTGATTGACTGGTAAGTCCCAGTAAAGTGCACCTTGTGTGTCTAGGGCCTGTAAATCAAAGGCTACTAGTGGGCCTGCAACACTGGATGTGCCACCCACATGAGTAGACCTGTAAACCTTCCTCTGATCTGCCATTGCAGTGTCTGTGAGTGCACCCACTTGCCAGGCCCAAACCTTCCCTTTTACTACATGTACGGCACCCCTACGGTTGGCCCATGGTACCCCCATGGGCAGGGTGCAGTGTATGTGAAAGGTAGGACATGAACTGGTGTGTTTTACATGTCCTAATAGTGAAATACTGCCAAATTAGTTTTTCACTATTGCAAGGAGTTGCTCTCCCATTGGTTATCATTGGAGCTGCCTTTTTGAACCTTTTACAAGTGTAACTTTAAATGGGAAAAAGCTAAAGATTTGGAGTTTGGGCTCACTGAGCTCAGAATGTAGAATTAAATTGTGTGTTTCAAATGCCACTTTTAGAAAGTGGGCATTTTCTTGCATTACCATCCTGTGCCTCTGCCTGCCTGTGAATCAGAATCTGGTTTGGACTGACAGCTGGGTTGTTTGTGTATTCACTCTAGACAGTCACACAAAGGAAGCTGAGGTATGCCCTGCATACCCTGATTGCCCATCACCAGGCGGATGGGCCTTCTCGAGCTAGAGTGGTGGGAAGAGTTGTCACTGACACCTGCATAGGGCTGTGCCTAGCTTCCCAAAATGCTGTCTCCAACCCCCTGGAGGGTGTCTGGAGCCAACTCAGGCCAAGCAGAACTTGTGCACTACAAAGACTAATCTTTGAAGTATGCCTATGTCAAAGGCTAAAAGGGGTATAAGTATTAGAGCTAAAACCCTGGACTTTTAGAACACTTCTGGATTGAAGACTCTTCCAAAATGAGCTGAAGAGCTGCCAGGAGGAGTACTGCCCCTTTGCTGTGTGTTGCTTTGCTGGGTTGGCCTGCAATTGCAGCAGGATCCCTCAACTCCACTGCTGGGAGTCCTGACCTGCCAAGTGGTGCCAATTCCAGTTCTGGAATTGGTTCCTGTTGCAAAAGAATGAAAATCGACACATCGCCCTTCCACCAACTGTTTTTCCAATGCAGTACCGTTGCGCGGGAAACGTTTCCATACCGCCGCTGTGGGGCTGAAGACCCAAGTCCAGCATCTTGGATTGTAAACATGTCAACATGACATGGGAAATCACTTAAGGCCATATTTATGACCCAGTTAGTGTCACTCTTGCACCATGCAATGTGGAGCAAGAGTGACACAAGCTGTAAGTCATATTTTTAAAGCCATGCAATGCCACTTTGGGTAGCTTTGAGTGGCTTACAAAATATGGAGTAACGCAACATATCACAAATTGCTGTGTTCCATTACTCAGCCCTCGATTGGCACTCCATGGACATTGCATTGCTGTTCCTGCACATTTCCCATGGATTTTGACCATTCTCAGTTTTGCAAGACCTTGTAATCCTGGGAATGTGACAAAAAGATACGCCTTCCCAGGGGAGGCGTAACAAGGAGAAAAAGGTTTATTCCTCCTCGTTTTTCCTTCTTTAAATGCAGCACACATAGAAAGAGGAAAAAGCCTCTCAGGATTGTTTTTGTACAGGAAGGTTCCACTTCCTGCCCCCAAAAAATCCTGCCTACAACACAGGCACCTTTGCACCATCTTCTTAAAGTGCCTGCATTGGCACTGGGCTACCAAAACAGCGCCAGTGCAAGGGGAAAGGATAGGAATACCCCGTATTGGTTAAATACGATACAATCCTGCCCTTTCCCTGTGACGCTTGGCAGCGCAGCAAGGTGACTTGCTGGGTTGTATGTGATTTCATAGAAAAACTATTTCATGAAACACCATTTCTGAGAAACCATTTAATTTATTTAATGGAAATTTTCAGAATGAATGACATTTACTTTTTTAGTAGAAACCAATTCATAAAATGTCTTTTTGTTTGAAATTGGCTTTCGAATGCTTACTTATAAAGTGTAAATGCAATGGTTTCAGGTCTTACTTTCAGAAACAATTTTCTCAAAGATATTTATTACAGTGCTTTACTTCAAGGGACACATTCATATCTTTTACAATGTTAAACTATTACTTCAGCTGTTTTTAATTTGATGACTATTCACCACAAATAAACACCATCCATCGCTGACCCCTCACAACCCCTAAACACTATCAATCCCTGCACCTTAAACCTACATCTAAACAACATTCATCCCTGAAGCCTAAATGCCTTTTCTCCCCCACCAGTCCGCCATTGCTAAACCATAAAATCAATCACTACCCCTAACTCCATCCATTCCTCTACCCTAAAACTACTTTATATGCCTAAACCCCACCCATCCCAAACACCTCAGCTCACCCAAACTCAACCCATTCCTGAACCCTAACACACCCTTACCGCCCTAAAACACCACCAATCCCTGACCCATTGAAACACCTCATCATCCTAAACTCCTCATCCCTGAACTATAAAAAACCCTTTCTACAGCTAAATTCCACCCATGCCTTAATCCTTAAAACCCGTTCCCACCCTAAACTCAACTCCATCCTGAACCCAAAAAACTCTTCACCACCCCAGCCAATACTTATAATTGAACCTTAAAAACCTTCACCAACCCGAAACTCTGCCCTTCCATGAACCCTAAAACCACCCATCCCTGAAACCTAAATACCCCTTTCTACGTCAGAGCGCCAATTATTCCTGTCCCCTCAAAACTCCTCATCACCCTAAACATTACCCACCCCTAATACCAAAAAACCCACAACAGTCCTAAACTCCACGAAAGATTAATTGCAAATTGGATTTTCCGTTAAAATTATCTTTCCTAAATGTTTTCTTCAATTTGATTTTTTTGCATTTCCGTAAAATTGTCTTTCCTAAAAATTGATTTTCCATGATTTGGTTTCCTTCAGTGTGGTTTCTCAGTTTTTGTTTTCCATCACTTCACACAAATTAGACTTGCTGCACTGCCCTGTGCCACTAAACTCATAAATATGGCCCTTAGTTTTATCCATGGTAATAGGCTAATAGAGTAATTTAGGTCCTGGAAGGTAGCCGATGACCGACGAGGTCAGTGGAGGCTATGACTTTCATTACCCCCTCATTTGTCCTCCTCGTTCCAGTCCTTACAGTGTGAGGAAATCCTGCCTCATGACAGCCAATAGAAATGCTAGTATTTAAAAGAAAATTATAATATAAGCCCCTTCCACCCACCGCCATGTCTGTTTTCCTTGCTGTCCGACATGTCAGTCGGAACGCTGGTATGCTGTGCCGTGTTTCCTGTCTTTAGTTCGCTGGACTGGGATTTCGGTGCTGTGAGTTTTTCTTTGGAATTCCTGCATTTTGGTGCATGTTCATGCTTACTTTATGTGACTTTTGTTCCAGGCTGCTGCACCGGTGTTCCAGTCAGTTGTGTTCCTGCTCCGTGGCCAGAACGCGTTCCCCACGCATGTGCTTGGCTGCGGCAGGGAGCTTTCCTCTGCGTTTTGGCCTTGGGTCGTTCCGGTGCTGGGGTCTGCTAGCAGCATCCAGCTCCTGTGGCCATGGTTGTTTGTTCTGTGGCTGTGGGGGTGGCGTCAGGGCTGTCCCCTTTGTTTTTTAAAGTCTTTTGTTGTTTGAGACTTGGTTGCTTTGTGACAGTTTTTAAGGGGAGTGGCTGGGCACTTCCTGATGTGTTCGGTGGGGCTTACTGTTTGGCTTGGTCTTGCTGCAGTTTGCCATGGGTGATGAGGATTCCTCTCCTGTGCCTGCAGATCTTTGTCCAAGCATAATAATGTTTAGGAGCTGCATGAGGATGACCTGTTTTGCAAATTTCCAGTTCTGATTTGCAGGATTTGAATAATTCTGCTGTGCAGGCTTCGCTGCTTGAGCCTTCTGCTAAGGAGTCTAAGGAGGATGATGGGGACATGGACAATTCCCCTAAGGGGAAGTATATCCAGGGGAAGGTTTTTCAGGACATGGTGGTCCATATTCGTGAGGTGCTGGGTTTGAGCCCAAGTCGTTGTCTGATGAGGGGTTTTACTCCCAGTTTAGTATCTCAGTGGTGGATGACCTACCTTTTCATAATGTCATCAAAGAGATTCTGGCTAAAGCATGGCTTGAGGTCAACAAGCATGGCATTCCTTGCTTTCTGGGGGAGCGATATCGCCTGGGGGAGTTTGATGCACAGTTTCCTCAGGTTCCTAAGGTCAATTCTATTTTGTCCTCCATGGAGTCCACTCTCAAGAGTTCTTATGCTGCTTCTTATTTTGGGGTTTGTGCTAGAACTTACCTGGCCTATGCTTCGCAGGTCCTAATGCAGGATTTTGAGAAATTGTTTGACTGCCTTCAGGATCAGGGGGATCCCATTCCTATCTTGACGCAGAAGGAGATCTTGGCTCCGTTTCTGTTGGATGTGACTTTTGATACCATGTGGGCCTTCTCCTCGGCTGCTGGGGCAGTGGTGGCTGTTAGGAGTTCTCTCTGGACCACGCCTTGGCATCTTGATGCTGCACAAAAGACCTTGGTTCATAAACTGCCTTTTGAGTGTTCCCATCTTTTTTAGAGACAATCTAAACACGATGGCGCAGTGCTCTGCAGAGAAGAAGAAGATCTTGAGGCCTTTTCAGACTTTCTATAGGCAAGGGTTTCAAAGTGGGATGGACGCGCTGCGTTCCATTATAAATCCCGGCCCCAGCAGCAGCAGCCCCAGGGTGCTGGACAGAAATGATCGTTGGTCCAGTCTGATTTCTGACCAGTGGGCCCTGTCGATCTTGATGACCGGATTCCGTTCCGGGGCCATACCCCTTTGGACTGTTTTTGGGTTACCCCATTGTCAAAAGACCCCATGAAACGATCTGCCATGTCGACAGGCATTGGCCTGTTGATGTTAAAGGGCGCTGTTGTGCTGGTTACAGTGGTGGAGCGGGCCTGGGGCTCTATTCTTGTCTGTTCCTGGTCCTGAAGCCCGATGGTTCATTCCGCCCAATTCTGAATCTCTGATTTTTAAACATGTTGGTGCGGCTGGATCATTTTCAGATGGTCACCTTTCAGCCCGTCATATCCCCTTATCAAGGAGGGCTATTTTTTGGCATTCTGGATTTAGAAGACACCTATTTTCACCTTCCCGTCCATCCAGAAAGTCAGTGGTTCCTGAGGTTTGCGGTGGACAGGGTCCATTACCAGTTTCGGGTGTTGCCTTTCGTCCTCTCTACTGCTCCCCAGACTTTTACCAAGATATTGGCTCCTGTGGTGGGGGGTTTGCAGCATCAGGGTTTCTCTGTGTTTCCCTATATTGATGATTGTCTGTTATCTGCTTCCTCCCTCCCTAAGGCTCTTCTGGCAGTGGAAGCAGCAATGGCCTTGTTCCAGCATCTGGGGTTCAAGTTGAATCTGGCCAAGTCTAATCTGGTTCTTGTTCAGAGACTGCAGTTCTTCGAGGGACTGTTCAACACCTTGCGGGGTGCAATGTTTCTCCCTCCTACTCGGATCTCTACCCTGCTGGCTCTTCTGTGGGACCTACTGAGTCGCCTTCTGCCCCAGCTCGGGATTGGTTGCAGGTCCAGGGGTTGATAGGTGCCATCACAGAGGTGGTTCCTTGGGCTCGCCTGCATCTCATGCCCTTGGTGAATCTTCAGTTGGCTCAATGGGACCCCTTCTAGGTGGATTACAAGGCTCTGGTTCCTATCTCCCCTGTTCTGGTTCGGGACTTGGACCGGTGGCTTTGCACTCCCAATATGGAGAAGGGGGTACATTTTCAGCTTCCTCCTCCACTTTTGTTGACCATGGGCACCAATTTTTGGGGATGGGGGCCACGTTAGGGTCCTTGGAGATCAAGGGTCAGTGGTCTCAATGGGACAGCGCCTGTTCGTCGAACCTGTTGGCGTTGGCGTCCATTTGGAAGGCGGTGCAGTTATTTCAGGTTTATTTCCACAGTGCGAATCTGTTGGTTCGTACCGACAATCAGGTGGTTCGTTGTTACTTGAACCGCCAGAGGGGGACCAGGTGTGCATCTCTGAATCTGCTGGCTTCCATGATTTGTGCCTGGGTGGAATGTCACCTGTTGGCGTTGAGGGCTGTTTACATTCAGGGGCATCTGAATTTTCATGTGGACGACTTGACCCGCAACCTTCCACCCTCTGTACTGCACCATCTATCTGTTCCTCTGTTCAGGGACAGGGACCTTTGTCTTCGATTCGGGACTCCCTGGATTGATTTTTTGGCTTCCCCTCACAACGCTCTTCTCCCCCGCTTTTGTTCCAAGGTGGTTTGTCCTCAAGCTTGGGCGGTGGATACTCTCTCGAATCTTGGCCTTCGGGCCTTCTGCATGCCTTCCCTCAAATTCCCCGCCTCCGAGGGTGCTGCAGAAGATTCTGGGGGGAGAGGGTATCTGTGCTATTGATTGCTCCTTTTTGGCCTCGCCGCCTTTGGTTTCCACTTCTGATGCTGCTGGCGTGGGGCAGGTTTGTCTGGCTTCCCTTGGTTCCGGCTCCGCTTCAGTATCCGCACTTGTTTTTGCCCAGTCTTCGTCGCTTGCATCTGACCGCCTGGATCTTGAACGGCTGACATTGGAGTCTTTGGGCTGTTCTTCTGTTGTGGCCTGTCACATTCAACAGTCATGTCGACCTTTGACACTTAAGAGCTATGGTAAGCATTGGGGCTCTTTTGTCTCCTGGTGCTCCTTCATAGTGTGGATCGTATGGTTTGGGATCCGGCTTCTATTCTTGATTTTCTTCGGGATGGGTTTATTAAGGACCTTTCCCCTTCTACCTTGTCTGCTCAATGGGTTGCGGTTCGGGCTTGTAGTGGTCTTAGGGCCTCCTTGGAGGTTGTTGCTCCTTTGGTGAGTTGGCTTCTGCATAGTTTTCATCTTCGTCATCCAGTTTCTCCTGTGATTGGGCCTTCACCTCCGCTCGGCGGTTGGGTGAGTTGGGTGCTCTGCTTATCAACTTCCCTTATTTGCAGTCCCTGCAGGATAGGGTTGTTTTGCGGCTTGACCCAGGTTTTCTCCTTAAAATTCCCTCCAAGTTCCATGTGCAGCAGTAGATGGTCCTTCCTGATTTGCCTGGGAATGGGATTCACTTGTTCCTTCATCCATGGATGTTCGCAGAGCCCTTCAGGTTTACCTGGGGGTTCGTCTTTCTTCTGCCTTGTTTGTCTCCTGTGGGGTTGCGGAGAAGGGGAAGAAAGTTTTGACTTCCACCATCAGTCAGTGGATGCGTTTGGCGGTCTGCCAATCCTATAAGTCTGTGGCTCTGCCTCCTCCGTCTCAGGTGCAGGGATGTTCGACGTGTTCTGTGTCCGCTTCCTGGACTGAGGCAGCAAGGCTATCAACCCAGGAGATTTGCAGGGCGGCAACTAGGCAGTCCCGTCACACGTTTGTACGGCATTATCGCCTTGATGTTTTGCATGCCTCTGTGGACAATTTTGCTGTTGGTGTTTTGAACGCTGCTGTACCTTAAATCATTTGTTTGATTACATTCTTGTACTTTTGCATGGATCCCTGGTGTTCTCTCCTTTTTCTTCTTGGTTTTCTGCTTGGTTGTTCCTCACATGGTAAGGACTGGGACGAGGAGGACATATGAGGGGGTAATGGCTTTATACTTACCGGTAATCTTCATTACCCCAATTAAGGTCCTTCTCATGCCAGTCATACTCTCTCCCTCCCTCCCGCTGTGTTTGTGTCTGGACTTGTTGATAGCAGGCATGGCGGTGGGTGGGAGGGGCTTATATTATAAAAATTAAAAAATAATAGCGTTTCTATTTGCTGTCGTGAGGCAGGATTGCCTCACATGGTAAGGAATAGGACGAGGTGTTCCTTAATCGGGGTACTGAAGATTACCGGTAAGCAACAAGACATTCCCCCTGGTGGAGGGACATCTGCCACATGTAGAGATCTGAATCAGGCAGGTGGTGATCTATTTGATTTTATTGTAGCAGTCATTCCACTAACTCTACTGTAGGCATTGAACTTTGATGAGTGGGCAACATGATTGTTCTCCCCTTGTCAGTCTTTTTTTAAACTTCCAGAGCAGGAGTTTGTTTTGTTTCTTGAAAATAAAACAATGACACTGACACTGTGAGTTTACTCACTGCATTAAAGGGGCATTGTTCAATTTCTCAGCCTGGCAATGTCATGTACTGCAAGGCAGTTCCTGGAAGGTCAATCCAGTGATGGTTCACCCATTCTAAATTGGGCGGGTGGGGTGACCACTTTTGTAACCAGGTGGCCCAAGAGGGAACTGAATGCCAGGTGAGAGGTTTATGACAGAGATCCAGTTTAGGCTCTGCCGGTGTAAGCTGGTGCTTCCCCCCCCCCCCGAAGAAGGCAGGAAAAAACATATTTTGGTAGAATGGGAGTAGTGCTGGTTTAAGTGGTGGCTTCCACTCCACAACACACTAAACAATGCCTATAACCTCGAGCTGTGGCTAGGAGTGTTCACTATCATCTGAGTTTGCTCTCAGGTATCAAGCAGTTTTTTTTCCTGAACACATTATGGTCATAGAAAGAAACCTCATTCTATCAAGGTTTGATTACAACCCAATCCTTATATAGGTACCCAAAAGTCCAGCTTGCCTCTCTTAGTGCAGTGCTGCATGTGAAGACTTGCTTTATTTCCAGAAGAGAAGGACTCAACCACATCATACCTGTGCTTTTAATGCTCCAGTGGCTTCCCATTGAAGTTAGAGCACAGTTCATATTGGCGTGCATCACCAAAAAAGCCTTGAATATGGCCACTCATATTTATTGGGCAGAAACGTTGAGCATTTCTGTTCCCTAACTATTTTTACAGAGTGGACTCTCCCTTTCCCTTGAGCCTGCATCCTTTGAAAAAGAAAACTTTACGAACCACTCATTTTCCACCTGCACAAGAACACTCTGGATTTGATTGTCATCGACTCCAGGCACCACTTCCTATTCTGGGACGTTCAAAATGGAAATGAAACTCCTTCTGCTCCAAGGACATTTCTAATCTGGTTCTAATTAATCTTCAGTCTTCAGATTTAAAGTCCTTGCTTCAGTACCATACCCTGACCCTCACTTTTAATGACCTTGCTTTTCTCTACTCAGTATGTCTCTTCTCTCTTTTCATTACATATTGTTGCCTTTTTTTCTCTTCCTCTTCTCTTTTCCAGTGACCTATTTGCTTTTACCTATCTTTGTTCTTCCTTACAATTGCTTCTCCTAATTGTTCCGAGCCTGGATTGACGAGAATTTAGCTATACACTTTATCATTCGACCTCTTTACCTGGAGAAAAAATCGAATTCACTGATTTTCCCAGTGACCCATGTTTATATTTGTAGTCAACTGTCTTTTGTTATCACTGCTTTGTATATTAGCAATATTTGTTGATAACTGCTTGGCCAGCCCTTGTTCAAGGTGTCAATATTACCATTTTAGTTTAGTGTATTTTGAGTTATTATGTAAATCTTTGTACCATGATTATTTTCAATGTACAGCAACTAACGCCCGAGAGCCATGTTTGTCCTATATCAAATGATAGAAATAAATAGGAGAAAATTATATCATAAATTGAATTAAAGATATTGGGCTTCAACCTCAGCCTCACCATGCCAGACTCTCCTCTACCTGCTTAATGTTACCAAAGGTATACAAATTGTGGAAATTCATACCAGTTAACGCCAACAGCAACTTTCACACAATCCCCACATGAATAGATTGAAAATAAATCAACTTTCCTTTTTCGGCAGTGAAGTAGATGAGAGGTACTGCAGAAAGAATGCTGCCATCCCCGCAGATGCCACCTTCCTCCAGCTTTTCTGATTCACCACTGTCAGAAACCATCCAGCTCTTGAAGTGGAAGCACTATTCTGTCTATAAACAGGGTCCACTCATCTCCACTCTACCTTCATATTGAAGTAATATGTCATTTCGCGAGACATTATATCCGAAGTCGTTTCCTTACAAGAAATATTATTAGCAAATGTTGTGGGAGGGAAATATTTAGCAGCATAATGAAAAGAGTTAGCAGGAGCTCAGTGGGATCACTGTGGGAGCTCAGGGGGTTGAGTATGTGGGTTGCAAATTAATAGAATAATTAGATTTGCGTTTGACTTTAACATATCTATGACCATTTCTAACTCCATTTTGTACAGAAAAGTACATGATTATAATTATTATTATATGATTTAAACTGCTATAATTTAATATTCTTATTGTTGCATTTGTGATGTCAAGGCTGAATAGAGTAAAATTAGAGGGGCAGATTTATGTTTCCTGGCGCATCCCTGCAAATCAGCAGCGATGCGCCAGGAAAGATGCGTCACGCAAGTTTACCCTTGCGCTGCATTTACAATGCAGCGCATCATGGCGCAAGGATGAACAGATGCGTGACGCATCTGATGGCATAAGGGCGGCGCATTGCTGGAGTCGTGTCGCAAGCATGACGCAACTCCAGCAATGCTCAGGGCCTGCCCATACCGAACATGCTGCGTCATGCCTTACGCCTGCTTCAAGCAGGCGCAGGGTTTTGACGCAGCAGCGTCGGAAAAGTGACTCAGTGAAATCTTGTATATTTCACTGCGTCACTTTTCCGAGGCTTTTTCCAACGGAACGCCCACCCTGCATACATTAAACCTGACGCAAGTTTAATGTAGCGCAGGGTTTTACAACGTGACGCATCTCCCTAGATGCGTCACGTTGTAAATAAGGCGCAACATGGCGCATGGTTTACGCCGCCGCTGCGTCACAGAAGTGACGCAACGGCGGCATAAATGTCTCGCAAGGGGCTTGTAAATCGGCCCCAGACGGTCTTAGATGGGAGAAAGATTTCAGAGAAGGAAAGATGTAAGGGCTACATGTAGAGAACTAAGGGAACCCAGAGCCGAGGACAGGGCATTAACAGAAGGCAGCTTGATTTAAGCTGCAATGAGAGCCTTGTTTTGCTATCCTTCTATTCCTTTCCCCATTCAGCCACTTTACTCTCTTCTTGTTTATTTTTCTATATGCTTTGAATCTATCATTATGACCTCCTATGTATTTGCCTCTTCTGTCCTTGCTGCCTTCTCTGCAATCAGCTCTGTTCCCAAAACACTTCCGTGCCTTGATCCAGTCCCGCTATGAAATATTTTCGTATCTAATAGCTGCTATTTTGGCTATTATAGTTTCTGCCTCGCTTTCAGAGTATTACATCCATTTTGTTTTCTTAAAGCTTTTATTTTCTTGCTGCACATTAAATATTTATTCCTGAGCATTGCGCCCTTAACTGTTCTACAATCTTCTTCAGAAGTAGTGGCACACTTAGTATATCATGGCACACCATCAATTCTTTTTCTGACTTTGGAGGGTTTTATTATCATGATCTAAAGGATGCCTCAAATGCACCAACCATTGCCTTGCGGTGTTGTGGGTGAGGTAGCGACAGCAAATATATGTGACTTACAGATGAGTGAAAAACAAAAACATCAATAAATATAAATCA